>NW_027508722.1:13617500-14347500 GCF_051911475.1 Siphateles boraxobius
TTCTTCAAAATATCTTCTTTTGTGGTCAAACTCATACAGGTTTGGAACAACCTGAAGGTGAGTAAATGATGACAAAATTGTAATTTTTTGGGTTAACTATCCCTTTAATGTCTACATTTGAAGGACCCTCTTTCAGAAATCAGAAACACTCAAGTTTGTTTGAGGTGGTCAGATGCGAATATTTAGGCTACAACAGTGTGGCATTACAGTCAGTTGGTTTCATCAAATGCACTTTTTGCAGTTTTGCTGAGGTCGATTTTTTGAGATCTGAAATAACATTATCTATTGAACAATGACCTTTTATGTTATTTGATTCTTCATAACCCCTTGAAGGACTGATTGAAAGTCTGGCGTTTTTAATCAGCATACATGTTCATTGTGTGGGTTAGCCTACATCCCTCACATTTACTCTACAGACATTATTTACAGCGTGCTATAGGTGTGGGCTAAAGATCGTTTTGGTCTATTCTTCTTATGTCTTAATGATGATCATAAATGACAAAGTATTTATTCATCCAAACAGAGAAGGAATTAATCCTTCTCTTTTTCTTATAAAACTTCAGAAATGTTTCTGCTCTTTCTGAAAATGCCCTTGACAGGCAGCCCAACCACAAAGAGACATTGACCATGGGAGCTTTGTGCCCCACATGATAACTGAACATTAGCGCATATATTTTATACATTTGCTTATCTTTTACCAATTTGATGGAAGCCCATCCACATCCAGTTGGTGCTAGAGAGGAAAAGACAAAAAAGGAAAGAAAAAGAGGTTCAGGTTGTGGAGATGAAGCTCTTGTTTGAGAGCTGGTACAAAATGCAGCAGGAAGACGCTTTTTGGCTTTTATTATGAATAGGTTAGCCCTATCTATAGTTTTTGACGGTGTAAATTTGCTTTCCATTGGGGAGAATGAAGTCTGGTTCATGGTTAGTCACGCGAACCGCCTCAGCGCTGACTCCGTCTGCTCCGGTTACGTAGACTTACATCGGTTCCCTGAGGATCGAGGGAATGAAACGAGGGGACAACCCCAAAACGCCATACTCAATGACGCAGTGTTGAGAGACCGAGTCGAAAGGGAACTCCAGGTGAGTGGTGAAGTGGACCTCTATTTGTATAACATAATGTAGTAATGAAGGCATGTTATAACTACCCTAGCACGCTCTCACGCCACACATCCATTTTCTCACGCAGAGAAAAAATTGCGAAGCAAAGATGATAGGCCCTACTGACACCAAGACAGACAAGATAGAGCAGGTTACTTTTGATATAAAACCAATTCGCTGTCCAATTGAAGATTGGATTTTGAATTTTGAATTCTCAAACCAATTGAAGATTTTGTCAATTTTATTACGAAATTCACACAATAAATACCTTTTTGGGGCTTTTAAATGTGACGTGACAGATAGCTAGCTAAGGTAGGCTAACTGCACACATTTCCATTTCTAACAATTTCCACACTGATTGATTGATGTCTTAGTGCCCAGTGTACTTTCTCAGCCTTTTAGAGCTGACAGTATTCAAGAATGGCTCAATTTCATTGCTCCCTTTCTCAAGCTGCACTGTCCGTTTGCAGAGCTTCTTGCCCAGTGATGTTCTTGTCACCACCCAGAGGTTCCTCATGGACCTAATCAAAGTCAGTGAACCTCATGGCCTTTCCGGTCCCGGTCACTGTCATAGCTCAAAGTCAGCAGCCAAAAAATGCCTCAGTCCAGGGCTGGTGTCAAGGCCACTTCAGTCCCAGAGATCCCTTTATTGGACCACCTACAGACTTTCTTTAGGCAGCTGTGGTTGGAACCTCAAATGACCCAAAAGGGGTTGTTTCAATTTTTTCAATTTTCGAAGGAAATTTCAAAACACAACCAGACATTTTTGAATAGTGGATTTAATGGGATTAATAAAGGCAATTGTGAATGTGTTAGCAAGAACAAATAAGATCATTTCAATGCACACCTTTCGATTTATAACAAAATGTAAATTCTATTCAAGACAATATACAATATAGCACTGCTAAAATATATAAAATAGTTTTTCATTTTATAATACTTAAAATGCTAAAGAACCTAATTGTCACCATGATGAATAAAAAGTTAGTAACAAAACTTTTGTTATGCAAAAAAACTTTAAATACCATATCAATAAATATACATGGTTAAATAGTATTTAGTTTTTACAATAAAAATGAGGTAGCCACATGTAATAGTTACATGCAAACCCTTCTGAATACCTCATTCAGAAAGTTGAAGTAAAACACACACATTTGCATACAGATATGCACACAGATGTGCATGGCTCCGGATTCCGGGCTGCTGTCAATTTCGTGTTCCAAATAAATGGCCCACACTTATTGAAACAAATAGAGCTGTGAGACAAGAAAGAGGGGGAAAAGAGAATGTTAAAAAACAAAGGGTAAGAGATAGCACTTCCGAGTCGAGCAGGTTCAGATGAGCTTCTGTTTATGTTCACTGATCAATGTTTATATGTGAATAAAAGCCTAAATTCAATCTGTTCATCATTTAAAGTGATTGAGTTTCTTCAGAAAATTTGGACTAAACCGGTCAATTCATATGGATTAGTTTTACGATCTCTTTGTGAGCTTTTTGAAGCGTCAAAGTGCTAGCTGTTTAGCTGTCAATTAAGGATCAGAAAGCTCTAATTAAAAAGATTTCCATTTGTTCTGAAGACAAACGAAAGTCTTATGGGTTTGGAACGACATGAGGGTGAGTAAATGATGGCAGAATTTTCGTTTTTGGGAGAACTATCCCATTAACAGTGCTTTACATTTTTTTCCATTTTACATCTATTTAACAGAAGCATTCAAGTAAGAAATACAGAAATTGAATCAAATGTAAAAAATAATCATTGCATAGACTTTAATGTATTAATTTCAAATAAATGGATTATTAGATAAAGGATTATTTATCATACAAATAAAATTGAACTTTGCAGGAAGGTAGAGCTCCAGGAACAGGATTGGGCACCCTGACTTAAGATATAACCGACTATGTTTACGTGGATACTCACCAAGGCAGATATTTTGAAATAAGTATCTGACAGTTCAAGCGCAATACGCTGCGAAAAAGAATTGAAGTCAGGATCACATTGTGTAGAGAGGCCTCTTTCTGTGTGCGCTTCGCAAAGTTACGCATCGAGATCTTTTGTGGCTTATTGCGCTTAACTCTTTTTAACATCAAGAATGTGCCGCACTTTATTTTCTCATTCATGCATGTTCTTTTCATGAAAAACTAAATGTGTCCAAATATCTGCTTTCAAGAGGTTAAGGTGCATTATCTGGGAATGTCAGATGCAAATGCTTTGCTTCCAATAATAGACTGTGACATGTGAAAAGGGAACGATTGTGTGACTGCAGCAGGCACACATAATACAATGTCTAACTAGTAGAGGTTGACCGATAGTGGATTTTACCGATGCCGATATTTAGGTTTGACCGTACGTGCCGATAACCGATTATTCAACCGATATTTTTTAAAATGGATACTGTGATTAAAAACAAACATAACACTCCAAGTAAAACTGAACTGAACTGAACTGAAATGTGCTAAATGAAATAAATATATAAATATGAATATATTAAAATGAGAAGTTCTACAGTAAACCTTAAAATATTACAGGTTTCTTTAGCTATAACTGAGAAACATAGGTAAATTTCATAGGTAACACTTTTCAAGTCCCATTTGTTAACAAGGATGTATTAGCTAGCTTTCATGAACTATATGCATTATGCAATATGGCCTAAAGCATGTATTAATATTGGAGCAAGACAATTGTACCTTGATCATTCATGTTAGTTCATAATACATTAACTAAGGTTAACAGATCAAATTAAATTTAAAAGTCAATTTAAAATGTATTAGTAAATGTTGACATTAACAATCTAACAATGGACAATACTTCAACATTTATTAACTTTAGTTAATGCTAAAAATGTAATCTTATTGTAAAGTATACTTGCAGCCAGACTATATATCAGTATACTTCAAGTGTGTTAATGATTAGTTAACTTGAAGTGTGCCATTTTGAAACAACTAATTTTTAACTAAGTATATTTTATTAGTAATTAAATTGTAGTAAAGCGTAACATTAAGTGCATTTAGTGTACTTTTGTGTACTAAATTGTACCAACTTAAAATATACTTGGTATACTTTAAGTATATGCCTGTGTAGGGACTAATTACATGCTTGATTAGTGATATTAAAGTGTATTTTATTTGTGTTACAAGTACATTTTTGGCCGCTCCAGCAACGGACGCAATCCGGAAAAACTATCGGTATGGATTTTTGCCGATAACGATAGATCCCTCAATCAACTATCGGTACCGATATATATTTCAAATTAATTACAAGTGTATTTGAAACATACAAGCAATATACTATAAGTGTATTTATATATATATATATATATTTTTTTTAATTTAAATTTTGCCATTATTATTAGTGTATTATTAAATATTAAATAATTAATATTTGCAATGTACTATTGAAAAAGGGAATATATTTCAAATACAATAAAGAATACTTTTTTTTCAGTAGGGTGCTATGCTTAAAGATGGCCATCTTCAAAATATCTGCAAAGGCCATAGCATTAAAATTACATAAATGTATATTAAATGATTAGTCTCTCACTTTATTTGCTTCTATATTCGAACACTTTATTATTATCTAAGCAAAATAACAATATGTATTGCAGTGATAAAAGAATAGAATCGAATGCGTTTATGTTTCTATCGGCTGCATGAACATATCAGTGTTGAGAAAGCAATCACGGCCTCTAGATTTAAAGATGCAACTTCGCCGGCTAATGAATGCATAAAAGTGACCAGCTGGACATAAATTAATGCAAATACATGGTAACAATTGCGACATTAAACATTTGGGTCAGGTTTGCGTGTGTTTTTGTCACATTGTTTTAACCGCTTGAGGTACTAATGTTAGAGTCCTCACAGCCTCAACGGCAAACATACTTCTGTTCTTTCTCTGCTGATGCAGCATCTAGCCAACAATTTAATTACTTTAAAATGATATGGCAACATGGACTGTAGTGTTCTGTATTCCTACCGTTTCGCTGTCTGTGTTTTAAATGCGCATCTGAAGTGTCCGCACTCTCTGTGCAGCTTCATGTGTTAAAATAAACAACATGCAGTAATAGTTTTTATTTGTCCGCTAGAGGGCGCTCTCGCTCTGTATAATGCCAGCAGTCTCTTCTCAGCGCTCTCGTACTGTGTAATGACAGCGCACTCTTTTCAGCCGCTCCAGCAACGGACGCAATCCGGAAAAACTATCGGTATGGATTTTTGCCGATAACGATAGATCCCTCAATCAACTATCGGTACCGATATATATTGGCAAAACCGATGAATCAGTCGACCTCTACTAAGTAGTATATCAGCTGTGTGGTATTGCCATGCATAAGGTAGGTAAAATGTGTGAAGTCAGTTTACAGGGATGTGTGTATGTGATGTGGTTTAAAGATTTGATTTGTGTTTATGCATATTTTCCCAGTTGATGGCTCATTGAAATCAGCTTGTTATCTTACATACATAAAGTGCATTAGTTTGTGTGTTTGTGCACTCTACCTGTGGCCTCAGTGTAGAGTTTGGACTCATCAGTGCTGGTCACTTTGCAAGTGATGAATGTTTTCCTGCCCTCTATTCGATCCAGAGCGCAGTGGATTAAAACCACACTGCCCAGAGGCATTGGACTGTACAGGAGAACAGAGTTCAACAGGTGAGATCACAGATAATCAATCCCTAAAGCCAGTGAAAAAAATAAGGGTACAACTTAAAGACTGAAGTACTGAAACATTAGCTCACCTGCGGTAGTCAATGTTGAGATTGGCAGTCATAATGGGTCCTGACAGGTAACCAACAAGAGAACCTGTCACTGTGTCAATCATGGTGGCTATGGCTCCACCATGGACATGCCTGACACACAGGAAAAAGGTGTAACATAATTTCCATTTCTCCCATTCATACAAATAAAAGGGTGGCATTCAATTTCAGACAATAAACTTAGAAGAGAGCTCTTCCTTACCCAGGTGCGCCCTCTAGTAAACGTCCTGCCTGAAACACACAAACGCAGCTCTTCTCCTCCTTATTTACAAACACCACATATTCAAACGTTGCTCCTTGCTCTTTAACATTTCTTGTGAAAAGTCGAGCTTTGGCCTGGATGAGTTTGCTGAGGTGGATACCGCCTACCAGACAGAAACAATGTGACATTTGCTTTTACACTCAATAGCATTATCACGTCATTTTATTTTACTGATTACAGTGACTAGAAGTAACTAAGCATATACATATTAACCACTTACCAGTAGCATATTTAATGGAGCGGTTGTAGCTGGGCAACTTCTTCCAAGGACCCTTCTTTTTCTCCTCACCATTTTCAGTGTCAGTGTCACACAGTGCATTATAGTGATCGTAAGCTTTGCACATCTCCTGACTCCATGACGAGTTGGGCAGGCTGAAGTCCCGCGGCTGAAATGAGAACGGCCACAGCGACATCGTCTGGACAAAGAGTGACATTAAAGTTAGTTTTCAATAAAGTAAATTAGAGCAGTGTTCATTCTGCATTCATGGTTATGGCTTAGGTCTTTTAGTGTTTGTTGTGCTTTCATCAATGAATGACTACATTTTTTATATATATATATATATATATATATATAAATTACACCACATAAACCAACACAGTAATAATACATTCAGCTTTTTATCACAGGAATAACTTGTATTTTAAAGTATATTAAAATAGAAAACCATTATTTTATATTGTTATATTTCACAAAACTATTGTTACAAAAGCTTTCTATTTTGAATAAATTCTGTTCTTTTAAAAAAAGACTGGAGTGATGGCTGATGAAAATTCAGCTTTGCATCACAGAAATAAATTATATTTTAATGTATAAAATCAAATAGAAAACCATTATTTTAAATTGAAATAACATTTCATAATATTACTTTTTTCTGTATTTTTGATCAAAATAAAATGTTCTGTATTTTTGATCAGGTTTGATGAGCATAAGAGACTTTTGACCGATACTGTGTGTGTGTGTGTGTGTGTATGTATGTGTAATATACACACTAAACAAAATTATAAACTGAACACTTTTGTTTTTGCCCCCATTTTTCATGAGCTGAACTCAAAGATCTAAGACTTTTTCTATGTACACAAAACGCCTATTTCTCTCAAATATTGTTCACAAATCTGCAGTAGCATATTAACATTAAGTGACATGGCATCTGACACACAGAAGCCAATGGCACATGTCACTATGCGTATTGGCACATCCGGTCTTCATTGGCATGTGCCAGTGAATAGTGACATGTGTCACTGACATTATCGCGACACACAGACACTGACATGACACCGAGTCGCGGAACGTCAGCGTATACTGTATGTTGAGACACTTCCAGTGACTGACCGATTAATCGACCACCTATTAGCAAATAGCCTAAATTTGTGATATTTTAAATATCAATTAAACGCATTAAAGTCACACCAGGTAACTTTTGCTCTCGGGGTCCCCCTACAGTTGGGAAACATTATTGTCCTCTACTACTGTCATAAACTCTGTCATCGTGCATTTGTTGACAACCATAATAGCCCTGAACACTGTAGGAGGAGGTCACATGTAGATGTTCTGCTTGCGTCGCGAGTGAAATGTCTCCATCCCAGGTACAGTGGCATATATTTCAGCATGTCATATGAATATAATTTCATGGGTTTTATTTTTTTCTAACGACAAATGATCTCGATGATCACGTTTACAAGCCAGTGTCATTATAGTAGCCTAGTCTATTGGTTACCGTTTTACTGAATCTATATGATACTTCAATGCAATCTTTGAGTGGTAGATAATAGCCATATATCGTCAATATTATAATATCAAGCTACCATAAATAAATCTGCAAATTTTACAAATTGATTTGCATTATAGCTTGAGGCAAGACAAGAAATCATCACCTGATTCATGAAGATAAACGTAGTATGAGATAGCTTCCGTAACATAGTCAGGCAGACAAAAATACACCCCAGACTACGGGGTGTCATTGGTTGTTGCGTTAAATGTTACCCAGATACAATAGTGCTATTTTCTGATTGGCTAACAACACCAGACGAACAACACCAGAGGAGACGCGCTTGAATTCATGCCTGTTCCACAGTGAGAGCGGCGCGGCCAGAGTTTTGGGCGCTGCGGCATATTAAATATATTACAAATAGTTTTTCAGCGTGAGAAATACAATGTGTGGCGGGAGAGCGTGACAAAAGACCGAAATGAGTGACTATCAGCTCAATGCGTGACACTTGACAGCCCTGCGATTTTAAGGAAGCGGCGGTGGCGGTGGAAGTGACGTATATGCCGTAAAGCAGTCGCGTTTTGTAGTTCTCTTTGTTCGCCGGTTACTACCCGAAACCCGAAGTTTAAAAGTACGATTAAAAACGCTACAGACCCCGTCAGGCTATGGCAGACGTGTCATTCAACCTATTGTAAGTGAATGTACCATCACAAGAGACTTGGAAATATATTATGAAGGTTGAAAAGTTACCTGGTGTTACTTTAAAGTCAGTAGACTAATATTTTTTCAAACGTGTTATTTGTCATTTTGTGTCACATATGTAACATTCAACTCATGAAAAATGGGGGCAAAAACAAAAGTTTTGCGTTTATAATTTTGTTCAGTGTATGTATGTATGTAACGTTATGTATATAAACTGTAGCCAGCCATTGATGGCAATATAACAAACACTACAAGACCCGCCCATAAACATGACTACAGAATGGATATGAATTATCAGCAGTTTAAAACAAATGGGAAAATGAAACATTTACCGAGATAGGACTGCTGGTGTTGAATGAGGACTGCATGTGCCCATGTGTCTCTTTAGAGAGCAGCTGATTAAATGAGACTCCGTTCAGTCCATTAGAGATCCGCTGCTGTCCGTGGAGGAGGAGGAGGAGGCCAAGTCTTCTTCTCGCTATCTGTCCCAACATGCTGCTGACTGTAAAACAGTCTGTTTTCAGAGGAATGTAGTGGCCGTCAATCCAGAACAAACAAAGCTGATGGGTTATTCTTCTAGACTGGATTAAAGCCTACATATCTAATATAAAAAATGAATATGACTTTCTTTTACATGATGTAACGTTAATCAACTGAAGGCATTTCCACACACGCTCTGTCAACAGAACCCGCAAACAAGCGATATCCGCTTAATGCTTTTTAAGCAATAAACTGGAAAAAGAAAGAAAGTCTTTATCAATTCGTTAGCGATAGTATTGTATAGAATTGTATAAAAACGACAGCCAAGTTTAAGGTTGAAATACCTGCCGGTGAACTGTGTGACTTTCACATTCACGGACGTCATCGGTGATTGGCTAATTCACGCACGCGGAGTGAAAACGCGTGTCATTGTAACCACGTGACAGTAATTCATACGTCTGATTGGTGGGCTGAAGTGTTACAACATCCTGTGTGTCTGTTGCCACAACAATCCGTGGTTCCCGTACTTTCAGCGCACTGCTGGAATCTACTGTTTTTGTGATTTTACATTTAGTAGTTGTTTACCTACATCTGATGCACAATGTTTGGTCGAGCGGCGCGTTCAACAAACAAGTTTGTGCAGAGAGAGAGGGACGGAATAAGGGTACAGAAATGCTGTTTGTCTTTTATAACTTTACAGTCACAGGGCCCCCAGAATAAGAAAAGATTATCAATAATAATAACTTGAATAGCATGAACTAAAATTACTATATTATAAAATGATTAACATACACTATCGTTCAATAGTTTGGTGTCAATATTAATACTTTTATTCATCAAGGATGCGTTTTAACTGATCAAAAGTGACAGTAAAGACATTTATATTATAAATATAAATAAATATATAAATAAATTATAAATATTTATTTTATATTATAAATTATAATGCTGTATTTTTGAACTTTTCATCAAAGGAATTGTCCACAAAAATTTTAAACAGCACAACTGTTTTCAACTGTGATAAAGACAAGAAATGTTTCTTGAGTATCAAATCAGCATATCAGAATGATTTTTGAAGGATCATGTGACACTGAAAATTCAGCTTTGCCATCACAGAAATACATTTTAAAATATATTAAAATAGAAAACAGGTATTTAAAATTGTAACAATATTTCAATTTCGAATTTAGCCAATTATTAATTAAATGTTTAGACGTGTGTTTATATAACTTCTACAGACCCTCAGTAGTACACGTATGTGTTTTTACAGTAGCCTATGTTATTTAACAACTTACTTTCTTTCTTTTACAGAAAGCTGAAGAGATCGCGGACAGGACTGCTGAGCTGGACGCGTGTGTTTAAGTTGATTTAAAAAACGCGTTTTAAAATTTCAGACCCTTTAAAAGTTTCAAGATTTAGTCTTTTAGAAATTTAAAAGAAAGAAACATATGACATAAAATGAATAAGAAATACTGCAGTATAGGCTATTTTTATGTCTCTAATCCCGTATGGATCATTTAAACGACTCTGTCTTACATTAAGAGTTAACTACATCAGTAAATAGCCTATATACTGATATACTATGTACTTGTTCCAGAATCAAAAGTGTGGTGTTGAAAGCTGAATTTGAGTGTCACGGCCTTGCCGTTTATGAAAAAGCCCTGAAACGAAGAGAGAGAACCAAACAGAGAGAGATGGAGTTGTGGAATACCTCTCTCACACTGGTCAGTAGAGATCTCTGTGACTTTCTTGATAAAAAAAAAAAAAATCTACTGTTAGAGTGAGTAATTGATGACAATATTATCTTGTTTGGGAAAACTAACCCTTTCAAAGAGTAGTTGCAATAACGGTATATCATCAGTAGGGGATGGTATAAAGCTTAAATCAGATTGAATCATGAAATACATTAGTAAGCCTAGATCTTTGAGATTCAAGGTTGTCTTCCTACGGAAGCTAAAGTTAGTCAAACATTGTTCAGCTTAAGGTTTCTCGGGTTAATTTTCAGTTATCAGGTTTATTTGGCCCAGCTATTGAGAAAGACATAATAACTGCTAGACTACTAACGAAAACGGTTCTGTCACAGATATCCACAGTTGTATTCGACAAACAGCAGGATTCAAATGGAAACGATGCAAATGATAAGTTTTACTTTACTTTGTTTATCCACTCTTAATCCTGTAACAGACTGGACAAACAGAGTTATCTTGAGTGCTCATCCTTATTGTACCCATCTAGGAGAGTGTTGGAACAATAAACCAATACCAAGGAACTGGAATTGTGCCAAATTTCATTGTTTGTTGCACAAAAAAAGAGAAAAATTCAGTCTGTTTTTAAGATTTAGGCCTGCTACGCATTTCAAATGTATTACAAATTTCCATTACAGTGAACTGATACGTATGATGTATAGTTCTAATAAATAAAAGTATAAACATTTAAAGCATACTTGTTTTAAGAAATACTGTATTACAATACTACAATGGTAACTGTAATAATACTAAATAATATGCATATAAAATCAATTTAAAATAATCTGTTACATTTTTAAGTTATTGTATAACATAAACTATTTTTTTCGGCGTTTCTCAACAGCCAACTTGAGAATGTGGGAAATATTGACAGTTGTGATGTTTGTGAATCAGCTCTATTAAATGCCACACCTTGTCAGCATTGTCTCAATTGTTGTTGTTGTATTTGCCTTCAAAGAAGATTCAAATATAGCTTTGACTTGTAAATGTTGTTGATATTGACGGCAGCAGGAAAAGGTTATTACATGTATCCTGTGTTTCTACAGATAAGGAGAGAAGCGTTACGCAGTTTGCTGGAACAGGAGAGACAGCTGCACATAAGAGAACTGAGCAAGATTGACCTGGCCATTTATCAACAAAGATCATAAACCATTAAAAACATATGCCCATGTTCAGCCTTTACATTCACAGCTTTCTAATATAGGCCTACATGGTTTGTATATGACAGTTCAAATGAGTTTTTCTACAATTATTTTCTTCTGAAGTTCCCTTTAAACTGAACCACAGCTGTGATCACTTAAAATCTTATATCAAGCTCATTTTGGTCTGGAAAAGTCCGGACAAAGTTTTTATAAGAAGTCTCTTATTTTCAAAATGGCTGCATTTAGCCTATTTAAAAAAAAAAAAAAAATACAGTACCGGTAAAAAAGTAATAGTATCCCATTGTTGAGTGTGCATTAATTACTGTCATTTAATTACTATTTCTTTGAAAAAGTAAAGTAAAGGATTACTTTTAATTTCTCTGTAATTTAATTACAGTTACTTCTGATGTATTTGCATTAAATACTGTATATTGAACTATTCTATACAAAACAATATTTAACTTCAAAACCAATGTTAAAATGTATGCTTTAATGTAAACTTCTCCCTTTTGGTCAGTTCAAGAATAATTTATTCATTTTTATAGTATTTATTTGAAAGAATTAATAGAGCAGTTTCACGTCTTTCCTTGTGTCGTTCAACTGAGGTTGATATGGGATTTAGAAAGTAATTAGTAATAAGTAATATGAGGGAGTAATTAGTACAGTAATCTAATTACACTGTTGAAGATTTAATTAGTAGCCATTACATAAGCTACTTTTTAGAGTAGCTTACCCAACGTTGTATTATCTTTCAGAAATTATTCTATTATACTGATTTATTCATTATTTATACAAAGCGAAAACATTCACTATGGAAAAAAACAAAAAAACATTGGAACTATGGATGGTTTTGAGCAAACAGGAACAACTCTTTAATAATAACCATTAGAGAGACCCCAAATTAACTATTTCCAGGAATTAATTTATGGTGAATTTATACATATGAAATACATATGGTCATCTGAAAATAGTCCTGTTTTTGATATTCAGGAATTACAGTTTCCTGTTATGGCTGTTGGAAGATCTATTCTCTTGAAAGAAAGGGAGGGTAAACACTGTTCACATTAGAGCAGATCTGTGTCCTTTTCTAACAACACACATTTAAATTAACGACCATGAAGAAAAATAATAGCATTGGTAAATATACGTTCCCACCCTGAAGATCCTGCATTAAGCAACGTAGTAAAAGGTGAATTTCAAAAGAATGACTTGAACACTTACAAGAGACTGAGTAAAATCCGGTGAATGTGGAAAAACAGGTTAACAGAATAGGAAGAATAGGACTATTTGTCTTACACATTTGTTTGCAAAGTGCTGTCATATAATGAAGCTCACAATCCAAGTCGCTCATGAATAAATTAAAACTGCCAAATTTTCTAAGACTATATTTTTTATATATTTGTACAGTTGTGCTCAAAAGTTTACATATGCCTTCATTCTTAATACTGTGTTACAAAAGTATTGTCTTGTATTAAAAAAGGTTCAAACATTCATTGATGCTCCGGAAGGAAACAAGATGCATTAAGAGCCAGGGGATGAAAACTTTTGAACAGGATGAAGACGTCCAAATTTGTCTTTTTTTTTTTAAATCTTTTTTTTCTTTTCTTCATTTAATACTGCCATTAATACAGGAACAGAAGATACTAACATGTTTCCCAGAAGACAAATTAAGTACAATTTGCCTTGACTTCAAATTCGAAAAGTTTTCACCCCCCGACTCTTAATGCATTGTGTTTCCTTCCTGAGCATCAGTGAATGTTTGAACCTTTTTTTTAATAGTTGTGTTTGAGTCCCTCAATTGTCAGTGTAAAAAGATGAATCTCAAATCATATATACTGCTGGAAAGGGTTAAAATATGCAAAATATGCTGTAAACCCGAAGAATTTGCAGGACCTGAAGGGTTTGTCTGATGAACATTGGGCAGGACAAGAAAAACCGTCACAAAACAAACAAAAAACAGTCGTGGATCATCCAGGTAACGATGCACAGTATTAAGAATCAAAGGTATGTCAACTTTTGAACTGCATATCATTTCATCTATATTTTGTCCTATATGTGAACATCTTTTATGTAAAATATCTTATTCAGGAAAGTACTAAATAAAAAGTAACATGCATTTTGTATGATCCCTCTTATTTTGTTTAAATAACATTATAAACTTTTGAGCATCACTGTACAAAATGATCCATAACCTTTATCATGACAATAAAACTTGTCAATCCTCCCCCATCTGTTATTGTGATGACCAGAACCGACACACCCCATCCTCCAACCCTCACGGATCCAGTCTAACTATAATAATGTGCTGAACAAAGAGAAGTAATATATTGTTTGTTTAAGCATACAATGGAGGCGCAAAATGAATAATGAATGTAAATGAAGCAATGTTCAAAGCAGTGTTGGATGTGTTCGAAGTTTCAGAAGCGAAGACCTGGAGACCTGGATTGTATCTTCAGCAGGATTCTTTATTGAGAACACGTGCTGTTGGCATCTGCAGTCATCAATTCTAACTGTGGAAACTATTCAGTAGTTCTATACACATTTTAGGGGGCAGTCCTTACAAGTGAAGACAAAGCACTTAGGTGACGACCTTAAAAAAGCATGCAAGTGAAGTATTCGGGTATAGGAACCCAACCCAGCTTCTAAGGTGTCACCAGTCCTAATCCAGTCTCAGTAAACTTACATTAAAAGAGAACAGGACTGGCAGGAATCTCTTACTGGAAACTTTGCTTAACAGAATTATTCATCTGATATCATCATCATAAACTTAAATGCTAAATTCAATGTACTTCACTTTAGTTTTTCATTTGATGTTATGTCAAGACGTAGGATCAGCAGATCTTAAACAGATTCTTAAATTTGTAATCCCACAGGGATAACACATTAAGTAACACGAGATAAGTAATCAGATTACTTTTCCAAGTAACATTACTTTGAAATTTACAACTAAATATCTGAGTTACTTTGTCAAATAAGTAATGCAATTTCCTTTGTTTTCCCATGTATTGACCGACACCTCTCCTGTCCACATGTTGAGAGAAATCGATAATGAAGTGCAGAGGCGTTGTGTGTGTGAACATGATGGTTACTGTAGTTCTAGACTAACTGTAAGCAGGCATTTACTCATCTCACTTGCACAAAAACAAATTCAGTATTCATCAAAATTATTAAAAACAGTGAAATGCAAACTCAGAATATTACACAAAACTGTACTTTATGTATTTAATCTCACTTTCAGGGCCGTAGGCAGGATATCCGGGGTCCGGGGTCCCGGTGCAGGTTGTTGCTTATCCCACTCGGTTGAAATCGCAGGCACCTTCATGCATTACTTTATGTAAAAAATAACGCCATTAGCATACTTTTTTTTAAGGAGTACCGTAATATGGTAAGGCATTACTTTTAAAAGTAACTTTCCCCAACACTGAAAATGAATAATTAACAGTGGAAAGGAAATGTGCAAAGCTTGACATTCTTTTATTTAATAATTATTTTTTTTGCAAATGCCAAGTTTTTACAAAAACCAATGAGTCTTTTTGTCCCACGTCAGTGTTTATAACACATTTATTAGTGCATTGTTCATAAAGAAGCACATCCATACCTTTTTTTATGAAATGACATATTAAACAAAGTCAAAAAGGGTGTGAAGAAGAAAAAAATATACACAATCCCATCCAGAACATTTTTCCTGAGCACTCCCATTAGTCTTCTGAAATCCCTTCACAGTGCGATTGCGCACAACTTCCTATAAACAGACAAGCAAAAGGGCTCATTGTAAAAAAAACACATTCTGATTAGTGATCTTTGAAATTATAAACAACAATTACAGTTCATAATCAATGGAATGAATTCAAATAAACCACAATTACTTTGTCTCTTCCATTGTAACATCCACAAATTTGCAGATCTTTAGATCTCTCTCTAGAATGCTCTTTTTTAGACCCTGAATCTCTTCCTCAGCTTTCTTTTTTTCAGCTTCTTGGTCTCCTGCAGAGTAACATGTGAGATGAAATGACACTATCCACATACCTTCTGACACTATCGTTCTAATAAACCCCAGAAATAAGAGTAACTCATACTTACCCTTTAGTTTGTTAAGTGCTTCTTTTGCTTCATTGCTCTTCTTCTCTAATGTACCCTGAAACAGAGATAGACTGTGTGAGAGCACATATAAGCTTATGGTTTATACAGTATGGTCAGACAAAACAGGAATACAGGGCTCAGTTTAACAGAGAACAGACTGTCGACAAACTTGACTTGCATAGATGCTGTAAAACATCCACTGTGATTTACTACAATACTGTAAAGAATCATGAAACATTAGCACATTCCAACTATCAAGAGACTCATATTTTAGGAACCTTTCAAATTAGAGCAAATAGACGCCTAAAAGACAACACTGTACTGTTCAGGTTTGTAAGATCTTCTTTTGAAAGAAGTATCTTCTGCTCACCAAGGCTGCATTTATTGGTCCAAAAATACAGTAAACCACAAATATTGAGAAATATTTGACTGTTTTCTATTTTACTATATTTTAAAATGTAATTTATTACTGCGATGCAAATCTGAATTTTCAGCATCACTACTGAGTCATAACAGTCTTCGGTGTCACATGATCCTTCAGAAATCATTCTAATATGCTTATTTGGTGCTTACAATGTTTTTTATTATTATTATCAAAAAACAGTTTAATGGGGTTTTTTTGTTGTTGAGGAAATTGTGATAGTGTTTTTCTTTGATAAATAACTAGAATAGAATTTAATACATCCTTGCTAAATACAAGTATTTATTAAAAAATATATATTGCCGACCCCAACCTTTTAACAGCTATATTGCGTGTATGTGTGTGATCAAACTAACATTCTGAAATTTCCAATCGTACTTCGCGTTTATATTATTATCATTATTATAGAAGTAATGTATTTGATTCAGAAATGGCAAGCTGTCTATTGGTTCTTTGGTTTTACTTATCTTGAAAAGCTGCAAAACTGGAAATACAGTTTTCATTCCATGTATAAACAGTGAGTTCCAACTGAATTTAATGTTTGCATATTTAGTTTTGCCCTATTGGCAAAGAGTCACATCTCAAAACCGCATACTGTTCGAGTTTCATAACATTAAATATGATCATATATGTGGAAATATAATCATTCTGTGCCCCTGTAAATCTTATGGGAAAACTTCCTGTTCCTAATTCACTATTAATTACTTATTCAATTCAATTCATATTTATTTGTATAGGGCTTTTCACAATACATTTAGTTTCAAAGCAACTTTACAGAAAATGAATGCGTCTACATTATAATTTAGAGCTTATGCTTTTGCGTTGGTGAATATTTGAATCATATAATGTGTATATAAATGTATGAATGTACTGTATGAGAAAAAATAATGAATCAAGCTTTTCACCATTTTATCTTTTGCATTGACTAGTTCATTTTAAATAGTCCTGTGGTCTGACAAAAAAAATATTTAAAAGTCCAAATATTTTTTTCTCATGGTCATAGCTACAAAATTCAAAAGTTTAGGGTCAGAAAGATACTTTTTTTTTGTAATTGTTTTTTATTATTACGTGTACCAGTGTTGGGGGTAATGCTTTACAACCAATGTAAGTTATATAATCAATTACTTGTCAAGTAACTAATAAAATAACAGATTAGTTTTAAATTTAGAACAAAATATATGAGTTTTCAAATAAATAACAAATAAATCTTAAACAGATTCTTAAATTTGTAATCCCACAGGGATAGCGCATTACAAGTAACACACGATATGTAATCAGATTACTTTTCCAAGTAACTAGTAAAGTAACACATTACTTTTAAATTTACAAGTTACTTTGTCAAATAAGTAATGCAATTTACTTTGTTTTCCCATGTATTGACTGACACCTCTCCTGTCCACATGTTGAGAGAAATCGATAATGAAGTGCAGAGGCGTTGTGTGTGTGAACATGATGGTTACTGTAGTTCTAGACTAACTGTAAGCAGGCATTTACTCATCTCACTTGCACAAAAACAGATTCAGTATTCATCAAAATTATTAAAAACGGTGAAATGCAAACTTAGAATATTATGCAAACCTGCAATAATTAACTATCCTAAATGACACAATATACTTCATATTTGCTGAGCCAATTCAACCATATATTCTTCTGCAATCTAGAAATGACATCACAGGTGAAAGGTTTGTTTGAGCTGCACCCTTTTCTGTACAGGTGTGAATCTGCATTTCAGCCTGAGACTTTTTCATTTCACTTTTGGTGTGAAAGGACCTTTACATTTGCCAAAAATATACGTTTTTTGATATTAAAAAACAAACAAGCAATCCCAGACCAGGTGAGAAAAAGTAACACCAAAGTAACGTAAAGCATTAGTGACTAAGAAACGCAAATAGTTACTTTTTTTTAGGGAGTAACGTGTAATCCAATACTTTTAAAAGTAACTTTCCCCAACACTGACTTGTATTCAGCGAGAACACATAAAATTGATCAAAAGTGACACTAAAGGCATGTATAATGTTACAAATGATTTTGGTTTCAAATGAGTGCTGTTCTTTTAAACTTTCTATTCATCAAAGAATCCTGAAAAAAAAAACTATCACAGTTTACAAAAATATTACAAGCAGCACAACTGTTTTCAACATTGAGTATAATACGTTTCTTGAGCTACAAATCAGCATATTAGAATGATTTCTGAAGGATCATGTTACACTAAAGACTGGAGAAATCATGTTGAAAATTCAGCTTTGCATCACTGGAATAAATTACATTTTAAAACATATTAAAATAGAAAACAGATATTTTTAGGGTTAAAATGCAATAACATTTCACAATATTACAGCTTTTCTGTTGTTCTTTATCAAATAAATGCAACCTTGGTGAGGGAAAAAAAAATCTTACCGACCCCTAACTATTAAACAGTAATGTATATAGTATTTCACGCCACAGGACGTCAACTTCTCAAAAGGATTTTATGTCACCTAGCCTCATATCACAGACAAAAGAGCAAAAAGGAGTTGCTGCGTGCAAAGGCAGAGAAAAAGCATAAAATGAATTTGATCAAGCTAATCCAAGTTTGTGATTGATCTAAAGTGAATGAATCAAATTCTATTAACTCTTGCCTTAAATCAGAAAATCACTGTAAAGCTCAACTGCTTCAAGATCATTTACAATACCTTCCCGGTTTTGCAGGTACTGAGTTCCTTTTCAGATTCAGCAGTGCCTTTCTTAAAGTCATCCCTCTGTTTTTTGAGCATATCCCTCTGTGTGATCAGGGCACTAAGCTTTTTACTGATATCGTCCACTTTCGTCTTGGCTGACATGATTCCATCCTCCTTAAACTTCACCTGTTCACTGGAAACAACGATGCGGGTTTGCAGGTTGCGTATGTTGAGCTCCTGCTTTATGGCCTGGTAGGTTATAATCACCAGGGCACATAAGGCCAGGAAAACCATTGCCGACACGCCTCTCATCCTGAGGGAATAAAGGTAGGAAGAGAGATGAAGAGAAGACCAAGAGAGTTCCTCAGGGGACCGCTGATTTTGTTTTCTCTCTCTTTCTCTGTCTGTAGACACAGTCACTTGGTTCTCATGGCAGCAGCACCTATGCTGTCGAACGAAACTGACTCAACTACCTGTCTTGTCTTCCGGAAAAGCATTCGATCTGAGCCGTAGACAGGTAAAACCGGATGTCTGGGTTTAAGTAAACAAATGTGTGTGTGTGTGTGTGTGTGTGTGTGTTGGGGGAGCGTGAGAGAGAGAGAGAGAGAGAGAGAGAGAGAGAGAGAGAGAGAGAGAGAGAAACCTCAACACTTCCTTGATGCTGTTGCTGTGATCCCTGACCAACTTTTCCATATTCTCCACCCACCTCCGTGTCATCAAAGAAAAATAGGAACACTATAGCATCAACTCTCAAGAATTTTGTTTTCTTGTTCCCATCAAGTAATACATAGGCCAATATACACACACACCTACAGTCCTCCCTTATCTCTCACACATCAACCCAACAGGGGGACTTCAGGGTTTAAGGTGTGGCATTATAAAACTCTGCAACTTTGGTCAATCATTAGGCTACAAGGTGGTTAAACAGGATGAGCCACGACAGTCTTGTTTGCACGACTTAACCAACATGTCACCCCCCCCCCCCCCCCCCCCCCGCGTTTATCAGGTGCTCACCTAGTTCGTTGAGGTTTCAATACTCTACTGTGAAGGTTTGGCTCGACTGAAGTAAACATTACTTTGTCCATCATTGTCCTTGGATTTCAATTCAAGTGGCAAATTTCAGGCGTGATTAAATAGTATTTCTTCTATGTGTAACAATACTTATTTATTTCATTAGCTACTTGGACGTGAGACGTGGTCGTACAAGAACCCGTCGGAACAAGCGTCCTCGTGTCAACGACTCGCTGAACCGACTCATTGAACGGAGAATCATTTCTGTCGGACACAAACATGTCCAGTTCATTATAAGCTGTGAACTGATGAGCCAGTGAGTGACAGGACTTGACTGAAGTTAGGCCTAGCAGAATGTTAAATAAACTTATTGATGGAAGAAAAACGTTAAAAATACACAGGCCATTTTCTCAAAATGTGTTTTTTTTTCTCATGCAATGAGCCTGAAATCATTCAAGTAACCCTTACATAGCCTATTCAAAATGTCCATTATTTATTAATAATTGATTCTTCTAGGCTATGTTCTGAAGGTTTTTACTGGGTTTGTTGTGTTTGAAATATATGATTTTTTTTCTGGGTCTTTATCCAATGTTCAGATTTCTTTGACACATTTCTGGACACATGAAATACAACATAAACATCAAAACGTGGCTGCCTACATTTGATTTATGTGGTCATGACGTAGGCTACATTAATTGCTGAATCAGTTTAACCTGTCCTTGGAACGAACTGTTCGAAAGAACCGATACGGGGAGATGAGTCGGACTTTCCATCAAGCAACGTCCTACGTATTATTTGCTCGACATCACTGTGAACGTAGGTAGCCTACACCAATGCGTTCGGGGAGTGGGCGTGGTTTTTCACAGGTGGGCTGTGTTACCTGTATCGTCGTCTCCACTCCTTTTCAAGCACCGCTCAGATGTGAACAGGTAGGCAGGCCTATTCACCGAGCGTTAAAATAAAAAGTCAAACCAGGAAGGAAGCTATTTGAGGATTTATTTATTTTTCATTTGTATATTTTATTATCGATCTCGGTTAATATCACCGAGAATACACAGCGTCAGCTCTTCAAAATAATGCAACAGTCGTCGTCTTTTGGGAGGTGTTAGTAAATCTCCGACAGGTAACTCCGATCCTCTGTCCACCTGATCTGAAACGAGTCCAGTTTCCTCTCGAGTCCTCCATCATGAAGTTTCCTGCATATCTGTTGGGTTTTGTCTTGGTGTGCTGTCTGGGCATCGCTGGCTACATCCATACCAGACGGAAGAATGAACTGCATTTGAATAAACAGGCTTCATTTCTAGATATTAAATTCAGAGTTACCAGGGATGTTCTGGGGGAATACGAAGATCAGTTGATCCAGTCCAACACAGAAATGGAAAAGACTAAGAAAGAGGTGGATACTCTAACCGAAGACGTGTCCAAAGTTAAGACCCTAGTGGATCAGAAAAAGAGTGACGCTAATAACTGTAAAGGAGACAAGGTGGGTTGAATATGGAGGGATTTTTTAATGTTTCATTTGCGCTCAACAATTAATATCCATCTTAGACCTTCATTGTATTACTATTATAACTGCCTGTATGACTCCAAACACAATGTCTCAATTGTAGGCCTAAGTGTCACCTGTGGTTTATTATAACCTCTTTCATTTTTCTTCTCCAGAAACGACTCGCAGATGAAATTGCTTCTTCAGAGTCAGAGAAGAAACATATCCAGGGTGAGTTTCTTTTCAGTTTAAAAAGAAACCCGTAGGCTATAGAAAATATCGACCAAAAGTAGAAAAACAGCTATTTATGTTCACCTTGCATTGCAATTTGCATTGTATCTCAGATTAACCAGATTTGTAATTTATTATTAATCCTGACAATACTCAATACTGCCCCCCTGCGGCAACAAATGCAAGTCAGTCGTGCCTGGATAATGCCAGCTAAATGAATAATGATGTATATTGTTAGTCATTGAGTATTGAAATTGTGCTATTGATTTTTTTGTGTTTCCTCATTTTGTCATTATTTGTTTTGCTTTGACCTGCTTTTGAAAATATCCTCTCAGACATTTTTCTGTTTTCTGTCCCTAGATGAATTTGTCAAGGAGAAGTCTTATTGGGAAACAGAGGTTGCTTCTCTAAAAAAACAACTGGAGCAGGAGAGCACACTCTGCAAGTACATCGACAAGACCTCTGAGGAGGGAAGGTGAGTGGATTTGTATAACAGAATCATTTGTTATGGATATCCAATCTCATTTTACTATCAGAAAACCTGTGAAGTTAGTTGCGGTTAAATATGTGCAGAACTTGTTTGGTCATTGACAGCCATTCTGTGCTCTGTTCAGAATGTACATATTAACCTGAAGCCTTTAATTGGGGAGTTTACATATTTACACTTCAAATTAAAAGATTATTTTTTTAAATGTAATTTAAATAGAAAATCGATGAAGAGCATTCCATTAACGTTGCTTAACAATACTCCTTTACTTCTCCAAGGAAACTGTGTAACATAATTGAAGAGCCACAAAAGGTAGAGGTAAAGGAACCGGCAGCAGACAATCCCAAACCTGAGGAAAAAAAAGTTGAAGCGCCAGAAGCTGAACAGCCAAAAGTAAAGGGGGAGTGAAGAAAAACCAAGTGGATTGAGTTCGTGTGTGTTAAGGAGACGGAAAACAATACTATGCCAGTATCCGGTGGAGAATTGAATAGGAAGATTAGCTAAAGCTGAACATCTTGCTTGGTTTGATCTCCAACATTTCACAAGCACCCCTCAAATGACAGACACACACTTTCAGCCATGCACACAACAAACCTGGATTTGAAGTTAGACTGATAACATCATGCGTTGTGTCATATTCTTGGTCTGTTTTGGTTTATAAGAAATATGGGATGACACAGATATATTGACCATTTCAGCTGCATATCTGCTATATATCAGTTGATTTTGTTGTCCACTTTATCCACAATTAAGTTATGAAATTGTCTTTGACAATTTTTTTTGTTCCTTTGCTTTTTTATACAGAGTCAGGTTCCTTTGCTTTCTTGGGTGTGTTTGTCCTTTTAATATTTCTTTATTTCTTCATTATTGTTTGCCCCTGTTACAGTGTCATCATGACCCTCCCTCAGGCTCATGCATACATGCCCGCTTGTATCGACCAATGGGAACGCTCTGACCCTCTTACTGTCACTCCTAATTATCCTCACCCTGTTACCCCAGTTCCTATTGTTATATAGTCCTTTCAACAACGAGCTTAACCCATCAGAGCCTTCAGTGAAGCAGTTATGAAGTTCAAAGGGTTTCTCTTCAGTGTCATTCGTTATAAGTTTTGGTTTTATTCTGAAAAACTGTGATGCTTAATGTAAAAATAAAGGCAGAGTTTGGTTAGACACTCCCTTTTATGTATTCTTCCAGTAAATGGATGGTTACTCTGCTATTTAAATTGTAATCTAATCTTAAACGGTGTCTTGAAAGCTGAATATTTCGTTCTAGGTTGTTAAACCAGTTTGATGGGTATGTAAAAGTAATGTCACAATAGGTTTGTGACATCCAGTTTGAGACAAAACATGACAGAAGTTTTAATATACAGCACCACCTTCTGACAAATCCTTGGCAGTATTTATAGTTGTGTTAAACAGAACTGGAATATTCCAGGTTTAATTGAAGTTAAGCTCAATAAAGAGTAAACTTAAAAATGTATGGCATAGTTACAGACTTTTTTAGATTAATAATTTAGCATTTTCTTTAAAAAAAAATAAAGGATTTGATAGCAGAAATGTGCAGCTTATTATTGCATAAACTCACTTGCATAAATTTGTTTAAAAGGTTAGTTCACTCAAAAATAAAAATTCTGTCATTATTTACTCTCCCTAATGTCGTCCCAAATCCAAACCTGTTCAGTGGAACATAAAAGAAGATATTCTGAGTGTTTTAAATGTCTTAATTTTTTTATCTAAACAATGGAAGTAACTTGCGGTGGGGTTGTTAAGGGTGTTGGAGATCAGCAGAAGAACAGAAAACAGCTGTTTTAATGGCGTTAAAGTGTGTGAGTCACGGTTGGTGCTCTGCCTTTATAAAGCAGCACCGAACGCCAATTCCACTGACTTTTTATGATGTTTTATTAACAAAGTTCGGGAGGAGCACGTTCAAATAATTGATCCAATTATCACATCATTCCAACCAGCTGTCGACAATCATTAATCAACATGTCTATCCAATCAGCATGAGTTGGAGAGCTATATACTGATTTGACTCGCCAATGTTCCTCGACAGTTTTCAGCATTCCTCCATCACCCCGTCTCCTCACACTCGCCTGGTTACTTCTTAACCAGTAATACGGGGCAGGCTTGTGCACAATTCAGAATTGAATTTAGAATGACTCCTAAATTCCAACTCAATTCTTGAATTTGAATTGATGTCAAAAACAGGATCTAGAATTACAATTCGAATTTGAATTAAAGGAAGCAGCATTGCAATTCAAAACAAATTCTAAGAAATGCATATAGATATTTTAAGTGAAGTGTTTAACAATGCAGTTATTGTCAGATACAGTATATGTCAGATATGATTGCATTACATATTCTATAAATTATATTAGTTTGAACTACTTGTACAGATTACATTAACAGGAAATATTTTCCCCCAGCAATGAATGTTAAAAGCTTTAGTCACAGAACAAATAATTAAGTTTGATTTATTGTAATTGTAATTTTGTGGAACATGATAGAACATGACTCCCATTACTTCAGTAAATCTTTAGAAAAAAACATAAACAATTTTAGGTGGACATTTGTTTATATATATATATATATATATATATATATATATATATATATATATATATATATATATATATATATATATATATATATATCTTTTGTGTGACTACAGTCACGCTTTGTGTACCGCACAGCATTTTGACCCCTTGTCCCCCACGTCGCATATTGAGAAAATGTCCCGCATTTTTATCAGTCTGTTTGTTTTTAATTATCATATTAAGAAAATGTGCATGCGTTCTTTTGCCTTTTTAAGAAAGCATTTTATTTATTCTTTTTGCGCCGTAGTTTTTCACCTGTAGGCTATTTAACAGCGCTTCGTCAGAAGTAGGCTACAAATAGCCTACAACAGCCGTTTTTAAAATCATATCCAATGGTTGAAAAGAAAGAGTAAACACTCGGTGATTCGTTCAATGTGTTCCCTGTCAGAAAACAAATGGATAATTCGGTCAATTAAAATTTTAATTAAACAGAATTTATCAACTTATTGCCTGCTATAGTTGTTTTAATTCACATCCTTTCTAAAAATATGAAAGTGTTTGGTGTAATATATTCTTAATATATAAGGCTGTCAATAAACTAATTTCATGTTGTTTTATATTTTATTTGTTCATTATTTATTTTGTTAGATTTTAGTTGGACTTTTTGGATTTTAGTTGGACAAAAATAGTGATCTGCATGATGCCTGCTGCCTTGCTCAGTGAATTTAAATGGCAAGTAAAATAAAGACATGTTATGTTACATTGTGATGTAATTGTGTTGTCTGGAAGGGACTAAATAACTAAGTATTTTTATCAGCTGAAATGCAGAATACAAATGTTTTTATTAAGTTAAATGGACATTATATAACAGTTTCAGGTTATGTTTTAGTGTTGGTAACATGTCCCACACAAACTTAGTATCCGTCCCACATTTGGTTTGTTTGATAGTGGTCACCCTATGTGTGACTGTGTGGAATTTCTTTGAATTGCCATGAATTTAATTCCACTTCCTGTCATTCCAATTCAAATTAAAATTCAACTTCCTGTGGGGCGGAGTCATTCATGAATTGAATGGAGGCCAATTCTGAAATTCTGAATTTTGCACAAGCCTGATATCGTACTCTGGTTTCGGGCCAAATATCCGAGCTCGGAGCCCTCTCCGCGGACAGCACGGCAAATATTAATACCATTTATTATCTAACTTATTTGTAAGTGTGAACTAGTGAAGTTCTTCAGACCGCTGACCGTCTGATCAAGCCTGACATAGAAGTTCCTCGCTACTATTGTGAACGTGGCCATAAATTATATATTGTTAATAGGAAGCATCACTAAAATAATTACATGTTTATTTAAATCTAAAAAGTTACATTCTGATCTAACATTCGCTCATACTGATCTTTTCCTTCCGTCACCCCGGTCTTACCTTGAATGATGTCATTCTGGCATCACAGAAAGTTTAATCTCTTTGCTTTTCAAAGAGTGTCTGTCATGTTCGGCAAAGAGAACAGGAAGCAAATGCAGTACTCAGAATTTATTGGAACAGATACAGGCTCAGGATAAGACACGGGTGAGGACAGGTAACGCAGGGACTTCGATGGTCAGAGTGCGGTGAATCCTCGTGAAATGAAGTGCCAAGACGAGACGAAACAATCCAACACCAAGACGACGAATCCACAGGAACACGATGACGGGAAAACCAGGAAACAAGACTCAACACCGACACCCAGGACATCAAACAACGATCTGACAAAGGGAATGAGATAAC
Organism: Siphateles boraxobius; assembly: GCF_051911475.1. Lineage (NCBI taxonomy): Eukaryota > Metazoa > Chordata > Actinopteri > Cypriniformes > Leuciscidae > Siphateles > Siphateles boraxobius. Next base: position 13,644,056 of record NW_027508722.1, read on the forward strand.
GGTGAGTTTTAAGCAGTGAGGGAGATTAACTGCAGCTGGTGATGAATGATGATGATCAGCTGGAGCGTATCAAGGAATGACAACACAATCACGCCCACTACACACGTGCTTTAATACCACAAAATAAACACGAGACGAGAAGGAAACATTGGATCAGTATACTGTGACAGTACCCCTCTCCTAAGAATGCCTCCTGGTAATCATCGATCAAGGAGTGATCCAGAATGTCTCTGGCAGATACCCAACTTCTCTCCTCCGGACCGTAACCTTCCCAGTCCACCAAGTACTGGAATCCGCGCCCCATCCGCCTAGAATCCAGAATCCGATTTACCGAATAGGTGGTCTCCCCATCTACGAGACGCGGCGGGGGGGGGGGGGGAACCGGGACAGGCGGATTAATTTGAGCATGAAACACGGGCTTAATCTTGGAAACGTGAAATACGGGGTGAATTCTCCTGTACGCAGGAGGTAAACTAAGGCGGATTGCCACCGGACTAATGATCTTGGTGACAGTGAACGGGCCAATCAATTTGGGAGCAAGCTTATTAGAAACGGAGCGGAGAGGAATGTTCTTAGTAGAAAGCCACACTTTTTGACCGACGACGTATACGGGAGGCTTCGACCGGTGGCGATCGGCCTTAGCCTTGGTGCGCGCCCCCACTTGGAGTAAAGTCTCACGGGCTCTAGTCCAAGTGCGGTGACACCTCTGGATAAAGGCGTGAGCAGAGGGGACCGCGACCTCGGATTCCAGACTGGGAAAAATTGGTGGCTGGTAACCTACACTACACTCAAACGGAGAGAGGCCCGTGGTCGACACTGGTAAGATATTGTAGGCGTACTCCACCATGGACAGCTGTTGGCTCCATGAGGAAGGATTCTTGGATACCAAACATCGTAACACTCTCTCCAGATCTTGGTTGGCTCTCTCGGTCTGACCATTGCTCTGAGGGTGAAACCCTGCAGACAGACTAACCGTCACCCTCAGTAATTTACAAAATTCTTGCCAAAATTTGGACACAAATTGGGGTCCTCTGTCAGAGACCACGTCCATCGGGAGGCCATGTAAGCGAAAGACGTGGTCAACGACTGTCAACGCTGTCTCCTTAGCTGAGGGTAATTTGGGTAAGGGAATAAAGTAAAGCCTTCGAGAACCGGTCCACCACTGTCAAAGCGACAGTGTTACCCTGGGAGGGTGGGAGGGCGGTGATAAAATCTAGAGCGATATGGCGACAGGGTCTCGAAGGGACTGGCATGCTGTTGGAGGAGCCCATCTGGAGGTCGATTGGAAGTCTTACCCGTGGCACAAACCGAGCAAGCCAAAACAAAACTGTGAATGTCACGATTCATAAGTCGCCACCAGAATCGTTGCTTAACTAAAAACTTAGTACGATTAACTCCTGGATGACAAGCTATGTTGGAACAATGGCCCCACCGGATGACGTCTTACCTTAATCTCTCCGGCACAAATAACCGACTCAGTGGACATTCGGGCGGAGGCGTTACCGCTTCTAAGGCCTTCTTGACCTTCGATTCGATCTCCAATACGAGTGTGGAAACAAATAGGATCTCCGGTAAAATGCACTCGGGAGTAGACGGGCGTTCGGAGCGATCAAAAATACGAGACGAAGAATCGGGTTTGATGTTTTTAGAACCCGGGCGGTACGAGAGAGAAAAATCAAAACGACCGAAAAAAAGTGCCCACCGGGCCTGCCTGGAGTTCAATCTTTTGGCGGTTCTGATGTACTCCAAGTGTGGTCGGTCCAGACGATAAAGGTACCCCCGAACCCTCTAACCAATGTCGCCATTCTTCCAACGCTAACTTGACTGCCAACAACTCCCTGTTCCCAATGTCGTAATTGCGTTCGGCTGGGGATAAACGATGAGAAAAAAACGCGCAAGGATGCATCTTATCGTCTGTGGGAGAGCGCTGGGACAGAACTGCTCCTACCCCCACCTCTGACGCATCGATCTCCACCACGAACTGCCGTGAATAGTCAGGGGCAACGAGGATGGGAGCTGAAACAAAACGGCTCTTGAGGTTAGCAAACACAGCCTCGGCTGTATCTGACCACCGGAACGGAGTTCCGGGGGAGGTCAAGGCAGTCAGAGGCGCGGCTAGCTGGCTGAAGTTGCGAATGAACCGCCGATAGAAATTCGCGAATCCCAGAAACCTCTGTAGGGCCTTACGGGAATCTGGACTTGGCCATTCTACCACAGCCTTAACCTTGTCAGGGTCCACAGGCATTCCCTCAGACGAGATGATGTGTCCTAGAAAAGGAACAGACTGTGCATGAAATTCGCATTTCTCCGCCTTGACAAAAAGCCCATTCTCGTACAACCTCTGAAGCACTTGTCTTACGTGTTGCACATGTTCCTGGAGAGACGAGGAAAATATCAATATGTCATCCAGGTAAACATATATGAATTGATCCATCATGTCTCGCAACACGTCATTGACAAGTGCCTGGAAGACTGCTGGGGAGTTGGACAGCCCGAAAGGCATGACCAAATATTCAAAGTGTCCCCTGGGGGTATTAAACGCAGTCTTCGATACATCCCCCTCCCTGATGAGGACCAAATGATAAGCATTACGCAAGTCCAATTTCGTGAAGATAAATGCTCCTTGCAACCTCTCGAAGGCTGAAGACATCAACGGCAAAGGATAAGTATTCTTTACCGTGATGTTATTCAACCCTCGGTAGTCAATACAAGGTCGCAGAGATCCATCCTTCTTCCCCACAAAAAAGAACCCCGCCCCCGCTGGTGAAGAGGAAGGCCGGATGAATTTGGTTGCCAGAGAATCAGAAATATATTTCTCCATAAACTCCCTATCTGGAATAGAAAGCGAGTATAACTTGCCTTTAGGCGGAGACTTACCTGGCATTAACTCTATGGCACAGTCATAGGGACGATCAGGAGGCAGAGAAGCAGCCCTAGACTTACTGAAAACTTCCTTCAGGTCATGGTACTCCTCAGGCACGTTAGACAGATCCCCTGCTTCCTCCTGAAACACATAAGTGTAAACACAGGAGTGCAGATGTGGATGAGGTCTTCTCGGCGGAGATCCCACCCAATAGTAGCCTCATACTTACTATCGGGCTTGGCCCTTTTACCGGGTAGTTGTAAGCAAAATGTCCCGAACCTCCACAATATAGGCAAAGGCCCTGGGACCTCCGCCTCTCCCTCTCCTCCCGGGAAAGCCGAGCTCGACTCACCTGCATGGGTTCGTGATCGAAGACGGGACTGACCACGTCCCTGCCGCTGGACCGTTGCCCCTCAATCCCTCCAGGAGGACGGTTAGATGCCGCTCTGCCTCCGACTCGGGAAAGTCGCGCATCTACCCGTAGGACCAGCTCGATGAGTCCGTTTGATGACGTGGGTAGGTCCAGGGCGTAGATCTCTCGTTGGACGCGGTCAGCCAACCCATGCAGGAACATGTACCACTGCGCCTCCTCGTTCCAATGACATTCGGTCGCCAGGGTTCGGAACTCGATGGAAAAGTCCGACACCGACCTCTCCCCCTGACGAAGGTCGGCAAGCACCCTGGCGGCCTCGACCCTGGCGGCCATTCTTATGACGCTGTGGTGGACAAACTCACCCAGCGAGGTAGGTGTCTCTCCTGCTGCTTCCCTGGAACGGTCAGATCGTTCTGTCATGTTCGGCAAAGAGAACAGGAAGCAAATACAGTACTCAGAATTTATTGGAACAGATACAGGATCAGGATAAGACACGGGTGAGGACAGGTAACGCAGGGACTTCGATGGTCAGAGTGCGGTGAATCCTCGTGAAGTGAAGTGCCAAGACGAGACGAAACAATCCAACACCAAGACGACGAATCCACAGGAACACGATGACGGGAAAACCAGGAAACAAGACTCAACACCGACACCCAGGACATCAAACAACGATCTGACAAAGGGAATGAGATAACGGTGAGTATTTAAGCAGGGAGGGAGATTAACTGCAGCTGGTGATGAATGATGATGATCAGCTGGAGCGGATCAAGGAATGACAACACAGTCACGCCCACTACACACGTGCTTTCATACCACAACATAAACACGAGACGAGAAGGAAACATTGGATCAGTATACCGTGACAGTGTCAGCCATCTTCAGGCTGTGGGTATAAAGATTCTTCCATACCTGGACAATTGGTTGATCTGTGCACCATGAAGGGTAATAAGATTATCTACCTGGCACAATCTGACTGCTTAGGCAAGTGTTGACGCAGTTCCAAAAATGAATGGAGATGATATCGGCAGCAATAAAGGTAGTACCTCTGGGACTGCTCAAAGCATGACCACTGCAGTGGTGGATCAACAAATTGCCACTCCACCCCAAATTACACAGGTGAATGAAGTTGAAGATCACGTGGAAATATGTTCAGGCTCTGCGTCAGTGGATAAGCAAAAGGAGATTGAAACAAGGGGTTCCTCTGGGGAATATACAATAAAAAGGAGAATGGTGGTGATAATGGATGCTTCTCTGACTGGTTGGGGGTTACAATCGATCTGTCTTTGAGACATTTGATTCAATTCTACAGGAGAGGCAAGAGACCTCTGTTTTGGGCCTACCCAAAACTGACCTCACGTGGTCTACATACCCGGAGTAGTAAGCCGTGCAGCCGATCTCTTCTCCCGAACTGGGCCTCCCCCGGGGGAATGGCGATAACACCCAGAGGTGGTGTCTCTGATATGGGCCCAGTTTGGGAGAGCCCACACCGACCTGTTTGCATCAACCCATTGCAAGATGTCTTTTTCTCTGAGTGGACAAGGTGGGCCTTTGGAAATGGATGCACTGTCTCACGAGTGGCCGGGACAATTGTTATACGCTTTGTTGGGACATTGCAGGAGCTTACTGGTCGCCCCAAAGTGGCCAAGTAAACATTGGTTCTCACTTCTCCAACGTCTGGTTCTAGACCTTCCATAGCTGCTCACAATCAGAGCAGAGCTTCTCTCTCAAGTGGAGTGTCAGATCTGACACCCGAAAGCAGCCACGCTAAAACTCTGGGTTGGGCCCCTGCTTTGCAGAGTTAGAGGAGGCAGTAATGAAAACCATAAACAATGCTTAGGCACACACTTAGCTGTTTGTGTGTTTTGATAAGAACATGATGTTGGACAACCTGCCTTGAAACAGCACCTATCACGTTGGATAGTATAGAGACAGTATTGCACAAGTGTTTTCCAGCCAGAGCTTACCAGTTCCAAAGAAGTTGGTGGCTCATTCTACCAGGAGTCTGGCCACTCGGCACTGAAGGAAGTGGCACTTACGGACATATGTGCAGCGGCCTCATTGAGCTCACCTTGTACCATTGCCGAATATTAAGAGGGTCAATGTGGCAGTATTAAGCATTTGGTACACCCGGATGTTATAAAGGGAACCAATCACTTAAGGTCAGTCATTTGAATTAGTTTACATTAGATTTCGAGGAAAGGCAACACAATAGCAGATTATTCAAAATATGTATTCTGCAGAAGAAAAATGCATAAAGGTTTGGAGTTCATTTCTGTTTAAATATCCTTTACATTGTAATTTTCACTGTCTTTATGGGGTTTATGTTTACATTAAATCATGTAAAAGTTGCACTAAAGTAAAATTGTATAAAACTTGACAGAAAAAAGGGTTATACTTTATTTGACAGTATACTTACAGTGTACTTACCCAAGAAAGTATTGGTTATTATAAGGTAACTGGGTTAAGGTTAGGGTTAGGTTCGGGGTTACCTAACCCAGTTATTGTAATTGCTAATAAGTACATTGTATGTACATGCGGAACAGAACTGTAAAATAAAGCGCTACTGAAAAAAGTTAGTAAGATAAATCATGTTGTATATCTCTTGTTGCTATACTATTGAAACAGTGAGTATTGTCATTTTTACCAGTTGGCCCCATTCACTTCAATTGTAAATGCATCACTAAGTTTTATTTAAAAAAAGAAAAGGAGGGGCAAGTAGAAATTAAGTGAATATGGAATACTCTAACAATGCTATTTTATTAACTTTTTATTTTCAGTTGATAGGTTTTGAAATATTGAAAGTAATGAGTAAGCCTTCCTCTTTTTTCATGGTTTTCTTTGGTAAATCACAGAACTGACCATATGTGAACTTAATTGGCTTAGTATCTGCTCCCATTGGGTGCGTATACCTCCCATCCCCTCTCTTTTTTGTTTCTCTTTCTCTCTCCCCGTTTTCTTTTTTTATTACCCCGCAGGCTCACAATTAGGGGAAGCAATTAGTGTCTCTCTTCCGCCCCATCTCGTTCAGAAGGTCATTGTGTTCAGCGGGACTCTGAGGCAGAAAGCTGATAACATCTGCTTCATTTCTGATTCTCTGATGAAATAGAGATAATAAATATATTGTTTTGGGTTTGTCTTATGTAACCTTTTAATGTGTTTAATGTAAATTTAAGCATAGAAAACAACTGTTCGCTTCAGCTACAGGAAAATGCTTCCAGATATCAGTCAGTATATCAGTATAAGTTTGTTTTTAATTCATAAATGCACCTTTTCTGTCCTTTAGCTACATCAAATTTTATTCGAAACAAGTATTTAAATGAGTTATATTGTATATTTGTAATGTGTGTTATTACATAAAACACTTAATGAGGCATTTTCTTGGTATGAAATAAAAAAGAAGAGACATTTTTCAATGGTAAACAGGTGATTTTAAAATTGAAAATGAAAAAGAATATATTTAAAATTTCAGTTTTTCTTAATTTCCAAGATATTACCCAGAATGTATGAAAAAGTGTACAGAAATATTGATCATATATCCGCTTAAAGAAAGAATGAACATTGGTTTACAAATCAATACAAATACTGTATATAATCTCAGAAGTCTAAATGATCATAAACAGTAAAATGTAATTCCAACTACCAGCTCTTTTTTTTTTTTGCAAAATATTTTTATTGAAAACTGAATCGAGTTACATAAAATAGACAACTTTTACAATTTAGATTTTAAACAAAAAACAAGAAAGGAAAAAGACATGACATAACCAAACCAAACCCACCACTACCCCACCCTGGCTTACTTAAAATCATACAAATATAAAATATAACAGGACTTAGTCTGGTAAGACCTGCAAGTCTGTAAAATATGATAGAAAAGGCTGCCATATGTAAGAAAACTTGTCAGTGTTTCCTGTCATTGCGTATTTAATTTTTAAGAAATGCATAGCATCAGTAAGAAACTGCGAGACTGACGGAGGATTTGGAGATTTCCACTATATGAGAATTCGACGTCTGGCCAATAAAGATGTGAATTTGAGAATTTCTTTCTGTGCCCAATTAAATCCATCTGATTTGTCTGGGGTCCCAAAAATAGAAATTAAGCGGCAAGGTTGAAGGTGAATTCCTATTATAATTGAAATTATGTTGAAGAAACCAGACCAAAAGTTGTGCAACTGTGGACAAAGAAAAAACATGTGGCTCAAATGACAACGTGGGTTAAGAAATCTTTCACACTTATCCTCTACTCCTGGGAAAATTGCAGATAATCTTGCTTTGGAGAAATGGACTCTGTGTACAACCTTGACAACTACCAGCTCTTTATCAAACACATTGACAACAGAATCATTTATTCCTTAATTTATTCAAAGATTCCTTTGCATCAGCTGATCATGAGAACTGAGATGGACTCTTGAGGTTTGTAGTGAGAAGTGGACTCCATTGGTTCATGAGCTCCAGAAGTTCTGTCAGCCACAATGCAAACGGATGTCACATTAGGACGGAAAGGACATTTACTCACTGTTGAAGATCATGTCTACAATAGTGGCTTGGGTGACCATAAAAGACTTCCTTACAGTAACCCGTGGATTTTTGTTTTGCAGCATTGTTCTCCGTGGTTCTTATAGGCATCTCTGAATTGAAACCAGATTTGCTTTGAGTTAAATATTTGCTTTCACAGAATTTCATGTAATTCGAGAAGTATAAAATCCTGTTAGTTTTATGAGGACATTTACATTGATACATTTGATTACATTTACTATATAGGCTACTATTTAGGTTTCTTAAAATGTATTTAATTGCACCGTTCAATGCTTTGGGGTCTGGAAGACTTTTTAAAGTCTCTTATGCTCATCAAGGCTGCATTTATTTAATTAAAAATACAGAGAGTACAGAAACAGTGAAATATTATAGCAATTTAAAATAACTGTTTTCTGTTTTAATATTTTTAAAAATGCAGTGTATTTCTGTGATGGCGAAGCTGAATTTTCAGCATCATTACTCCAGTCTTCAGTGTCACATGATCCTTCAGAAATCATTAATATGCTGATTCAAGAAACAATGTTGAAAACAGTTGTGCTGCTTCATATTGTATTGTGGAAAACATGATACATTTTTCATTTATTTGAAAGAGAAATCTACAGTGCGACTAAACTTTGAACATAGTTTGTTTGCAGATGTAATACAGGGTTGTCTGATTGACCTCCCGGTTGCCCTCTGTGTGAGTGAACGTGTGAAATCACATGTATTGATCAGCCTAATGCAAGAGGAAGAGCCTGCGGCAAGGTGATCAATGCGCACTTAATTAACCCCTGTGAGTGAGCGAGTGTGTGTGTGTCTGTCTGTGTGCTGGGGTTTAGGAAGGGTGCTAAACTTTGGTCAGGGGTGTATAAATACACCCATCCCAGCTGAAACTTGTGACATTCATGCACACCATCTAGATTACAGACAGCATTACATGACAGGCGAACACACACTGTAATCACACACATAGCTAAACTGACAGTATATACTATATAACACACACTCCATATGATAACAGAACATGCTTTCTAGCAAAATGTACCTAAAAATGACTACAACATTCCTGATCGGAACAATTTCATGGATGGAGCTTCAAAACAGTGAGTATATTGTGTGAGTCTGTGTGTGCTAATGCTCAATCTTTGTAAGTTTATGGATATGAAAATGTTGTGTATGTGCGTTACATCAACAACCTGAATGACTTCATCTTAGTAATTTTATTCTTTAGAACCAATGGTCAGGTAAATTATTTAAAATATACACATAAATTACATTCATAAATTGGTAATACTACATTTCACAGTGTCCTTTGTTACACTTTATATGTACTTAGAATAGTAATAACAGAAAAGTATACATAGTTACTTGCAACTAACACTATACCAAACCCTAAGTACATTTAGTAATTTACTGTAACAAGGATACCTTAAAATAAACATAACCTTTAGAAAAAGGGAATGAACCGCACAACCGATTTGGCACGTTTTACGCTGAATGCCCTTCCTAAAGTTGTTATATAAATTAACATATCAAATGTAAATGTAAAAAGTGCTAGGTTTAGGGTTAGTGTTTAGAAAGATCATTAGCTCAGTATATAAAAAGAATAAGCAGTTAGTGTTGCCCTTTATTTCTTTCCAGTCTCATATTTTCTAACTTGATTGCCGTTTCAAAGCTTCTCTGTTCTCTTTCAGACGCTGTAGAAGTTGACGGTGAGGTTCTGAGAAGTCAGGGACTGTGTGATATGTTTGATATTCGGTTGCTTTCCTTATATCACGTCAACTAAATATCAGACATATTCCTACAGACTCTGGCACAAATCTTCACATTCGTGCCCCCTCTTCATTCATCATCTTGGTTCATCAATTGTTTTGTTTTTATCACTTTCTTGAGCATGATTTCTAGCGTTTGAGCCTTATCATGACTACACAGTTTGTCATGTCTTTCATTTCTTATAGTTTCGTTATTTTGTAAAATATATATTTTTAAATTTTATAAGGTTAATCTTACAAAGTTTATAACTGCATGTCTTTAACTGTATACTGAAAATGTAAAAATAAAGGTTCCAGCTGAGGGGTTTCAGCGATGCCCAAATATAACCATTTTGGGTTCCCTGTACAACATTTAAGTGAACTTATACTTGAACTTGAAAAAAAAATAAAAAATTGGGAAGAACACTTTATTAATCCAAAGGCCCCTTTTTCCACAACAAAGACCCTTTTGGGGAATAAACGGAAAGGTTCTATGAATGTTAAATATTCTTCATGGAACCCTAAAAGCCAAGAACCTTTATTTTTAACCCTCTGGTGCTGTTTGGTCATTTTTTAACCGACAAATTTTACATTTTTAATTTTTTTACTTCATCGGAATGGTACGAAACTTGTTAAAGATTTTGGCACTTACTGGTTAAATGGTCCTGAAAAAAATACTCACACTTGTACAGTATAGTTTGCAGTCAAAAATGGGAGAATGCATTGATGAATGTCATACTGGAAAAGTTTGGTACTGCGCACAAACACATTTTTACTGAAAGCTAATTTTTTTGGGATATCAACCTCACATTTGGATCATAGCTTGTTTAGATTTATGACTTTGACTTGCCTTTTTCATAACAATAAATGTACAATTTTATAACTTTTTTCAAGTTCACTTTTTTAAACTCTTTTCACTTCAGCAATAATCTGCCAAGTGTTGTCTTTAAAACTGACCAAACTTTCAAAGCATTCAAGATTTATGACAGTTTAAGATGGAATTTTAATTTTCAGGTCCATGCTCAAAAAGGGAATAAATGGATTATAACTACTGCATAAATATAATTTAGTACCATACAATCCTCTAAAAATAGAAAATATTGCTAAACAAAAGAAGATATTTTGAAAAATGTGGGTAACCAAAGTTGATTTTTCCATTGACTATACATTAAATACTATGGAAGTCAATGTGGTCCATCAACTGTTTGGTTACCCACATTCTTCAAAATATCATCTTTTGTGTTCAGCAGAAGAAAGAAATTCATACAGGATTGAAACAACTTGAGGGTCAGTAAATGATGACAGAATTTTTATTTTAGGGTGAACAGTCCCTATTAAATTCTTTCTAGCAACATACAACTAAAACCACATTTTCATAACTTGCATTTACTCATAAGTTAGGCAACTATTTTTATAGAGACATGTATGTCAGGTTTCAATTGTCAATAAGTGAAACTCACAAATGAGAAAAAACATGTGACAGTTGTTGGTGTTCTCATATGCACTAATCAAACATTAAAGATAGAATTGTCCAATACAAAAATATTAGGCTATATTTTCATTAAAATAGTCTAATTCAGGGTTATTAAACTGGGACCAAGTAATCATAATGGCTTAGGTTGAGTTCTGTGACTTTTAGCATATTTGTCCACTATAAGTAAATTACCAGTGTTTATAGATTTAATTTTTAACATGTAATAAAAAAGATTTTCACCTAGCAGAGAAGAAGCCCGCTGGCCTAATATTGGACTCATTTAACAATACTACATTCTCACATCATTGGCATTGACAATCTAACAGGAGCATTGGGTTGTACCAAAACTAAAAGCTCATGATAGAATGACTCTATAGTTCAATTGCCATGACTGTCTTCGTTCAATTTTTCCTTGGTTCTTAGCCAGTAGAGAGAGAGAGAGAGAGAGAGAGAGAGAGAGAGTGTGTGTGTGTGTGTGTGTGTGTGCAGTGGCGCAAAAAGTGGGTATGCGCTATATGCGGCGCATCGGGGCGCCGCATCATGGGGGCACCAAAGCGATGGTTAAAAAAAAATCTATTTTTTTATAAGTTATATACATTTATATAAAAGTTATACAAGTCAAATATAAAAAAAGTTATATAAATTTTAGAGGACTAACAGGCTAGAGTAGGCGCCGGCGCCCTCATAATATTCCATCATAGAATTTATTTTGACATAGAAGGGTAATATCGCGAGCGGCGGGGCGCGCGTGTGAGCGCTGAGTGAGCAGCACAGGAGTGCGTTATCGTTGAAACTCGAAAAAGATGAATGAACCAAAAAAGCGGTCGGGGGCTAAAAATAGAAAAAGAAGGAGGTTAAAGGAGATGGCATGTCAAGGGATGCGACAGCAGCTAAATAAGTGGATGCTGAAATGCAACAGGTATGTGATGTTTGTGCTTGGAAGAGGCTTGCAAAAATTCATGTTAACAGACTAACGTTTGCTAACTCTGGGAATGTAGCAGCCAGAGCTAGCTAGTTTAGAATATGCAAAACCGAGGTTGCTGAGCTGAAAACGACTCGGTTACTAACGTAACCTCGGTTCCCTGAGAGGAGGGAACGAGTATTGCGTAAGTAGCTTACACTATGGGAAAATTCCTTTTCTCGAGAATATTGAAGTCTTTATGTAAAACGCATTGCAGCTGCACAGCAGACAGCAATGAGCGAAGGAGCTCGGTCATTGGCTGTGCTGCGGCAACTTGCTCGAACCAATGACGGGGCGACTCTGAATGCGCGACCAATGAGCGCGTCTCGCGCCCGCGCGCGTCAGAGCCCGCCAAGATGGGCGCGGCCAAGACCTATATATTGGGCGCCCCGTCGTGCGAGTTCTTTAGGTTAAAACGACTGAAGCGAACTAACCAAGCACAAGCACGGCAGCTTACGCAATACTCGTTCCCTCCTCTCAGGGAACCGAGGTTACGTTAGTAACCGAGTCGTTCCCTTTCGAGAGGTCTCTCCTATTGGGTAAGTAGCTTACGCTATGGGAACACCATGCAAAACGCCGTGCGTGCTGAACTTCGCCTTATGATAGCCAGAGGCAGGTGCCTGAGCTGAAAAGCAAAGTTATCATCCAACTAGCCGGCAGAGGCGAGCTTTATATGTGGGAAAAAGTACAGAGCGGCTAGAAGGCGCTCAGTGTGACACAAGCACATACATAATCTAGATACGAACTCATAGTTCTACTAGCATCATGCTGATAGTACATTGGAATGCAATGTCGGGACCTGTAGGTTGTAAAACCTGAAAAATGTGGACGGTGAGGCCCAGCCTGCCGCCGCACAAATATCCTCGATCGGTATCCCGCTCGACAATGCCCAGGAAGAAGCCACACTCCTGGTGGAGTGTGCTTTGACTCCCCAGGGGCATTGAAGTCCCTTGGCTTCATAAGCCAGCGCTATAGCCTCAACTATCCAGTGAGAGATTCTCTGCTTTGAAACGGCGGAGCCTTTCGTACGGCCGCCAAAGCATACAAACAGTTGTTCTGTCTGTCTGAATAGGGCAGAACGCTGCAAATACACTCTGAGAGCCCTAACAGGGCAGAGTAGATTAGCGTCGTGTTCGTCTGCTGGAGACGATAGCGCAGTTAGGGAGATAACCTGTGCTCTGAAGGGAGTGGTGAGCACTTTAGGAATATACCCATGTTTTGGCCTAAGGACGACCCTGCAGTCGTTAGGTCCGAATTCCAAGCAGGCAGCGCTTGCCGAAAGCGCATGCAGGTCGCCCACTCTCTTGACCCAGGCGAGTGCCAGCAAGAGTGAAGTTTTGAGTGAGAGCTGCTTAAGGTGCACGGTTCGGATTGGTTCGAACGGGGGCCCTTTAAGAGCGTCTAGGACAGTAGCTAGGTCCCAGATCTGAACTGAGGGGGGGCTTGAAGGGTTCATCCTCCTAGCGCCCCTTAGGAAACGAATAATTAGGTTGTTTCTTCCCAATGGACGTTCCATCACAGGGTCGTGTGACGCTGTGATAGCCGCCACATATACTTTGAGCGTGGAGGGGGTGCGGCCCGCCTCCAGAAGCCCTTGTAGAAAAGCGAGTACGTTCGTAATCTCGCATGTTTCAGGATTCAGGCCCTCTGCGTTACACCAGTCACTGAACACTTTCCATTTCTGGGCATATAAGCGTCTCGTGGAGGGCGCTCGCGCCTCAGCGATGGTTTTTAGCGCTCCACTCGTGAGGTTCCTGGGAACTCGTTGAGGGGCCATGCATGAAGGGCCCACAGATCGGGGCGGGGATGAAATATTATCCCGCTGGCCTGACTGAGGAGGTCTGGCCTCAGTGGAATCGGCCGTGGTGCAGATTTCATTCGCATCAATTCTGGAAACCATGTTTGGTTTTTCCAGAGTGGGGCTATCAGGAGCACTGCGTTTTTCTCCTCTCTGACCCGACTGATGACCTGTGGCAGCATCGCGATCGGGGGAAAAGCCTATAAGGGGCGGCTCGGCCAGCTCTGGGCGAGCGCGTCCGTGCTTTTCGTGAAGAAAAGAGAGCAGTGTGCAAGAGGTCGACCTCCGCCTCGCCAAAGATTTTCCATAACCACTGAATCGTCAGCGGGTTGAGAGCCCATTCTCCTGGGAGAATCTTGTCTCTGGATAGCATGTCTGCCTCTTGGTTCAGCGCGCCTGGCACATGCGCTGCTCTCAGCGAGCGTAAGTTGTGCTGGGACCATAATATGAGTCTCCTGGCCATTGAATGCATGGAGCTCGACCTGAGTCCACCCTGGCGATTTATGTACGACACTACCGTCATGTTGTCCGTTCAGACCAGGACGTGTTCATATTTTAGATGTGGAAGCAGGGCTCTGAGAGCCAAAGCGACCGCTTTCATCTCCAGACAGTTTATGTGTAGGCGCTTCTCCGGGTTTGACCAAAAGCCGGAGACAGGCCTGCCCTCGTAAAGGGCCCCCCAACCTATTTTGGAGGCATCTGTTGTGATCATCTTTCTCCTTGTGTTCACACCCAGACTCACGCCTGACTGGTACCAGTCGGCGGCTTTCCAGTGCGTCAGGGCTTTTATACAGCCGTGGTTCGCTCTGATTAAAAGGTGGCCCGAACGCCACACGTGAGCAGGGACGTGGCTCTTGAGCCAGCGTTGGAGAGGACGCATATGCAACAATCCTAGCTGGAGTACGGCCGATGCTGAGGCCATGAGACCTAGCATCCTCTGAAACCGCTTGACGGGGGCGCGCGCGCCCGCCCTGAATGATGTTGCAAGGCGCCGGATGGTGAGCGCGCGCTCTGATGAGAGATGAGCTGTCATTTTTATCGAGTCTAGAACTATTCCCAGGAAAGAAATCTTCTGGCTGGGAGATAGTATACTTTTTGCAAAATTGATTCTTAGACCCAGGCATTCTAGATGGCTGATAATCCAAGATCTGTATGTTATTAACTGACTCTCTGATTGTGCTAGGACCAGCCAATCATCGAGATAATTCAGTATTCGCACTCCCCGCGTAGGCGCGATCAGCGAGAGCCGAAGTAGTGCGGCAGGGCTTCGAGGGGTGGGAAGCCTTGGCTTTCCATCCGGTGGTGGAGGGCGGGCAGAGATGATTGGCCACGGCCTCCTCTTGGGGCGGCGTTCCCTCGTAGCCTCTTTCCTTCGCGCCGTCCACAGAGGAGAGCGACGAAGAAAAAGAAGGCTTCAGACGCGCAGAGTGGGGGGCTTTCCATGACTTGGTGAGTTTGTCATGAACTTCCGGGAAGAAAGGAGAAGGCCTTTGCCGAGGGGCCTGCTGGCGCCCCTGCAGAAACCACTCGTCCAATCGGCTTCGGGTTGGTTCTTCGGGACAAGACCAATCGAGCCCGAGGTCCTCCACGGCCTTCGAGAGGATGCGGACAATCTCTGTATCCATAGTGGAGCCCCCACTCGTGTTAGTTAGCGTCGACGGGGCGGGGTCGAAAGTGGAGCCCGGCCAGTCGTCAGATGCAGCGTCGATAGACAAGGTGTCATCTACTCCCCCGTCGTCCTCGGACGCGCCGAAAGTCACAAGGCCCACCGCTCTGCTAGAGGGGTGTGGGTCCGGCTGAGTGAACTGAACCGGCGGTGGGGAAGACAAGAGTGACGGTGAAGCACGCGGAGACTGGCTCGGCGTGACGTCACTGAGCTCAGGTTCAGGAAGCCTCTGTGAGCGGCGCCTTTTCTTAACGCGCGGATCAAACAGAGGGGTGGCGGCGATGGGCTCGCTCCTGGCGAAGCGAGCCCGCAGTGCGGAGAGACCCAGGTCGTCAAATTCCGGGCATCCGCCCTTGGTCAAAGCAGCTTCTGCGTGGTCCCGGCCCAGGCAGCGAGCGCAGATGATGTGACGATCCCCGTCTGGAAGAAGGTCTCTGCACGACGCGCAGGAAGGCATTTGAAACAACGCCTCAGAAAATTGCTCTTTTACAAATGTCGCGGGGCGAACAGATTTAAAATACTTGCGTGTAGCGCGCCGGATGGCTCAGTAGGATGGCGTTCGAAGGCGGCTGAAGATGCCGACGTAGCAATCCCGCTGGTATGCTTTTCCACGGCGGCGAAGGCTTTCAATAATCCGGAGGATCCAGCGAAGAAGGTTTCGCTGAAGGAGATTAAATCAAAAGAACTCTAATGACGGGGCGCCCAATATATAGCTCTTGGCCACGCCCATCTTGGCGGGCTCTGACGCGCGCGGGCGGGAGGCGCGGTCATTGGTGTTTTAACAGCAAGTGTTTTCTAACTTAATGCAAAATAATATTGCTGATATCTACATTTAGATTTTGGTTAAACCTTATGGTACCAATCCCATGCATGACATATCTCAATTTTATTAAAGTAAAATAACAACTGGTAAATATAAGGTAGCATGCACAATAAATGACTAGAAGCTGGAAAACATGACTTATGCAATAAGGCTGGTTTATCATGGAAACAAATAGATTTTGTTTTACCATTCATATATGTTCATGTTAGCTGTGCTATCAGACATACAAGCTATAGTTACATCTGCTGGGTGACATGGAAGCTATATTTAGGGTCACATCTCTCTCTCTCTTTAAAGATCTGTGCTATATAATATGTATGATCAAGTGGCAAACAGCAACGAGGCTTTTGTTGACACTTGGACAAAATCTGTTTCTGTTTTTTTGTTTTGTTCACTGACATAATTTATGTCATCATTGTTCTCATCGTCACAAGTACAGGGATTTGCTAAGAAAAAAATAACATTTTCTGGGATAAGGAAGATTTGATGGATGATCATTTTGATACAAATGACAGCTACACACAATATGATTATTATTATTTTATATATATATATATATATATATATGTGTGTGTGTGTGTGTGTGTGTGTGTGTGTGTGTGTGTGTGTGTGTGTGTGTGTGTGTATGTATGTTTATATGTGTATGTTTGTAACTGTTTATTCTGTAACTTTTTATTATTTGTTAACATTGTTAATATATGTGTGTATTGGGGGGGGGGGGGCGCCAAAATTGTTGCTGCATACCCCTCTAACACTGGGTAGTTGCGCCCCTGTGTGTGTGTGTGTGTAAGTAGCGATGCTTAAATGATTTTAACCTTTAACTCATGACTCAGTAAGCAAAGTCTCATATAAGCCAGAGTTAATGTGCTCAATTTACGTCAGCTATACGTTTTTAACAGAAAACTCCATGCATGCTATTTCAGTCTAAATAATGTTTTACATGACGCAGAGAAAGAACAGTAAATGCCCCAAGCAACTGAACTTGCTCTTTTTTATTAGACATCATTACTGATAATTGGTAAAGATGAATTAACATAATATTTTAACATATTTGCCAGTTTTACTGAGAATAGATACTAATGTGTCATTTTTTTGTTGTTGATAAATCTACTAACTCTCCATTGCAAAAACGCCACTAATGGGCAGCTGCATGACACACCATAGCACAAACAGATAGAATGTCAAAACGTTTAATTGAAATATTTTCTAAGGATCTGTATGCTCGTGCAATACACATAAACTATTTGTAAAAGTTATAAGTTACTATAAAATGTTATCGAAATGTCCTTTATGCAATATATTCACTTTATTTATATTCACTATATTATTTATACACACAAAGATGAATTTATCATGTTCTAATTCATTCTCTTATGAGTATGGCTTGAAGGGCATTTGACATTTTCACCACAGTTACACATTAAATAACACCCAGATTAGTATAATTACATTACATGCATGATTACATCTATAAGATGAAGGCATAATATCGATTTTGACCCCGAGTAACTACTTGTCATGCTATATTTGACAAGCTTTTTTTTTTCTAAATGTGTTCATGCAGAGTTTTACCTGACAGCTTGATACTTGTTTGACTAATTAAAAAGGCATTTACTCTTATACCCTTTATTGTTGGAACCTCTAATGTTATCTGTGAATGAAAACACAAGAATAATGTGCATTGTCTCTTGAGGCAATATGAATCGAGCTGTGTGTGTGTGTACATGTTTTTCTATCCTGGTGGGGACTTCAACCTGAATGCACACAGCCTCATGGGGGCTCGGGTTGGACTAAATTGAGGTCCCCATGAGGAAACAAGCTTATAAATCATACAGAATGAGTTTGTTTGAAAATGTAAAAATGCAGAAAGTGTGGATACTACAGTATAAAACCATTACGTCTATGGAGAGTCCCCACAAAGATATAGTGAACCAGACACGCACGTGTGTGTGTGTGTGTGTGTGTGTGTGTGTGTGTGTGTGTGTGGTAGGAGGGTCACAGAAGTATAAATATCAGAGATCATAGAGCATCATCACAATAAAACTGAAGAGACTCTGAAGGAATCCAGAGAACAAAACAGAAAACATCTACTAAAACAAGATTCACAGGGTAAGGCAAGAACTTTATTTCATCGTATCAAGTCTTACATTTCTATTTACATATTTGAATATGTTTTGGATCCATTTCTTAGTGTGTCAGGGAAAAAAAGATATAAAATAAAGATATATAATGATAAAAGATGTAAATAATAAACGATCTAAACCAAAATAACTACATTAATAATAATAATAATAGTTTTAAAGTAAATTTATTTTTACTATAGTTTTACTTTTCAATAAAAAGTTATCAACCCACAATAAAATGTAACTGTAATGTAATACTATATTTGAGAGAGATGAAAGACAGTCAGCAATGGATGTAAAATATATTGTTTTTCATCAAGCAAAAGTATTGTGATGCTCAGAACAGTTAGATTTACAGTTCATGAATGTAAAACAAACAAACAAAAACAGAATGAAATCAAAGCTTTAAAAGTGCTGTATACATACACTCTATATAGAAAAGGTTCTATTCTGTCTTCATAGAGCCTTTTAGAGGTTTCCATATGGAATCAATTTATGGACTTAGTTTTAATTCATTAATTTAGTTGTAATGCATGTTTTGTTTTAATTACATTTTATGAAGCAGCTTGTAAATACTTAATCACTAGAAACATATCTAGTATAATGTAATGTAATCATTATGCAGGACATTTCTCCTTAGAAACTTTGTGTTCTTTAAAACTGAGCCAAGAACCCTAGGGTTCTATATAAAACCCCACTGAACTTTTTTCTGTACAAACATATTGTTTACATCAATTATTCGTAATAAACACTGAATAATAATGATAATAATAATAAGTATTATTATTTTTATAGATGGGTTCAAATTTCCCCACCGGTCATTTACTGCTGATTGCAGCCTTTCTGCTGAGCGCATTTGCTCCAACTCTCTGTGTGAACCGAGGTGGAGAGTGCACATTCAACACCAAAGGTACTTCACCGTGCTTTAGTGAGTTTGTGTTTAATGCACCACACGTAGAGAGATAAATCATCTGTGTGTTATTTTTAGGCTCCTGTGAATATCAAGGACAGGTCTTCGGCATTGGTGAGAGTTGGATTACTAAAGACTGCTACCAGTGCGTGTGTATGGAGCCCATTGGAGTGGGCTGCTGCGATTAGTAAGTACTGCTAACTTCTTTTTTAAATATATACCTTGGCTTATACTGTAAAAAAAAAAAAAAAAAGTACATTTTACAGTCAAATATGACAGCTGTGGTTCCCAGAACTTTACTGTAAAAATTTGGTAGCAACATTTTAGGGTTTAAGGATGAAACTTAAACCTACAGTAAACATTTGTATTAACTGTAAACCAACCTACTGATGTACAGTACTGTTTTATACATTTATAATACAATGACAACCACCAAACAACACATCAGTTCATCACAAGTACCTATTCCAGAAGCTGAGGTACATATTATGCAATTAACATTAATTTAATGCTTAACATGAAACCCTGATGTACATAAGTGATATCAAAAAAACTAAGAAGAAACATAATTAGTTAAATGAAAAACTATCAAATTGTAAATGCCACATTGGGAATGTCAATTTGTCCACTGTAAATTATAAGATGGCTTGTTATTCACTTCCAAAAACTGTATTTTACTGTAAAATTACATGTCCTGTTTGATTAAATTATTTCACCGTATATAAGTAAACATACTGTTAACAGTTTTTATTTTTATCATAGCATTTGTTGTCTTTTACTGTTAAAAGATGGAGCATATCTACCTGCACATATTCAGTGTGTTCGTTCTCACCCTGACAGCAACTCCCAACCAGTAGATTATCCCGACTGGTGTGAGGTCATCAGGAAGCCAGACTCCTGCACCGGTGTGACTGTGATGAGAGCCAATCACAAACTCCCTTGTCTTTATGGGAAGTGGGGCAGGATGCGACCTAATACATGGAAGTCTGACAATGAATTAATGTTCTAGAAAGAATTTTAAATATCACTAATTCACGTTTGCAATAATTGTTCATTTTATTTTTTGTGAATTTAAAAGGATGTGCTATTATACCATTTTTACCATTCTGTTTCAGAGAATTATTGGTTCTCTGCATCAAGGTTTTATTATTTAGGTTTAAAGTTCAGACCTGAATTATATGTTGATACTGAGGAACAATAATGTTACTATAACTTTGTTTAAAATCGGCATTAACAGAAGTTGCAATAGTCTTTCTTCTCTATTGTGACATGCATAACCAAATACAAATGGCTTCTCGAACAAGAAAAAAAAAAAAGTAGGATGGGACTTGATTTTGTCTATCAGGATTTGTTTGGATGGTTGTGGTTTGTTATTGCTGTGATGTCATGTGAGTGACAGGTTACCTCGCACCAGTAAACATCATCATAGAAGAGAAGAGATGTCACTGCAAGAGGGAGGGGAAGTTATTTTGATTAAATATTATGAGGGCACATGCATTTAAAAATAAATAATGTGCACAGATAAACAATTTAGAATAAATACTGCAATATTCCATAAAAACAAAAACAGGTGTCAATTTTAATTTCATGTAACTTTAGGTGCACAGTGATATAATTCTCAGTCATTTTAAAACTGAAAAGGTTTGCTTATCAATAAAACATGCCACTTTATAAAATTGCATTTAATGCATCTATAATATAATCTTGATATTCTCAATATTGATATTGGGAACAGCAGTTTTGTTCATGTGTGATATACATATTGGCAGCTGCAGCACTGAGTACAAATAGAATAGATCTATAATTGCACTAATTATGCAAGTTATAGATAAATATTACTGGGTTGATTACATAATTGTTGATGGTCAAATATTTAACTGAACAACTGTTGATTTCATGTCACATTTCTATTGCTTTTCTTTTGGGTGTTTTATTTTGTAATAATTTTCCATGTGGTTTGCAATTTTTTTTAAATCTTGTTGTTATTAAATATGGGGTATGTCTAAATACAGTTTGTGTGACCTTACAATATTTAACAATATGTACAAAATGTATAACATTTAGCCAAAATAGGTTACAGGTTTATAAAGTCAGCCTAAGCTGTCCCAAAATATTAATTTGTTTACTGATGAACTTAGATTTCCAAAGGTATAGGACTAAATATTATATTATTTTTCATTAGTTAACATCTTACTATAATTAATTTAATATCAATTCAATAGATAATTTCAGAATTATTATATTGTTGTAAGATTGTAATTGTTATATTGATCTAATATGTAATTGGCCAACAAAGTACCGTATTCGTCGAATGTGCCAATAAATATTTTTGTCTTGAGTAGCAGCAGAAGATCTCTTTCGATTTCCTCTCCTCTGTCAAGCATGTGTTGAAATCTGATAGGGTGTCGATGCACGCTCACGATGCCGGTGGTGGAGCGTTGCAATAATCATGAACGTAAACCTAAAAGCTGAAGGTGGGTAAACTCGGTCACAATAAAAACGTTAGACCTTTGATTACCTAAAACCTCTCGGACACACTGGAATGCGAAATAATTAGCCAGGTGTGTTTTCTGCCCAAAAGTCACATGATAAGCCTGAGCCATCACGTGTCAGCGTTCAAGTTTCAGGAAAGTTTTCATTTCTAGGGGGAGAAAACACCTCCTATGTCCCGCCCCTTCTGCATCATTATAGGTTCTTACTCAACGCTGTTCTTTTTGATAGGTCCAAACTCACGTCAATCAACTGGCTGACGTTTTGATCACGCCCACTTCTTTAACCAGGTTTAGAGTAATTGATATCGTTTCTGAAGCGAAAGACTTGTAATTTCATCCGCATGAACTCATAGACATGGTGTCCGAGCCACAGTAACATGTAAAGGTGAGTTGATACATTTGCTATTACCATAGGAAACGATCGTTTGGTGGTGAAATATCCCGTTAAGAAGCCAAGTGTCAATGAACAGGCACACAGCGTTCAAGGTGTTTGCCGACGTTACGCAAAGTTTATTTGACTTTCTGTTGAATATAAGTAAGACGTTTATGTTTGCACTTAATATTTATTAAGCAATGTTTCTTTGAGTCTGAGAGATATGTTTGTCTTTCTGGGACTTCAAATGTTGTTATGCATATGGCTATGTCTTGTGCTCATGACAGTTCTTGCTACAAGAGGCCAATTAACATGATGTTCTTGACAGATGTTTTTATATTGGCTGCTTAAATGTCTTATTCAACGTTTACAGTGAAACACAGACACTAAGAGCGACAACAGAAATCTGCATACAACGTATTTACTATTAACCCATATTAAGCATTAGATTTGAATGAGTTACAGAAAATATGATAGTTTAAAACTGCAATTAGACTTTGTTGAGCTCTATAATTAACACATGTTTTGGGGTAGTTTACTAAGAAGATGGAACTGATTTATGCTTACATTTATATCAATGTATTGGAGAAACATATTTTAGATTGTGTAATTAAGTTTCACAATTTCTCAGTCAATCTGATGGGGTTCAATTTTGGGTGTCAATTTTTAGAATTCTTTTTGTGTGTGAGATTTTTGGTCAAACTGTTTAGAAGCTTTTAGAAAAAAAGAGCATATTTTGGGACTAACTATACGGGTATCCTCAGGTCATGGTTGTCTTAACACACCCCAAGTTTGGTCAGAATACTCTAAAGCGTTGCGGAGGTATAGCCTCATTCCAGTTTGGCGTGTTGTTTGTAGAATTGTTTCTCGCGTTAAATGAAAATGTATTGAGAAATTTACTTGAATCCCATAGATTTTTATTTTCCAGCAAGCTCTAAGAATGATCTGATTACATTTTTGTGAAAATCGGAGCAACATTCTAGGAGGATGTGAAAAAGTAGGTTTTTAAAGAAAATCAAAATGGCAGACAGAGACAGTAGGTCCGGCCGACTATAGAAAAATTGGTATCTATGTTCTCGCATTGACCCCAAGGAATCCATTAAGATCCATTAAAATATGCAAAATTAATCAAAAACTATTAGCATTTTTTAAATCTCATTATAATTCTTGACCACTAGGTGGAACAGCCCTGAAACTTTTTGGGCACCTTCAAGGCATAGTGCGGATGACACTTACTGAGTTTCGTAATGATACGCCAATGCGTTTGTAAAATATAGCATTTAATGACAAAATTATAAATGGGGTATCATCTATTTTCAATTTCAATAGCCTCAGGTCATGATTGTCATCATAAAATAAGGGCTGCATGATTAATCGCAATCAACATGAAATTGAGCTTAAACCGATTTGGTTTATTGCGATTATGAAATCACAAAGGCTACGCCGCTATGATTATTTGTTATGCACAGCTTGTCGTGGCGTATTGCTCTGTGATCAGTAGTAAACGGTGCTCAATCTGAAAGCACAGCGAGTTTGAGTCGCTTCTAACGTGCATTTGAAAAAGCAACATGCATCAAACATCTTTCCAAACATTTGAAGCATTTATGAACCTCTTGACCAACAAAAGACAACATTTAATAAACTAATCAAAGCGTTTCAATCTTGTGTTTATTCAGCTACAGCGATAGTATGATGCCCATAAGGATTTATTGGAATGACGTGCGTTGTCTACTTCTGCTGTGGGGCATATTTGGAGTGTCTGCGCGAGAGCGTCCTCTGGCTTTTAGAAGGAGCAACATTTACTGCTGATCACAGAGCCGTACTTCACTGACAAGCTGCGCATAAAATAATCGCAGCCTTTGCCAAATTGCCTGTGGTTTCATTTAGATGAATCGTCCAGCCGTAGATAAAATACACGAAAGCATTGCAGAGATATAGCCTCACGTCCATTTCGGTGTATTCTTTGTCAAATTTGTTTGCAAGTTATTCAAGAACGTTTTTTATTACTCAACTTGACTTTTCATGGGTTTTTTTTGTCACCATTGTCTGAAGATGATTTTAATCCGTTTTGGTGAAAATCGGACAAACCATCTAGGAAGAGTTAGAAAAAGTAGCCTAGGTTTTTCAGAAAATCAAAATGGACGAATAATTTTGTTTCTGGCCTTTACTGTTCAAAAGTTATTAGCATAAATGTAAGTGAAACTTTGTACAGTTGGTGGCGCTAGAGGGATTGAGTTAGAGACTCCAAAACTGCTATGGTTAATGCTCGGACTGTTACACATCTCTGTGCCAAATTTCACTACCTTTTACCATACGATTCTATGTAAATAGACATAGACTTCAAGAGTGGAAGAAGAAGGTGCTTTGATTCAATGTAATTGTGTGGTCAATCTGTGGTTATAAACTGCATGCATAACAATTTGCTGTTTAAAATGGCTTAGATGTACTAACACACATTACACTTCAACTTCTCTTTTCTCTCTTTTTACCAGAATGGACACCAAAATGCCTCCAGACATGAACAGCACCGACTTATCCCAATGACTTTAGTCAATTTAGTTTTTGAGAATGAATGTGGGACAGAAAACGAGAAGCATGGAAGAGGAGGAATTAACTGAAAATACCATGCGGCTTAAGAACATAGTTCTGTTTCTCAGGTAGCTATTTATAAGAGGAGGAAGATATGTTTTAGTAGATGTACACTCCGTCACTAACGCACTACCACTATTTTCATGCTTGATTTGGTACACACTGAAACCATTTTAAGGTAGTGAAAGAGTGTGATTAAAAAGAAAGAGCTTTGGGTACAACAGCAAGGCTGAGTGTAGATTCAAAACATAGTCATATTTAAAAAGCCAATCAGAGAACAAGGAGCCGTGAAACATGGATTTTGGCGAAAGTACTCTTTGTGGAAGTGGAGACCTGGAACTGGATCCAGATATCGTGAGTGAGGAAGCGGGGAAACTCTATTCAGAGCTTCAGGTAACCAATCAAGAGTGTCCACCTCAACACACTCACCAATCAAAATAACTTTAAAGTCAGCATGAAACGGAAGTTGCAATAGTCTTTTCTTCCATATTGTGATGTATATCCGTGTGGAACGGGTTCTCGGAAAAAAATCTAGGGCAGGACTTGATATGGGGAATTAATCAGGAATTGAACAGATGGTTATGGTTTGCTATTGGCCGATCTCATGTGAGTGACAGATTGTCCCGCCCTCACGCTGAAAAACACGTCATCAAGGGAAGTGAGTCATTTTAGTTAAAGATTATGAGGGCAGATGAATTTGTTAAAAAATAATAATGTGCACAGATAAATCATTTATAATAAATACTGGGATATACTATAAATACTTGATTTCATGGGGACTTTAAAGCTTTAGAGGCATTTAAGCATTTGCCTCTCACTCAAGCATATAAAACAGAAGTTCAGAACAGATGTTTTGCTGACTTTTCATAGGGGAAGTCAACCATCTTATTTTTTCCTTTACAAGCATAAGTCACAAGCACTGCTCTTCCTGTGAGTGCAACTCCCCTCTAAGATAAGATAATTAAATGTGATCGGGTCGGAAAACCCCCCAAAAACATCACAAGCAAACAAATACAATTCAAACAGTTTGTTTTCTTTGTAGTCAGTGGTGGAGACTCATGGAGCTGGAGTGGTGGAGTCTCTGCTGCCCATCCTCGTCTGGGTTCTGGAAGGGCTGGCGAGCTGCAGGGCTCAGCTGAGAGAGAGAGAGGACGAGGCAGAGAAGGAGAAAGGAGAGAGTGAAGAACTGCTGCAGAGATATCAGATTGAGAAAACACTGAGGAGAGAGAGCCAGGAGGTCAGAGACAATCTGTGTGATGAATTGAAGCTCTTTTGTTATTGCATTTTTTGATTTTCAGAAATGTTAAAGTCCCCCTGTAGTCTAATTGTATGCCTTAAAATATCTTTGATCACCAAAATGACATGTTTAAATGTTATTTAATTGAAAAACAAAAATCTTCAGGCTTTAAAATAGCTTGAATATTACTCTACACCCTTGCATCATTTAATATATTGCGGTTCTATGAATATGCAAATTAGCCCCGCCTCCACTCACACCAGCTCAGAGATCCACTCGTTGATGATCACACGTTGACGTGATTGGTTACAAGGTAGTAGAAACACCGATTTCAAACTGCATTTTTGAGACTGTCTTTGGTTCACTGAAGTTTTAAAGCCCCCCTGTGTTGAAAATCAAGATTTTAATGTTGTTTATATGTGTGTGTGTGGTGTTTTTAATATGCTTTAAGACAAATCATGTGTAAATTCATAAGTCAACACCATTGCTGAGTATTTTCTCCTTAAAACTGCAGTAAACCAAAGACCGTCTCAAAAACGCAATTATAAATTGCCATTGCTGACACCTGTCGAATGCTAAATATATTTGTCATTTTAAAGAAAAATCCTATTTGCATAGGATTAAATATAATTATTTTTCAATTTCTTTATATAAAACTTTTTGTGATGAGGGGAAAATTGGACCTTTTACATTTAAACACCTTTAAAACATTAAACCTGTCTGTATACCGTCAGCGCTATTTGGAGTTGGATGACCAGTTTGAGCAAGAGAGGAGAGCAATGCGTGCGAGAGAAAAGGAGAGAGAAAAGAGAGAAAGAGAACTGGAGAAGAAAGCCAGAGAACAAGCTGACCAATGTGAGTCTCTCCTAATTAAACCTTGCACCTTTTTGCTCTCTCTATCTCTCTGTCTGTCCCAGACTGTTTATACACATGATGTGTATAAATATGTTTTAAATATATGACCCGATATTTTCCGTGTAGTGATGGCTTTGGAGGAGCAGAAAGGAAATCTGACCCGAGAACTAAACTCAATCAAACACACACATAACAAGGTCCGTCACCACTTAAGTCTGTGCGTCTGTTTTAGTTTTAGCTTTTTGGTTACTTTACATTTCTATTTAATCCTCTCTTTTAAAATCCAGTTAGTACAACTGACACATCGAGATCTGCTGGAAAAGAGAAAGGAGTGGGAGAGTGAAGCCTCCACTTTCAGGTAACACTTCCCCTTTTTGACAGGTAATGGAAGCCCACAATTTGGTACATGTTCCTTGTAAAAAAACAAAAACTATAAATTTCGCTGCATTTGAGTAGTTGGAAATGATCACTGTGTTGTCATGTCAGCAGGAATCATGTGCACGGCAAACACTCAGAAGCTGTTTCTAAACCAGTCCAAACAGAAACCACCTGCACTGAAGCGGTGATTTTATTTAACATTTAGTGGATAGACGCTTAACAATCCAGAATAATTCTATTATATTTACATTACTAGTATAAAGCAATAAATATCTTGATTTTCACAAAGTATCTCTTTTATACCACTCTTTCAGCAACATGGTCCTAAAGCTGGCTTTGGCCCTGATTCCACGGTGTCAGAAACTACCATTACCAATGACAGCAACACGACTGATGTTGAGGTCAACCATAACAAGGATCAATCGTTTGTCAGTGACATCATAAGCTCCACCCCTGAGCTGGCCCATTTGGAGGGCTTTATTGAAACAAGGTACAGTAATTTATAAGCAGAGACTGTATTATTCTGTATCTACCAGTTTTGATGATATAAAAAATATATTCTGTATACTTCATTCATATATATATATTCTATTAAAGAAAATAAATGCTTTTAATTAATCAAAAGTAACAGTAAAAACTTTTTTTAAACTTGCAAAAAAATGCTGTTCTTTGAACTTTATATTAATCAAGGAATCCTGAAAAAAAAAAAAAATATTAAGCAGCACAACTGTTTTCAACACTGATGATAATAATAAATGTTTCTTGAGCAGCAAATCATCTTATTAGAATGATTTCTGAAGGATCATGTGACACTGAAGACTGGTGTAATGGCTGCTGAAAAGGAATACATTACATATCAAAATATATGTTTTTTATATATATATATATTTTAATATTTTTAATTGTTATATTTCACAATATTACTGTTTTTTGTTGTTGTTGTTTTGCAATATTTTTTATCAAATAAATGCAGCCTTGGTGAGAATAAGAGACTTCTTTCAAAAACAATAAAAAGCTTACTGAAAATCTTACTTGTAGAATTAAATGCCACAAAAATATTTGTGAATTACATAGAAGTTTTTCATACTGTAAAGCTCGTTTAAGGCTTGGGTGTCTCAGTCAAGTCAAAATCTTTGTTTTTCTTTTCTTTCTTTATTGTCATGCACTTTTTGTCTTGCTGAATTCAGGAAGTGAGTGGGAGTTTGTTTATCTGTCAATGCGCGTAACATCCTGTGGATGTTCTTTTATTTGATTTATTTTGAAGTCAAGTTAGAGGATTTCTTTTCTTTTTTTTGTCATTTGTCTCCTGCATGGCAGAGAAAAAATAAATAAATACAGTCTTATCAGTTTGGTTAATACTGATAATATTTAATTGCATTTCTCATATACCCATATTTAATCTATTTCCCTTAAACATCTGTTCTCTTTCTGTCGTCTCTTCTGTTCGTCTGTCTCTCTTTGCTCTTTCCAGCTCGCCTGTTTGTTCCAAGGCCACGACCTCTGGACTAAACTCTAGTTTGTTTGAGGAGGCGAAACATGCCCAGGAGGATAAGAGAGAGGTAGATGAAAACCAGAAGGTGAAAGATGGAGAAAAATCACAGGAGGAGGAAGAGATGGACAGCGACTCTGATTGCTTGGAGTGGGACTTGAGGAATACAGAGTCTGTGTTTTCAGAGTTATCTGAACTCAGCAGGGAATATGTGGAAAACGTCGACCAAGGGGCCAGCGTCAGAGGTACATGTGTAAGCATGTGTTTAATCTGCGTGTGTGTGTGTGTAAGGAGAAATTTACATTTGAAAGAAGGAACAGGCAAAAGCATAATATTCCTATCGAATGCTATCAACAATGTGGCTGGTGTGTACAATAATTGAGCTGTTGTGCATGTGTGTGGTTAAATCTTTTTGCATTTTTGTTTCGTTTGCAGATAGCACAGACCAGTTTGAGCAGATTCTTTCTCAGTATGAGGAACTAAAACACACTCAGTATGTTTTTTTTAAATATATATATATATATCAATCTTTTTGTCAAAGTTTAGGTTTTAATAAACCTCTGAATCTCTGATTGTGATCCATACAGTATGCGTTAACCATAACCACAAACGTTTTTTTCCATCCATCCATCCATCCATCCATCCATCCATCCATCCATCCATCCATCCATCCATCCATCCATCCATCCATCATGCACCCTTGTTGCCTGTCTTTGTCTCTGTCTCAGTGAAATGGTGGATACTGCTCGTAAGGCCCTTATATCCCGTGTTGAAGAGCTGACCAATGAAAGATCTGCCCTGAATTTGGAACTCACTTCTTGCATTGAAACCATCACTCGGCTGGAAGGGAAAACCAAGGAGATGGAGGAGGAAAGCAAGCGGTAAAACAAATTACTGATACTCACGTAAAACCTGAAATTTATCATAACTTAATTTAGAATTAGCAGTTTAGCGAATACTTAACCAAGCAGTTCTTTAAAACGGTGGGAATGATACAGTTTAAAGTCATATACATTAAATGGCACTGATCAGTATTTTCAGGAAAAAAGCATGATAAACATTTCAGTGTAATTAAGGAAAAAATATATGTACTGTCATTTAAAAGTTTTAAGTTCAGAAAGATTTTTTGTTTTTAAAGTCTCTATGCTAACCAAGACTGCATTTATTTGATCAAAAACACAGTAAAAGCTGTAAAATAGTATTGCAATCTCGAATAACGGTTTTCTATTTGAATATTTTTTGATGTAATTTATTCCTGTAATTTCTGCAGCCATTCAGCAGTGTCACATGATCTGTCAGAACAAAATATAATTTAAAACTGAAATCTTCTGAAACATAAATGTCATGACTCACTTTTGATAAATTTAATGCATAAGAGTGTTAGTTTCTTTTGTAAAAAAAAAAAAAAAAAAATTGACTCCAGACTTTTGAAGTGTAGATTAATAGGCAACAGTTTGTGTTTTGCTTTTTTTGGATATTTATTTATGAAACAGCCTTTTATATTTCACAACAGGTTACGAAAAGAGCTAGAGACAGTCCAGTCAGAGGATCCTGATGTAAGTCTTTATCAAAGATTTCACAGAATCTTTATGGATATTACTATTGTGAAAACTCCACTAACTAACTAACTTTACTTCCACTTAATCCTAAAACTCCTGCCTCATTCTCTTTTGTTCGCCCCAGGCCTCGCTCCCTACCTCCCTCCGTCGCTTCTCTCGTTCTGAAATGGCCCGGGTCGTCATGGAGAAAAACCAGTACAAAGAGAGACTGTTTGAACTGCAGGAATCTCTGCGGCGCTCTCAGACTCTAAGGTGTGTTAAACTTCCTCTCCCGGGATTCATATCTTCATCATTAACAGAAACGTTCACCTGTCATTCAGAACTGTTTAGTGAGGAACAGGTCTGTTAACCTTCGTCACAAGTGGTGCGTTGTGAGCATTGATATAATGCAACAAATCGTGTGGCTTGTCTACTGTGTGTATATATATATATATATATATATATATATATATATATATATACTAGCTTTTTTGACTAAATCCATTACATAACTACCCTGAGCTTCTGAGAAATTACATGGCAATGCTCTAAAAATCAGTCAAGTCAGAGCACCTTAGAAATCGTGTGAAATCACCCTATCATTGTGGCAGTGACTTCTGCACAGGCAAACACCACGTTTAACACAGAACATGTGAAAATGTAGTTAAACTAATTTAAAGGTGCAGTGTGTGACTTTTAGCGACGGTTGCGAGTTTACACTAAGGGCTCAGCCCACCGCTCATCCCTCCGGGTTGGTGATTCCTGTAACTGTTTTACGGTCAATGACAAGAGTACTAATCAGCTGTCTCACGAACGTGCAGCACATTTATCCCCACATAGCAAAGCCATAACACAGCGAGGGAGAAGAATTAAGTTACATGAAACAATCCAACTACATATTTACACCACTGACAAGGGAAAAGTCACTACTCACGGTGTTTATGGCTAGCGTCTAGCTTTCTGCGGCTTCTCTTTCAAGGGAGTGACGAAACGCGCTCTGTAACGCTGTTTGTTCGCTGTCGGCTACGGTAGAAACATGACGTCACAATATGTCGACCTTCATAGAAGGGGATTCCCGCGCCTATGTAGATATAAATGCCTCATTCTAAGGTAATAAAAACATTACGGTTTATTAAGTAAGTTCTTTATACACCACTGAACACATAGTTATGGATGTCATATTGCATTTCTGTTAATAGATACTTAAAATTTTTACACATTGCAACTTTAATGTCTTATAGAGTTACCAAAGAAGAGCGCCCTCCTATGGAAGGGAAGAGTAGTGTCTGGAGCAGGTGAGGATACTGTATATACTAGTACAACCAGTACCTGCTTTAACAGTAAGTTTGTGCATGGTATTTCCTTCTCTGAGCCCTTTTTTTTCTTGCAGGTTTAATCGTTTTCTAGGTTTGACAAAGGGTCAGTTAGCACCAGCCACAGCTTTAGCATTAGCCATCTCTCCCACGCCAGCGCCTGCACAAACACCAGTGGGGTCTCCACAGCATCTCTCCACGAGACCGCCTCAAACAGAGTGAGTCCTCTTGCATTGGCAGTTTCAAATACCTCCTAATTGATAGTCTACCGGCTTATTTTTCTATGTATTATAAGTGATACATGATAGCGTGAATTTCAGGTCTCTAAGACTGTGCGTGCATCAACAAATGACTTGTGGATCATTTACATTTTAAGGAAAATTATTTTTTTGTTTAAAATCTAGATCTAGAAGTTCCAAAGTAATATGATTATGTTTTTTGGGGAGGCGCAATACATAATTTTACAACCTGAGCAAACCTTGCCTTCTTATAAAAAAAAAGTCATTAGCTGATATTTTAAGAAACTTGTTGATACAGTCATGATTCTGTCTGCATTTCCTGTTTTATACATTTTATTTCTGCATGTTGGTTACGTTACACCATATGACTTTGATGGTTACTCTGGCTGATTTGATATTTTTCGAATATTAATAAACAGTGAAGCATTTTTTTTAAACACTGCTTTTTTTCAGTTACGTTTCACCCTGCGCGCAAAAAAATTCAGAGATTAAAAACATGACAATCACAGAAGAGATATATTCAAGTCATTGTATGTGTGAATTGCATTTTAATGTTCTTTTCAGTCAATTTAATATATCTGTATGAATATAAATGTCATTGACTCAAACATACATTACCAT
Organism: Siphateles boraxobius; assembly: GCF_051911475.1. Lineage (NCBI taxonomy): Eukaryota > Metazoa > Chordata > Actinopteri > Cypriniformes > Leuciscidae > Siphateles > Siphateles boraxobius. The sequence goes on from NW_027508722.1 coordinate 13,676,434, forward strand.
TCAAATGTTTTGGGTTGGTAAGATTTGTTAATGTTTTTGTAAGAAGTCTCTTATACTCACAGAGGCTGCATTGATTTGATCATAATGCAGCAAAAACAGTAATATAATGAAATATTGTTACAATTTAAAACAACTGTTTTCTATTTTAAAATGTAATTTATTCCTGTAATGTCAAAGCTGAATTTTCAGCATCATTACTCCAGTCTTCAGAGTTATATATTCCTTCAAAAATCATTCTAATGTTGCCTAATATTTTTGTGTAAACTGTGATTAAAAAAAAAGTCAGGAATCTGTGATGAATAAAAAAGTTCAAAAGAACAGCATTTATTTTAAATATCAAAAGTTAAATTTCATGATATATTATAAATGGACACTTTTGATCAATTTTAATGCATCCTTACCAAATAAAGTTTATATATATATATATATATATATATATATATATATAATTATTATTATTATTTTTATTTTTTATTTGTTTTTGTGCAGGACTTCTCCTTCTCCCAGGTTAAGAAAAAGAGAGTTGTACAGGGAGATCCGTTCTCATGTGTGGGGTAACCTGGGTAAAAAACAGCTCCATGGATGGAGCATGCCTCTCGCTGTTACAAACATAAAGGTAAACACACACACACACACACACACACACACACACACACACACACACACACACACATTATTCTTTAATTCAGTTGGTATCTATAGAAACAGTTGTACTATAGTTGCCCCCACCCCAAAGTGTGACTTGTGAGTCTACTAATTGGGTATATGTCTTGTCTACAATTTTTCATGATGACATACATCATGAAAATGGCCTTCTCAACAATACTCATTAACTAATCTCCTCTTAGTGGGTTAATGAATCTGTTTGTTGCGTGTGTTTATGTGGAGCAGGACTCTGAAGCCCCTCCTGAGCCCAAAGACGTGCCCGTCCTCATCCAGCTGAGACTGCTGGACCAGAGAGATGCTACAGCGAAGGTGAGGCTCACTCTTCACTCATTCAGCCTTAGTTTAGTGTTATGCATATAATATTATTGTATTTATTATTATTTTGTAAGCATATTGCATACTTGGATTCAATTGCTTTATTTGTGGAACATGCAAAAACAAGAGAGAACCAACAAAATAATAATTGATTATGTTGCAGTAAATGTATGCTTTTTCCTGTTTTTCTATGCATTTAAAAAAAATGTTTTGCATGGTACAATAAAACCTGTAGCTATTTTTTTTCCTTTTTTTCCAAATCATTTTGTCAGATAAACAACTTAACCAAATTTAGAGTTTTGTTCTTCACTAATATTTTCTTCATATTTTGAAGGTTTAAACTTTAATCAAACAAATATCCCCTCTGAGTCTGGACATTATCGGCCACTAACTGTATATTTTATTATATTTTAGCTTTATTAAAATATTGATTACGGGTAACAGCATTCAGCGCACCTACAGTACATACAGTTACTCAGAGTATTACTACGTTTTATGGCTGTCAATGGATTAAAACAATGAATCATGTTCTCTGCATTAACATGAATTGTCTTGAACCGGCTGAAATGTTCCTAGAAATATATTTTTTCCAACTGCATTCTGAATAATAAATAAATATATTTCCTCAGTAATCTTCAGCAGTCCAGTGCTCGTCTTCTCATTAACAGTGTTTTTATCTTACTGATCATATTTCATACCTGTTGATTTTACATTTTTAAATGAATTTGACTGATCAAAAGGATTGCTTGTGTGCGCTGGTGCTCATATTCCAGTCTTTTCAAATAGTTGAATGAATTAATGTGCGGTACGTCCCTTAAATAAATGTAATGATGTTAAATAAGAATGAATCTTAAACAGTAATGCACACAGTGTAGAGGAGAATGACAGTCAACTTCTTTGAACATGAATTAAGAATTTTGGCATAAACATGTAATTTGCACACAGTGAAATGATTGACAATGAAAAACACAGAATAAGGATTCAAATCTTTAATACAAATAAATAAAGTTTCGTAATGATTGTATTCATCAGGTTTCACACAGTTCAGCATCACGTTCACGATGCTCAATGCAAGTAGTCCATTCAGGTTAACTTAGGATATGGTCAATAATGCTAATTGTTTCTCAGGTTGAATATATTATTTTTAAGGTGCTTAATGTGATACATCACCATAATCTACGTATTCCTCTGCTGTGTGACTAGTTCTTCTCTGATTTTAGCCCATTGAGAGCAAGGGTCAGGGATTTACAAGATGTTTTTGTATTTTTGCAGCTCACATGTGCTGTTGCGGTTCCTCCTGAAATATCAGGAGAGCAGACGGTATGTTCAAAAAAAACATCACAATCTTTAACATGTACATGATTTCCATGCCTTAATTTTCATGATTTTTATAGTCATTTGTAATTACTGGATAAGGGTTTTTAAAAATGATTTCATACACATTAAACTCATAAAGAGCTATTTCTCGCTGATTAAATATTTTAGGGACTGAAGTAACTAGAATGAAATTGGGGGCGTAGGAGGTTGGACTGGAAATCCCAGTTTTAAAGTTTCCTCATATTTTCAGGTTTTTATGAATGTGGGAACCTTGTATTACAGAGCAGGTTCTTGGCTTTGAAAAAATGCATTTAACCACCACCTTCATCTAATTACCATGTTGCATCATGTCAGTCATTGTTGTAAACATTTCACACCCCGCCTCCCACCCTCAGTGTTCTGTGTGGGCCGTCACTGGACCTGCTTCCAGCAGTGATGTCACTGTGATTGACCCGGCTCGCTCCAATACCATTCTGGATCAGTTCAGCCTTCCACCCACGTCCCCTGCATTATGCATCTGTGTTGTGCCCTCTACTGGTCAGTCTGAATTTACACTGGTGTTCACACCTGGACAGTTCTGAAGTCAGGGGTGTAAGGTGCTTTACTTTTATTACTGAAACTGAATGCTTAATTTTCGTTAGGGTCGGTAAGATTAATTATTTTTTTAAATAAGCTTATGCTAACCAAGGCTGCATTATTTAATGCAAAAATACAATAAAAAACGATAATTTTGTGCTTAAGAAACATTTATTATTGTTATCAATGTAAAAAACGTAAAATATAGTACAAAAAAAATATATATAATCTGTATTCTTTGATGAATAGAAAGTTTAAATGAGAGCATTTATTTGAAATAGAAATTTTATGTAAAAGTGCAAAAATCTTTACTGTCGTCCTAAATGCGTCCTTTTTGAATAAAAGTGTCAATTTCTTTATAAGAACAACTGAGCCCAAACTTTTGAACAGCAGTGTAGATATTTTCAGGGCAAAATCTTATTTGGTCTTTCTTACTGCGTAACCAATTAATTCATTTTGTTTGTATGTAAAACAGCCAGTGAAATCAATTTTACTGTAAAATGTAATTGACCACAGCATGGGTCAATGGTCCTTTTGAAGAGGCCACAACATAGTATTTATCCTGAAGTAATACAGTATCTTTATATAGTGCATTTATGCATTTAGTTAGTAATCATAATTGGAATAAAATCAAGAATGATTCTATAGTATTAACAAATTCTAATTTTAACTACATTTATAGTCTGAAAGACATACAAAATCTGGACAACTGAGTTGAGGACAATTACACTAACCCTTTAAATACTTAAGAGCAGTTATTTTGTGGCTTATTTATTTATTTTCAACTTTTTAGCAAGATTTTTTTCTACACTTCACGTAGAATTGCTATACTTTTACACCCCTGTCTGAAGTTAATAGTTTCATATTTTCATGACATTCATTAACCTTTCATGGCATATCACTTAAAATTGTATTAATATCTTCTTGGATATTGTCAGAATGACTGAATGTTGGTGAGTTGTACTGATGAAGTCTTGACTCTTGTGTTAGGAGACACTGCAGGAACTGTGTGGATTGGAACACAGGATGGAGGGTGAGGGCATCTCATTCTGATTCATTTGATCTTATTTTAGTATAGTGGTTTTGTTTAAATCTCTAACATTTAGTATTAAAGTTTCATACATAGCTCATTTTATGGAAATAAATATTAACTCAAATTGTCCGGCTTGTTGTGGAGAGCTATTACTTTTCAAAGCAACTGGGAACGATTTTTACATGGTCGATAATGAAACGAGCAAAAAACAAACAAAACAAAAAACAAAAACAAAACACCCAGAACATCTAGCATTTTCTTAAAGCTACACTTATGCCTGGTTCAGATTACACGATTTTAGCACGATTTTGGCACGATCCGTTTGACGTAGGGTGTCGTGGGGATTCGTAAACGACAACAGGCGTCGGGACGCAAGATTCGATCTTATCATCTTGTATAGTGTGTCATAGTGGGCGACAACCTACGTCGCGTCTGCGATGCTTCACGACATCAAGACAAAAAGACTAGCATGTTTAATTTTTTTAAAGGTCGTCCACGACGGGTTCCGTCACATGTATGAGGTTGACCAATAGGAGCACAGAAGCTTTTCCATACACAACTTTCAAAAATGGCGAAACGAAAGAGAGACGATGGTGCTACTAGGTGGAGTTATGACATGGAGGAAAGGTTCGTAAGAAAACAATATTTTACCTCAAGTTCTCTTTGGAGGATTGACAGCCCATACTGTCCTCTTCGAGCAATCCAGGAACGTGTCCATTCTGAACACAGGACAGCCAATACAACACTCACCGCTTCATCCATTGTTTGTTTACGTTCGTTTCCGGAAGTCACTCGCTACTAGTTTCGCCTTCTCAATGACATCACACGCGTCGTTAAAGACGGCACGGGATGACTGGTCAGGAAGCAACGTGTAGTCTGACATGTTTCTTGTCCACCACACGACAAGATTTTAGGAGTCAAAATCGCTTAATCTGACAGAGTGACTATCGTAACAGACAAAAAAAATCGTGTATTCTGAACCAGGCATTAAAGTAACTATTTTCAAAAAAAAGAGGAAAATTTAAATAAGTATATCGTAAAACCATCTTCCAACCCATGTTTTTGCCTTACCGTAAATCACTATGGTAAGTCTAATAATTATTTATATTTTAGTGTTGTCAGGACAGATTTATTGGGAATCTGCATACTTTCATAAATCGTCCATGTTTTTTCGACATATCTGTAAATAAAGGAAAAAACGTCTGAACTTCTAGCCGAAAATAGTTTGCAAGCAAAAAGGGAAAGCGGCAGACCCCGTAATAAAACATGAATCAACATACTTTGCATAGCATCACATTTGCTGTGCATTGACTAGGTTCACAAACAATGTATAATTTGGTAATTATGCCAATCTCTAAACAACTTAATACTTTGTTTTTTTTTTGCCTATAAATAGCCCAGGCAAGTTATAATAGCTACCACCATTTTGTGAAATAAATAACAGTCATTATGTCTAATGTCAGCTTTGCCAATCTTTTGTAAGGTTATTTTAAAATAATTGATTACAAGTCCAAAAAACAAACAACAACTGCATGCTCATAAGACATATTGTTTCAGATATCCGTCTTTCGTTATTGGGAGATTTTGATGTCATTAATGAGATTTGCACTAATAAGGAAATCACCTGTTAACCATGAGCACAGCGGTGTGTGTCAAGCCATCAGATTCATCCGTGCAGAATAGCAGGTCCAAAGCACAACTCGCGTAATGACGTGGAACAATGTTCCAGCGCAAGATACTTGTAGTTTTATGCTTCAACCACTAGAGGCCCAAAAGTAGAGAAGCTTGTGTTCTACCATGAAATAATATATAATAATATATAACAATTCAGACTTTTTTTTCTCTGAATTGTGAAATAGAAACTCTTTTGAGAAAAAAAGTCAGATATAATCTCACAATTGCGAGTTACAGAGTCAGAATTAAAAAGAAAAAAAAGTCAGAATTATGTGTTGCAATTAACTTTTTTATTCTGTGGCAGAAACAAACTTCCATAATAAGGTACATATAGTTGCTGTAAAAAAAAGTGAAATCTAGTTTAGGCAACATGGCATTAAGTTGTTTCATCATCTGTTGTCCTCTTGCAGAGTGCTGATTCACTCGTCCTCCAGCTCCAGACGCCGCTGTCTGCAGTCTGCCAGTCTGTCTGAGGGGGTGCACTCTCTGACGTCAGTGTCTTCACAATGACTCTTTTATTCTCATCTTTGATGTTAATGGAATGCTAGAGATTCCTGATTGAATTCCTTCTGTGTATAAAGGTATTCTCAGGGCGAGGTGATCGCTGGCTTGGCCAATGGGACGCTTGCATTCTTCACCCACAATTCAGGTGTGTTTGTGGTTTCATCTGTCTGGGTGTGTTATTTAGATGTGAATTGTACTTATGGCTTATAATGATCATATTTATAGGAATCTGGAATCTCCAATCTCAAGAGGTGCTTTCTCTCGGCACACCACCTTTGCAGCCCATTCGCTGTTGCCTGGCAAAGGAGGGGTGTCTTTGGGTGGGATACTGGAACAAAGTTTACATGATCAGTACGAAAAATCGGAAAGTAGAGGTTGGTCACTAATGGAAATGGTGTTGTTCATTGTTCATATTGTGCTTCTCTAAACTCACCCTCATCCTGACTCTTTCCCTTACACTTGTTCTTTTTGTCCGTTTAGAAATCGTTCACAGTGTCTGAGCGATGTGAGCAGCAGGTGCGTTTTCTGTGCGCAGCAGGAAGTGGAGTTTGGGCTTCCTGCCGTTTGGATCCCATACTTAGGCTTTTTGATTGGACAACTGGCCGTCCACTACAGGAAGTAGATTTATCATCTATAGTGACTAAAGCTTTAGGTATTTGAATTGTATTCATTCATTGATATGGATATTTTATGGAATCTTACATGCATGGGTGTCACGTTTTTTAGATATACTGTACGCTTCCATTAAAACGTTTGAGGTCAAAAAGACTGCATTCCTTTCTTCTTCTTTTTTTTACCCCTCTCCATTTGACAGGCTCTGCGTTCCTGTCTCTGTCTCCTCTTCAGATCACAGCCTTGTCTGTGGTCAGCGGGCGGCTGTGGGTGGGCACAGGAAGGGGTGCAATCTTCTCAGCTCCCCTGTCACTCAGTAAGTGTTTTTTCCCACTAAAATAAACTTTCCTGAGTGGTTTTGAATGATAAATCTTCTACATTGTTTGAATTTCCATTGTTTTTCTTTGTAGGTTCAGAGTCCTGCTCTATACCATACTGCTCTCTTGCATCAGCTCAGCTCTGTTATCATGGTCACCGACAAGCAGTTAAATTCATTATTTCTGCTCCAGGTTCGAAACTTATTTACTTTCAGTAAAGCTGTCTGTCCACCAAAACCTTTTTTCCTTGAGGCTAGCCTATTTTTCCAAATGCTTTCAATGGGAGCGTCGTATTTTTAAAACAGCAGCAGCGTGAGTTGAAGAATGTCCAACTTTGGGTAAAACGGCCAAAAACGCTTTGGTGGACACATGGCTTTGCTCTGGCACTAGTTTTGGATGAAGAGATGTGCTTGTTGTTGTCATTTATTATTATTGTTGTACAAGCAGAATGTGACGGCTGGTCTGCATTTGTCCCGCCCCTCCTCCACTGTGATTGGACAGCTGGAAAAAGTGACAGTGATGAGTGATGCGTTTTACCCATAGTTTAACATTGTCAACTCTCAGCGACCGGTAAAAACCAAGTGGCAACCTTCCGGTCTCTCTTGAATCCAACACGGAAGTGACTTCAACTGCAATTCATCGACTGGCCGCTAGAGACAGGTTGCAAAAGAGAGTGTATCCCATATACTCCCCATGTTAATATGTTCAACTTTACAGCAGAAAAAAACATGTTTACAGCATACCAAAAGTGGTTTTGGTCTGTAAAGCTAATTTTGCCCTTCGTGAAAACTGTGTGTGTGTGGGGGGGGGTGATTATTATTATTTTTTTTATTACTCATCGGTTTAAGGCTAAATAATATAATTTAAAGTTCTGCATAATTAAGGGCGTGGCCACTTGAGTGATAGGTGGATTGGCGCTGCTGTCACTACTAGCCTTTGTCTGCCGTCTGTTGTCATCACATCACCTCAGCTAACCCCGCCTCCTTGCCCATTTTCGCTTATCTGGAAGTGACGCGCAGCCGAGATGGCCAGCTCTGCGCACTTTGGGCTTCAAAAATGCTGTTCAGAAACCTTCGGCTGTCCATATTTTTTTTTACAGTCTATGGTAAAAACCACAGAGGCTATTCACGCTGCTGCCGTTTTAAAAATGTGGCGCTCCCATTGAAAACAACTGGAAAAATTCGGTAGCAATTGGGAAAAAGTGCTTTGGTGAACCTGGCCTAAGAGTAGATGGAAGACCAGTATTGACACCAGTTTTGGGTGTAATATTTACAATAGCATATTTTTAACCACTTTCTTTCTGACCTTTTTTAATCAATGCAGGCTGCCGTAGTTCCTCCAGTTCAGCAGATGGCGCTGTTACTACCTCTCTGCTCATTCTCAGTGGAGGGGAAGGATATATCAACTTCCGAATTGGTGTGGCTTTCCTCTTGGCACAATTATTATATCACAGCTTTATGTATTTATTTTATTCTTCCATTGAGAATGTTTTATTAAGATGAGATAAGTATATAATTAAATATGTTTTCCTCTTTAGGAGATGATGGAAGTGATGGGGCCAGTGAGAGTGTCCTACAGAGATCAGAGCGAAGTCACATGATTATTTGGCAGAGCCCCACCCCCTCCGTCCCAAGCCCCGCCCTGTGAAGCAATAAACAAGCGCACTACATAGTACAATGAATTACTGTTCTTCTGTCCCCCTTCTATAGACGCTCCCAAAGGGAAGCCTGAAGTCAAAGTCAAGCAGAACATAAAGCGTTTTCTAAGAAATGTTATAATGTAACACTCATTCTGCACTTTTATTTTACTTGGTTTGGGCTGAACTGAGTTTAATAGGCATTGTCCTTTTTTTTTAGGTTCCATAACAGCTCAATTGGCTTCTCCAGTGTGCCTTATTTTGTTTTTCAATTTTTGCCCTGTATTTGGCCAGTGTTTTTTTTTACACAATCATCCTAAAATACTGTAACAAAGACTGATTGTGACTGTGATGCTTGGCCAGATATTATTACTATATATATATATATATATTTTTTTTTTCAAATCAAGGGGAGTGATGTATTTAAACCAATATGCTGTTGGTCATGACATGCAGTACTTTGAAAAATACTCAGTGTTGGTTGCTTGTCATGTGTATTAGATCAATTGTAAAATTTGTGCACACACACACACACACACACACACACACACAAAAAAAAACAATGACAAGAAACTGACCCAGATTGACACACTACCTACATTTTGACTGTTTTTTTTTTTAAAACAAATTAGGTTTGGTGTTGAGGATGAGGTTTTATTTTTAATTGTATTATTATTGGTTGTTGGTTTCTAAGTTATTTGTTGTGAAATGAATGGAGGCTTCTGTATGGCAATTTTTGCAGTATTTTTTGAATGAGGAAACATGTGGCTCTGCCTATTTAATGAGAGAGAGAAAGAGACTAAATGTTTAGTTAACTGGAAAACATTTCATATTGCAATATGGAACTTTGTAAATAAATATTCTCTATAGTTAAAAAGTCTGTAAAGTGTTTCTGTATTGTTAAAATAAAGCCCCAAAGCTGCATGTATAATTTTAATTTATGAAAATTTTTATCAGTGTTTTTTGAATTATCAAATTTCATGTTTTATACACAAGAAGATATAAAGTTTTACAGCAAAAAAAGAGAGAAATACAGTTGAAATAGAAAAACAGTAGAAACAGGTTCTAGTAGTACTATTGTACTAAATAGTGTACAAAAATATAAACCTTTTCATCATTTTTTTTCTACATTTTGAGAGTCGACTAATTTCGTAGTAGTAGTATTTGCAAACACCACATTGTAACAAATATGTCAACCTTCAGATTCTTTTCCTCCTCTTCCAACTGAGATTTTATCCTAAATGTTGGTATCCCAGCCCTGTGTATGTGCTCTCTGCCATGCCCAGGGGTCAGAGGTCAGGATGTGCGGTGGTCGCGGCGGGGTCTCCGTATGCGGCGACTGAGGCTTCGAGCGAAACGGTCCACAGCATTCTGTTTGTCTGTCAGCTCCTTCTCTGATATTAAACCATCAATATTCCCACTGTACCACATGACCCAAGCCCCTATAGACATCAACACCAGCAGAGCTCCAGAATACACCAACAGATCACCAAAGTCACGACCACCGATTTCAAGCGGGACGAAGATGCCGATCAAGAGGATAGAAACACCGAAAAGATCCATGAGGACTGCGAACACCAGGAGAAACTTACAGTGGGTCAGTCCAGCGTGGTCAGACTCAGTACTAGACATGGTGACCGTCCCTCTGACATGTAGCCTATGTCAGAAATGGAAAGAAAAAAGATGTAAAATCAGCATGACATATTAAAGAATAATCTTAAAATAATCACTTATTTAGTGGGAAATAATTTAATTTGGCTAAGGGTTTAACATGTAAAAAATATATATATTCCAAGTATGCACTCTTTACCTTTAAAATTTTATTTTACATCAATATATAGGCTATATCTTAAAGTAAAGCACTAACGTTCTAGCTAATAAAAAAAAGATACCTTGGCAACACTTTACAATAAGGTTAATTGGTTAATGTGTTAACTAACATGAACTAAAACTGAGCAATACATTTGTTAGAGTATTTATTAATCTTGGTTAATGTTAGTTAATTAAAAATACAGCTGTTCATTGTTTGTTCATATTAGTTCACAGTGCATTAACTAACGTTAACAAATACAACCTTTGATTAGTTAATGTTAAAATTAATATTAAATAAAGATGAATAAATGCTGTAGAAGTATTGTTCATTCTTAGTTCATGTTAAATAATGAAGCTTATTGTAAAGTGTTACCGATATATTTTATGTGAGAAGAAATGGGGTGGGAAACCTGTAACGTTAGCGCCTGAGTTAAACTGTTGAACCAATACTGACCACTTCTTTCCAAAAAAATAAAACCGAGTAACGTTAGCCTAGTAAATAACGATTATCATTCTGCTTACCTTTTATCGCGGAAATTATGTTCGTTTGCAAAACTGACAAGGAAGACTCATTTAAATGATACACATTTTGGTGGTTTGTGTATTTCCGGGTTTCTTCACCTGCGTTCCAAATAACTTTGACCTCATGTACAGATGATGTCACATGACACGCTCGCTCTCTAGCGCTTTAAAGGCCATATTTCAATTTAATTGTATAACTTAATTTATACAGAATCTTGTATGAAAATGTAAATTTAAAAAGACATACATAAGAATACATATGTTTTACAACACCCACAGGCAGAAATTAAGAAAAAAAGTGTACTAAACTAGGCACAAAAAAACCGCCCTTTTCCAGAGAATACGTCATATTGCGTAACGACAGGCAAACAAGTAGGTGTTGCTGCCCTGGTTCTCAGTGTGGGTTTACGTAGTTTGAGAAGTGGTAACAGAAAATAGAGCTTGTAGTTATCGTTATAGTTGAGTTGGTTTGAATTGTCACAATGGTGAATTCTTGTGTTTGTTTTGGATGCAACCACTCCAACTTGTCTGGTCATCGGGTCCACCGATTTCCAAACAAGAAACACAAAGATTTCCGTGCTTGGATACGTTTCGTCCAGGCAAAGAGAAGCAATTTCGTTGCCTCCTCGGTGACAAGACACACGGTGGTATGTGAAAAACACTTTACACCGGACAGCTACAACCAAGGAGATCTTATGGAATTTCGCATGGGATTTCGACGAAGAGAGTGGGTTAGGCTGGCAAATGGAGCTGTGCCATCGGTGCATGCAAGTCCACCAGCGAAATCTGGCGGGAGTGAAGAGTCTAACGTTAACGTTAGCACTAGCAGAGAATCTGCGCGTCGAAAACGGGAGCTTTGCACAGTAAGTCTTAAAATACCTTATATGCAGTGGCGATTCTAGGGGGTGGCCAGGGCTAACTAACACCGTAATGGTCGTACTGAGGCTGTTAGAGCTGATTTCTGCTCAGCGGACGTTTGGCCATGCAGGTCAGGTGACCCATGACATGAGCGCGCTGGCTGCTGCTGCTCCGTGAAACAGGAGGACGGTTGGTCACAGTTACAACAGCAACAATGATAAAAACGCTGGAATCTGTAGATTGAGAGGTATGGTAATTTAATTTTTAGTTATATCGTAGTTCCCTCTGAATGTGTAGGAAAACTGAAAAAAAAAGAACTACACTGTACTAGCTAGCTTAGCAGTCTGCAAACCAAGTTAAGAGTGCAGAGTGCAGACAGTTGAAGAGGGCGCGCGCGCAGCTCTTAAAGGGGCCACACATTATTTCCACTCGTTACACCGCCATGGAATGCTATTTTCTGGACTGAAGACTTGAGGGTGTTTTTTGCAGATGTGTGTGTTCAATAGAGCTAATGTTATATTTTTGGCCAACCCGTGTGTGAAATATAGTGTGACAGTCTAGATTTAAGTTATAACACAAGAACAAGCTGTGACTTATTTATTTGCTCTGTTATTTAAGGGCTGTTTTGTTTGTATCAGTCAGCTCATCTTCACTTAAATTAACTTATTAATGTATGCTGAATCAAAGCCAATGTTTAAATTTATACCTTCATCGGGGCCTTGGATATGAATACTGTCTTAGTTGAAAACCACTTTCAGGCCATCAGGCCATCCTCTGTGTTACCTGTTATCCGTGTTTGCTTTACTAGTTTAAGTCCCCTCTTGTGGTTAAATAAAAACACACCTGGCAAAGAACAAATTAACAAATTCAAATTCCAGTTTCTCTAACAAATTATATCTAAGCTAAATAATAACATATACTAAGCATGTAAAGAACAACAAATATTTATGTTTTTTTTCTTACAAGCTTAGTTTTTCTTTTGCTTTTACAGGTAAGGTCCTATCTTTAAGCATTTTGGTTTGTCCTGTTGGATTTCTGTGTTTTTATGTAACCACAAGATGGTGCCTCAATTAGTAAAGCAAACTCGGGTAACAATACAGGTGACACAGATGATGAGTTGATGACTATTGCATGTTATTCTATATAGGATGAGTTAAGAGCAGTTTATTTTGCTACTCTAATCTAACTTATGAAGAGACAAGTTAATCCACTACAAGAAAATAGCTCTTAGAAAATGTTTACCCTATCCTGACCATAATTACTGATTGAAAATAGACATGTTAAAATAACCAGAGATACTTGGGGACTGTGATGGGTGGTTAGGACTGTTTTTAACAGGATAGTCACCTTTATTTGACAGTTATGAGACAGGAAATCATGGGAGAGAGAGAGGATGTGACATGCAGCAAAGGACCGGGATTCGAACCATGGTCGGGTGCGTACATATACGCATTAACTTTGCTATGCCATGGCCACTCCACACTAGCTTTGCGTCCCATCTTGGCCACCCCCCCAAAAATGTCCTGGATACGCCACTGCTTATATGTTGCATCGAAATGTAGCTCTGCATGTAATTTCTGCAAATATATTTTTCTTGACGTTATAATGGATTAGTCTTGGCATGACTTTTGCTGACTGTAACTGTTCTGACTTGAGAAGTTGGCACCATGAAGGCACGCCGTCAGCTTACTCTTGTTACGCTAACCCAGCGGATGAATCTCTTTAATAATAGCAATACAAATACGTGTTTTTCCTGCGGGACGGGATAAGACACAAAATCAATGCATCTGTATCATTGTGCGGGAATAAATTTGCGGGCGGGAGTGTAACACATACGTTGCGGGAACGGGTGGTAACGTTAATGGTCAGAAATTCGGCCGGTGTTCTGACGATTTGTGCTGCCCTTTCAAAAAATGCTACACAAACGCGAATCGATCACAGATAATGTTGATTCATTCTCTATTGTTTCCATAATGGTGTAAATCTCACAATATTATGACATCGTTATTTCATTTAAATCAGGGTAAGTGTATGGGGAGCATATTTTGATATTTTAAATGAACTAGCAATTATCACATTTGATATAACAAGTAAAAATGGCATTATTATATGAAATACAATTATAATAAAATTCGAAGTTATGAATACAGTATACTGTACTGTTTTTATTTTTTAAAACGGTGTGAAAAGTAAAAATTATCATCAAATATTCATCTTTGACCTGTCAAAGTTTCCTACAAGTCTCCACAGCAAGGATGCATAGATTTATGGGCGTGGTAAGCAGAATGAAAAATGAGTCTGCACATGCGCATAAAAGCTTTACCAGATGTAGTGACATCATGTCAGAATCACAAGTAATAAAATAACTAATTTAATCAGTATGAATATAAACAATTAACATGGCTGTTAGTGCTCACTATCAAACTCGCATATGGATACTGGTAAAGTTTAAAATATTTGACTAGCTCGTAACGGAATCAAACTCAATATAAGGCAAAGCTATAAATAGCTTCATTGATACACGTTTGCCGTTACTATCAGTTACACTGTGATGAAGGTGAATTTGTAAGATTCATAACATAAGATTGTTTACAGATAAACTGAGTAACATACACTCAGACACCTTCTCACAACTGCATTGCAGACCCAAGATAATATAACACACACACAACATATATTGTATAGCACATACAGATAAAACATAAAGACATAGGTAAACATATGTAGAGCATATAACAACAAACCAAACGTGAAAAAACGGAGCAGGTAGAGTTCACGTTGAAAATAGGAACAAAGTTCAGGCAGAGGGTAAAGCTAGGTATAAAAATAGATCCCCTAAACTTTTTGACCTAAAGTTAGATTTGGCGCAATTAAACAAAACGGCTTTCAACTGCAGATAGGCCTATTGCTTATTTATCGGTATCACTAACAGTAACGTTATACCAGTCGACGCCAAAGTTAGACTGTCATAGCTAAACCAGTACCGTTTGTTATGCTACGTAACGTTAGGTAGCTACGTGTGCTAGTGATACATGCTTCATGAAAAAATAAATGCCATCAAAATGAAAACAGCAAGATTACCTGTCCAGCAGAAATAAAGCCATCATGGAGTCACTTTTCAGCCCCTTGAGATCACTCAGTTGTCGCCACCGCTGGAAAGCCACGCCGATATTGACTCTCGTATGATTTCTTTATTTATCCAAAGACTTTTTATTCACCTTTTCAAATACTGTCTTCCTTTTTTAACTTGTTTGACATCGCTGCCACTATATGCAGGTAACGTTACTGAGAATTTTGACTGTTCTTTCTCTGCCATAATTGTTATTACTAGCGTCCGTGCCTCTTCAAACGGGTGCGCGCATTTGGGCTGCTCCTGTATCAGCAGAGGTGGTATCCATGGTAGCGAGGGAGAGTGACAGTCGCCCCAGCCAATCATTTCTTTCGTCCCGAATGGAATAATGAGCTGTGTTTATTACAGTCCTGAGAGAACTACAGAAACTCGATTTTTATCATTTCTTTTCCAGAGTACGTACATTTTAATTATGCATTGATATATAAAGACAGTTTAAACAAATTTGGAAAAAAGTATTTTTGGGGATTTCTACCTATACAATACCTTTAATAAGATAATCTTTTTGGAAACTCATCCAAGTAATGCTTTACAATATTAGTTTTCTGGTTTTCTTAGTTACATCGAAGTTGCCTTGGTTTTCTTTGACTAATCAAAGCTGGTATCAACAGGGCACATGCGAGGGGATGCAGCTCGGGACTATTTTGAAAAGATTAGCAGTCTTTTAAATAATACACGAATGGGGGATTTTCATGAAATGACTACATTTTTTAAAGTTCAAAGTTGTAATTTTGGTCTGTTTTAAGATTTTGGGAGAGAGTGTTGCCAGCAAAGACAGGGCGACTTCAGATCCTGAAGACGATGGAGATGGAGACATCTCTACACTGGACCCTGAGCCAGTAGTGGTCCATCGTGGATCACAGTGCAACATAAGATGTTTACATCGTTCATTAGGTAGTTAGCTTATATCTAGCATTCACCATACATGCCATATACAATCACAAATAAGGATTACATGTCAACATTTTTCATGATCTCCATGGTTACTATTTTGTAATTTACACTTTTCAGACAGTAAACATTAAAAATTATGAACTTCATAATGTTAGAAAAATATATTTTGTACTGGGTTGCATTAGATAGTGCATGTGTTGTTACCAATGAATGTACAATGGTGAACAATTATTAAGATTAATCTCTTTCATCTAAGCTGTTCAGGTAAAGCCTCAGATGGTGGCTGTGGGGACTCAAACCGAAAGGGTTGAGCATCGCAGATCAACCCCACTGGCCAGTCCTGAACAAAGTAATGATGAATGGTCATTTTCTGATATCATCAACCATTCTGGTGTGTAGGATTACAAATTTTATTTAAATGTTTAATTGAGCTTCCAATACAATAGTATAGAAACTGAGAAAGTTTATTAGTGTGAATTTTGTATCTAAGGTAAATTATGTCACAAACCTCCCTGTTCCTGTCTGTCCAGCTCTCTATTGTAAGTTAAATTGGTCAGAGCCCTGAGACTATAGCCTTTTGTCTTTATGCACTGCCTGGCCATTAAGATAATGTGAAGGTATCGGTGAAGAGTCTGGCTGATTGGATACATTACACTGTTGTGCTGATTGGATTAGGATTGGTAACACTCTCAGTCTAGGGCACATTCCTTAACCCGTATGTCTCATTTACATGCTTTTGTTTCCACCTTTATGTAACTCCTCCCCCTGAAAGGGTATATGAACTAAATGTATACAGCCTTAGTTAGAGATTGAGATGACTACAGCGACGAAATAAAGAACTTATACCTCAACAATCTCCTGGTCTGCAACTCTATCTTTTCTACACTTGAGAAGAAAAAGTTCACAACAGATGGTGCCGTGACCCGGATGGAGCTGAAACACCTGAATCCAGAACTGAATCTCAACAAAAGATTTCAACAAAGACTGAATTCCAGACTGAATCTTGAAACTTCAAGCTCAAAAAAAAGAATCTCAACAAAGAATGAACTTCTGACTGAATTCCAGACTGAATTTTGAAACTTCAAGCTCAACAAAGATTTCAACAAAGAATTATCTTTCTGACTGAGTTCCAGACGGAATCTTTCCGTACAACTAAAGATTTGGTGAGTTTCACTCTATTCAAAGAACAACTGCAGACCAGTACGAATTTTGTGCCTCTGCGCCGTCAGAGAAAGAGTTATCAGACAGCTGTAGTGTTTGATTACCTAAAGTTATCCTTTAAAAGTTGTCTTTTAAAGATGAAAATATATCCTCTGTTCAGGCAGGGACGTTTTTAACATCACATGTTAAAAAGATATCCTCTGTGTCAGGCAGGGAAGATTAGTATTATTTTGCTAATTATTTGTTTTGTTGTTTGTTACCTTGTGGTGTTACCCTCTAAAAAATTTCTTTTAGAGAAGAGAGTTTGATCCTCTGAATAGTCAGGGAAGTTGTTGGTATCCTCTGTGCAGACAGGGAAGATTTTAGCATTCAAGTTAAAATATTGTTAGCCTCTGTGCAAGCAGAGAAGAGGTAGTCTTACAGGCTATTTATTTTGGTTACCCTTTTAAAAGTTTTTCTTTTAGAGAGGAAAGTTTGATCCTCTGTTTCAGGCAGGGAAGAGTTAGCAATACATGCTAGTAATTTTGTTTTATCCTCTAAAAAGTTAGGAAGGTGAAAGATCCTTTCCGTTTCTTTCAGGGAAGATTAGCGTAACGTGCTAATATTTTGTGTTTCATCCTCTGTTTCTGGCAGGGAAGTTAAATGTGATGTGTTGGTAACAAGGAAGGTTTATCAACAGTTTGATCTGTGACATAAGTGTAGACTCTTTTGATCAGAGAAGTTTTAGTGTCTTTGTTTGTGTGGTAACAAAGAAATCCACAAAATGATTAAGAAAAGTGCTAGACTAATCTCCACAACTAAAAAAGGTGGTTTTGCTAATCCTTTGTGGTCAGATAGCGAATTTAAAACACTGTTAGGAGAACAGATGGATCTAATAGTCACTGAAAAAGTTAGACGAGAACTAACACAGAAATATGAGATTCATCCAGATAAGATTTGGTCTATTGAAGAATGCAAGAAGGTGTTAGGTGCATGTATCAGAAAGAAAAACATGAAAGGCATAATCTGTTGCCATAGGGAATTTAGCTTATCCATTGCACAAGAACAATCTAGGTGTATAGCTAAATTAAAAGAACAGAACAAACAAATGCACACTAAGGTGGGCCATAACAAGGCCTCAACCAAATGTGACTCAGAAGACCAACCTTCAGATGAAACTTATCCTGACTTACAAGCATTTTTTGAAACAGATGTAGACATCCCATCAGTAACTGATAAGCCTGTAGATTCAGTAAAGGTTTGTGTTGCAAGAAGATCTCAGGGAATTGAGGGAACTGAAAGTGTTCCTCCCAACTGTTCTGT
Source organism: Siphateles boraxobius (assembly GCF_051911475.1). Lineage (NCBI taxonomy): Eukaryota > Metazoa > Chordata > Actinopteri > Cypriniformes > Leuciscidae > Siphateles > Siphateles boraxobius. The sequence continues at coordinate 13,694,763 of NW_027508722.1, forward strand.
TGTCCAAAACCAAACTGTTGCCCAAAACCAAACTGTTGCCAAAGCACTCGGACCTAGAGACATAGAAAGACTATCCCAAAGCTTACCTTCAGTACGCACTGATGTTTCTGAATTTAGAAGGGCATTGATCAGTAAAATGCGTCTTTACGACATGTCGTTGGCAGAAGTCACACAGCTGATGTCACAAATTCTAACTGAATCTGAATTCAACAGTTTTGAGTCTGCTGTTACTTCTGAACTACAACATGCCAGAAAAGATGAATTGAGAGAGGGAGTTCTGAAAGCGTTGAAGAACATTGTTGGACCTAAAATTGACTGGTCGAAGATCACTAGTTGTTTACAGAAGAAGGGTGAAATTGTTAGTGAGTACACTCAAAGATTTTGCCAGTCAGCAGCAGCATACAGTGGTATAGCTGACACTTCAGAGAAGGTGCTAGAAGATAATGGTCCCCTAGTTCGCACATGGTTTGATGGTCTGTTGTCAGAACATAGAAAAGCATTGCCTTTCTTAGACTTAACATGGTCCACTAGAACCATACAAAACAACTTAGACAGTTTGGCTGCATGGGAAAGAGACTCTGATGTCAAGGAAAGAGTAAAAATTGCAACAGCATCCTTTAAGGTCAACACAGAGAATCAACAGAAACGCAAATGTCCTAAGAGAGAGGGCAGTAGTTGTTATTATTGTGGTAAACATGGACATTGGGGAAAAGAGTGTAGGAAAAACAAAAAGAACTTTAAACAAGTTAACAATGTTACTCAGCTCCTACTCAGTCTGCTGGCTGCTCTGAAGCAGCCCCTCCCCTCGTCATTAAGCTCGTTGGGCAGCTGTTTTAGTTGTTAACCAGTTGGGCTGTGAGTGCTTTATTTCCCCACTAACTTGCAACAGAGATAAAATACTTCTTTTTTTGTTTAATAGAACAAAAGGAAAGTGACTATCTCAGTTTTTTCCTTTGGGGGACACTGGTTAAAGTAGACTCACAGCCTTAAATGTTATTTTACAGCACAGGCCTTTCATCATTAATAGTGTTAGGTCAGACTGTAAACGTAAAAAAGCCCTCATGCAGTGTCCACAATAATGTCGAATATTGTTTTACAGCGTGCACCTGTCACGAATCCGTCCTCATGTATGATGTCTGCTATGACTGAAGTTTTGTTAGAGGATGAAGGAGAAATTACTCACGATTGTGTTACGCTTACATATACACCTATGAGTGAAGTAAAAGAAAAAGGTAACAGACGAGCAGGTTATGCAGTAACGTCCACCACGGAAGTGTTAGCTTCAGGACGTCTTCCAGATCATTTTTCAGCAGAACTAGTAGCCCTAACAAGAGCATACACGCTAGCTTCAGGATCAGTTGCTAATATCTACACAGATTCCAGATATGCTTTTGGGGTAATTCATGATTTTGGTGTCATTTGGCAAACCAGGCAGTTTCTAACTTCTGCTGGATCCCCCATTAAGCATGCTGAATTAGTGAAAGATCTAATGTTTTCCATGAAACTTCCAAAGAAATTAGCAGTGATCAAAGTGAAAGCACATCTCACAACTAATACTACGGAAGCTAAAGGTAATGCTCTTGCTGATATGGCAGCTAAACCAGCTTGTTTCTATGCAACTGTACAAGTTTGTTCAGGTAGTGCAGCACAGAAGAAAATTATGCCTCCTGAATCAATAATTGATCTGTACAAAGACGTTTTCCTCCATTAGAACCAAAGTGGCATGGGCCACATCAAGTGATGTTGATTACAGCAGCTGCAGTATTGTGTCAGGGAAGGAAAACCTGGACTAATTGTACACACTGTAAGGTTGTTCCCCCACCAACAGGGATAGGTTAGGACACGGAACCAGTGAGGAGCCCAGAGAAGAACCGAATGCAACAGGCTTCGAGGGTCAAACTCTGCGGTGAAGACTCCCTCATAGGCCCTATCCTAGTCCATCCTTACCTCACTGCGTTCTTTAGGCGTCAAAGGAATTAAGAAATAGGGAAAGATGGAACGACAATAGCAGACCCAGAAAAGTTTACAACCCTAGTGTTTGAACAAATACTGCTCTCCTGTCTTTTGTTTTCTTTCTTACTCTGTGCAGATACCACTGATGACTTCCCGAGACCCATACGCACTGACCTCGTCATCTGCGTATGAAGCCACAAGAAAACCTCAAGAAACAACTTGACCCTCTTCCGAGCCAACTATAACAAAAGGATAAAGAAAAGAAAAAGAAAAAAATACACAACGCAGAGACTACGAAACCTTCAGTCATCCATCGACATGATCAAGATTGTCCTACTACTACACATCATGAAGATCGCACAAAGTCCGGACTCCAGAAACAACATATTCTTAGAGCTGATGAATATGTCACAAATGCCTTGTTTGCTGGAAAGAAAGTGTGCATGTCACATCCGAAGATGACTGCATTCCAGGACTCACTTGTGCACAAACATGTTGGTCCAACAAGACATTCTTGATCTTTCAGCAAATTACACCAAGATGACTGAAGATAATTCTTCATGGTTCAGAAACTTGATTGATCACGAGAAAATCACAGTTCCAACCAGAAAAGACTCACGGACCCTATTTGCATGTTTTGTTACTGTGTCAACATGCAATTACAGAAAAGCAAACACAGAACATGAGTTATGTGCCTGTAACGACCACAAGTTACAAGAATGAACTTTTAAGTGTTTAAATTTGTATATAATGTGAGAGTTATTTAGAACTCTCAAAGGGGGAAATGTAGGATTACAAATTTTATTTAAATGTTTAATTGAGCTTCCAATACAATAGTATAGAAACTGAGAAAGTTTATTAGTGTGAATTTTGTATCTAAGGTAAATTATGTCACAAACCTCCCTGTTCCTGTCTGTCCAGCTCTCTATTGTAAGTTAAATTGGTCAGAGCCCTGAGACTATAGCCTTTTGTCTTTATGCACTGCCTGGCCATTAAGGTAATGTGAAGGTATCGGTGAAGAGTCTGGCTGATTGGATACATTACACTGTTGTGCTGATTGGATTAGGATTGGTAACACTCTCAGTCTAGGGCACATTCCTTAACCCGTATGTCTCATTTACATGCTTTTGTTTCCACCTTTATGTAACTCCTCCCCCTGAAAGGGTATATGAACTAAATGTAAACAGCCTTAGTTAGACGTGATTGAGATGACTACAGCGACGAAATAAAGAACTTATACCTCAACAATCTCCTGGTCTGCAACTCTATCTTTTCTACACTTGAGAAGAAAAAGTTCACAACAGGTGATATGTCATGGAGTCCAGGGGAGGAGATGTTGAGTGAGTCCTCTGAGGAGGAACCAGAAGAGCTGGAATCTCTCAGTGACCCAAAGTAAAAACCTTTTTATTAATGGAAACTGTTTCTGATTGTGTATCGAAAAAGTCATAGTCAGAATTAATGTGTTTTTTCCTTTTCTCGTCAGCTACCATTTTATAGACTATGCGTTTCATTATTCAGTTTTATGCTTATTTGAACTTCTGAAAATATTTTAATTGCGTTTTAAATGGGCCATTCCACCGAATTTGTGACATTTGCTTGTTGTAACTCTTCTAAATTAAACTTTTTTTTTTAAAGTATGTTTTCAACACATAAAGTCACATTACAATAGAAAAAAAAAAGATTGCTGAAGGATTTTAATCATTATATTTTGTAAGACTGGAAAAACTGGAAGAGAGGGCAAATTAACATCTGAATTTCTCTAGCTTATCCGCTTATTATAAAGCTTATTATATCGAATACCATTCGAGACGCAAGCCTCACCTTAGTAATCCTAATATACATCTCTTTGTCTCTGTCCCACTCCTTCTCCGTCATGCTGAGATCATCTGAAATTCACCCAAGAATCTATAGTTTAATGTGAATAATTATCCTACAGGTGCTATCACACATATTTGATATCATTTAAAATGTCTCAGTGCAACTTTTACAAAGATCTCATTCTCAAAGAAGTAGGCTAAACCAAAAGGTAATAAGGTATTTAAGGGTTTAGAAATAATTAGTCAACACACAGCAGGGTGGGTCTTCCAGCAAATGGTTTCATGCTCTCAACTCAAATTCCCATTATTAGCAAATGGTCCCATTTAAATCAACTTCTGCCTCCTGTAAGTCTGGGGTGGTGATTGATGTAAATTCACACTGTGAACTCATATTTACATTTGAAATTAGGTTTCTATAATGAAATGCAACGAGAGCAGGTTAGCCCGTGATACAAATAGCTGAAACACTTCACATCATGTAGCCTATTTTATGTCAAGGTATTGCATCTTCTTTCTTTATTCTAGAGCATTCGATGTTTGTATCGATTATCTTTGAACTGATTATGCAACTGGCCTGATACAGTTACCTGACATAATAAATTGTAAACTTTTGATTTTATTCTAATCGACTTTGCCATTATTTTCAGTAAAGAGTTAAAAAGAATAGGCATACATTCGCACACACTTAATGATATAGAGATATCATTAAAACCTTTTTCATTTATAGAGTCAGATGAAATAACGAGTTAATATATATGAGAAAATGTATTCCATTTAATCAAATTACTTTGCCACGCGGAAAGACGGTAACGCGCAGAGACCTTCACCCGCGGACCGGAAAACCTTCTTCTGGCCGATCCAGCCGGTGTTACAATTTCATGGTAAAGTTTTGAGATAGAGAGTGGGGACATGCAGCGTTGGTTTTAGTTTTAGTGTTCTATGTAGTTTTTATTAATGTTTTTTATACGTTTCAAATTTGTAGCCTAAGCTTAATGGGCAGGACTTTCTGCTTAATAATAAATGTATTTTAGAGTTAAATTTTATGCATTTTAATAATTTCATGGGGACAGAAATGTCATCCCTATCTATCTATCTATCTATCTATCTATCTATCTATCTATCTATCTATCGGCTTAAATAACGACTCTTTGTTTGTGTGTGTGTGTGTGTGTTCCTGCAGTTAGTATACGTCATTCATGTTAAGTCTGCTTCATGTGACTGTATTTGGGGTGTTTTACGTGGTACGCGGTTCATTCCAGTGTCACCTGTCATACCGATTTAGTCATTTCCCGAAAGCTAGAACAATTTTCTTATAAACTAAACCAAAACCACTAACGTAATTGTAGGAAGCATAACAGAAAAAACACACTTTCACTCTACAAATGTGTGAATCACAAGTTTTACTTCCAGATTTAGGCTCTAATTTAGGCTATATGAACACACGTTTATATACCGGTATTAAAAATGTACCCTGTAAAGCTTGACTTATGAAATAAAGCAGAAAAGCATTTTTCGAAATGAAACAGTTTATTGAACCTTTAGACAAAAAAAAAAATATATATATATATTAAATAGTTTGCATATGTGTTTCATGTTTTACATCAGGCATACAGTCCATAGTGAGAACTTCATTAAAAAACATCCGTTTTATTCAGAGGCCAAAACATACAAAAATATAAAATAATGCAGTTGTTATAACTTCAATGTATGTTAGTTGTCACTCTATAATATAGCTCCCAATAATATGATCATGTTTAGATTCATTAACAAAGCTTTGCAAGTGCAAAACAATACAATGCAATACAATTATGATTGAGAGATGCACAAATAAGCATTCTATCTGTTGTATCATTTGATACATACATTTTCATGAGTTGCATACATGAAAATAATATATATATATTACATTTTAAACAATATAAAATATATCCATAAAAATTCAAAGCACTATTGTCAGAGGTAGTTTTATTGTTCCATGCCAGACAGTGGTTAGAGGTAGACCTGTGTACTTCAGCAGTAACCTTCTCACAATGTCTGGATTTAAGTCCTCTTCGGCACACAATCCCATGAAAGCCCCATGATTGATGAATCTGAGAACCCATCTAAGAACCTCATGCGGTATCCAAGCTGACATCCACAAACTGTGTTATTTTGGTAAGTACATGGTGAAATCACCACTGCATGACCTGTCAGAAAAGCAATGAAAGAAAAGAGAAAAGTTTGAGTGAAGATCTAAAGAAAACCAACACAGCAAGATATGTATGTCATTTTAACATCATTTTAAGTTAAGAAAACTGTTATACACTTACGCTTGCTGCATTTCTTGCATCTGAAGCAGTTTGGGAAATAGTTCATGTGGTCTTGGTACGTCCCGTCTGAACATTTCTCACATTCAGATTGCATGCCACTAAAGCATTTCTTTATCAACTTATAGCCTAAATAAAAATAAACGACAGATGAAGAGACTGAACAGACTCTACGTCTCGGAAAACTTTATGTTTGACTGTATTGAACATTTCAGGCACCGTACCTGGAGCACATTTGTCACAGCAGAGCCCGTCACTCCAGTATTCATTTTTAGAACAATCCCTTTTGTTGATGACGCTTCGCTGCCCCGTCACAACGCCCACGATCTGCGCTCAAAGGTTTACATTTCAGGGAACTCAACTTTCGGTCTGATGTTGCTTAACTGAATAATGTCATCACATTGACCTTTGAAATATTTATACAACGGGTGCTCATATTTGTACAATTTGTCAATGTAGAATTCTGTTTCCAGTGACTCACCCAAAATATCAAAATACATGACAGGAGTTTCCTCATGTTGTCCTTTGATGTGTTATATGGTTGTTTAGTAATAATACTAATTATAATCTGTGCAATCATTCTGTCTTCAGTTTTCTGGGAAAAGAAGAAAAGATTTAATATTACATATTTCAGGAGATGACTGCAATTCTGAAAGATATAAATAGGTTACATCTTTCTTTTCATCTATTGTTATAGCTAGAATTATGGTCTGTTATTGTCCACACCAAGGAAGGACGATACCCAGCAAGCAATTTTGAGTTTAAAAGACATCTAATAGCCATCCAAACACAACCCTGACGTCTTGGCTAAAACCAGGCAAAATTTGGACTGCCAGTGAAAATTTAATAGATGTCTAAACATCGCCCAAGAATAGACTAGTCATCAATTAGATAACGTCAAAGAAATGAAACTAAACACCTTATAATCACTGTTGACTTTGCTTTGATGGAATATCATGCATCGCGCAAGTTATTTTGGAAAAGACTATATGTACCCAAATTCACTGTGATTTTGGCTAGAAGTGGGTTACTCATAGCCGGACTATTTTAGGTCTATAGTTAGCCTAGACTGTGAAATGACAGCTATTGCTTGCTGGGTAACTATAATGATAAGGATAAAGATATAGCCTATTTCTAAAAAACGTTCTAAATATAAAATAATAGCAGTCCACTACGTAACGATAACAGCACAGAGAAACTATATCACTGGAATCACTTTCAGAATGTTTTTTTTTTTTTTTTTTTTTAATTTTACTTTTTTTTTTTATGATAAAAATCAAATGACTGCGATATGTGAATGATAACGATAAAGATAGTTCTAAAAATCCCCCCCCCCAAAAAATATAGAGTCCATAACACAGCTATAACGATAACAGTACAGAGAGCCTATACAGGATGATTTTTTCCAGCTGATGAAAGATAAAAACATTGACAGTCAGAATCCATCATGATCTTTAAAGTTGTTCTTGATGTGAACAGGACTTATTTATCAAGTTAAATGTTACATTTTGTTTGAGACATAGCCTAGTTATATATAATTAGTTATGTCTTAATATAATATTATAATTGTAAAACTATTCTGACTGACAGAGAGAATAGCAGGTGACTTTACCTCTGTTCCACCAGGATCTGTTGTAGAGTTGCTCCTGATTCCATCAAACAGAAAGAATGAAGGAAGGAATTCCCTCGAGGTTTTCTTTTATAGAAGACCGAGATTAGTCATCATTGTCACTACGGAACCACAAACATATGACCACGCATTAACTGGGGCTTAAGCCCATGATAAAACAGGTCCAGTCAGATTTAGTCATCACTTTCAAGAAACTGAATTTTAAAAAAATTCCCTGAAAAGAATAATTGATGTGTCTGAGCTCTGATAATTCAAACATAAACGAAACACTCCTTATTTTACTTAAATTGTGTAAAAAGGAAAATACAGTCATGAGGCATCAAAAAAAGGGTATTGTACACCTTGCGAAATATAAAGAAGAATATTGCTTCTAAACGTTGGTTCCACTAACTTTGTAAACTTGTCAAATTTGTGTTCAGCATGATATATGGCTTATGAAATATTAAATATCAATCATTACATAAATAAAGTAACTTATTCATTCTGACCCCAACTATGGTTAGGCATTTTAACTGGAAATTGAAGTCTCTGCTGATTAGTTTATTACGCATTCCCAAAAATCCCATATATTTTCATATTACTTACAATTTCAAGCCAAATGGAATGTACAGTAAGCCACAATGTGACATATTCCAGTAAATAATTGACCAATAAAGGGAAGTTAATTTCAGTTCCCTGTTTAGAAATGCTGACTAAAGATATTTGGGTACTGTGGATGTAGCGATTCTTCAAATAAGGGAATATAAGATCAGGGATATGATCCGTGAATCAACTACAGTTATAATATTGTCCCTAACGGGAATATTTCGCCAACGTATCTGTATGGGCAATTCAACACAACAAATTGTAATCAATTACCCATACAGGGAGGCAAAATTAGATCAATTTTTATATCAATTCTCAATCACAACGCGTTATGATTAAATATTAATATTTCAATTGTCTAAAATACATCGATTCTCAGGATAACTCTTAATAGAATTAATTTGTTATCGACTCTCCGTTTGTCCAGCAAACTGACAGGACGATAGAATATTACTTAAGACTGACTTATAATATCGACTGCCACGCCGCATTGCTGCAGTAATTCAGGAAAAATGAGCCCCAACTAAGTATTGAGTGCTGTACATGCTCATACTTTTCATGTTCATAGTTTTCAGTTGGCCAACATTTCTAAAAATCATTTTTTTGTATTGGTCTTAAGTGATATTCTAATTTTCGGAGATACTGAATTTGGGATTTTCATTAGTTGTCAGTTTTAATCATCACAATTAAATGAAATAAACATTTGAAATATATCAGTCTGTGTGTAATGAATGAATATAATATCTAAATTTCACTTTTTGAATGGAATTACTTGAATAAATCAACTTTTTTATGATATTCTAATTATATGACCAGCACATGTATATTATTCTACTGTATAGCCAGAAGATAACTGCTTCCCTGGTGTAACTTTGTTTCTTGCAATGATTTATTTTTATCCAGCATAAAATTAATTATTTCATTGCTTTCCATAGTTGCCTTTATGGGACAAAAGATAGGAGTTTCATGGCATGAATTTCAATCAGCTTCAATTTATACACTTTCAGTGTTAATATAATTTTGGTGTTAACTGAATTTCCATTTTTATGTAACAGCGTTGAGTTTTTAAACGTATTCACTCAAAACAAAATGATTGTATGAATCAAAAGTGACAGATATTTCTCAGAAAATATTTTATGTTCCACAGAAGAATGAAGTCATGAATGAAGGAATGAGGCATGTATAAGGCGAACGTGAAAGTGACATGCAGTGAAGGCCAAATATGGTAACCCACACTAGGAATTTGTCATCTGAATTTAATTCAAGTTGCACACCCATTAGGAGTAGTGAGTATGAGTATTATGTCAGAAACTTGAGGATGTGACTTTAATAATGCCTTGAACACAATTCCTTCCAGTAAAAACCTGCCTTAGCCTAATTGATTCTAGCCTAATTGACTCTAATGTATGTTTTATTATTTTCATGTTTTATCACTTGTTTACCCAGCAAAAAAATAAAAGAATTTTGGTTCGGAGGACAGAATTTCAAAATATTTTTTATTTTATATATGTGTATAGTCAGTATCTTTACTGACTTAAACTTTACATAATTGAGCAAAGAATAAAGTATATATTAATCATCCTTTTGTGTCCCTTGACAAGCTACCTTGCTCAATTCTAATAATTGTATATTATTCAATTATGAATAATATATTATTGTATTCAATTCTATAATAAAATAGACAAATTAGATGGATTTATCATCTGTCTAACATTTGGGCTTGACTTGTTAGCAGCCAAATTCAGTAACCATGAACTAAAGTTAACTATAGTTACAAAGAAAATACTATATAATATTGACTAAAGTAAACCAGTGAATTATAATGAGAGAATGCATAATCTGAACCATTTGTGTGTGGTGTGCAAATATCCTAAAAATAGTGGATTTGTGCTTTTTTAAATTATTTGTTAAAGCATCTCTTGAATGTTGGGTTAACATTTGACACAGAATGTTTTAGAAATAGGCTAGTTTTAGTCGTGTAGTACGTGTGCATTCAGGATGGAAGCACCCTGAAGAAGTTTCCCGTTTTCCACGTGGTGACGTTCATGTGCGCGACGTGATATTTCCGACAAAGGCTATATGGGATCATCAACTAATCCCTTTTGCAATTTCACCGAGATTTTTTATCAGTTAAACCTACTATTACTATATATATATATATATATATATATATATATATATATATATATATATATATATATATATATATATATATATATATATATTATATATTATATATTACTATATACTATACACACTATTATACTACTGTGCTTTATGTGACTTTTTTTTAAAAAACACCTTATAGGCTTTTATTTTGAACGTGGCGATTTTAAGGTGTCGTAATAGTGACTTCCTTCCCGTTGTTTTTAGTGCTGCTGCTGAGGGTAATTTACTTGTTATTGTTCGCAAGCTGGTTCTGTCACAAACACACACAGATGATAGGCACTGAGACACGCTTCAAATACGTGACAGGGAAGCGCGCCCACGAGCGAGCCACGGTTTGTACATGTTTTGTGTCATCACGTGACAGAAATACTGCGCTTAATTGTTTTTACTGTCTTGGAACGGTCTAAAGATTAGCCAGTTTGCTAGTCATCATAATGCAGAACGACTGGTGCATTATGGATGCATCACTACACTAACCATGATTAGTATTTTAAGAAGAAGAATGCAGCTCATGTCATAACCTGTAATGTTGTTATAAATGTTTTGATTGTGGATGGTTTGTGTTTAAGGGAATGGTAACGTTAGATACTGACTGTTGTACTATGTTGTGTGCGTGTTTAGAAGACAGATGCTGGTCATCTGACAGTTCGTTAGATATTTATTTCATGTAAGTTACATCATGTGATATGTAGCCGCATTCGCATCTGCATTTGATGCTCTGCAGAGAAAATAAAGTAGATGTCATGAGTATTTTGGGCTGACAGACGCTCTCTGTGTGTCTCAACTCAGATCATAAACTGAACAGACGGAAATATGAATGATGCGGATTCAGCCACGAGGAAGCACGCGAGTTCCCGAGAGTTACAGAGTGAGTGCACGCGCTCTAATCGCAGTTGTTGTTTTTTTTAACGTTAGCTGAGAGCTGTGAATCATTTCCCTGAAGAATAATGTGCGTCCTACCTGTTTTTAATCATCATTCTTCAGCACCCAAGAATGAGGATGCCTATGAAATCTCCATTCCCTTTGAAGACAACAACTTTGAGCAGCAGGGAGGCTTCTACAACCAAAATGACCAGAACTTTGATGGTCAGTTCAGTTGAGTATCACTTCTTTTTGTTGTAAGCTGTGTCACCCACTGTGTACACTATGCACTTTACCTTTAACTGTTCACACAAAGTACGCTAACTATACCAATACATGATTAATTAAAAAAAAATGTCATACATTTAAAAGAAAAGCAGAGTCCACCATAACTATAATGATAACAACACAGATAAACAATATTGTTGACCCTTTTCACATTTCCGGGTTTCTCAGAAGCGGAAGTCGTCATAGTTGGGGAAACTTCTATAACAATGAATGAGAGAATACATTAAATATATATATTTTTGTGTTTTCCTTTGCCCAAAATAGCACATGAAAAAAGTCACAATAGTGTTTTCACAACTTTCAAAAAGAGGAAGAAAATAGAGAGATCTTGATAACCGCAGTCTGAAAGAGAAAGATGTCAAGTTTACGGTCACTCCCACAGACCGTTAAATAGTTTCTTGTAATTTCATGCAAAGGTAATATAATACAAAGTATAGTGTTATAAATGTACATACATTTAAAAAAAAATGAAATAGAAAAAACTTTGCAAGGTTTACGATGCTTATGATCGTTAAAACGCTCATCACTTCAGAATTCTTTTTCCACCATCAAAATTCACCTGACTTTAAAGAGTTTGAGGATTTAAAGTGGCAGCGATCATAAAGTGTGTGGTGTGGAATTTAATATATTTATCTTTTTAAGGGCCTTTACTAACCTGAATATCGTTCCAAAACTATAAATGCCCATTCACACCAAGAATGATACCTGTAGGCTATAACAATAAAACCAGTGCAATAAAATGTCCAAAACCAGTGTCCAAACCAATGTACAATAATGTTCTGTCCATCATAATTGCACACTGCAATTATGTCGTCTGTTGCGGCATTCTGATTGGATGTAGATGTTTTTATTGTTTATTAGCTGGGAAAAAAAAGTAATTCCAACAATATTGTTTCTCATTGCCATTATCCTTATAACTGTGGTGTAGGCTTCCCTATTCTCACAGGATTTAAACAATTATTAAAACTTTATTGATGTAGATATCATTATAGTTTTTGTCCTTTGTGTGAACCGTCCCTAAATCTTTAGTTCTTTGGAACACAAATTAAGATATTTTTTAATGTTCTCTCATATTGATTTTTAATATTGAATGTCATAGGTTCTGGCACATCAAGCACACACAGTTGAGCTTCTTTGTTTACCATATTTAATATGCTCTATGTATGTGCGTTTATCAATGTTTATATATGAATATCTTTTCATTATATAACACAATTGTTTCTCTTCTGAAGACTTGGATTAAATTCCTATGGATTACTCTTATGTCTTTTTGTACGTTATAAAGTATTAAAGTTTTTGTTGCTCTGACTTTAAATGGATGGTCAAAAATGAGGAGAGAAAATTTAAAATATCTTCATTTGTGTTCTGAAAATAACAAAAAAATCCAAAAATAAACCCTTAAGGGTTTGAAACAACATGAGCGTGAGTAAATGATGACTGAGTTTTCATTTTTGGGTGAACTTTATGTCAATGTGTGATGATATTTGCTTATGTTGTGATACAGGTAGTGATCCGCCAGCACCGAGCAACTCATACCTGTTGATCACTAACTTGCGGACACAACTGCAGATCTCGCTGGAGAAAAATTCATGGCTGCAGAAGCGCATTGAGGACCTGGAGGAGGAGCGGGACTTCCTGCGCTGCCAGCTCGATCGGTTCATCTTCTCAACCAAGAGTCAGGAAAGCAATGGTGAGACGAGGAAAGAAGAGACTGAAGCTGTGTCCCAATTCAAAGGCTGCATCCTTCAAAGGACGTAGACCTCAAATGCCACGCCTTCGAAGCCCACAAAGGTCGAACCGAGCGTTGTTAAATGGCACGGTCTAGCCTACGGAGGATTGTTGTTGTCGCCTAGCAACTTGACAGCTACCGTTGATAAGTGACAGTTACTTTTTTGAAAGTTGGATTCAACTGTCTGGAAAAAAAGGGTTCACAACTTGCCTAAATATGTTCACCTTGGTCTAGTTATTTACAAAAATTATGTAAAAAAATGTATATATAATCGCATCTTAGTAAGATATAAGTCAACATTTGAACCACTTTAAAGTTTTTCTTATCATTAAATATTAGAGTAAGTTGAAACCCAGTTTAAAGGTGTAAATCAGCAATTTCTCTCAAAAAAATCTTGCCGACTCTGCCGCGCAATGTATTCTGGGGTAGGCAAGGCCTTGAAGGATCCATCTGTTGTATCCTTCATTGCCCAGGAAACGAAGGACGCATTTCAAGGCCACATTTGAAGAAGCCGTCGCACTGCTGTGACACAAACGGCCTTCGAATGAGCCCTCTGAAGGATGCAGCCTCTGAATTTGGACACAGCTAGAGTGTGAGCCCACACTGTGCTAATAGAGGATATTTAGGGTGCGTTTACACAACAACAGTATACTAAAAACTGAAAAGTTTTTCCTTTTTTTTTTTTCGCGTACAGACGGCAACGTTGTGAAAATGATCCCCGTTTACATGGATCTGCAAAAACACTGAATTCTGCTGCCAGGCCAGTAGTTGGCGATGCCACTTTGTAAAGAAACACTATATGCCTTTAGACTGAACACGTAATACACTTATGCATCACGTCAACGTTTTCACACATTCCCTTTTTTTGTAGTTTAGATTGTAGACGATAAGGGCCCTCAGCGTTTTCAGGTGTAAATGAACGGCCAAAACGCATAAAAAGGTTTCTGTTTTTAGTTGAAACCGGTGTCTTGTAGAGCCACAAGAAAACATTGTGAATGGAATTGAGTCAAAGGTCATTTGAGAAATAGTGGAATGTTTCTGATAACAGCCTAAGGTTTCACCTAAGTTTGTGTTCCTGTAAAACAGATGTTCATGTACATTTTCTTGTAATTATATGCTGCAGAAGTCTGGCTGGTTATTAAGCAAGATTTAGGGGACTAAAAGAGTAAAATTGAATTTCTCTTTTCCCCTCCAGGTAATGATTCCAGGAGTTTTTCTTGGAGAAGGAGAAGAGAAAATGATCGGGGTAAAGTGTTATTTTAGTACTTTCGTAAATTTTTGTATTTTAGTAAATTATATATATGTGTATATATATATATATATATATATATATATATATATATATATATATATATATATATATATATATATATATATATATACTATTACAGCTTTGTAATATTTTGAAATTGTTTATTATTACATTTTTCAATTTGATTGATTTTTAGTAATTTGATGTGCTGTTGTCTTTATTTTTATTTATTTCCAGTTAGTAATTTTATTGCTTTGTGTAGTTTAATTTTTCTCATCTAATATATATATATATATATATACACACTTTATTTCAGCTTTATTTCAGTTAACAGAAATGTTTTAATAGATTTGGTTTTAGTTCATTATAATAACATGAATAAACCCTTACTAAAACATCATACTTTAATAATTACAAGATGTTCCCTTTTCCCTTCTGGCCAAAGTCTGTTCTGTGTACGGTAAGAGAAGAGTGTTTACTGTAATATAAAGATCAGAATCAACTATAATCATTAACATTTCAGATCAACAAGCAGAGAGCCAGCGGTCGGCAAACCGTCAATCATTCCAGCAGAGGTCAACCCAACAGACTTCAGCCAGCTCCAAGGCCTTGAGCTCTGTTCCCGGTCCCGTCAGTGCTCAGATAAGTTCCATGTTCGGACCCCCCCACCCTCAGCCGCTCCTGCAGGGCCACGGTGCCGGCAGCACCAGCAGCAGCTGCAGTAGCAACAACAGGTCCCTCAATGAACTGCAAGGTGAGTCTGAGGCCCTGTCCACACAGAGACGCATTTAGCTGTATACGTACAATTTTTTTAACGGATCGGCGTTTCTTCCAAACGGATCCGGCGTTTTGGGAGACTGGAACCGTTATTTTTTGAAACCGGGTCCAAGGGTGGATAAATCTGAAAACGACACCCTTGTGTTTTCGTGTGTACGGCCAATCCGTATATTTTGTGAAACGATGATGTCATCACCGCACGTGTCGATTAGTCAGACGCGCTAAATCAGTAACAACAACTGCGACTACTTGCTTGAGTTCATGCTTCAGAAGCTACTGAGCCTCTTTTATTTCTTTATTATTTAGGCCTACTTTCATGTATTTTATTTTATTTCTTGATTTTACTTCTTTATTTATTTATATTTCTATCTTATGCTATGATGCTTGTATTTTGTCTGATTAAGACATTTCGTATTTTGTAGGGATGGGCATTTCAAGCAAAAATAATATTCAACGATATCTGAGAATTATTTGATTATTATTCAAAAAACGCACCTCTGCCCCTCATGCTCACCGGTAACACGGCGTTCGCTCTGACATAAAATTTCTCTGTACTGTAGTGACTGGAGCTTGTCTCATAAATGAACAGAAACTCAGAAATATATCTAAGCTTGAAATGTCTACTTTCAAACAAAACAATTCAAAACGAAAAGAAACAGACAACTCTAATAATCCGTATGAAGTGTGCATTTCTCTCTATAGGCACCTTCACAATACTGCGAAGGTGGCGAGTCGGCATCGTCACAGAAAACACTAGTTTATTTAATAAACAATTAAAATGTCTCGTTGCTATATTTGACACATTCATAATGATTAGGCTATTTGCCGGTTCTTTGTGGCAAGCTTTATGCATCTGCTAACTGATCGAATATCGTGACTCATTCCTATTTTGTACCAGGCCATTTATGGTTTTTCATATTGTTCAATAAAGTTCTTGGTTAAAAAGAAAGAAAAAAAGAAGCTACTGTTCCTAATATTATTGTATACAGCGCGCAAGGTTTATGCGCAAGTCTTCTTCTCTGTTTGTATCTGTGTCAGAATTACAGAGCCTCGTACTGGTCTGGCATATATACTACATCGGTTTGAGTCGGTTTCAGTGGTTTCGTGTGTACGCAGATATTTCTTGAGATGCCGCCGTGTTTACGGATTTTTTTTTTTAGAACAAGGGAAAAAAACATCGGATAGGGAAAGCTCTGGCTTCGTGTGGATGTGGCCTGAAATGTGTTTATTCAAAAAAAAAAGTTATTTCACATCCTGCCCTATGATGTCCTACAAACAATGTTCATATTGAAGGCTATGAAAAGGAATATAGTGAATGTAACCATGTAGGTTAGCAGATGCGCTTGGAAACTACTGTATATCGATATAAACGGTATCGCCTCATTCATAGTTTATAAAAAAAATATATCGATATTGTAGAAACACAATATATCGCCCAGCTCCAACGTTTTTGCTCTACATTGTCATTGTGGTTAAAATATTCATGCCTACAATTAAGAAAAAAACATATTTAGTTTCATTACTTTTGTTTTAATTTCAGCGATCAACATTCTGCATAATTTCCCTGGATCTAATGTATTTTAGTAGATAATGTGATGTGGTTCACTGCTGTGTGTCTGATCATCAATGATGAAGAATTTGTGTCTGGTGATCAAATCTTTTGATGTAAGGCTCAAGCTGAAAAAATAAATTAAAATATTAATAAAAATCTAAATTTTATATATTTATATACACAACTAACATTGTTATTTTAAACAATGTTTTGAAATTGAAGGAAATAGTGAAGGCTACTTTGGCATACCTCCGTGTATATTATTTAATATTAAGAGATTAATATTTTTTTCTAAAATGTCACCTGAAAATATTAAAATTTAATGGGTGTGTCTAAAATTTGCGTTGTATTGTATGTATGTCATATAATGACAATTATGTAATTAACGCATTTTACATGATATTAACTCAAAATCAATAATCTGTCAAGTGGACATGGTTATTATTTTGCTTTAATATAGGATATTATACAGTACCGTTCAAAAATTGAGGTCGGTAAGATTTTTATGCTCACTTAGAAGTCTTTAATGCTCATTAAGTTGCATTTATTTGATCAAAAATACAGTAAACAATTTTACAATTAAAAAGAATCATTTTAAATGTAGTTTATTCCTGTGATGGCAATGCTGAATTTTCAGCATCATTACTCCAGTCTTCAGTGTCACGTGTTCCTTCAGAAATAAGTCTAATATGCTGATTTGCTGCTCAAGAAACATTTTTCATTATTATTAATGCTGAAAACAATTATGCTGTTGTTTTGTTATAAACGATAGAGAGAGCTCAAAAGAAATGAATTTATTTGAACTGAAAATCTTTTGTAACATTATAAATATCTTAACTGTCAATTATTCAATTTAATGAATTTAATAAAGATATATTACGACGCCTGACTCAAGTACATCTACTTGTGCTGCCGCAGAATCCCTCTCTCTTCTGGGAGATGAAGAGGATGACTATCTCGAGGATAGCTACCTGGAGGAAGAGGAAATGATGTCAGGAGAGGATGTGATAACAGACAGCATGTCCCTCCGGAATATCGGCGCAGCGGGAAGACCCTCCGGCAGTCATCCAGCTCTGAAGAGGAGGAGGGTTTTCAGAATCGCCAGAGGGAGAGAAAGACAGAGAGGTGAGCGTAGGCATTCAGAGTGAGGAAACGTGACCGGCAAGTGATTTTTCTCTTTCTGAAGGCTTGTTCCTCTTTCTCTTTTTGCTGTTGTTCCAGTGAAAGACGCAGCAGGTGTATTGTTCCGCTATAAAAAGATCCTGGTGACATACCAGAGGCTAAAGAATATGTCCAAGGCCTTCCAGATCCATGGTGTCGATCGTAATACGGTGGCCTCGACCACACCCATTGCTGAGCTTCTGCTGGTGGCTCCAGAGAAGGTGGCTGAGGTGGGCGAGTTTGACCCGTCTAAAGAAAAGCTTCTGGACTACGCCCGACGCTGTTACATCGCCCTCGACCCACAGACTCTCGGCAAAGTGCAAGCTCTGAAGAAGAACAACCTTCTCCTACCCATCTCATACAGGTATTAATACATGCATACATACATGTGCTTCGCAATCATAAGCCCCTTTCACACAACAAATTACAGTAATATTACCTGAAAGATTTTACAGTAATGCACAAATGTTCTGTTCACACAAGCAACAGCATTCTTTTTACCGGCGAGTCCACACATCATTACTAAGATACCAGTAAACTCATGACATCATGAAATCATGTTACATGTACTTACTATAGTAATAAGAGCATATTATGCTAACTAACTCTAAACCAAATGCTAATTATATACTAAATACATGTTAATTACTAACGCTCAGTGTATAATTACAGTGTAACAAGAGCACCTTAAAATAAAGTGCAACTGTTTTACTTCTGAGTGACGGGCATGAGGGAATGATCACACAGAACTCAGTTTTGCTCTTAAAAACACGACACATAATATTTACTATAGTACTGCAGTTACTATAGTACACAATAGTAATTGCAGAGTGGCAGTGCTGATGAATGGGAATGAAAGGCAAGGTCTCAAACGCGAGATGCAGCGCTACGGTCAGACGTCTGTCTAGCGCATGTTTATATAGATGTACAATTCCGACAGAGCTTTATGATTGGTCCAAAGCAGACTTCTTACATCAGCATGTTCTGACCTCATATCTGCTCATACCGGTAATCTTGTTCTTTGTTTATACACAGCTTTATTCCAGGAATTTACCGGTAATAGTATTTTAAAGGTCCTGCTCACACATGTAATTTACTAGTAAAGACTGTATGTGTAAAAGGGACTATTGTAACACTTAAAATTTCCTTTTTACACTTAAAATCTCCTTTTTATACATTTTCTAATATAGTCATTTTACATAATTAATAACCCAAGTAGTTAAAATCAAAAACATACCCAGCCGATAGCGATAAACCAAAAAC
Source organism: Siphateles boraxobius (assembly GCF_051911475.1). NCBI lineage: Eukaryota > Metazoa > Chordata > Actinopteri > Cypriniformes > Leuciscidae > Siphateles > Siphateles boraxobius. The sequence goes on from NW_027508722.1 coordinate 13,714,106, forward strand.
TGTTCTCATGTTTGAAATTGCAGATATTTTTTTCTAGATAAATTAAAAATAGCATACTAAAATTTTAAATGTTACAAATAAGCTTATAATTTACAGTATGAAAAATTAATATTCATTTTGAGATTTGCTAAAGATGCATGTTACTATTAATTTGTGTTTTTAAAGATTACCTTTGCTGCCATCCAACGCTTAAAGTTAATATTAATGTAAATAAAGAAAGTAGTGGAAATGAACATGCACAATTTAAAAATCCAGTATTGTATAAAGATCCAATATGAACAGGTACTGACAAAGAAATAAACTCTAATATTGATACTAAAATATTAGTATATCACTAGTTAGTTTTTTTTTTTAACTATTTGCTGACTTTTTCATACTGTTGCTATTTCTGCCCTCTGATTTTTAAATAGCTTTATGAAAGATTTATTGTTATCAGTGGGTCTTACTCTTGATCAGCAAACATGATCAGAATAAATTTGTACAAATCATTCATATAACCATTCTTACAAAAACGGTTACATTTTGAAGTTGATGTGACAATTTTGATAAGAACAAGTTTATAAATGATTCAGAAATACACATTCTCACATATACATGAGGTGCAAAATTCTGTATTAACAAACACTTTCATAAGCACACAAAAACTGACCATTGGATTGTCTTTTTTATGCTCCTTCAGGTTGAAAGGAACGGATAATCGATAATTGGAAGACTTAGTGGAGTGATTCTCATCCTTCTGTACAGTGAAACCCCTTCACTGTATTTTAATGTACCACAGAACACACATCTACCATCTCAATCTCCACATTGTGCTGTTCAGATTCACTGTGCTCTGAACCAAGTCTACTATTATTACCTCTGTTTCCTCACTCATAGAGCTAGATGCTCACAGCTGCGGTTGGGCTGCACACTTATGCTTTCAGGTTTGCTATTTTTGGAAGAGAACTTGGTTCTCAAACCCACAAAATGGACTTCATAGAATCTGTTCAGGGGTGTGTTTCCCAAAAGCATCGTTAGCTCCGTTAAATTGTGTTGTTAGCGATGTAACTTGCGACCAAAGTTGTTGTCGGGAAACGCACCCCTGATTGATTGTTGCTATGGTTGAAGCTAGGGATGCTAACGATTAATCGACAATCCATTAATTGACGATAATAATTTAATTGATACAACTAGTCAATAATGGATTAAGCGAAATTCATAATCGCGACGTAATCGGATCCTAAAAATCCTATAGCTTTAGTCTAGAAACATGTCATGTCACTCTGTGATCTATGCAGTGTCTTCTGTGGGTCAAAAGGATCATGTGTATACTGGTTGCACGTGTGTCGGTGGCGCTTTTTCATACTAATACTTGGTCTCTAACTGAAACAGATATGCTTGTTGTATTCTGCTTGAGACCTTTTCAACCATATATGACACAAGCGTATCTGTTATGTACGATGATTTTACGAATCGCATTTTCATTTAAAATGGTTCACTTGTATGTCAGCAAATTTAAAAACACTAAGTGATGGTCATCACCTAATTTGTGTTGGTTAAACAAGTGGTTAAGTAACATGATACTTAATAGCCCCAACCCCCCCCCCCCTCAGTGGTCCCAAGTGTGTGTCTTTTGTTCTCTGTATCTCATAGCACTTACCTGACATACTGAAAGACTTTTGGGTTACACTTTATTTTGATGGTCCCCTTTAGACATTCTGTTGACTATAAGTTACACCAACATGTCGACCTCTGACATCATGCCCACGTCATCGAAGTCGTTGTCTGGTTGGTAGAATTCTACAGGATGTCCGGGAAACGTGTCGCGTTTTTTAATGGTCCGCCTGGAAACAAAGATGCCGTGAAGCCAAACCCCCTCATCGACTTTACATTTTCACACCCATAAACATTACACGGAACAAAACAAACTGTGATTGGTTGCTTTACATGTCAGACAGATGGCCTCTGGGCGGTCGTTGGCTAATGAAAGCTGTGATAGAGCTCAGACCGTCTGCCATCAGTCTGAAGATCTGGATATGCGAGACTCATCAACTAACTATCATTCGATTATTCGTTCAGTATTAGGCTACGCTCAGACTGCAGGTAAATTTGTCCCAAATCTGATTTTTTTGTTCACATGTGACTCAGATCTGTTTTTCTCATGACAGTGTAAACAGCACAAACCACATGGAATTGATCTTTTCAATTGCTATTGGATATGGGTCACATTTAAAACACCAATAACTGCGTTTCTGTTAGCCTTTAAATTGCGCAAATTGTAATTGCGATTTGAAAATACGCCCAATGGAAACACGTACATTTAGCAAAAACGCCCTTATATCGCAAAAAAGTTTTTATGCTCGCATGAGGTGTTTTTTCAGGCAATTCGAAAAAGGAATATTTCACAGAACTGCAATGGAAACAGTTTTTCCGCATTTACAGGTCACATGGCGTATGTAAAATTCGCTCATTCTTTAAAGAAGGCACGGTATGCTTGGACAGAAGACGAGACTGAGTTCTTTGTTAAACTCATAAAAGACAAAAGAATTACAGGAATACTGGATTCTCAACAACAAAGAAATGCCAAAATTTATCAAGACCTCAAAGCAGATATGAGGGAGAAACACCCAGAAACACCTCAAACGTGGCCGCTCCCAAGTATAAGGGGCTTTCCTTGCTATTAATGCTTGGATAACATGGCTAAGTCTCATTCGATTAAAAATAATGTCTTGCGCGGTGGCTGGGATATGCGTAAACTTACCAACATTCGTTGCCATGATTTTTGGAATGACTTCTCGCAAGAGGAAAACATTGTTTCAGTCATTGATGAATGGAAACGCCGTTATTTCGCAATAGTTTTTTATCGACATAATATCACAAAAGTTTTGTGCAAATCTGTAATAGAAACCTGGCCAATGTGAACAGTGGATCTGAGCAATAAATTGGAATTGAGCGCTAAAGGCCATTGCACACGTCCGAAGTTCGCATCCGGAATTTTCGCACGTTAAAAAAAAAATTCGACCTCACGTTATGTCAATCACACTTGCACACTTTCTACGAAACTTTCGTCCGTCATAAAAAAATCGGATCGGGTTCGATTTTCTGCGTTTTTTGCATCCGTAGCAAGCAGTTTGAATGGTTTGTTGACAATTCAGTGCCACCAAATCACGAATACGAAAAAACGCATATGAAAATTTCTGACTCAGTGTGCAATAGCCCTAAGGCTCCCAGGGTGTTAGTAGAAGTAAATGGTAAATGGACTGCATTTATATAGCGCTTTCACAGACCGAATGGCCACCAAAGCGCTTTACATAGTTGCCTCACATTCACCCATTCATACACACATTCATTCACCGACGGCGGTGTCAGCCATGCAAGGCGCCACCCAGCTCGTCGGGAGCAGTTGGGGTTAGGTGTCTTGCTCATGGACACCTCGACACTTGGTCAGGTGGAACCGGGGATTGAACCACCAACCTTTCGGTTTGTAGATAACCTACATGAACCACTGAGCCACTGCCGCCTATTCTATTAACCCTAAGTAGGGGTTAGGTTTAATAGAATAAGTTGACACATAGTTGCCAAGTTGCTTATAGTCCGTAGAATGTCTGTTGGGGGAGCGTAACAAAGTTCTAGCAGATATTAAGCAGACAGTCTACTAATACTCTAATGATAGTTCGGTGACATGTAGGGGCAATGTTACTTAAAGTCTACAGAATGTCTATAGAGATGATGTGTTACCAACTTTTGAAATGTTGGATTTATTAGAATGTGGTGCACACACAGACCCATGCACTCCTCCCGGTTTAACACTGTGCGACTCTACACAAGCGGCACCTGTATGTTCTCATTAGAACCCTATTGGATTTGATTTGTGGAGTGTTTGTGCATGTGTCTCCCTTAATCAAGCCCTGATTCCTATTAGACGACACTGACTGTTCAGCATGTGAAAAGTTTATATAGTGTAAATCAGTGATGATACATGTTAAAACAGTTGGTAATAGTTCTGGTCTTGTCTAGTTCCGCATAGTGCAGACGATAATGATGTGTGAGGTGCATCAGTGAGTTCCTGTCTTACCCGGTGCTGAAGCTCTCATGAGTGTTTGTCAAATTTACTGTGGATGTCTGGATGCATGTTGTGTTTTTGTTAGTGTGGAGCGAGCTTGAGATTAGACTAGTCATGGCTCCAAGTGGCTAATAAAAAATGGCAAGTTTCTCACCATTCTTAAATCACAATCTTGCTATTCCTTACAATCAGATAATGTTTTCAGGAACACTGAGTTTCAGTTTGTTAACATTAGTTAATACATGAGTTGTCACCAACTAAAAATGAAGATTAATGTAAACTTATGAATACGCTGTTATTCATTGTTAATTTTTGCTCATAATACATTAGTTAATGTGTATTTATACCTATTTTGCCCTTTTACAGAGTTTTGATTTTGTTTTTGTTGTCTATTAGAATAGGTTTTCATGCTTTGAATGTTCAAAAACACCTTGTTTTTCACATTTTACTGTAGATGCGTCTTAATCAGCTCCATAGTACACTAAAGAAGGTTGAAAATATAAAAAAAGCATAATGATAAATCCATTGTTAGTTCATAAAACCTAATATATTAACTAATGTTAACAAATTGAACCTAATCGTAAAGTATCTTGTACTTTTAATGTCATTTTTACTCTCTGCAACCTTTGATTACGGGTCTGGGCTCAAGTAGGTTTTCAGTTTTGCCTCAGGAACCAATCATTTGTGGATATTTCATGTACAGTTCAGTTGATCGTAAAGCCATTTTTCACTATCATGTTTTTTTCCCCTCTCCATGTAGCCAAGAAGCTGTTTATTGTCTGGTCTTTTCTTGTCATAGTGAGAGAAACATTTATGAAATGAATTTGTATTAATTCTGCGTATTGTAAATGACACTAAAACATTTGATTTCCTACTGAATCCTGTGCCTCTTTACTTTTTTATTCTGATTCCATATTCCTTGATGTCTTGCATAATTACAAGTAAAAATCAAAGTGCACTTGATAAAACTTGATAATCTCATCTGCTTAACTTATGAAATGTTCTTTCAGGAAATGAGTAATCAGTTTATTTTTTTAAGCATATTACAGTTATATGCCACTCTGTATGAACAGGTATGGCATTATTCCCTGAAAAGATAATACCTTTTAGCTTTAAAGTTAAAAAACTATATTATGTACATTGTAGAAATTATGTACATTGTTATAACCATGGGTGTTCCTCCCTATTTTAAGTAACCATGTATAATTCATGATCCTGAATAAAATTATCACAATTTGTTGAAGGAAAAGTTCACAATTTGTTAAAATTTGTCCTTTTAGCATCTTTGTCCTTGTAGCATCTTTTAGCATCTTTTGGCAACATCTGATATTCCATGTTGAAAAGGATCGTATTTCTCACTGATTCCACTTTCTTATATCCAGCTGTCTTTGCTCCTCAGTGAGAAAACTCACTCATTAAAGGGGAAAACGGACGGTGGTCTGATTTTCTGTCCAGAGTGACACCCCACTTCCAAATTATAAGACCGTCTTTACATGATGCTTACATAAAACACTTTGCATAGATGCTCATTTGGAGCAGGTACTGCATTTGGCTGTGCCATTTGCAAGAAATCCTGACATATCCAAGGAGCTCTGTTGGCACAATTCAGCATCATCCCAGAGTCTTTCTCAGGGTGTGGAGTACCCTGACATGGGTGCGGACATATCACCCTCATCAGCTCGAATATATCCACAAAATAAATAGAAACTTCCCACATAAGTCCAAAGTTCTTGAAGGTCTTTAAAGTAACACTAAAAACTGGTTGAATAAGTCTGCCTGAGAACCTTGAAGAATGTACACATGGCTTCACAATGCAGCTGTAGCAATTTTCATGGTGTCCAGCAGGTTGCGCTTTCTTGTTTTGTCGCTGACTATTGTCTCCAGGTGAGACTCGGGGGCCCATCCACGTTGCCTGTCTGACAGACGGGTTCCTTCCACCCAGCCTGAAGGAAAGGGAGAGAATTCCATTAAAGGAATTTTGGTCAAACATCCATTTGCAATTCAATAAATCTGCTTGTAACACAACATTAGCATCATGCCTGGCATGTCTAATAGAAACTGGTTTTGGAAGTAGTTCCTAAGAATAAACGTACAGTATGCTCAATGTAGTATTAATTCATTTATCAGTACTGTCAAGTCTCTTGTTTAGATTGCGCTTATACAATACACATTGTTTCTAAGTAGCTTCACTTAGGAAAATAAATAACAAGCAATGACGTAAACATCATCTCATAGACAAATTCTGCTGTAATGCAACTACAGAAGACAATATTATTCAACAAGTCAGTGTTGATTAATTTCAATTCAATAGCGGCGTAAAATTAATCAGTTATGAAATGAGTTCAATTCAGTGTTGTCATCCAGCTCGGCTCAGTTTTGTTCTCAGCTGATAATTGTCAGTACAGTCAAATCGATAATATTGCTGGATAAGTGTATTTAATTTAAGTGTCTTTTAAACCCCTAACAAAGCAAGCCAAAGGCGGCAGTGGCAAGGAACCCAAACTCCATCAGGTGACACTGTACAGGACACCTCATCAGATTCAGTACTACAATTATATCATGTACAGTGTGTGGGCCTGATTAAACACTCCTGAACTAGCTAATCGAGAGCTGCACCCGAAATCGCATACAGTATGTGACTAAAGAAGTGTTCGAATTCATAGCACTCATAATAATAATAATTTGTTAATTTGTTACATTTATATAGTGCTTTTTCTGGGACCTCAAAGCGCTTTCAATGGAATGGGGAATCTCCTCAACCACCACTAATGTGCAGCATAAAAGAGTTACCGGATGACCTACTACCGGTGAGGTTCTGAAGACACTTTACTATCCCATGAGGCCATGGGAGAGGACTTATAAATGGCAGTGAAGCGACGTAAATGACGCTGGTAGGTCACATGATAATGACTAACACACATTCATACTATAAAAACATACTTTTTTTGACGGTTGTGAAGTAATTACTTATTTTTGCCTAATGAGCTGATGATCTGAATCAGGTGTTAAATAAGGGTAACAACAAAATGTGATGGGACCCCAGGAGCTGTGTTCAATATCGCCCCATATACCCTCATTCACTATTCCCTACATTACTCCACTAATATTGGAGTGAATGAAAACCAGTGAGCAAATTTGGACACTTAGGGCTGCCGCTTTTGCATAGTTTGTGCTTGCTGTTTAATGGTAGTAATGATAATAAATAGATTTATCATGAACTCTGACATAGAAAATCTGTATTCAGACTTTAAGTAAACAATTTAAAAATGTTATACCCGGATTATATTATGATATTACGCTGTAGCCACATTAAACCAGCGGTTTAGAAAATGGTTGGATGGATGATTCACCGGCGGGCACCATATTCTGGCGAGACCCCGGAATTCATTCGGCGCAACCCTTACAGTGCATTATGGGTATTCTCTGTCTCGTTATTCTGTTGCATTGTGGGACTGAACGAATGCACTTGATAACATCCACACAAATGGCTGTTCCCTCAAATAGTGGCTTATTTAAGAGTATATTATTTAAGGGTGATGTCGAACACAGTGCAGGATTGAAACCCACTGCCTTAATCACACATGCCTGATTCAATTCACCATCCCGTTAGAGCAGGGATGGCCAGCTCTGGTCCAGGAGGGCCACTGTCCTGCAGAATTTAGGTCTGTTCGACTTGAAGCGGTGCTGCACAGACCGATCGGTGTATGATTTCAAATCGCTCTTGCTGTACTTTGACTACCTTTTAGCTCAATCTTCAATCAAACACATCTGAAACCTTACTCTTTAGGATTGTTTGAAAATTACTGGCAGGTGTTTGATTAGGGATGTGAACTAAGCTCTGCACAGTGGCCATCATGGACTGAAGTTGCCCATTCCTGCATTAGAACCTACTCTCAACAGACATCCTAAATGTGTACTGTTGAGAGTAGGCTCCAGGAACAGGGTTGTCAAACACTGATCTAGATGGCTTGAAGCAACAAGCTGTGAAATGATCTGCTGAGGACAAGACCTTTCAATTCAACCGGTGGAGCAGGGAAACAGACAATGCTCGATAGTCTGTTTTAGCTGACCAGGCGAGATGAGAGCCAGTGAACCTTTGCCAATGTTGTTAGGACTTGTAGAATCATCGCAAATAGGCTTAAGGCATTTTCCAGACTATGTTCTGGAGGTCTTTAGTAGTAGTTCTTAGTATAACTAGGCCAAAAGAAGTTGCTCTAAATTTGTGGAAAAAGTGGACTGTCACTTACACTATACACAGGTATAGATGATGATTATGATCTACAGTACATAAACTCACTTGAAAAAGCTTAGGGAGTTGTAGGAGGATCTTGGATCATAGACTACTACAAAGAATCGTCCCATATCCCTTTTTGTTCATGGTCTACACTGCAGAACTCTAAAACAACATCAGCTTATACTACTAGTTCCCCAAAATCTCTTCTGCATCAACAGCGTAGATTAGTCTCATAATGTTGGTTATATACTTCCAGTGGAAGTTACAAGACTAGACAATAACTGTACTATACAAAAAGGCCAATGCAGGCAATTCTGTACATCGTCACCATGACACTATAGTTCTTAGTGCAACAATCTTGTGGTTAAAGATGAGCTTGAACAAAGTTTGTAGGTTTTAAACCACTTTGACTGCTGTGATCCATGAACTATCACGATTGTAACCTTGAACAATGTGAACAAAAGCCGAATTTCAATTAAATTGTGTCCCTTCAGAAAATTTGGACTAAACCTCTCGATTCATATGAATTAGATTTCGGTCTCTTAAAGCGTCAAAAATTAGTTGCGTAGCTGTCAATAAAGGGACAGAAAGCTCTCAGATTTCATTTGTGTTCTGAAGATGAACTAAAGTCTTACAGGTTTGGAACGACATGAGGGTGAGTAAATAATTACACAATTTTCATTTTTGGGCAAACTAACCTTTGAACTTTAGGTTGCTTCAGAAGAACTGACCTTGTAACTGTACAGTAATCTAAATGTGGTAATGTTTAATAGTAATGTATTGCATGTGGTAGTGTACTGTTGTAGAAACCAAACTGAGCTGGCCTCGGGTATAGCGATAGAAAATTAAATTCTATTCATGATGCTTTAGAAAGACTTATCTTTCCTGTATGTGCTCATGTGTTTAGTGTTATAACTCACCATCACTACTCTGCTGGTGAATTAATAGAACGTCAGCTTTCTCTAAACTGAGTTCATCTGGCTGCTGGGCAGCAAAGGCTTTGATGCACTGCATTTGTGAAAAGTCTGCAAATGGGAAAAGAGAGAAATTCAAATTGTTAGCATAAGAATATTTATTTTGAAATTGCATGAGCAGGACGTGGAACATACCCTGAACTGCACTGAAGTCAATCTCAGGATAAGGACGTGAGAGTGCTGAAATCCAGCGCAATTTATCAGCTCTGAGAAAAGATGGGTACAGATTAGTTAAATGCATTATTCTGCTCAACCAGAGAGCAAAACACTAGACTGCCTGACTGAACTACATATATGCTATGCAATAAAGTTTTCCAAGTGACAAATTTTACAAATGACGAAATACTACAGCAGGGATGTCCAATTCTGCTCTTGGATGGCGACTTTCCTGAAGAGTTTAGCTCCAACACACTTGCATGAAAGTTTCTAGTGATCCTGAAGAGCTAGTTCGGCTGTGTTTAATCTAGCGTACCTTTAATGACGACAACGATGTACTAAAACGGAAAAGTTTTGTGTTTTTTTCGCATACAGACAATATTGTCAAAATGATCCCGAAAACGAGCGCACAGCCATCCTTAGAAATTTATCTTTGAACTTCCGGTTTTGCGGTAGCTCTGTATATTTCTATGGCACCGCTGTCTAAGAGTAATTAGTTGGTGTAGTGGATTTACTTATTTAAGAGTTATCGAAAGTTATCATGAGCTTCAATGTTTGAAGCGGATGTCATTATAAATGTCAATAGACCGGGAAGATTTTAAAACGAGCGTTTCACTCATAAATCCGTAAGATCTTACCTTCATGCTGCAGAAATACAAAGCGGAAGACAGAACACAATCAGCGCAGCACTGAAAAGGGGCGGAGCTACATAAGGTCTATAGACTAAAAATGTTATTCACATGCGCATGACGTCACTGTTTTCACAACTCTAGCCTGGTTTCCATTACAGATTAGTGCAAAACTTTTACAATATTTTCTAAATGTTGATAAAAAAAACTATTTCAGAATGACGCCGTTTTCCTTAACCGATGTTTTACGACTAAAACTTAATTTTTTCCTCTCTCGTTAAGTCATTCCAAAAATCATGGCAACGGATGTTGGTAGTGTTCTATCCAAACATTAAAGAATTATCGACTTTTATTTATGCCAGGTGTTTCCATTTCAGTTTTTCAAAATATTCCTTTTTTCAAATTGCCTGAAAAAACCCCATGCGAACGTAAAAACTTCCTTGCGATATATGGGAGTTTTTGAGAAATTGTAGTGTTTCCATTGGGCGTAATTTTCAATTCGCAATTTCAATTTTCTCAACTTGAAGGGGAATGGAAACGTAGCTAATAACTGTACTTTGAATTGCGTTCTCAAAAGTTTTCGTTTTCAGGCCCACAAAAAAAACCTTTCATGTAAATAAACGTCCAAAACACGTACGATTATTTTTGTAAAAAACTGTCATGTAAACGGCCCCTAATGCCAAGTTCACACTGCATGATTTTAGCCCCGATTTTCACTCGCCGACAGGTTTTGTGAAATCGCTGACAGTGTGAATTATCAAAGACGTGATCTGTGAGAATCGACAATGAATCGGTGATTCATTGTGCAATGTGCACACAGCGGCAACTGAATGCTACCCCAGATAGTCGTGCAGTGTGAAAAGAACAGGGATCTGACGACTTTGAAAATTGTGCAATGTAAACTCGGCATAAGGCTAGAGCTAAACTCTGCTGGAAGGTTCCCCCAAAGGAGCAGGACTGGACCCCCCTGCCCTACAGCCTTGTGGACTTCACTGGAAGTCCACACGGCAGCCATTGCATGAGACTTACTGGGTGCCTGTCTTCAAAAGCAGGGCTTTTTGCGACATGTGCAGACGGAACAGGTTTTTCTGTAAGGAATGCAGTTTGAACCTGCAGTTCTCAACCCGCAGCTCTGACACAGGAACATGGTCGATAACTGTAAACCTACCCCCTCTGCAAAAAGGAAGTTAAGCAAAGTTATGCAGCATAAACATTTACTTTTCAAAGAATATGAATGACAATTGAGAAATGGATGTTAATGAAGGTAAAACATACTCCTTCCGCAAAGAGAGCAGGAGATGGTCGTTAAAAAGGTGCATATAAACACTTCTTTCATCTTCCCTGTCTCTCAGGGAAAAGTCTCTCAGTTCAGTCACAGGTCCCTCTCGTACAAGTCTGCGGGACTGACTGATCAATGGAAGAGTCTAACAGACACAAATAAAATACAGTCATTATAAATATCATTATTTAGATGGCATACACTACAAATTAAGTCGCTTAATGTGTCATGCTCACCCTACACTCAAAGTCAACTTTGGCATTGAGAGTCACAAGTGACTCGATGTTCTTCATTTGAGAGATACTTTCATTACTTTCCTGGATCATCTGTAAAGCAGCAAAAGAAGCATGGGACAGTGGTAAGAGAGAGAAACTGAGATAACTGATAAGAAATTCCAATGCAGAGATGTGGGTGACATAACCACATTGTTTCAAGTACATAAAGAGTAGTCTCACCTTTTCAAGTAGTTTCATGGCCTTAATGGCCTGTGCTTCATCCTTGGTCTTTGGAGCGGTTCTCTTTACTATATTCTACCGATAAAGAAAAGAGAGCATCGATGATCATGTTGATATACTATTGGCTTATTTGGATAACATTCAAACATAGATGAAGAATGTAAGAGGCAGATTTAAACAGGACCGATGAAGACATTACCTGCACTAGCAGTTTGAGGCGAGTGATCCTTTGGAACGGCAGAATGAGGAAAGATCGTAAAGGCAGTCGTTGACAAACCGGGTTACGCTCTAACTTTTCCACAACTCTACGGAATTCATGACTCTCGTCCCTATGAGAAATAGTGGAAAGAATCAAAGAAATCGTATGGACAAGAACAAAAGAAGAAAAGCACATTTCCACTTCAGGCAATTGCAAACAAATACTCACATTAATCGTTGATATGTCTTGTCCTGATATGATTGGTTGGTAAGGTATGGCACGTACATGTTTCTGAATTGTGGACAGTGTTTGATAATGATGTCGCAGACGGTAAAATGCATCATGTCCTTCTCTACTGTTTCTTCCAGGTGAGACAGAAACCTAAATTAAAAGAAGCATATATTAGTGGCATAATTCAGATTTCAGAGCAGACATTTTAGAACTGACTCCAGGATGTTGTCAGAGCTCAACTGGAAAATGATTGGCTGGAGATGAAGATTTCATGCACATTTAGGGAGTCAAAAGTTGTCAAATGCTGTCATCAGCACACACAGTAGATGTAGAGAACTGAACATTTTTCTTCAGTAATTCTGTTATTGTTCAATGACATGATTCTAACCTGTGACTGATGGCTCTAACATCATTTAGCCTGGAGAACAGCCAGTTTTTGTCTTGTGAAGACAGGATAACATTGAGCTGCTTGGACATGACGAAGTTCTCCACTACGATGTCCAAACTGCGGCAGTATGATGCCTCAGAGGTCACGACCTCAAACCTCACCTGAAAAATACAGATTCTTTATGGTTATGTCCTTACTAGTAAAAATGAATATCTCACAATGTTGTTTTATATCTTATTGACGAGTCTTTTCTCACAATTGCCTTTTTATTTTTACTATGAGGGCAGAAACGGAAATCCTTATTGCCCAGATTGTTTATACAGTGGACACTTAAGTCAAGCTTAAATATGTATGAATTTCATGGCATTTGATAACAATATATCATAGTGGATTCTCTTCGGTAAACAAGTGACTTCACTTCAGTTCCCCCCGAATTGATTGTTTTGTTGAAAAGGATTCCTGTGCTGTTTATGGCACTTGGTTTGAAACGTTATTGGCAATCATATATTTTGAAGTTTATGACTTAGGGCACTTTTACACAACAACGATGTACTAAAAACGGGAATGTTTAGCCTTTGTGTTTTTCGCATACAGATGACAACGTTGTCAAAATAGTCCCCGTTCACATGGATCCGCGATAACGATTAAAAACCTTCTATTCTGCTGCCAGGCCAGTAGTTGGCGATGTCAATTTATGAAGAAACACTACGCATTTATAGACTGAACATGTAATATACGAGCCCGTTCTCATCCTTTGGCGGCATATGTGACGCCATATGACAAAACGGCGAAATACTACGCACATGGCGTGAATATAACACGCGAACCCAAGGCGTCATAAAGTTGACTGGCATCCTTTAGCGTGAATATGAGACGCAGACCCTACCCCACACCTAAACCTACCCATCACAGTGCGTGTTATATTGACGATAAAGGGTGCCATGTGCGTAGTATTTCACCGTTTTGTCATAAAGATGAGAATGCGTTGAATATACATGCGCATTCCATCACCGTTTTCACAAATTGATGTTTTACACAGAGATGATAACAATATTGTTTTCAAAAACTTGCACTTTGAAACCCGTTTTCAAAAGTTTGTGTTTTCATGCCCCCAAAACGTTGTTATCATGAAAATAATAAAGCGTATAAAAAGTTTTTAGTTGAAAACGGTGTCGTGTAAATGTCCCTTAGTGTGTCGAAATACTTTTTATGGCAGGTGAGTTTTATGCAATGGTAGGTGATACTGAATTAATAATTCTACCTCCTGCAGACGTCTCGCATCTTCAGTGAGTTCCCCAAAATCGGGGCTGTTCCTCACTCCCGGGAGCTCCTGCCACAGTGTGGGTGAGGAAGCAGAGATGGACAGGCGAGGGGAAGGGGGTCTGTTTATGGATTGCAGAGGCACATTAAGACTTTTAGAGGAGTTGGTTTGAGGCAGAGTGTGGGGGTGTAGGATGACTTGAGGGAGAGGTGGGAGAGGTCTATGTGATAGCTTAGGAGAATGATTTGGAGAAGAAGATGAACGGATATCTCCACTTATTGATAGAGAATCGGTATGAGACAGCAGGATCTCTCGGTTCTGGACCACCTCGCTGTATTCCTGATACAACTGAGAGTCTGCAAGAGAAAGAAACAGAGATATCATCATCTATATGGTTCTAGAGCAGTGGTTCTTACCGAGACCCTGATTTTATATTGGATATCACTGTAAAAAGTGATCAGTTGACTTATTTTTTTTTAAAAAGGTAAGGAAAACCCATTGGTTTATTTACTTAAAGTCCCCCTGTGGTGAAAATCAAGTTTTTAATGTTGTTAATATGTCTCGTTAATTTAATTTGCTCATTTATAGAACTGCATATATTAAATGAGGCAAGGTGTAGAGTTACATTCAAGCTATTTTAAGGCATGAAGACATTTTTAAAGGAAAAAAACATTTAAATATGTCATTTTGGTGATTGACTACAGGGGGAGTTTCATTTTAAGGCAACTTTTTTATATTTTTTATAAGTTAAGTCAACTGATCACTTTTTACAGTGAGGTACTAAAATGTTTTATCACACAAAATAAACACATGCCCTTAAAATCAAGCAATGCCATTTATTAATATTACCAGGAACTTCATAAGCAACTAATAATTTCGTACAAAATACATTGTGGTTGGCACAAACCAGCCATGTTTGTTTTCATTGCAAGTGATCTCGTGTTTAATGCAGACTGGGTAATATCTTTTACCTTGGGTTGTTTTGTTCATGGTTTTTGAGGATGAGGGCATGTCACTTAACTTGCCTATGCTGGCATTAGGCATAGCTTTTACTAAAAAACAGCTGAATTTGCACCAAAATTATGGCTTTTTTCCAGTATAAGTCTATTTAATTTGTTTTATTTAACTATGCATACATTTATGTTTAGTTGCATTTTGTATTATTTGGATTTAGCATTGTTTTGTCCTGCTTTCCACAACCCTCCCCAGTACAGACTGGGGTTACAAAGAAAAACAATGGCAAATAATACAATTATAATCATAAAATCATGTCTAGTTAGATACAGTAAAAGGCAGTAAAAAAAGCTAAACCAGTTTATCCACCATTTGAAAACATTCGTTTTTAGACAAAATCACAAGAGGTCAGAGTACAGTAGTTTGCGAACAAGTACAGCGGGTCAGTAAATTAAAATAGCTAAAAAAATATGTAGGCCTACAAGCACAAACATTCATGAAACATTTTTTTTTGTTGTAATACTAAGTTAGTATTTGCAGCTGTTTATCTGCAGTTCCAAGTGATGTGCAAGCACAAACCTGTTCTTTGCCTTGAGGCCTAGCAAAGTAGCATAGTTAGGAATGACAAAACTTTCTCCGAACATCTTAACTGTAACCCATGCAAGAACCATGTATTTAATAGATTTTGCACATTGCAGCCAGTTACAATCATATTATGTACACTACAGTACAATGAGTACAGAGGGGCACCTAAAGTGGTTCTTGTCATGTCAACAAAAAAGGGATACATGTATGTTTTGTATTTGTCTTTGTAATATTTTAATGAACTTTAAAATACTAATCATCTGTTATAACCATGTACATAAACATGTCATGTACATTTAAAGATCAGCCATGTGTTGCATAACAAGAAAAGAAAGAAAAAATACTAATCATCTGTTATAACCATGTACATAAACATACCATGTACATAAACATGTCATGTACATTTAAAGATCAGCCATGTGTTGCATAACAAGAAAAAAAAACAGACACTTACTAAAGAATTTAGAATTCCTCTTTTTTGTCCTCGTAAGTTTCCTGAAAGTAAGAGAGAGAGCAAATAATAACTGATATATTATGGCAATTTGTAAGATTTTCCACAAACGGAATACAGCCAGAGGTGATGGACTGCATTAAGACCCCATATTTGGTTGGTAACCCCTATTTTGGAATATGGGACATATACATGCTGTAAAGTCAGGTTGTCCTACCTTAGATCCATTTCACTCCAGGTGGAACTTAATTCATCCTCCTCACCATCTATACAACCAAAACACAGAAATCAACACATAACACAATGCTTTTATTTGGAATCACACTTCTTAATCTTCCCTTAACCAAGATATATATATATATATATATATATATATATATATATATATATATATATCAATTATAATTGAAGCAGCCGAAAACAAGTAATATGTCAACTCAAGCAAAACAGATGGGGAATGTTTTACATGGACCTACACATGTTGTACAAAAGGAAACGCTTCAAGATCTTGCTTTCCAGTGGATAACTGAACATAGACTAGACTGCAAGACCTCTGGCACAATTCAACAGCTCTAATGGAAATGTGGCAATAAACTAATAATAATGTAATAAAAAAAAATCTGAAGAAAAAAACAAACAGGAAAAGGTACTGTGGAAGGACTTATTAGTGATTACATGAGAATGGTTTAGTTTGTGAAACAACGGAAATCTGGCAGTTTAAATGCTGCCTCTTCCAAGAAATGCTGCTGTTTAAGGAGTCTTCAGTGGTCATGACTCCAACCCCCGCAAGAATCCCCAGGAGCTTCTAGGCTATTAAAATGAGACCACACACAAAACCCCCCCACAAATTTCTTTAAAATAGTCCTAAAAGTTTACCCTTTCTCAGGACTAGTTTACAATCACTTGTATGTTTCTGTTGTCATCAAAATCAGTCTTTGGCTAATTATGTCAGAATGAAAACTGTGAAGCAAAACGATAGAAATGACCATTGCCTGGGATATTTTGTGCTCTCTTTCTTTAAAGTGTCTATGTGCACCACCAAAACATTTGAAAATTTGGTACCAAATCATTTCAGATTTCTTAGAAAAACTGGATGTTCAACAAGAAAAAAATGTAGGGGCCATATTTTTATCCATGCGCTGTTTAAAAACATTGGTCACACTTTAGATTCACGTCCAATTCTCAATATTAACTATTAACTATGACTTTTGCCTCAATAAAGTCCTAATTACTGCTTATTAATAGTTAATAAGGTAGTTGTTAAGTTTAGGTACTGGGATTAAAGGATGTAGAATATGGTCATGCAGAATAAGGCATTAATATGTGCTTTATAAGTACTAATAAACAGCCAATATCCTAGTAATATGCATGCTAATAAGCAACTAGTTTATAGTGACAATTGGACCCTAAACTTAATTGTTACCAAAACATTAATTACAGCCCTGCATCCCCTGGATGTGATTTTTGGACATTTTTTAATCTATTCCATGACTGAAAAATATAAATAAAGATCTAACAGTCTCAACATAACTGTCAGTCAAATCTTAGGGATTCTCAATGGCATGACAGGAAAATGAACCTGACCCGCCCATATTGACACTTATTTATGGGAAGATGACTCATGGAATTCTGTGTTACACTCTTGCATAAGTACATTTAGTCTCTCTACTTGACATTACAGCACTGGTATATTAACTTTGATAGAATAGGTTCAGCAAGGGTGGAGCAAGGGGGTCATTGAATGTCCAATTTAGCCTTCTTATGTTAATTCTCCTCTCACCTGATATGTTGAATATTCTCGTCCTGCGGTCCCTTGCCACTCCTCCTCCCTCTTCCTCCTCTTCTTTCTGATTCTCTTCATCTTCTTTGGTTTTCTCCACTGTCTTTCGGAACCCTTGCCTCTTTATTCGAGACTCATTCCCCAAATCTTGAAAACTACTAGAGCTCAGAACGACATCCTTTATACAATCTTTCTTCTTAGAAACTTGTTCTTCTACCTTCCTGTCTGCCTCTCCTTCTAAGGAAACCATGTGCTGGATAGAACTAGGATCAAGCCGGTCATGTTCCTCACTCAACTCTCTCTCTGTCCCTCCCTGTCTTTCTCCTCCCTCTGTTAGTTCTTCCTCTTCCCTTGATTTGTCCATTTCTCTCTCACCCTCTGTTTGTGTGTTGGTTTGCATGTCTATGTGTGTAACACTACCTCTCGTATTTTCTGTGTCCACTGCATTCAGACCCAGGATCTCTTTCACCACGTTCTTGGCCCATCTAAGATGAGGAGCAGTAGAGCATCGTTTTCGTTCCTCGGTTGTGCCCCACGTGTCATCTGAATCAAAATGCTTCAATGTTTCACCAGTAGCTTCTTTTTTTCCTCCTTGTAATATGTCTTCAATATGAGTTTCTGGAGCCCCATGACCATTATCCTTGCATGGCCCTAAAGTTTCAGAAGGCAGTGTTGGGAAGAGTTGGGTGCCTTGTTCTGATGCCTCATTGGGAATAATCGTTTGGCCTTCCAGTGATGTTTCACCCTCTTTTGCCAGGTCATTAAATTCTGTTTTCTCCCCTTTGTCCTCATTAGGAGAAAGACTGAGGTCATCCATCGCTCTTTCAATGTCTTGTTCACTGTGTTCAACCTTTTCAAGTGCATTTGCAGTGCTCATTTCACCTTGGTTGTCCACATCATGACTTGAATGCTGATTGGCTGCTTCCTCCACTGTAGTATCTACATATGCACTCTGTTGGGTTTGGGACTCGGGAAGGGTCTGGCCAATCACACAAAAATCTTTTAGGGGTCCTTTTGGAGCCCTACGATCTGCTCTCTCGTTCGATGTTTGGTTTTCCAGTTCTTCATCTCTTCTGATCTCTCTGCCCTGAGCAGTTTCATCTTCAGCAACTCCACCATCCCAGGATTCTTTGCAGTCTTCAAAATTGTCTTCCTCAGCATCATCCCCTCCACTGGAGACTGTCACAAATCCATCATCTGCTGACATAATTCTGTCTTTCTCTGGTTCCGATTCTCCCTCACTTCCTTCCTCATTACCCAAGTACTCGGATCTATTGTTTTTTTTCTTTTCCTCTCCGCCTTCCTCTTCCATGTTATCGTTCACATTCTCCGTTTCCATCTGCCGCTCTGCTTCCAGGGCTTCTCTTTCACAAACCACATTCCCTTCCATGCTTTTCTCCTCCCTTTCTACATCCACATCCCTCATGAACTCCCCAGCCCTTTCAAGTTCTCGATACTTGTCCTCAAGACTCTTTTTCTTGTTTTCTTTCTTTCCCTCAGGTTCTTCTTCTTTATCAGTTGTCTTGCTTTCTTTGTATCTTTGGATGTACCTCTCTCTAGCTCTCTCTCTCTCTGTGTACTTCTCTTCTAAATGGGATTCTTTTCTCTCACTTCGAGGTTCCAGCCACATTTTCCGTATCCTGATCTTAGTTTGCTTTGTAACTGCTACCTCAGCAGCAGAGCGTTCACCCTCCACTTCTTCCCTCGGTGCACTCTTTACTTCCTGCTCTTCCTCTGTTTTTCCCGTCAGTTTCTCTTTATCAATCTCAGAAGTGTTTTTTCGTTCTTTATCATTAGGGTTCTCTCTCATTTCCCTCCCTTGTTCATTCTCAACAACACTTCCTGAAATCAGCTCTCCACTACTTTGTCCACTCTTCTCCATTTTACTTCTCTCTTTCTCTCTGTTCTCTCTCCTCCGCCTCTCCCTCTCTTCAATCTCTCTTTCAGAATACCTCTCCCTCTCTCTCCTTTCTCCATCTCTATACCTTACTCTCTCAGTTGTGTATGAGTATGCATCTCTGTGCACTCTTTTCTCTTTGGAGTCTCTAATTTTATCTCTTAGTTTATCCGTCTCTTTGAGTCGCTCCAAATTTTCCCCTTTTGGATCACGATAACCTGTTTCCCGGTAATCTCTTTCTCTTGGCATCACCATGTCTTGCCGTCTCTCTGCTTCTCTATCTCTACGTCTGTCTCTCTCTCTATCTTTGTGTACCCTTCGATCTGCATCGCTGTCTCCTTCACTCTTGCAGAGTTTGTGTCCATGTTTAGCATCCTCTTCTCTCTTCCTTTCCTTAACCCTGTCTCCATCACTGTCTCCTTCGCTTTTTGTATCTCTTTTCTTAGATCTCTCTCCCTCTCGCTGTCTCTCAGTCCTCATTTCCCTATCTGAAAAGCTCTCTATCTCTCGTTCCATGAGTCGAGGATAATACCTGTCTTCTCTGTCTCTTTTTCTAAGTTTGTCTCTCTCTCTGTCTGTCTCTCTCTCCCTCATGCCTGAAAGGTCAACAACCCCTGGGTAACTTTCTCTCCTTCTTTCTTTCCTTCCAGAGTCAAACTCCTTATCTCGTACCCTTCGTCTCTCTGGCTCCTCCTTCACGGGCCTTCTCGTTTCATTTTTCTTCAACTCCTCCCTGTATCTTGTGTTTTCTATTTCACTCTGTGTGTCCAATTCTCTGTATCTCCTTCTTTCTCTCTCTCTTTCATTTTCATACAAAATGTCTTTCTGTCTTCCTAAGTGATGCTCCCTTTTATATTCTGAAAGTGGCATCCTTTCATCTCTCTCTTTGCTTGGTTTTGTCATTCTTGGAAAAGTGTCCCCTTTTCTCCTCTCATTGTCTCGGTCTGCATATTCAGCATGTTCTGACACTGATGACTTTCCATTTGCATGTCGATCTCCATCTCTCCGCCTGTCTCTTTCTCTCCATTCAATCTCTCCATCTCTTCTTCTGGTTGCAGGAAATTTCTCCCTCCCCCTAGACCAATCATATGAGGCTGGCTCCATTTCTCTGTCTTTGTCTCTTGGTCTGTCCATGTTTTGGTATTTCCAAGTCTCTTCACATAGGTCACCTTTGCTGATTAGCTGATCACGGTTTGCGTTGATTGCCACAACCTGTCTAGTGCACCTTAAGAAGACTCTATTTGCACAGTGTCTTGAATGGCCCTATTAGTTTGACAGGTTTCCATGTCAAAATAGAGAACCTATAAGGGGTGAGATGTTGTGTTAAGTCAAAAATTCATATTCCGAGAGGATCACAGTCAAACATATTCTGGAAAAATTTTAAAACTTTAGAGTATCTTGTTGCAACATGTCAGATATACATCTTGGCAGCTTACACAGTCAAGATTAACATGGCCTGTTTTAAAAATGTGTTGAGCTGAATATCTAAGATTAATTTGGCAGATGCTTATCCAAAGTGTCTTACGATGGATTTTAAGTATACATTTTATCAGATTTTTAAACACATTAACTTGGCATTTTCTTGCACCATACACTACCAGATAAGATACAACACAACAGAAATATGCAGTTCTTGACAAATAAGTCACTTCAAATCAGTGTTGTGATACATAATAGATATTGGCAATTATACTAAACTTATACACTCCTATAAACTAATTTAACTAATAAGAACTGTCACACTATGAAATATTAATGCAGTTGATATGCAAAAAAGCTTGATTGTCAGATCAGCTAAATGAAAACGAATCAGTGCTTAAAAAGAATGCAGTTGAACCAACCACTGCCCTATGCTATTCTTGTACCTTGTTTAGAGGTATTTAAGTAATTCATGCATAGGAAGAGCCAAAACCCTATTAAGAGTGGTTGAAAGAACACAGCTTCAACAAAGCCGACTCATGTCAAGATGTTGTGAATTATATTAACGCACAAAAGCTTTAACAAATTCAACAGCATAAACACAGATACATATTCCCAAGCATGACAAGGCAATATTTGCCTGTGATACGGACATGTTTGTTTACAAGAACTGTTTGTTTTACTAAAGCTAGAAAGAAATGACTGAAAAAAAAGTTTTGGGAATAATGCAGAGGACTCACCTGAGAAGTGTCTTGGGGGACGCTTCTCTATCTCTCCACCTCCTTTTCTTCGCTTTCCAGACAAAGTGAAGCTAGCAGGAATTGCACAACTCATAGACATTCCACATATCAGTGTTTTCCCACTGAGAGAACCAAAGTCAAGTGAGAAAAATGATCCACTGAAAACACTGATTTAATTATCTGTCCTGTTTCTCTCCTACTTAATCTGTTCATGTAATCAAAAATAGTTTTCAGCACAGTAAAGTTTCTCACCGTGTTCTTTTCTTTCTCTCTCTCTCTCTCTTTCTGTTTCTCTCTCTCTCTCTCTCTCTCTCTCTCGTCCCCTCCTCCCGCCCTTCTCAAATTCCCAAACAAGTTTGAACAGATTGACACTTATCTTCCTCCCTCCTCCTGTTTCTGTTTTCCTTATACTTTTCCCCAGCACTGTCTTAAAGAGGCGTCCAAAAGAAAACGTCTGTTTAAGCTTACACAGTTTTTTTTGTTGCTTCTCATAAACTCACAGTGATTGCGTTACAGCTTGTTCCAGTAATTCAGCCCTTCACTCACCTCACCCTCACTGGCACTGCATGCTTCTGCCTCACAGAAACAGGAAGTTCACAGTCTGCTTCTCTCTTCTGTGCTGTGATTGGTGGAGTTGAAGATGCTGGGTGTGTCTTTTTTCTCAGGTAAAGGCATGAGAAAGAGTGAGAGCAAAGGGGGAGGGGCGGACAAGTATGAGTGTGTCCATACACCGTAACGTCGTCAGCAGCTTACGTAACACAAAAAAAGTAACAGTTCACAGAAAAATCTGTAAAAGACAGTGGGAAGCACATGACACATTAGCAAAACGCATAGAGCAATGATGTATTATAAAACTTTAGAAATCTACTTATTTTTGCTCTTTATGTGCAAAGCCTTTGAAAGTATGTTTAATTAGTGTATTTCTGGTATAAAGTTTTTAGTTTAAGATTATATTTTTGAGAAAATATTTTTGAGTGGTCAGTCAGCAATATTGGATGCAGATTTTTGAAAATTGTAAGCATTATCTTTGTAATCAAAAAATGCTCAAGTTTAATTGATTATTTTGTTATTATATGGTCTTTATAAATTTATAGATTATATACCGGTAGTCAAGTTTCCTGTCATCATTGAACCATCTGAATAAGCTCAGCTCCAGAGTGTGCTGTTATCTGAAAGCAAACATGCGAAACTTAAACAAAGCTGATACAAATCAATGAAATGTCCTGGACAAAGGTTAAGAGAAATGATCAATCATCAACAACCATATTCTATTGTAAGGCAAAAAAAAAAAAAACTAATTTGGGAAGACTGCAATAAACTAATCAAATAATTTCAGTACAATGGCAAAGATTGAGATGACACCCAAAAAGTTTAGTTAGTTGGTTAGTTAACTATCACAAGAAGTAATTGCAAGAGAACATATATATAAAACATAGGCTACAACATAGGCTACAATAACAAAACACATCTCACAAAAAAAACGAGTGCACTTTAATGACTTTGATATTATAAGAATTTAGTTAATCATTTACGTTTATCCTTTATTTTGTTTGATTTATATCCATTTGTATTAATTTCTAGCATTTTCCAAGAACATGTATGTTGTTCGTGTTCACTATTCACAATACGTTAAGAGATATAGCTTTAGTTATATTGGACGCATTCCAATGACTGGTGTTTCTTATAGAATTGATAGTTCAAGGTACCAGATGTGCTTCTCCATAAATAGTGCTTTAAAAGACTTTTCATATTTAAAAATGCTTGAGGTGTGCTTTCTTTCTCTAAAGGTGTCAAAACCACAACGCGTATATATTTGAATCTATCTATTCTTGCCGTTCATGACCAGAGCTGGGTCTGAAAGAGATATGCTGCAATCGAAGGATGCATGCATCAAGGCACATTAAATTCAATGTTAGTTTCACTTCCTGCCTGGGTTTTGAAGTCAAGTCACCTTTATTTATATAGTGCTTTTTATAATACAGATTGTTTCAAAGCAGCTTTACAGAGATAAAAGGAAAATAATGCTGTAATAATATTGTTGAATATAAAATTAAATGCCCCCAAGCAAGACAAAGCCAATGGCGACAAAGGCGAAAAAAGAACTAGCGATAAAATATTTGCCTAGTTATTATCACCAAAGCTAGCTCTATTTGGCTGTAGATCAATAAAGGGTGGTTGTTATGATTTCACTTTTCTAACTTTAGTTACTGTGTAATGTTGCTGTTCGAGCATAAACAACATCTGCAAAGTTACAACTCTCAAAGTTTAAAGGGACATATTTGCTTTTAAAGAAATTGCTTTTTAAAGGTGCACTAAGCGATGTTGGGTGACGTCACTTCTTGTTGACGTTTGAAGTATTGTCAAACAAAACGGAGGCTAGCTAGACCCTCCTTCTTCATCCGTGCACTAACCCCCCAAATCCTTCTTGTCGGTTATTGTTATGTTTCGTGGTGCGGGTTAGCCCAGTTTGTTTTTGTTGCCGTTTTTGGAGCCTGGGGTGTCTGCAGAGACCACATTTTTTTTACAGTGTGTTCAGGGGCAGCTAGCGGAGAGTGAGGAGATGTTTGCTGTAAGTGACAAAAAATGTTTTGGCCATAAAAAATGCGTGACATCGCTTAGAGCACCTTTAAGGACTACAACAAACGACTGATAGGGACTACACAATTTTTCTCCCGGGTTAGTGACATCACTAACCCTAAAATTTACATAAACCGATTTATAGATTTATAGGAATGCGATTTATAGATTGTCATGATAGAATATGCTAATCAATGCCTACAAGATAACTACACATAAGCTAAATAAATTCATCAACTAACCATTCAGAAATGTTGTCTACACGCATGAAGCTAGTTGAACATACTCGTTGACGAATCCATACAAATCCAGATCTTAGATCAGGTTCAACAGGCTCACAATGCTCTGTATAAACGATCTCTGTCAGGTTTGATCCAGGGTTTGTGATTAACTCCTGAAAGTGCCAATCATGGAACATGGAGAGTGAGAGAGCCAGCACAATTCATTTCTCTGCTGAGATAAGTATGAAAAATATCATGAAATTAACCGCATTTACAAGGCAGGAATAAGCTTTAAGTTTAAAAAGACTGCTGAAAAATTATTCTAATTATTTCAATGAGAATCAAACAAATAGGCCTTATAATTGATACAGCTTCACAAAGAGCTCAAATACATGTAAGCTTAATCTGTTTAAAAAGCTTATTAATGCATGTATGATATTTATATTAATTTGAACACATAGTTTAATAATAATTGTCATTAAATTTAATAATTATATGAACATATTTGATAAATTGCATAATAATAATAATGAATATAATATAAATAATTAGCAGCAAAAGATGAGCAATTTTGTCTCTAAAATGGCATTATAAACTGCTTTAATTTGGAGTGAGAGATACAGGAGAAGTGGCTTTATTGCATCAGAAATATGTTACTTTACTCACAGCTGATTGGTCCAGTTTGGGTTTGCAATCTTTAACCCAGAACAAAACCTGCGTTTGGAGCAGGTTAGCCATGCAACACGAGTTAAAAATCAATCCACCTTTTTGAGCCCGAAAAACTAGAGTTTGGTCAAACTAATATCGAACTTACCAGGGGTTTCCCAAAAGCATTGTTAGCCAACTATGGTCGCAAGTTCTGTTGAATTGTGTTGGTAACGACAGAACTTGTGACCAGTTGGCTTTGGGAAACACAACCCTTGGTAGCAAACCGGCTTTGTACAACAACAGGCCTCAGGTCACGCCGTTACACAAACATATAATGCAGGGGTGCCCGATCCTGTTCCTTGCCTCCAGATCCAACCCTGAACAGACACACCTGTCTGTAATTATCAAGTGCTCCTTAAGATCTTGGCTGCATCTGAAATCACATACTTTCCTACTATATAGGCAAAAAACAGGCTATGACAAAATAAGTATGTCCGAATCACAGTACTCAGATGACCTACTTCTTCCGGCGAGATTCTGGAGTGTGCATACTGATGGACACTTTACTATCCCATGAGGCCACAGGAGAGGATTTATGAATGGCAGTGAAGCAACGTAACTGGCGCTGGTAGGTCACATGATAATGACAAAATGGCGAATGTAGTGTGTCCGAATTACATTCATACTACACACACTCATACTATAGAATGTACTTTTTTAGTGGTCGTGAAGTAATTACTTATTCAGAATACGAAGGGCTACCTACTCAAGAGAGTATGCGATTTCGGACACAACCCTTAATTAGCTGCTTCAGTTGTCTTTGATCAGGGTTGGAGCCACATTTTGCACGAAGGTGGATGTCCAGGAACAGGATTCGGCACCCCTGACATAATGGATACTTGACCTATATCTGACATAAACACAGGGAGGATGTAGTTTCCTGTACATATGCCCTTGTTCCCTTGTGCTCTCTGCTACAAGGGGCCAACATTTCACTTCACTACTCAAATTTATTCTTCATTCGTTATTTCTTTATAAAAATGAAAATGATTATTTTATCCTTACTTCTTCGTCTGACAGGATCTTTTGCAGTTTACACTACGATAATATCTAATTAAAACAGGAGAGCTGACTGAGTCTTATCAGGGAAAAACACGTCTTGTTTGATGATCAACTAGATCTACAGCACTATCTTGTAACAAAGGAAGCACTCACATTTGCTTGAGCAGCACTCAATATCCCATGTTCACGTGCAGCAGCGCATCAGCTTCCGCGTCATGCACAGTCACATGTGGCGCCTGTTTAGTTTCACTTCCGCGTTTGAACAGAAACAGATAAATCCTTTAAATCATGCAATTGTTTTAACGCTAATATTGTCCGAAGTTTGTTTATTCAATGTGTAATTATCGACACTCGCGTATATTTTGAGGGAATGTCGATAAGTGTTGTTTAAGGGCATCAACTAGTGCGACACTTTTGGAAAGAAGAACCCCAGGCGGGGTGTCCACATCTAGACAACTAGTTGAGACCTTCCACTTTTAATTTTTCTACAGTTAACACTCTCATATAAATTCTGAAAGGTACGTTTGTGTTTAACTTTGTGCATTTAAGTTATTAAATTTCATATTAAGTATGCAGCTTATGCTAACAGCAGCTTGTGCATCTGGATTCCTAATTAAAGTTCTTAATGACCGTTTGCTTCATTGCTTACTTGAACTTGGATCGATGCAGATTAACTTTTTGTCTGTTCGGAACCGTTTTCAGTAATATCACAAAGATTATTACATCGTTTTTGGCCTTAGAACCATGCACAGTTTGCAGTTTTCCTCGAGTTGTATAAAATTGTATTTTCGAAATAAAGTAATGGGTACATTCTGTGGCCTTTACAAATATGACGTAATGATCTTTGTGACATTTCACTTTTGACCTTTTTATAGTGTTATGCAGCTAAAATATTAATCAGATTTGAGCAAAAATATTTCACGATATTTCAGAGTTTTTGATTTTTACTAATCATAGAACACATGATTCTGTATAATACAATATGCATTACATGTGTATATATTCTGTGCATATATTGTGTAATGCTACTGTTACACTGCCCACAATTCCGTCATGGGATTGTATGCATGCATCATTCAGTCAATAGATAAATTCACTGACAAGTTTTATTTAATGCCCTTTTCCCATCAGGCTTCACCTCTGAAAGTCATGTTGCTGTCTGTGAGAATAATCATTCCTCTTTTCGTACTACTTGCTGGAGTGCAAGCTAAGCACAACACGGATAACTGCAAGCTGATTTCACCCAGCGATTCTGAGAAAAATGCGCTTAGTTTGCTAGAGCCTCTCACCAATCAAACGTAAGCCACCTTTTTGCAAGTTAGTCTTGCATTCATGTTTGCAGGTTGTGCTGGTCTTGTTAAAGTTGCCAATTTCCTAATTCTCCTCATATTCACTCTGAACAGCTTCACCGTGAAAGGACAACAGCAGGAAATATATACGTACATTTTTCAGGTGTGTGGAGATGCTGGCGGATTGAAGGATGCAGGCCTTGTGCAAAAAGAGGAGAAAAATGGAAAGCTGGTCTCAGTTGGGAACTACACTAATACACGAGCCATTAAAGGAAGTATGTTACGTTGCTTGACCTTTAGTAATGACTTGTTTGCTTTTGTTTCTTTTTGCAACAGGTGGACTTTTCTGAACCCATTATGGTCTTCAGTATCTCTTTCCAATTGAATTACATATTAATTTAATTCAGTAGTCATTCATATCACCGTTGATTTATAATAATGACAACTGAAATTTTATTGGCAGGGATTTATTTACAATGTTCTTTTGCAACAGCACATATAATACACCCATTAAATTGTATTAAATTACAGAACTTATTACAGGTGTCACAGGAAGTCTTGTTAACTCATTTTCTACAATAGTTCTGCTTTTATTCTTGGTGCAGGTGACTGGATTTTGCTCATCTATGAGGGGGGTGAGAATTATGACACCCACTGTTCAAAAGAGCCAAGAAAAGCCATGATTATGATTTCATGCAGCAAAAGTGCTAAGGTATGAACTTTTTATGCTTTTGAAATGGCATAGATTGCATGTTGAGATAGATTCAGTGGAAATGCTTGCTTGGATTTGTTGGGTTACCTGCACATATCCTCCTCGTTGAAGTTGAAACTGTTTAAACATTTTAGCTGAGCAGGACTATCAGGTCGGGTCATTCCGTGTCCAAACAACCACATTTTCAGAAACTTTTCATATATTTTAACAGTGATGAAAGCCAAAATATTAAATGCCATGGATTAATATGTATGGAGTAATCCACTGTTTTGTAGAGCCGGGTCAGGGTGACTATTTTCCTAAAAAATTACTTAAGAAACATGGCAGCATCATTATTTTATTTTAAAAAAAAAATTAAAATCTGTTGACTTTGGCAATCCTTGTTGAATTAAATGACAATAGTGACAGTTCAGAAACACTTTTTCTGTAAGTAGTAAGTAGTTTTGTTATGTACTTGTGTTGTTTAAAAAAATGTATTTACCTTTAATTTATTTATATTTTAGTTTTCGTAAAACAATCTCCCCTCACTTACTTGTTTCTTTTGCTCCGGATGAATATTGTTGGTGTTACACTGCATTAATTTCAGCGTGGGATAATTTTACTCATTCCCACAGATTTTGTGCTCAAACCATAAACCTGCCTTGAGTTCGTGTTCGCTACTTATTGTGCGTAAACAGTCAAATACACCCAAAATAATGTTAAAATGCAAATCTTGCCAAGTATTCACGTAAACACAGTCAGACATGTTTTAAGTGAACGTAAACAGTTGAGAAAGAAAAATGTGCGTCAGGTATTAAAGTGACAGCAGCCTAATATACCTGTTGCCAAATTATGAGATGATATTAAAAATATTTATATGGCAGTTTTTCCCCATGGTATCGATGTTAAAATTGTGGCCAGTGAAAATGCTGAGTGGCTAGTAACTTTGGAAAAACACAAACCACAGTGGCTGGTGAGCAAAAAAGTTAATGACAAGCCCTGGCTGGCTAATAGCATTAGTGCATTGTCACATTTGGACTAAATAATTATCTCAGCTATAGAAGATATAATAAGCTAATCAACTCAGTCATTTTCTTATTAATCATTAATTGCTTTGTGTTTTGTTTTAGAATGACTTTTCAGTGGTTTTGGAGGACAATCAGAAGAAAGGGGGCTGTTATTACCTGTTTGAGCTGGACACCATTGTACTCTGTCCTGCAAACTCATCGAAACTCAGTGGCGGCTCCATATTCCTTATTGTGTGAGTGCTTCAACACTCTCAGAGGGATCATCACACCATTAGGCAATCAAGTAGAAACATTAATTTCTTTTGAACATACTTTACATGTAAACTTCCTGTTTGCTGTTCATAGTGTATTCTCCTGCCTGGCTGTATATGTTACCGGTGGATTCCTCTATCAGCGACTGGTAGTTGGAGCCAAGGGAGTTGAACAATTCCCCAACTATGCCTTTTGGTCACAGATCGGCAACTTATCTGCTGTAGGTGTAAATACGTATATAGGTCTCTGTCTTCTGTTTCAGTTATTCTTTTTCCTTTTATGAACCAAATACCCTTTTATTACCCTAACAGGACGGATGTGATTTCGTCTGCCGATCCCGTGGTAACAGAGACGAACCCCCCACATACAGAGGTGTGGCTACTGAACCTCTTGGGGAGGACCCAGAGGAAAGGGATGACCATTTACTTCCCATGTGACCAAATCATAACAACCAATGAACAGAGGCTGGACAGTTTATGGTTTTGAAACCCAAAGATAGATGTTCAGTTCAGCAGGCGTGTTCCTAGTTCAGAAGTGCTGCTGTTTTTTCATATTTTTTTTTAAAACTTCCCAATAGCACTTATTCTCTGTTTATCCATTAAAATGGTAATTTGGCGTTTGCTAACTAGTAGTCCGAAATCTAAAGTCCCACAGATAGATTTGGTTATTTCATATTTATGGAAAGATATCATCAACATGAAACGCTGCCCCCGTTTTCAGTCTCTATAGGTAGTAAAAGGCATAAATGCTGCTTGACTGTGTGATATGGTCACCACACAGATGTAGTTTGGTATAAAGTACAAGTACTTATTTTCATTCGAATGGTTCATCAAGTTTTACATGCAGTATGAACCCATGTTTGATGAAACTGAAATGAAGCTTTTTAAGCTCATGCTCCACCAACTCAATGTTAAACATGAATTTTCTATTTCAGAATTTTCAAAAAAGTCACTGAAATTGTTTATTTGATAAATTATACTCACAAATGTGCTTCACTTTACATTCCAAATTGGCTATTTGTTGTGGAATATTGTGTTAGTGTGGAGAAGTTACATAAGGATCAGGCCTACCTCTTCAGCCTGTTATAACCTATAGGTGATGTTTCTGAATGATGTTATTAACAATAAATTGCGATCATAAGATACATTTGAGGAAAAAGATGTTCTTGGAGAAAGTCATCTGTGGCACATCACCAATGACAACAATTAACAGTTAAAGTGAAACAACTTGATAGAAAATGTGAAAGGAAATGCGTTTCCATATGGTTGGTTTTCTGAATTTTGGCTTTTTGATGTTGCAAATATTAATGTGATTATTTGACTGTGGGATCTTTTTCATACGGTAGGAATTACTGTAAATCCTCAGTAGAAACTATAGGACAAAATTTCAGATTAAGACAGAGCAGCAGTATATTTTTCTTTCAACACTTTTGTTAATGTATTGTGTGTTTGAATGCACTGAAGCTTTAGACTTGATTTTGTTTTTAGTGGGGTCATTCATTTTCTTTATGCCCTTGAAGTGCTGAGATCATAAATGAGCATAAACACTCCTGTTTTTGAGCTATAGATCATAGCATTTCAACTATTTACAAGATCAGGAGGAACAGAGCTGATAGTTATAAGCCATACAAGGTGCTTTACTATTATGTATCTTTTAAGTTTTGGACTGTGTCTAAAGGTGAGTTAGAGGCTCTTTGAAAAGCACTTCTATAGTATCAGATTAGAAATGCTTTGCTTTAAAAACTAGAGTGCATATCAATAGCAGAAAGGCTTGATGTTATTCTGATGTGCTTCATGAGATGTGAAAAGAGGCGACTTTACTGTTCTTGCAACGTTTTTGTGTTCTTTACAATTTTAGTGTGAAAACATTAATTTTGTTTGCTTTGGAAAGTATGAATAAAGTGTTTGATTACTGAATTGTGTATGCACATGTGTAGTTCTTCACAGAGTTGACATTTTGCTTGATATTATAGAAATTATTTTCTAGAAAAAACTGGTGTTTCTGGCTCGCACACGACTAAAGCTTTACAAAGCTTTAACATTCTTTCAACTATTCTTTGCTCAAAACAGGTTTTTTTTTTTTACAGTCTATGGTCTTGACACAAGCTGGTTGATTACACGTTGTCAAAAATTTCTTCACTTCCTCTATTTTCGGCGTAAGTTGCATGTTATAAAATTTATATTGAGGTTTTAGTGGCATATGTGCCATGTTGGGTGGAAATGAGTATTAGATTACATATACAATTTCTGTGAGATTATTTTTAGTGCCTAAAAGGCATATATATATATATATATATATATATATATATATATATATATATATATATATATATATATTTACTTTTGTTTGGTGCCAAAAAACCCTCATCATAAATCAATGACAATGATCACAAGATGTGACTCTTTGAGAAACAAGCTCTCACAGAGTAAAACTAATCTAAATAAATGCATATTAGTGTTTTTATAAGTGTTTATATAGGTTTTAAAAATCAAACAGAAAAAAATAAGAATTGCAAGTTTTATAACCGTCAGGAGGAAGTTGTTTACTTCGAGGACAGAATGTGGGTAATTAACAAGTTCGTGGTTGTGGGTTTAATAGAGTCCAATTTAATAGGCAATTGTAGTTCCACTGTGACTAATCTGGGATTTATTGCATTTGTACTGAAAGAGTCTGGGAAACATGGAAACTTGAAATAATAAAAACTGCTCAATGAACAGAAATAGGTCTTGTGCTGGTCCTTAATGTTCATTTTAAACCATGCATGGAAACGGTGGCAATGGTCTGTGTGGTACTGGTATTACCATTTTTTTACAGTCTATGGGTATTACACAAGTTTTAAATTTCAAATAAGTGGATTAAACATCAATATCAGCCCCTTTAGTGGGCGGACGGTGCTGTAATAGGCTGCTGCTCGCGTCAATCATCTTCACACACAATGCCGATTGGCTGCCTCGCTCAGTACCCGCGGAAGTTTGTACAGAGAGAATCGGCGTACTGTCAGTTATATTTTAAAAACTCTCGTCCGTTTTTCAGCACAAACTCTGTCGTTCCGCGTGTTGCCTCGTGAACGACGACGAAAAACAAAGAGAAAATGAAATTTAAAAGGACGAATTCTGCGTCTAGAAAAACAAAGCTCGCATGAAGCGCTAGCACCTGACAGCTAACGTTAACTGTTAATAGTAACGTTATTGTGTAGCTCGTTGTTAACTCAGTTTAATATTTTATCGGTCGCCAACTTGATAAACAGCACCGGAAAGAGTAAAAAAACGATTTGAGCTGCAGTTAGCAGCTGTTCTGCATTTATGCTTTTGTTAGTGTCAGAAGTGTTTTATATTGACAGTTGTGATTTTTGTTTTGATTAGCATGCTAAGCTAGTCGCAGCGCGAGCTGACATTCATCATTCTGGATTTACTTCAAATCAACATCATCCTTCATACATCATTCGTGTAGTGTCTTTTACTCTCATCTTCACACGACGAGGGCTGTAACACAACAGGTAAAGTGATCCTCGGCTTGTAGGCATTGTAACTTAGCAGACACTAGCAGAACGCTGTGTGAAGGCATGTAGATCACTTGACACTCCTTACCTGTTTGTGTGTGCGAGTATGTGATTCGGGTTAGCATAGCATGGAAGGTCGCTTTCAACCCAATGTGTATATATATATATATATAAAGAAAATATATATATATTTTAAATTATATTTTTGACTTTGTCATTGTCAATACTAAAGGAATATCTATAATAATACATTACCACTTGCTTATTTTTTTTATATAATTTTATTATTACATTATATATTTTTTTATCATATATAGGTCCTTCTCAAAGAATTAGCATATTGTGATAGTTAATTATTTTCCATAATGTAATGATAAAAATTTAACTTTCATATATTTTAGATTCATTGCACACCAACTGAAATATTTTAGGTCTTTTATTGTTTTAATAATGATGATTTTGGCATACAGCTCATGAAAACCCAAAATTCCTGTCTCATAAAATTAGCATATTTCATCCGACCAATAAAAGAAGTGTTTTAATACAAAAAAAGTCAACCTTCAAATAATTATGTTCAGTTATTCACTCAATAATTGGTCGGGAATCCTTTTGCAGAAATGACTGCTTCAATGCTGCCAGGCATGGAGGCAATCAGCCTGATGAGGTGTTATGGAGGCCCAAGATGCTTCGATGGGTCTTGCGTCTCTCAACTTTCTCTTCACAATATCCCACCGATTCTCTATGGGGTTCAGGTCAGGAGAGTTGGCAGGCCAATTGAGCACAGTAATACCATGGTCAGTAAACCATTTACCAGTGGTTTTGGCACTGTGAGCAGGTGCCAGGTCGTGCTGAAAAATGAAATCATCATCTCCATAAAGCTTTTCCACAGATGGAAGCATGAAGTGCTCCAAAATCTCCTGATAGCTAGCTGCATTGACCCTGCCCTTGATAAAACACAGTAGACCAACACCAGCAGCTGACATAGCACCCCAGACCATCACTGACTGTGGGTACTTGACACTGGACTTCAGGCATTTCCTTCTCCCCAGTCTTCCTCCAGACTCTGGCACCTTGATTTCCGAATGACATGCAAAATTTGCTTTCATCTGAAAAAAGTACTTTGGACCACTGAGCAACAGTCCAGTGCTGCTTCTCTGTAGCCCAGGTCAGGCGCTTCTGCCGCTGTTTCTGGTTCAAAAGTGGCTTGACCTGGGGAATGCGGCACCTGTAGCCCATTTCCTGCACACGCCTGTGCACGGTGGCTCTGGATGTTTCTACTCCAGACTCAGTCCACTGCTTCCGCAGGTCCCCAAGGTCTGGAATCGGTCCTTCTCCACAATCTTCCTCAGGGTCCGGTCACCTCTTCTCGTTGTGCAGTGTTTTTTGCCACACTTTTTCCTTCCCACAGACTTCCCACTGAGGTGCCTTGATACAGCACTCTGGGAACAGCCTATTTGTTCAGAAATTTCTTTCTGTGTCTTACCCTCTTGCTTGAGGGTGTCAATGATGGCCTTCTGGACAGCAGTCAGGTCGGCAGTCTTACCCATGATGGCGGTTTTGAGTAATGAAACTGGCTGGGAGTTTTTAAAAGCCTCAGGAATCTTTTGCAGGTGTTTAGAGTTAATTAGTTGATTCAGATGATTAGGTTAATAGCTCGTTTAGAGACCCTTTGCATGATATGCTAATTATTTTAGATTTTTTTGGGTTTTCATGAGCTGTATGCCAAAATCATCACTATTAAAACAATAAAAGACACAATATGCTAATTTTTTGAGAAGGACCTGTATATATATATGTATATGTGTGTGTAATTTGATATTTATATGTGTAGATTTATTTATAGCTGTTATTGTTTTACGATAAACGAAAACCTAAGTTAGTTTTATATAAACTTTGTTACAATGAATGTTTTGTAACTTATGTCTGTTATTTTTCATTTTTTTTATTTAGCGGTTCATCATGCTGGGAGATTGTGGCATGAAAGAATGGGAGAGACTAGCACTCAGAAAGAACTCAGTCACGATGCTGCAGGATTTAGTGGTGGATGATCTTCTGATCCAGTGTCTGCAACAAGACGGAATCCTCACAGAAAACATGGCAGAGAGCATAATGGTAAGTGTAAAGCTTCATTTTAAATCCACATGAAATCACTGCAAATATGTTGTAAACAGAGAATGTTGTTGCAACTTAAATTCAAAATGGTATGCTGTATTTTAAGCTGTAGTTTGTCTTGTGTGCAAACAAATTGTCACTTAGAACATCTAATGCGAATTAGAGATTGCAAAGCGCTCACCAAAACCATGTTTTGTATTATCATGTCATATTCGTTGATTAAATAAAGTTGTGCCACCTACACGCCTTTTAAGTAAAGTGTGTATATTCACCCTTTTAATAAAAACAATTGCGATTATCAGTTTAACCATTATCCTGCAGTCCTAATGTATACAGTAAACTACAGAGCACGCTGGCATAATTTAAAAAACTATATGTTGCATTAGTAGATAAGAGACTTTGTTTGCTGACAGGGCTGAGAGGGTTAACATTAGTACCTCAAGTGATTAGAACAATGGGACAAAAATACACGCTAGAGGTCTGCTACCCGACCCAAGCCCGACGGGTCCCGAAAAATGTGCGGGTTTCAGGTCGGGTTCGGGTTAATGTTTAATGAACAGCCTCGGGTTCGGGTCGGGTTCGGGTTTAACTAAGAAAAACTAAATAGGCTATATATAGTTTGCGTGCCGTGTGCTTTGCCTGCTTGCTGTGTTGTGGTGACCATCACGCGAGAGAGAGAAAGTAAATGCGCAGATGTGCAATATGTGCATACACACAGTCAGACACACAGGCTCTCTCTCTCAAATATAATGATAATGATATATATAGATAGTGGCAGAGTTTGAGGAGTGGGTGAACGTGCCCCTCGGCCCAAAACTGGCCCGTAGTATCCTCCTCAGCATCCTTGCAAGTAGCAGCAGCAGCTAGAGGAAATTCAGTGCAGCTGGACTAACTTTCAATCAGAGGAGGACGGCGCTGAAACCTCGCATATTGCAAAAATGGTATTTGCTGTGAGAAACAGAATGTACCTCGGGTTCGGGTCGGTTTCGGGCTTAATATGTAAATGTAATTGTCGGGTCGGGTTAAATGATCACGGGTACGGGCCGGGTTCGGCTTCAGTTTAAAGCCCGTGCAGACCTCTAATACACGCAAACCCGAAACAAATGTTTAAATTTCATTATAATTACGGTCTATATGCATTAGTTTATATACTATTACTATACTATATTTATATATATAGTTTTTTATTTATATGCACGTTTATGCATTTGGTAGCCAGCTAAGTTGCAAGGTGATATGAGTGATATATCATGCAAATCAGGTACGCATCTGATTTCAGTTCATTTTTTTTATCTTCACTGTAATACATATTTTTATTTTTACAAAATTTGCAATCAAATGTTTGTATTTAGAAATTGTTTTGTAGCATTGAGGAGTACAGCCAATCGTAGACATGCTCTTTGATCTCTTCAATAGGGTTGGGAATCGCAAATCGTTTCCAATTCTGGAATCGAATACTTGTTATAAAGTGAAAATTTCGATTCCACTTATCGATTCCTGTGTGCACATTTAAATGTAATTTTAAACCATTCAAGCTAGGGCTGGGCGATATGGCCAAAAACAATTATCACAATAATTGTTTTATATCAGTCGATATCGATAATTATCATGATAAATGTCAAATTTTTATTTCTTTCAAGTTTAAAGGCAGATTTTTGCTCCTAAGTGAAAGTTGTTGAAACCAGAGCATTAATTGTGGTTTTAAACTACTCTTTATTGTCAGAACATTTCACAAATCTCAGGTAGAACATTCAAACATTTGTAATTTTTCCTTAACAAAATAAATATCTTAATAGAAAAAGGCTCAAAAATCCATTTCATAACAGACATGCGTGTTTATTTGAGCACTTCCTTCAATGAAACAATACACTAATCCCTGTAAAGCATTGAAATAAATATCAGTAAATAATGGTTACTTAAATAATATAATAAAGTTATTTTTTTTAAAATTTGTTTTATATTTTCACACAAAGACACATGATATAGCCTAAGCCTAACGATCTGCGCTTTGAGACGGATCAGGGATGTGGGACACGAGCAGGAAAGAGACCATCTCTTTTCTAATATCTTCATGTTTTCTACTTGTTGTAAAAGATTGAATTTTATCTTCTTCAGTGTCAAGACATTTAGGCCAGGGTTTCCGTTGTCCGGTAATTACCGGACATTGGCCGGTAAAAAAATGAAATGTCCGACAAAATTAAATCTCTCCGGTCAAATTGTCCGATTAAAATTGCCTAATAATCCCGCCCCCCTAACATAATCTGAATTTGAGAATACGCCTAAAATGTATAAAGCAAAAATACACCGATCTTTGGCTATGTTATAAATATAAAGGAACAGGCTCTACCGTTTGAAAGTTATGAAACATTGCATGCTGCATTTCAAATAAAGCGTACGCCTAAAACGGCTGTAATATAGACTTAAACAACGAACGATTGAGGGAGACGTTTCAAATATGGCCAGGCCCTGGCAGACTAGCCTTAAAAGCTTTTTTTCAGAGGCCAGACGATGGTGAATCAGGAACATCTTATTATAGCCTATAGATCAGTGGTTCTATCAGTGGTTCTAATTCGCGCACTCGTACAGTTTTTTTTCTCTCTCATCAAAACTGAATAGCCTATGTTCCTCAGTGGTTACAGTCTATATCAAGCAGGGACACGTTTGTGTGCATTTTATTTTGTGATTTCACCGGAATGAATAGAGAGTCTCCGCAACGGCGATAGATTCGAGTGAAGATTGCGCAACCCGCACAGCGCGTCGTCCATGCAACTGATAGCAGCGGACACGAGCGCTCAGCTTGATATCAAAAACAACAGATTTTAGTGCTAGATCTCTTATTTAATAGCGAACTAAATGAATGATCTGCTGGTCAACTGGATATGTTTCATTTATTTGTATTAGGTACAGCCTTACCTCAATTTTTCAAAAAGTGAATGTGTGTGAAACCATAGTAAAAAACAATTGGCGTTGATTGACGCCAATCGGACGTTCATGTTTTTTTTACGTCTATTTGAAAGTTAAACTAATAATAACTTGTTGCATTCTATACGGCCTGATTATGTCATTTTTTAAGTTACAGAGACTGCCTCCAGTTTTCCTCTACTTGACTAATTAAGAGGCGATATTTGACCGGCATATCATCAAAATGTCCGTAAAATGAAACCTCTGCCGGTCACTTTGACCGACACCATTTTTTTCTAGCGGAAACTCTGATTTAGGCTATGTTTGATTTTGCGCTGCCAGAGAAATCGAAACTAAAATCACACGTGTGTGTGAAATAGGGGTGGGAATCTCTAGGCACCTCACGATTCGATTCGATTACGATTCAGAGGGCTGCGATTCAATGCTAAAGCGATTATCGATTATCTGAATTTTTGTGTGTGTGTGTGTGAATATAAATACTTTGCTTTAAAAGTACAAAGTAATGACCCATAAAGAATTAACGTACAATATATTTTATTAACATTGCAAAGAACCAACAGGAAAAATAAATGTGTGCCTGAACTAGCAGCATACTTGTAGTAAATTAATAATATAACAACGACCGGCACAGCCGAGTGTTTTTCCTCCTCTGGGTGGAAACGTGTCATATGGCTTCTCATATTTGTCGTGTTTCCAAAATATTTTAGTTTTATTCTACAAAGTTTACAACTAGTGTGGCTCTTGTCCAGCTCCTTTCCCCCTACAACTTCATAGAAGCCAAAATATTTCCACACGTCAGCTTTTAACAAGGAGGGTGTTTGGATTTCGCACTCAGCCAGCGCGTCTCTGTTATGTGCACATGCCACAGATGGTCCGGGCACTGCACTTCCGCGCTTCAGAGTTCCATCTTTTGCGCTTCTGTCAATATTCCGTTATTATAAATATATATCTAAAAATCGTATTTTTTTTTGACATTTGTGAATCGATTCAGAATCGTCCACGTCCGCATCGCGATGCATCTAAGAATCGATTTTTTACCCCACCCCTAGTGTGAAACGCGCTTTACAAATAAATGTGACGTGCCTAACCAAGTCTAATAACAAGTACAAGCTGTGTTAAAAAGAATTTGACATGCAAGTAAAAAGTTAGGCTA
Source organism: Siphateles boraxobius (assembly GCF_051911475.1). Classification (NCBI taxonomy): domain Eukaryota; kingdom Metazoa; phylum Chordata; class Actinopteri; order Cypriniformes; family Leuciscidae; genus Siphateles; species Siphateles boraxobius. The sequence goes on from NW_027508722.1 coordinate 13,753,234, forward strand.
CCTGTCCTACAGTGTTTTTTTCTACTTTAGGCTACCACAGTGAAGAATGCGATATATAATATAGGCCTAATTAAAAGCGAAACAAAGGAAGAAACATTTATAATCCTCTGCAAAAATGGGTGATACGTGAGTGAAGATTTGGGAAAAGAAACAAGAGATTCCATGTCCAGTGGAATAACTAATTGAATATTGTTAAATAGCCTACTGATAATCGGGAGACCAGATCGCAAACCAGAATACAAAGCCGACAAAGCTTACATTTTAATGCTCACGCACAACTCTCTCATTCGTCATGAATCCAAATGTTTCCATGGCTGCGATGTAACATTTAATTGTTAACATGTAATTGTTAACCTATTGTTTATTTTGTAAACAATGCTTTGTGCTTCACCCGTGTCATAATATTCATGTAAAACAGTTAAACAGCATTCACATACAAAAAAAAATTAGTTTTTGCCGACCACCGCCGGTGCTACTCAGCCGCGGTGGTGCGTTGTCAAGTTTACCAGCACAGCCCTAAATAACGAGTAAAAAGGCTAATACATTTTGTTTCTGTTATTCTGTTTTCCACAATGTCAAAGCAACGCAGCTTGACCCAAAATACAAGCTGCAGTTGTGCGCTTTAGACCGAGAATACTCCAGATGCAGGGAACACTTTAGTAGGCTAAGAATAAGCAAATATATAACAAGGTTGGGTTCCTTCAACTGTCCATCCTAATAAAAATGGCTAAGCTAAGATAATTGTAAAAAAGAGTATTGTATTTTGGCAGATTTTATAGTGTAAACATTTTCAAGCGCACATGAGAACCGTTTCGAGGGGGATGCCAGGTGCGTGGAAAAAAATTATAATTCCCCCGAATATTCGAATCCAAAAATTGAAAATCGAATACCAACTCACCGAACGAATATTCGAATATCCGGGTCCAGCCCTAACCATCTGTTAAATTTTTATTTTTTTTGTAAAATGTAATGTTTGAGTTTTATTAAAATGAACCATTGGTCATCCAGTATCATGCATTTAGATCATGATAACCACAGATAAAACCAGGCATAGCCTATAGCACCTCACTATCATGGGAAAATGTAACTTTATGGTTTCTATGGTATTTGTATGAAAAACAGTAGCCTAAATATATAATTAAATACTGTAATTATATTCTATTAGTCCTTTAATACATTGTCTACATTAATAATATAATACAATTCAATATGTATAATATCCCACATTTCATGGTGCAGTTAATAATACTAGGCCAACCTTACAGTAAATCCATGGTAAATGATGTGAATTTGCTGACGGAGAAGCCTTCTGAATGTATTGTTGCGCACAGTGTTTCTCCTGTTTGTCAGTGCTTTAAACTGGTTTAAATCACTGAGACATTTGTCGTGTTCGCTGAATTCAAGAGCTTCTCACTGGATCTCGTGACCGAGCCCGATCAGAGTAAACGCTCTAGTGAGCTTGCGCTGCGCTGCCGTTTGGACTTTGAGCAGAGCAGATGAATGGTCCGTGTGGCGCGCGGTTCAAATCAGTTTCGTTCCTCTTTTGGCGCAAAAACATGATTGAACATTAATCGAACTCTTGATATCGTTTTAACGATAATTATCGTTATCGTTTTATCGCCCAGCCCTAATTCAAGCTAAAGAAGAAGCGAAAACTTAATTGAGTTCTCTTTTGTAAACAGAGAAATACACACAAAATTCTGTAAAAATATCCCCATAAACACAGTAGGTCATGTCTTAAGTGAACATAAACAGTTGAGAAAGAAAACGCATGTGTGACAGTTTATTTATTTGTGCATTAGGTCTTAAAGTGACAGCAGCCTAAAATAAACCTGTAAATTTGTCAAAAAAGAAAAATCACTCACTGATCTTGACTGAATAGCTTTTGTAACTTTAATACAGATTCATCTATATTTTTATCAATTTGAACCAGACCTAGCCCTAGAGATGAGTGACAGCTTTTTAAGGATTACAAAGGGTCCCTCTTTCCACACTTTACATATGCTGCTAAGAGGAACAACGGCCACACAGAGACTGCAAAGTTTCGGAAGTCACATCCACATATAAATGTTTTTTTTTTATTATTCATTTTGGATTAATTTACTTTAGTTAATATATTAATATTTCTATATTTTATTTCAAAAGTTCAACACATTGTCATGGTTCAGTCAATGCTCTTTATTTTTGCATTAGATTCAGCACTTATATTTTGATTCAGTATCAGTAAAAAAAAAGAAGCTATTTGTTCATTAATCAGGTACTGGCCCAACTTGGTTATCGGTATTGGCAAAATCCAAAATAATGCTTTGATTACTTTTAACCTTGGCATGATTTGAATCTTTCAGGCTAAATCGACGTCCCAGGGCAAGAGCCGCCATTTGTTGTTTCTTTTGCCCAAACGTGGCCCTCTGGCATTTAGCAGCTTCTGTGCTGCTCTTACTGCGACAGAGCAACAGCACCTCTGCAGACTGCTTATGGACTTCACTGAGAAAGACGTGAGTTGGTTCCTCCACTTCAGGATCACATCCAGTTAGACTGACTTGACAGGTTTCTATAAGAACATAATGGTTGCAGGGTTCAATAGGGCTGCCCTCGACTAAAGATTTTTCTAGTCGACCATTATTCGCTCATTTAAGCTAATCGAACATGTATATTAAACCTGAAGTGTACTGTCGGCGCTACACCCCCCTGCGAAAAGAAATTCATGATCAAATTACTAATTCAGTGAATGTAGCCAATTTGATTAACTCCTAAGTAGTGTTGAGTTATTGCTGATAAATAGAATTTTGATGAAATAATTTTATGAAAAAAAATGTTGTGCTACAATATGTCAAATACATCAAACTGCTCAGATAGTCGTGTGTCATATGTCATTTGAAAGGTCTCAATGAGTAGAATACAACAAGGATAATTGTTTCAGGCTTTATACTAAAATTGAAACCCCTCAAGACCCATATGTAAATCATATACGGATGCTGAATTTATGACACAATTTCGTTTGTAACTTCATGAGACATGCTCCGATTGTGGAAACTAATTCCTCATGGAGTTCCACAGAAAATCCCACAGACGCAGATAGCCAAGCAAGGAAGCTTTGACTTGGCCTTTTTGCTCGTATCTTGAGGAAACATACATCGATCGTGAAAAATGGAACATCGTTATTTACAGCAGATGCTTGCGATTAAAATGAGTCCACACTCAACATAATCCATCAATCAGATCTAAAGATATTCCTCATGGAGTTCTAACACAAAAAATCCCACAGACGCATGTAGCCAAGCATATACTGATGAAGCACTCGCGTTTGGTTTTCGCTTATAAGTTCATGAAGCACGCACAGATCGTAGAAAATGGCACAACGTTATTTACAGCAGACTCACGATTAAAAAGAGCACAAACTCAGCATAATTCATCACTCAGATCTAAAGATATTCCTCATGGAGTTGTCACACACGAACCCACACAGGCGTACATAGAGCCTTGTATACTGATCCAAATTAGTGTTAATTTTGGCAGCCATTTTTGATTAAGTCTTAGTCATCTTCAGACGAAAATGCTTACTGGTCTTAGTCACATTTTAGTAATTTTGTCTTTCATAGCTTTAGTTGACAGTCATTGCATTTTTTGTCAACTTTTAGTCAAACTGCAGTTACCGACATTAATTTTGGTAGCTATTTTATATGTAGTTTTTAGACAAAAATGTCATTATAATTTTTCTCTCTAGGCCAGTTCAATTAAGCTTATGAGAAATTTAAATCGAAGTACCAGGCTGTATTGACATTGCACTCTTTAGCAGTGGCACTTGTGCAATTCTACACACCCCTCTTCCTTAGTTCAGTGGTTCTCCAATTTTTTTTAGAGCGCTGTTAGGCTCTCTTCCACTTAGACTGCAGTCACACCTTTTCAATTAAGGGACAATATTTGCCCCCTTAAATCGATTTTTCCAGTAAATTTTTTACCTTTATAAATACCTTTTATAAAAGAAATAATGCTTTAAAAAAATAAACAATGTTCAATAAATATGCAATGATGGTAAAAACTAAGTGATACTTTTAAATATTATATTAAAATCGCCGGTAGGTGGCGGTAAGTCACTGTCTTTGAGTGAGTCATCGAGTCATTAATTCATTCCGTAGCAAATGGCTGTATTAATGAACGGATCATTGAATCTCACGCTTCATTCAAAGCCACAGATTCGTTCATAATTCACCACCGCTGTGTGCTGCAGTTCTGCTGTGGCGTTTCGTTGCAAAATAGAGCAATAAGCCTAGTGACAATACTGTTTTAAATGTAGTACATCACTTAATGTTACCCTTTTGTTTGTTGAACTGTTGTATAGAATCAATGTCAAAATTGAAATCGTGTGGATATTCGGGAAACATTGGATTCTTGCTCGTATAATATGATCAACATTAAAAACACTTTTGGATATCAGCCTGCATTTTGATCACAGATTTAGTCACACAAACAGCGCAAGCGGCTCGTGACAGAACACAGACCGACTGAATGACACTTCAATTTAAGTAGAAAATATCAAATGAAGATCGCTGAACTCCAGCTTACTTGTCTGTGTAGTCAGTTATCGTTTAATGATGTGGGTGTCGTCTTGTCTTAGTCAGGCTAAAAGAGGTCGTCAACGAACATTTTCCGTCATAGTTTTCGTTAAAGAAATTAATACTGTTCCAAATCCTTTAACTTTTGATTACTTTATGCAATCGCCACAAAATTTTAGATCACTGTAGTGCCTGAGCTCAAGCGGAGCGTGAGTGAACGCGATCCAATTCCTTCCTCTTTACTACGTTACACAGAATGAAATACACATGAACAAACATCAAAAAATAGGTCGAAAGATACAGTACAATTTACAGAAATCCGTATCATGTCTCTAATGTAATGGCTCAATCAGTGTTGTCAATAAAACAGCTTGAAAACAATGTCACAACTCAGAAAAGCCATTCGTTGACAGTTAACTTGATAGTCAGCAAGAGCGCACTCGCCACTTGCATTTCTTCGGCTAATTGACTAATAACATTTTTGGTCGACTTAGCCTCTTATAGTCGACTAATGATTACTCGACTATTAGGGGGCAGCCCTAGTGATGACAGCACATCTGATAAGAAACAGGGAGGCAAGGATAACATAAGTGCTATATTCAGAGAAAGAAACTTTGTGCATCGTTATTCTAAAAGTTTGTCCTCTAAAGAAGTTATTTACTTGATAATCTGCACTTAATGACAAGAGATTTAAGCATATTTGTTTTGTTTACATTGGCAGTTTTAATAAATAAACTATACATAATAAAATAAACTATTTAACAAAAATTACTTATCCAAAATACAAAATCTTCCCAGATAATAAGTGACAGGAAGAGTTGTGGTATAAATCTTATGACCATGAGACGTATAGAAATCGAGCCACCCACAGAGGTCAGAGCTGGGTCAGTAGAATAAAAGGGAGAGAGAGTAGGACTAAAGGGGAAGTTACTGTGCAGCAACGTCTATATTGTTCACCAGTTTACCACACCCAAACTGCTGTGATTCTTTCACAAAAATCAAACAGACAAGTACAAACTCTCCTTTCACCTGGAATAGTGAGTAATACACTGAGTATTCACACATAAAGCCTGTAGCTAATGTAGAAGAGTGATTTTTTTGTGTGTGTCTGTGTGTGTGTGTGTGTTTATCTTTACAGAAAAGCTTTTCAGAGCCTCCACTATCTCTCCCAACTCAGGAATGTGTGATACCTGCAAAAAGAGCCAGGACTTATGGTGAGCACACACAAAGTGTGCCTTTATTTATGTTTGTGCACAATATAAAACTATGCTAATGTCATGGCAGAATTTATGTAATGCGCACACAATCACTGATAAATAGAGTTCACAAACAGCGAAAGTGTCAGTGCTGTTAAATCAGTGTTCTTTTAGTAATATTTATATACTATTATAGTATTTAATGATAGTTTGAATTAACTTTTATTTTTGTATTTTTCATTTTAAAAGGCTCTCCGGCTAGTTTGACAACTTATTGGGTTAGCGATACCATTTGCGCAACAAACGTGATATAATAACACACCCGATGTTTTCGTTGTAGCGAGATATTTTAAAATAAAGTATTTACCTGTGAGTCGCCATTGTTGTTTTTACCCATTGCATTCTGGGTCGTGACGTAGACTGGTCCCAGCGCTGCTACAAACAAAATGGGCATAAACGCTAACGTTATCATGGTTAAACTACTACCTCAATTAGCGAGCGAAAATGTCTGGGCACTGACTTTTAATGACCCTACAAGTTCAGTTAAACCAGCAAAATATGAGGAAATTATGTTAAATAGGAAGGAAGAACAAAACTCGAACTTGGTTAAGGTATTGATCTGACAGAATTATTTGGCATAAAAAGGCAAACTGCAGCTACAGGTTTTATTTTACTATGCAAAAAAGAAAATGCACAGAAAAGCAAACCGTGTAAAGACCATTTGCTTAGTGTAAAACCCACAGTTTTACAATAATGATACATTGATCATAGTTCATTTATGTCAAGATTGCACATTAGTCACACTGAAATAAAGTGGTATTTAACATTATTTCACAAAAAAAGATAACATTCAGTCGTGTCTGTTTCTGTTTATTAGTCACAGGACAGTATGTTTACAGCACATTTAGAAAGAATTATCATTTCTACATATTTTCCACCAAAAATACGACCTGTGGAGCTTTAGCACTTTCTCCGTGACAGTTCCAATGCAGTTATATTTTCAGTCAGAGAACGTAAGCAAACCGTTCCGCAAGAACCCCAAAGAGCTCGTTCAACAGCTGTCGGCGATCAAAATCCTCAAGTGAATCAGGGCTAGAGTGTCGAGAACAGAGCCGCGGGTAATTGGGGAGTTTCACTCGCCCACAAGCATCCCATTGTTTTCTTCTCTTTGTAGCGACAGCCATAGCTACTTTTCTTTGTGTACATTTATGATGTGGCACAGACAAATGTTGTACCTATGCAATGTTTGTGAAAATCTGTCCTGACAGTTCTAAAATATAAATCATTACTTTAGTGTGTTTGGGTAAAGTAAAGACTAAAGGTTTGGAAGATGGATTTTTTTAAACTCTCTCATTAAATAACATTTTGTTATTTTTTTTGTATCAAAAAGTTGCCTAGTGTACCTTTAATTTTAGTTTAAGTTTGTCATTTTGTTACATGCTTTTATTCTTTTTATAATTTCTGCAGTTTTATTTTACTTTTATAAAATGGTTAAAATTAAGTAGTTTAAAAATAATTTTTTAATTTTAAGTTTTTCCATCTAATATTTATATTACAGCAAATAATTTATGGTTTTAGTTAGGGCTGGACGATTTTGGCTAAAATCATAATCGCGATTTATCGAACAAGTTATCTCGATTACGATTATTCAAAAAAAATTCTTTCTCATGTGTCACTGGCAAGGCTTAAAGTACTGTAAAAGTGTTCACGGTTGTTATTTTTTTTAATGAAAGTATGCATAATCCTATCTTTGTGATTCTAAAATAAGGAAACGCATTTTAATGCTTAATTATTAAATATTTCAAACAATTGAATCAAACAAAGCATACAATGCTTGAAATAAAAACGTCTTATAAAAAAGTAATTAAGTTTTAATGTAAAAAGAAAGTTTCCTAAAAATGTAGAAAATAGTTATTTTTGTAAACAAAATAAATTATTGTAAATATTGCCATCTTAAAAGTAAAATATAACTTGTATAAAACTAAAAAAACTAATCCTTTTCATATTGTGTAGCATTTGTAAATGCTTGAGTTATCGAAACCTGCTTTGTGGAGTGGAGGCACTTGTTGCTGGGCGTTTGTCAGGCTCTCTCTTTTTTCGCGTGTTTCTTTGGTACAAGCGGCTCCTGTTGCTGAGTTGACTCAGTGTTTGAGTTCCCTTTCACACAGAGATTCCGGAAAATACACGGATAAATTTGACCCGGGTTCGTTTGACTTTGGTTCATGCACACTGCCAGTGATTTTCCGGAATCAACAGAGTGCGTTCACACAGACACACACAACCCGCAAAGATACGTGACATGTCCCAGCGGCGTCTATAGTTTGCTTATGAGCTCTGATTTCTCTCGAGAAACCGATCATAAACTAGCGCATTACGAACCGTTTCACGCTGGCGAACGATCCAGGCTTAGCGCCATCATTACGACACGGCATTCATTACGGCTTTTGTTCACACAGCGCGCGTTCCGGGACTGAACACGGCAATGTTACTATGTCCCCAACCTCGCATCAATCCCGGGTCGTGTTTGCGTTCACACAGAAGGTGTTTGTTCTGGCAATTTCCCGGGATCAACGCGCTGTGTGAAAGGGGCTCATGTTGCTTCAATGTCGCAGACTGGACGGGGCGGAGTTACGTGACTACACACGCGGTAATATGTTTTAAGGGGAAAGTACATTAACACACAGTGGGCGGAAATATTAATAGGATTAAAAAAACGAAATAACCGACATGGTAAAATTACGTCGGTTATAGGCTCTGAATTTCGGTTTCGATTATTTTTCGATTAATCATCCAGCCCTAGTTTTAGTTAACAATAACTATTTTATAATACATTTTAGTGCTCTTGGAACACCCCTCAGCCAATCAGATTAGAGGACCAGAAACTAACTTGTTATATAAGAAAGTATGCAAAATATATATTTTTTGTATGTTTTAGAGTCCATGGAGATGCGTTTAGATGCTGACTGTCCCGTGACCACAGCGGTACTTCCCTGCACACCGGAATTTTACCAGTCCCACAGATCACAGGTATAAGCACACAAACTCTCTTCCTTGCAATGCACACTCACACACAAATACCCACTTTATTTGCATATATATTTACGCTATTTTAGCTCAGTGTGATCCTCTATGCAAATGTCTTTCCTTTTAGGCTTACCCAATGCGCTCCTGCCCGCGAGGATTGGCCCTGGTGCTGAGTAATGTGAGGTTTGATTCAGCAAACACTGATTTGGACATCCGGAGGGGTGGAGAGGTGGATGAGGAGACACTGAGGAGGCTTTTCACAGAGATGGATTTCACAGTCAGCCTGCACAAAGACCTAACAGCAGAGGTGTGTTATACACGCTGCAGAGTCAGACTGCCCTGCAAAGCAAATTCATAATTTTTTGATTCGTGTGTGTTTTTCAGGCAATGCGCGGCTGCCTAGAACAGTTTGCCCAGCGGCGGGATCATGCAGAGTATGACTGCGCTGTTGTGTGTTTACTGTCTCATGGTGTTGAGGGATCTATTTACGGGACAGACGGACAGCTAGTGGAGGTACACCTGATTTTATTACCTAATGTTTAGTATTCCTTTTAGGGATGCTTATATTGACCATTTAACTGTTAACCGAAAGTAAAAATTGTAACCGATTAATACTATCAGTTAAACGGTTTAAAAGTTAAAAGGTTTTTTTATTTTTAAGGTTTTTTTATATATATATATATTTTTTAGTTTGCTGCATGGTTAAAAAAAAAAACTATATAGCCTATATTTGTTAACTCACGGGGCGCGTCGACACACGCAACCACACGTGCCTACAGACATATTTTGCTGAGCAAGCAAAATGAAGCGAGCGAAAAGAAGTACTGTGTGGGACCATTTTGTCAGAAAGGGCGACAAAGTTACTTACAAAATATGCTATGCGGTATTAAAATACATCAGTAGTACAAGTACAATACAATATTACTTGCGAAGCAAACGTCCACGAGCAAATGAAAGGCGCTTCCCGAAGCTGGCCACTCTAGCGAGTCGTTATCTCTGTATTCCTGGGATATCTGTGCCATCGGAGAGGGTCTACCGGTCAACAGGCTGCGCTCCAGACTAACCCCACATCATGTAGACATGTTACTTAAAAAATAAAAAATAAACTAGACAAGGTGTGGATTGAGGTAGGCGTGCTATTTTTATTTGACGAAAAAACTTAGTCTAATGGGAAAAAAATTGCGTTTTTTCAAAGCTTCAAATGGATTCAGTGTTTTCTTTTTGTCATCTTAATTTGTGAATTATTTAATTTAAAAAAATATATATTTAGTGTAGGGCTATTTTATGTTTTTTATTTATATTCTTTTATTCTGTTTTTCTCTTGTCACTGCCAAAATAAAAAAAAAATTATTTTTATTTAATGCCAATTCAATATGATAATCTTATCAGTTAACGGTTAATACTCGGAAACGAGTGGCGGTTGTCGGTCGGGAAAATTAACCAAAATGAGCATCCCTAATTCCTTTAGATTTCAGAGTTTTAAACCACAGACAGAGATTCAACTCTTCAATGTCTCTGTCTTTCAGTTGGACTGGGTGTTTGAGGTTTTTGATAATGCCCGCTGCCCTATGCTCCAGAATAAGCCAAAGATGTTCTTCATTCAGGCATGTCGAGGAGGTGAGAGTTATCAGTTGTTTAACCAGATATTTTTGATGAAATAGGTAATTGCATCTACCGGCCCAGAAAGTTAGTAAAAACATCATTAAAATTGTCCAAGTGGCTCAACCTTAAGTTTATCAAGCGACAGGAATACTTTTTGTGCGCAAAAAAAACGACTTTATTCAACTATTTATTTTCTTCCGTGTGTGCCTCTGACGTGACTTCACAAGAGCGCCACGACGCATGCGCATTAATTGAAATGAAGCTGAAATAAAATAGTCTAAATATTAGATGAAAACCTTACTCTTAAAAATTAAACATAAGTTGAAGTACTACAATTTCTAAAACTAGAACTGAAATAAAACATTTTTTAAATATAAATTGAAAGATAGAAAATAATAATCAAAATTACAAACATAGGACAAAATTACCTAAACTAAAGTTACAATGAAATGTAATATATATACACGAAGAAATACTATAGTATTATATAATAAATAATAGTAAAATAACAATGGACTGACTTTTTCTAATTTCTTTAAAAATATTTTGATCTAAAGGTTTCAATGCTTACAATAATTAATTTTGTATACAAATTTGAACAATGTATGAATTCATATTTTTACAAAACCAAATTATAAGAATTAAAACCCAAAAAGAAATGGATGAGATGGACTGAATAGTCATGGTTTTGACTGGTTATGTATTATTTTTTTTTAATTCAGTTTGTATTGAGCAATATATAGCAGTATTTCTCAGATATAAGTGATGACACATTCACTGGATAATACAATACTTGAAAAATTTAATCTGCACATTTAGTATGCCCTTAATTAAAACATAAATCTGCATATTAATTGGTTGTTTCGGTTGTGAGTTTAAGAGCTACCATTACATTCCTCATGCCAGAATTGAATTTGTTTATTCAGCTGAAACATTTGAATAGATCTGAGAGTCAGTGTTGTGTTTATTGTATTTTAACTTGGCCATGAAATCTAAATTTCAGAGCAATTCTAATAGGGTCCTCTCATCATCGGTGCACAGGCCCTAAATAGTGATGGAAGCTGGCATGGTGTTAAATTGTTAACAAGCAAGCAAACAAACCTTCTTTTATATTTCAGAGGAGATGGACAACGGCGTGGACCAGTTGGATGGCCAAGAGCGGACTCAATCTCCAGGCTGTGAACAGAGGGATGCTGGGAGAGAGGAGGAGAGAGACAACAAAGTGAGGATGGAGAAAGAAAGGGAGAGTCTGAGAGTCAAACTACCCCAGAGATCTGATATGATCTGTGGCTTCGCCACCCTCAAAGGTTTCAGTGTGTACACATTGTTGTATATTCCTTAATCACACATTAAGTGATTTTATTTTCATTCATCATGTCACATTTAGAGGCTGAGCAGATTGCTGACGTGTTGCGTTTTGTGTGTGTTTTGTGCTTCAGGCACTGCTGCGATGAGAAACACCAAGAAAGGGTCCTGGTTTATTCAGGAGCTGAACACAGCCTTCAGACAGAGAGCCAATAACACACACCTGTCAGACATGCTTGTGCAGGTAAAACCTTTTTTGAGTAGACAGATTTTTGACCATTTATGGTTTCCAAACATTTTACGTTTTATACCTTACAGATTAATATTAAATTCATCTTATATCCATTACAAATCATATTTTAGAGACAAACTTTCATAAAACTGTATTCACTACATGCAACATCCTGTAAAGCATGACATGAAATATAAATGGAACAGTTTATTGAACCTTTAAAAAAAAAAATGCATCAGGCTTTTCCAGAGGCGGTATTAACATTAAGTAGCATGGCATCTTACGCACTTAAGCCATTGGCACATCCGGTTGTCATTGGCATGTTCCAGTGGATAGTGGCATGTGCCTCTAAATCTTGTAACGTGCCGATGGATTGTGTCATGTGCCACTGACATTGTTGGGGAGCATGTCTCTGTTTGTTGTAGCACCTCCAATATAACCTAGTGACACATGCTGCTGTCTGCCGGAGCATTATGTAAATTGTGTAACATACACACTTAACGGCAGAATGACTTTTAATAATAATTTTATTATTTGTACAGTGTATTTAAATACATATTGTAAATACACAGTTGTTTTGATAACTCAGCACATTTTTTTTCTATTTGAATAGGATTGACAGTTCATCTGTGTCATTTGGAATTGTAAAGAAATATATTTTTGGTGGTCACAACTAAAAAAGTAAAATGTTCTAATTAAAGTGGCACCAACCAGCAGGGGTATGTGCCATTTACAAATTGACATTTACCAATCTGTTATTTTATATAATTGTAAAATAGTTTGAGAGAAAGTGCCTCAAACCATTATAAAGTGACACCTACCATTCTGAAATGCATTATGAAAACTGGGACTTACCATTCAGAAGTCTGCTGGACTTTGACACTGGCTCTTCACAATGCAGGGTAATGTAGGTCAGTAGATACTATATTAAACTGTCTATTATAATGTGGCTACAGCAAGTCAAATACTTTAACAAAACATTCAGGCTTCTGCAGAAGGAATGCATGTTCACACTAAAAAATGGTTTTATTTATAATTACATAATTCCATAAAATTAATTGTGAAATATTAAAGCCATAGATGAGAACCACTAACTATATAAAGTGATTAGCATTAACACACCCATGCTAAAGTTGACTAAAAAGAGGATAAAAAAAAATCATCTTTTGGAAATTGATCTTAATGCCTTAACTAAAATATGAAGGGAAAATCCAACATTTAATGACACCAATTTTCTTTGTGAATGAATAATGTATCGTAAATAAATAAATGTTCTTCCTTAAAATACAGGGGGCATAAGTCAGGACACCCCTATGTTAAATTGCCATAGAGGAAAGCAGGTTTTTATTTTTAAAAGCCAGTTATTTTATGGATCCAGGATATTATGCAGCCGTTGGAATTAAAATAGCCCCACATCATCACATCCTTCACCATGCCTAGAGATTGGCATGGTTTTATTTCAGTTAGCCTAATAGCTGGTTTGATTTGCATTGAGAGATGCAATACCCCATGCCAATCTCTAGGTATGGTGAAGGGTATGTGATAATGTGGGGCTATTTTAATTCCAAAGGCCAAGGGAACTTTATCAGGATGCATAGTATCCTGGATCCATGAAACAACTGGCCTTTAAAAATTAAAATCTGCCTGCCTCTATGGGAATTTAAGGGGTGTCCTGACTTATGCCCCCTGTATTTTAAGGTAGAACATTTATTTATTTACGATACATTTCACAAAGAAAATTTGTGTCCATAAAGGTTGGATTTTTCATCATTTTTTTAGTTAAGGCATTAAGATCAATTTCCAAAAGATGTTTTTTTTATTCCTCTTTTTAGTCAACTTTAGCATGTGTGTGTTTACTTATGCTAAGAACTGTATTAAATTATAGGCCTATCTGTATTTTTTTTTTTATATTTGTGTACAACACAGTGCTTTTGACAAAGAAACACAGACAACAGAGAGTATAATGTGTAAAAGACAAGGCTGTCTATGAAGTAAATGTATCTACTTGGTGGAATATTAAACACAATATAATAACGTCTATATAGCTGTGGTGCGTGAGCTGATAACAGGAAACACGCAGTGGATTGAGCGCACAGCGGCACAAATGCGTGAGCTTGTCAAGCTCATCCTCCGGACATCAGTGGAAAGTTTGTAGTTCGGTTTGGATGTCAGTGGCAAAGAAAGTAAAACAAGACACGTAATGTTAATGTTATCTGATGGTAAAGAGAGAGAGAGAGCACTTCTGTTGCATGTTCTTAATTGCTGATTGTTCACTCAGCACACATGAGTCATTTGGATTAAAACTAAATTGTATGTAAGTAAAACATGAACTGTTACCTTATTTATGTATAACGAGTGGTTCCATACATTATTACAGGACGTTTGCAGGTCAAGAAGTTTCATGAACACAAATATCAGAAACAAGCACTCTGAAATCTGCCTCAGACTGCGCGCAAATACTGAATTATATTCTCTTACACGTCTTGTGCTTGAACGGACGAATTCACACAAAATTATGTATGAAACGCCTGTCTTGGCGAGGGTCCATAGTGGGTTATATCTCAAGTGGATGTAGAAGACAGTTGAGAAATAAAACGCATGTTTAACAGTATATTCATATTGGATCCATGCATTCGGTCTTAAAAGGACAGCAGCCTAAACCTGCTGCTGTGTTTCAAAGTTGATCAAACAAAGGACAAAGAAATCACTTACTGCTCTTGACTGACTAACTTTTGTAACTTTATAAAGATCCATCTACATTTAATTTATACAGTAATGAATATGCAGTGTTATTTCACATTTGATTACTTCATTCAAATTTATGTACTTGAAAACTACTGTTAGATCTGCCTGAAAACCCCCCAAAACAGTTTATTTCATTTGTAGCCTTTCTTTGTTCTATTGTATTTATTTGTACTATTTGTAATTTGATCATTTGCTCTTATTTTATTACTGACTGTGTACTTGTCTTTAATAATGTTTTAAATTTACATTAATTACGCTAGTAGTTTTACTGTAGTATCAAAATTCGAATGGAGAATTGTGATTTTACTGGTGTATAAACATTTGTACCACTGATCCAATCCTCAGCACTGAGCCATGCTGGAGCAGCTCTAAATATGCACTGTGATATTAAATGAAAGATAAAATATGATTGTGCAAATAATGAACAGTAAAAAGTAACAGAAGCTCATAAAATACATTTCAACATGCTTTATTAAGCATGAAAATAACCTAAGGGAATATGCATTTGCTAAACAAACTAATATGATTGCAAAAGCAAAGAATATGATTCATATTCTTTTGGTTTCTCTAACAATATATATATATATATATATATATATATATATATATAAATAAAAAGTATCGGTATCGGAAAAGTGATATCGGTGCATCCCTTACAAAAAGCAATATGGACTTCTGATAGCTTGTAATGTAAATCGATGAGATCTTTATAACAGGATAGCAGACTACTTGATATAAATATCAGTTGATTCTTGACATCTCCCAATTATATGTCTAACTGATATTATATTTAAATGCTTATTTTTATGATCAAAGAATGATGTAGTTTTTATAGTGGGTGCAAAACGTATAATGCAATGCAGTACAATTATAATTGAAATATGTACAAATATACCTTCCTCAAAAGCCTGATGTATCATATTAGATACTCACATTTTAATAGAATTTTTGTAAAAATGCAATGCATGGATAATTAAGTAATCCTCAGTTGCTTCACATCAATAAGTGGTGATCTTGAAATATTACTAACAATATAAATAATAAGTAAAGATTTCATAGCAAAAATACATGTATACCACAACATTAAAGTGGACTTTTGGAATTATGCTAAAAGGGATTTTACTTACTAAAAAAGTATTTTGTTCTCTCTGTTCTCTATAGGTGAACGGTCGAATTAAAAGCAGAGAGGGATACGCACCCGGTTCAGCCCATCATCGCTGTAAAGAGATGTCCGAGTTCACCAGCTCCCTCTGTAAAGACCTCTACCTCTTCCCCAAGTACTACCCCAACAACTAGACACATGCACACACTCCCCATGCCCAAAGCACACACATAACACACTGCCCTTAGAACTGATTTTGATGCAGTAGAGGGAGCTACACGTTTGTGTTCATCCATCACCCGCTGTAAGCTCAGTATACAAACATGTAAATCTACTTCTTCCATGTGTCATCTATTTCACATTCCTCAGCGCTATACATTTGTACATTATTTAGCATATTGATTTGCTAAGATCAGCTTTTAGAGTTAATTTTTTTTTTTTTATCATAAGAACTTTGTCTTCGAGTGTGCACTTAAAATATTAAGCATTCATTCTCCATATATTCTTTCTTTTCTTTGCCTTTTTCTTTTTTTCCCCCCTAAATAAATGAATTTAGTTAGGAAAGAGTGAAGATGACATTTGTTCATATATGTGAAAAAATATCCATTTGTGTTCATGATAGAGAAACTTTAGGGTTAAAAATAATACAGAAAGTAAAATAGTTTTTTAAATTCCAATGTTTTTTTATTCAAAAGCTGTATAAATCTTTTTTTATTTTATTTTTTAAACAAAGGCAACTGTTTTTTAATCCTTTTTTTTTACTCGTATTTATTTTTTTCTATTATTTTTTTCTTTGTACAGTTTCCCCCCCCTCAGTAGTTTTTGTTCTGTATGTTTTGTAATTGTGAAGCCTTTTTAAAGCCAAACTATGAACTTTTCATTGGTCATTCAGAGCAGCTTAATGACACACCCTCCACATCACACACAGTTGCATGCATAAACATGCATTCTAACATTGTGCCAGTACCATACTTTACTCCTACTTACATTTCACTCAGTGGATTTGAGCAGAGTAGATCTACTCTTATCTTGGGTTTCCTTAATGCAACTTTACATACATTGTATCAACATCAGTTACAGTTATGCTGTATGCACCATGGCAGCTTTTTTCTTTCTTTTTTTTACCTTTTAATGGGGCTTCTTCTTTTAAGTTACACCATTTCACCTTTTGTTTGGCTTTAATAGTTAATGGGCAAACCATTAATATGATGCATATCAATACACTTGATCATTCTACAGATATTTCTGTAATTCCAAAGCTTCCAGATTGAAGTTGCATTCCAAATGGTGTTTCTGTTCGTTTTTCTAAGGGCCGTCATGCGGGGTATTGCCTAAATGAAATGTGTATAATATTCTCATAACGTTTTGTGTCATTATGCCTGTCTATATGCCACAGTTTTTGCATATGCCCCTCACTCTTGCACATTCCTTTTTGCTTTAAATATTTTGTGTGCCAATGAATGCACATTTATGAAGATTGAAAGTATGCAACAACAAAAAAACCTGCAGATGGCAGTAGAGAGCTTTTACTCTTCATCAGCAGACCTTGTGTCATATAGAGGTTCCAGTGTTTAGACAGTCTTCCTGTTCTGCACACACAACATTATTCCTCCTGGGAAAGCAGATTGTAAATTAAGTGTGCCGTTTTAAGTGTATGCGTCTTCCTTACCTAATAGGCATGACCATTAGGTTTAAGGTCATGACCTTTGACCTTTTGACACTGCCATGGCATCCCTCTAGCCCTCTTCTACATTTCACACTCGTCACCTTTAGCATAAGTTATCACCCAACATGATTTTTTTACTGTGTTTTATTTTATATTACTGTTTTAGCAGCCAAAATGTTCAATGTAGATTTACACTGTTCATGCTAATATTGCTTTCAATCAACTGTTACTTTTTTTTTATCTTGATATTTTAACTGAGCTTCTTTGAACTGGGATAATTATATGGGTAATGATGTACATTTTAAACAAATATTAACATTCTAAATTTAAAAATGAGGCACTGGTGCAGAGACATAATTTATAAATGATTACTTTCATAATGGAAATGGTGCCATGATTTAAAAAAAAAAAAATTCAAGTATTTAAGCAAATTACTGGTTATTTGATGAAATACTAGAAGTCATTTTCTGAAGTCGTTTATTTTTTAATGAAAAAACAAATGGAAATAGAAAATGTTTTTATTTAGAAATGGTATAGCAATATTTGTTTATTGCTGTAGACATTCTATTGAGACAACGCCAGCACATGCATGTTCTCCAAAATCTGTTTAAAATGAAAAGAAAGTTGGGTTCATTTTAAACTGTATTTATAGATAATCCATGTTTTTCTCAGGCTTTGTTCACCTAGTTTTGATTGTGTGTTCAGAACATGTTTGTAACAGCATTGTGACACTAAGCCTTACAGGTTCTTGTTGTGGTAACATGTTTAAAAAAGTTCCCCTATGAAAGTGTTAAAACCCACGTGGTACATACTATAAAATCCAGTTTAGCCCCCCCCCCCCCAGCCTTACTGTGCCAGATGAGTGCCTAGTAAACTTGATATTAATGGATTATTCACTGCCTTTGTTATGTGTACTAACCAGCTATGAAGGGTGCTTAAATCAACTATAGGGAAACTGTAATTTTTGTATTTTTGTAATGCATAAACTGCCATACAATAAAAGGAAAAAAAAAACTGTTCCAAAGACCCTTGATTTGTGTTTCGTTTTATTGTCATTTGCAGTGTTGGGGAAAGTTACTTTTAAAAGTAATGCCTTACAATATTGTGTTACTCCCTAAAAAAGTAACTACAGTAGTCAACATTTGAAGTGTATCAAAATCTTTCATAAAAGTTGAATTAATGCATTACTCATTACTTGAAAAAGAAATCTGATTATGTAGCTCTAATTACTTGTAATGTGTAACCCCCAACACTTGTCATTTGCATGGATAAATGTATCTGTTTTTGTGTGTTTGAGTAACACTGTGTATTGTTGGTAAGTGTCATAGCCATGTTGTATGTTATGATCTGTATTTAAGTATTGACTTGTTTAGTATTAGATGTCTCGCACTCCCTCTCCCTCTCTGTTTTTCAGAGTTGTCCTCGGCTTCCGTGGTGATGCATTTTTATCCATGTGCTCGGGTTTCTCTGTCCTGCCGTGGCTGCAGGAACGGCCGTCATTGTGCCGATCCCATAACACCTACCCACCCGACCTGTTAGCGTGACTCCATAAAGTCTTTGCCGCCGGGATCAGATGGTATGTAATGTGCGGAGGATTATTTTAATCACTTTGTTATTAAGCTTTATTTAGCTGTATTTCCAGGTATAGCAGTTTGGAGGCCCAGTTGTCGTATAAAAAGTGAAAACCTACATAATGCATTTCAGATTCATGCAACACTTTTTTTTTTGTGGTCATTTAGCTTGTCAGACTCACCCGGATGTCCCCCTAGGGCAGAGATTCATAAATGGAGGTTTGTCAGTTGATGAACAGCTAATAATTAAACCAAATGTAAAATTAGAATCCTTAAATGAGTCAATGCAATTAAAACTGAAATCGCAATATAGCTCAGTGTTATTATCAAACCAAAGATTGTGCTTCAATTAATTAAATTTAGTCTGTTGCAATGTGTGTATCAGGGTGAAGAGGGGCACTGTTACATATGTGCAATGTTTTAGTTTCATTGAAATACTATTATAGTGTTTTAAATTAGTTTTTATTTTTGTATTGTACTTTTTTTCATTTCAATTTTAGTTAATATTTTAGTCATTTTGATGTGTTTTGTCATTTATTTAGTTTCTTTTAGTTGTTTTCTTTTAGTCACTTTTATTTCAGTTTTAGTCATTTTAGTACACCAAATTAAACTAAATAAAAACGAGAAATGTTGCTTTGGCATCAAAAATCCAAAAAAGGTGTGCACATCCCATACACCCTTATTTGGCTCAGGTGCAGGACAACAAAATAACAATAATGGAAAAAAGAAGCGTGAAGTATTAAGCACAAGAAAACTGCAGCTCCAACTAATTTTATTGATCGCACAACGTTTTGAGCATCAGGTCTTTATCAGGCACAATACCAATGTGAAATAAAAACAGCTCTTTATAGAAAACATTTGATCACCTTTATTAGACAAACTCAAAAGCAGGTGACAAATATGTCATTTGACAAGAACATTATTTTTTTTTTTTGCTTAATCAAAAATATAAAATGTTAAAACCTAAATCTTTAATAAATTATTTTTCTCACTAACTCATCGCTTTATGTGCAGTGAGTTCAACATGAATTTTGGCTTCACTTTATTTATACATTTCTGTGGATAGACTCATGTTTTTGAAGTTTCCACAGAGATGATAACGGTGTTGCTTTCAAAACTCGTTTTCAAAAACTTGCGCTTTGAAACTTACTTCAAAGTTTCCATTCTCAGGCCACCAAAACGCGGTTGGCGTGTAAATGAAATGAATGGCCAGAAAAAAGCTTTAAAAGCTTGCTGTTTTCTGTTGAAAACGGTGTTGTGTAAGTGGCCCTTATGTTAATAACTAATGATTTTCACAATTAAAATTAATCAGTTAAAAAATTAAGCTATAGACAATGAGTTTCTTCTCAATCTTTGTTGCATTAATTTCCTATTATCCTATTATGAAAGACCACGTAATTTGCTCATTAGCTTCACATTGAATGTTACCACAACAAAGCTTGGCAGCAACAACTGGAATATCCTATTGCTTGCTGTTAATATGATACAAATAAATGTACAAAAATTTACTTTTTAAAATATTCTTAATGTATGTGTTCCTGATCTGCTCTTAACTTTATAAGTTAAGGATAAAACACATAACGCATTAAACACATTTCTTACCTATGAAAATTTTTTAAACTTAATATGAAATGTACGACGAAAAATGTGTGTGATGTATCAAAACAAAACAACCTGAATTATTCTGTTTATTCTGCCAACTCCCCCGCCATATCTACATTTAAAATGATTTGCTAATGTGACCTTAAATATTCAATATATATATATATATATATATATATATATATATATATATATATATATAGTCAATATTTTACATCTAAAGTGTTTGGCTGAAATTAAAGTTTGGGATCCCCTGCCCTTGGGAAATGTCTGTAAACCTTTCGGTCTCTAGAAGCCATCCAGAATGGCGAGGGACTCGACAGAGAGTTGACATATTCATCAGCCTGTTAATCAGTCATGGCTGAATCACAGCAAGTGTGAGTTGTATTTTAAGTCTGTGCGGGGCTTCCGAGTTTCCTCGCTGTTGAATTAAATGCTGTTGTATTGAGTCACTTTGCCTCCCTCTACCGCCCTCCAAAACGCATACTCACTCATCATGTTACACGGGTGCCCCCGAGAGGGTGGTGTCCTGTCAAAAAAACACCCGTGCTCGCCAGAAGGAACGAAAACAAGAAGAGGTAGAAGCAAAACGGAAATCCAGTTGGGAGGGGTTCAGCCCGGAAGATAGATGGGGAGGCATGTTGCTGCTAGTAACGGCTGAGAGTGGGGATGGCGCTAATGTGGCGTGCGATTAGCTGTGTGCCGCGGCTAAGAAAAGACAAGCAGATCTGGACTTGCGTTATCTATTTAACATAAGTACGCTTATTTGCACTCGTCTGTTTCAGTCGCTGTCTTCACCAGCTCTGTGTTTGGTCTTTTTTTTCTTACTGATGTTACTCATTCACCCATCCATCTTTATAGTGATTTTTATCCGTTTATCCTCTTGCCGTCTTTGATTGATCCTTCTTAATCTATTTCTTATATATGTTTATTCTAGGGTTTGGATTAGAGTTGCAAGTTATTAACATTGTGAAACTAAAAAATTTTTTTGTTTTTCAAGACTGCACAACCTGGAAATATCAGGGAATTTCAAAAGTGTGGTTTACAGCACTGGAAAAGTAATAAAAAATGTATAAAATCTATGAATAAAATAATTGAAACTTTGAAACCTTTTCTGTCATTCAGATAATTTTATATGCAGTTATCCAAAGGAAAACTTTAATCCGTTTTAGTGCATTTAAAGAATACATTTTAGGTTTAGGTTTCCCATGCTTTTGGAAATATCGAGGAATTTATAAATAAATTAATACAATCTTAAAAGGTCACAGAAAATTATGTAAATTACCATATTGTTTCCGCTAATCCGGTCTGTTTTAAAAAGGAAAAATATTAAAACTTCATGGAAATTTCAGACTGATTTCAAATAATGCTCGTCTATGAAGTGATTGCAATCTCTAATGAAAAAAAATAAAAAAAATACTTATCCCGTACTCTAGAATGGTAAAAGTTATGGAAACTCATAGCTCAAAATGATTGAGATTACTGATCTTACTTATTTAGCTTATACCAAATTTACTGATACTAAGCATTGGACAGAAACTATGATCAACACCATAAAGTTTTGTAAGCTTGTTTGTGTGCTCTGCACCTTCATGTGTGTTATGGTGTAGTGTTTTACAGGTAGGCCGACTCTCTGACCGTTTGTGGATGGTGTGCATTAGTGTTCCAGTGTATCTAATTGAAGAATCACACGTCTCAGCATTTTTCTTGCATGTGTGTGTTGCGGGTACTGTAACGTAATAGTGAGACTGCGTGTGTATCTCGCGCTTTGAGTGGGGTGGTGTGTGTAACTGAATAAACGGGTAAGAGTCGGTGAGTGTATGTGTTTCATATGCTGTAACACAGGAGTGAGACTGTGTGTTTATTTTTGGCTCAGTGCGAGCGTGTCGATGGCTGCCGATGCGTCGCAAAGGAAAGCTCTGAGATACCAGCAAACCCTGGTCAGTCACTGTCTTTCTGTGCCTCTTTCTCTCTCCCGTTGTTTTGTTGTCTTACGCCGAGGAGTTTCGCTGTCTTGCTGTTGGTGGGTGGCTTGGTGAGGCTTGTCGTGGTCAGTCGGGTCTGTTCTAACCTAGAAACGCTTGTCTGCCCAAAATACGACTCTTTAAATAATGGGTCTCAAAGTATTTCACTTCACTAGCCTCGGCTTTAATTGATTTTCCATTCTATTCTTAGTGGCGACCCACATGGAGCTCACTGGGCTGTTCTAGCACAACTCATGTATAGGTATGAGAATTGTCGTAACCTGTGTCAACACCCTGCTGATTAAAGGCAATATGTCTTGTAAAATCCCATTAGTGTCAATGCTGTGGATTTGTGCTTCCTTATCAGATGGCAGAGAAACCATGCTTGTGTGTTCTACTTTCCACCTTTTTGCGTGTTTAATGCGTCTCTGTCATTTTATGATTTCTTTAGGCAGCTTCCAGTTGGAACATTTTCTGTCCAAAATCTGTTTACTGGATCTCTGCAGGTCATTCGGGGCGGAAAAGGTCTCATGTTTCTGAAGATTCTGTAAAATATCTGAATGCCCTTGAGGATTATTCGTAGAATTGCTTAACTAAGCAGATGTGCGGACCAAACCTCGTGATTTGTGCATATTCGTGCTTACCTACGCAGTACATCTCTGCTGCTATATGCTAGCAGAAACCTGAGCATGCAGGTTAAATATACGCCTAGCCCTCTCTGTTGGGCTGCTCTCGGTGGCTGCTATACGGCCAAGAGGAACGTATGGTCAGCTGTTCAGGTGCATTAAGCTATTTGTTAGAGTTTGGTTCCATTGGATAGATTATTTGGAAGGCCTAAAGATTGTATTAAAGTAAAAGGAAATCGATTGAACTCGAAAGGTCAAGTGTCAAAAGCAAGCGCGAGAGAATAGTCGTAAATGTGGTGTGTGAGAAAGTGAGACGAGGGAGGCGAAAGAGCGTCAATTCTTTAGCTGTCAGTTTTGCACTGTCACAAGTCATTAAGTTCCCACACACAAACTCCCCTCAACCTTCCCTTTCTCCACCTGTCTTCCTCTCTTCTCTCACTCACAAGTTCCCAAATCGATTTTGCTCTTCTGCTGCACAATATGGGAAGTTCGCCAGAGCCGAGAGCTTTTTTTAACCTCTGTAAATTTTACGCATAAACGCATTACTGCCCATGCTGTCCCATTTCTGTCTGTCTCGCATACGCAGGAGATTCCTGTAGGGAAAATGATCCAGTCAAAGAAAAACTCGATCAGTAGCCCTATTCATAGGCTTTATGTGAATGTTTACCTCTGTAATCAGATTTAATATGCTGTTACCATGTTGCTGCTGATTTTTTCACACAAGACATTACAAGTGTGTGTGTAGTCAGATTTTGCAAACTTGAAGAGATAATTCATGTATAAAAGAACATTCGGTTATCATTTACTCATCCTCATGCCATTCCCAGAACTGTATGACTTTCTTTCTCATGCAGATATTTTGAAAAATGTTGGTAACCAAACATCGTATAGACAAAAAAATGTGCTTTATATGATGAACGGATTGAATTTAGGCTTTTATTCACATTCAAACATTCGACGCACACATCAGTTGTGGTAAACGGAAGCTCAAGCATTCGCATCATGTTTGAGCTTCTGCAAGAACCAATGAGGTTCATTCTCGTGTTACGCACCACGTTTGAGCTTTGAACCAATGCGCTTCTGTTTATATTCGCTGATCAATGTTTATATGTAAATAAAAACCTAAATTCAATCTGTTCATCATATAAAGTAATTACGTCTCTTCCGAAAATTTGGCCTAACCCCTCAATTCATATGGATTAGTTTTACGATCTCTTTATGAACTTTTTGAAGTGTCAAAGTGATAGTTGCGTAACTGTCAATGGAGAGACAGAAACCTGTCAGATTCCATTTAAAAAATATCTTCTTTTTTGTGTTCATAAGATGAATGACACGAGGGTGAGTAAATGATGACAATTTTCAGTTTTTGATGAATTAAGAATTGTTTAAAAAAAATTACCCATTTTATATTCCACAGAAAGAAAGTAACTCAAAGTAAATGGTGACAGAATTTTATTTTTTTGGGGTTAACTATCCCTTTAGTTAGGGAATGAAGGGATAGTTCACCCAAAATAAAAAATTCTATCATTCTTTACATCCAAACCTTTGTGGCTTTCTTCTTTGGAACAGATAAGACATTGGAATCCCACTTACTTTCATTATATGAACAAAAACACTTTTCAAATGATCTTTTTATGTGTTCCACTGAAGAACGTAACTCATACAGGTTTGGAAAAAAATTATTCAAAACTACGCAAGGGAAAAATTGTGATGGGAAAAAAATTAGGAAAAAAGGAAAAATTATACTGTTGCTAAGCTTTTGCGTTCACGTTTTGTGATGGATATAAAGTGGGAGGAGTTATATTTAAAAACTTTTCCCTCAGAAACTGCGCGACTGTGACAAAACATTTGTATTCTCGCACAAAACTATTGCGTTTCCCTGAGAAACTTTGCTTGCGAAAGCACTGAAATATAGCTTTTCCTCTCACATCATTTCCATAACAAAAGTAAACGCAAAAGTTTAGCGAGAGAGCGCAAATGCATTGAAACACAATTTTCCTCTCATCTAATTTTTTTTCACCATGCCCCTTTAGGGGATCCGTACCGAACAGTTTCTGTGAGGGTCAGGTTTAGAGTTGGAGGATGGAAAATATAATTTGCTTGGTGTAAAAGAAAAGAAGTCAATGGAAAGTTTCCACTACGATGGGAAAACCAGTGTGTGAATGCTCTTAGATGATCGGTGTATTCGTTTACAGCAGTGTTTGCTTATACTAATGTTAACAGCACTACGTGTTGTTTTTAATAGTCACAGTTAAGTGATTTCACTTCCAGGTCATACAGCTGCCGATGACCCTTCTTTAGCACAGAGGCCTCTGGGAGTCTGACTGCTGAATGACAGCAATGAACAGACTGAGAGTGAAATGGCGAGAGTGGAGGAAGTGTGCAGGAGATAAAAGGGTTGTTGTGTTTGAACCTTTACTTCATAATTGGGCAGAAATGCAAATAATAATGTTTTGATGATGAGTTAGCATATTCCTGAGGTTCTGAGAATTGCAGACTACAGAATTCTGCAATATCGAAATCCAAGCAAGTTTGCAAACCAACTACTTTTGCTTAAGGTTTTGTGGAACTTTTTAATAACTTCATGTAATTATTGAGCATTGATTAAATGCTTTACTGATCAGTACTTTAATGTACTTTCAAAAATGGATGCTGTGTGAAAATACACATAGCATCTTATTTAAATGACTATCATCTAATAAATCTGTTCAGCATTAGATAGTCTTGCGTAGCCTGGTTTTTGACCATCGACACAAAGTCTGGTCCACTTCTTTTATGTGCTGTTTTAAGGGTGGGTAAATTGTTGATAAGCTGGTCTTAAAAAAACTTGCACAGCACTGTCTGCTTCACAGAAAACACAGAATAAATGTGCCTGAATATGTTACCTCATAATAAGAATTTCTATTTGTCCAAAGTAATAAAACTGATTATTTTAAGGACAAATCCTAATATGCAATTCTGTGCAGTGTTTTCTTCTAATATCTTTCTGATTCAATGCCAGTAACTTGGCTGATAACATGGGAAGTTTTAGCCAATTCAGTCATTACTTCTTTATAAACTTGACAATCTGAATCCAGTTTATGCATTTGTTTTCAGATGGACTGGCAAAAACTTTTGCACTCCTGGAATTTGCTTTAATCTGAAACTGTCCAGTTAGATTAGAGCAGTCTATGTTAATGAAAGGACAGTGTAGAGGTGAAACGAAACGTTAGAGATGTCACTTCACATCACAAAGCTGATGAGCAGCATAAAACCGCACGCATCAATCAACACCATTAATGCAGGTTTAACTGAATTCAACTTAAGCACAGACGACAATGAATGAAATGATGCAGACAACGCTTGCACGTCCAGATATCTGCAGTCTGACCGCCAGACAGGATTAGGAAATTACAGCCCTGTGAATTAATAGCTGCTGACAGCCCACTGTCAACCACAAGTGCTCTGCATTATGGGTAATGTGGTTTACTGATGTGTTAACCTACAGGACACCTCCTATAAGGCAGATACAGTTACTAATATTGAATATTTTGGAAGGTGAAAAGGAGAAGGAAAAGAGGAACCGAGGAACATAGCAGGCGAAAGAAAATGAAGACCGGAACAGACTGACTGACAATAAAAGAGCAAGATGATAAGGGAGCCCATCAACACTTTTGAGACTGTTCTGAATTATGATCAGATTCTGGTGAGGTTAAACATTATTATATTTCTTCTTTTTTCTCAGCTTAAACATTTAGTTTATACTTACCAAATACTGTAGTGTTCAATTTTATAACTCTTAAATGGAAACTTGGGATGAAGGTTAATCTATATTCTAGTATTTTCACAGAATTTAATTCCTTTTTTTCTTTCTTGGTGCTTTCAGTTAAAATTACTGCTTTAACAAACAAAAACAATAAACAGCCATGCATATCAAAATATATGTATAAGTTAATTTGTTCATTATGTCAACTACTAATACCAAATTTAAATATATCAACACTAAATAATAATTAACATTATCACGTATTAATATTAATGCTATTATATTAATATACCAATAATATGTGCTATTTTTAAGTTGAAATGTTTGTGCATAGATGCCGATCCCGTGTGTGGCTGGAATGGCTGAGCACCCACGGAAAGACACGAGATATTCTCCATTCATTTTAACCAATCAAAAAAATCGATTGCTAATCCCCCTTCAAACGAAAGCAAGAGCTCCCTCATTTGAAACTGTAATAATATCATATTGGCAAAAATGATTTTGCAAACGCTCTATTTTTTGCTTGTTCCTTGGAGATTGCAAATGTTTCTATTTACAATGTGCTTTTGCAGCGGTGAGCAATGTAGCCAATCACAGACATGTTTGTTTATCTCTTGAATGCAATGGCCAATCAGAGGTGTTTAATTTAGTCCGAAGTAGCCGATTTCTGCACGCTCGCAAATCCTCTCATTAAGAAACGAAGGATGTTAGTAACTAAGAGATTTATTGTTCAGTGTAGACAACTTTATTGATCATAACGGAACTTTGTGAGATTGCGATTAACTGAGATGAGTGACGGCTTTTTAGTGATTAATAAGGGATCGCTCTTTGCGTGCTTTCGAGTATTTGGTTGATAATGTATTTCCACTTGAAAGTTTCCAAGTTTTCTTTTTTTTAGGTGATTGTAAAGGTCTTGTCTATGTGGAATGGTATTCGTAAGAGTGAATATCAAAAGACGAATTGTGGGATGAAGTGTGGGCTCCCTCCTGCAGAAACATAAATCTGTGACTGTTAATTATTATTTAGATACTGTATGACCAGTGTGTCTTGATCTCCTGATCAGTCTGTCAGTCAATGGGTCAGATTATATTATTATACTTACACACACGCTTATACACACACACTGACCAGCATAACTGTGTTTTAATTAACTCTCAAAGTCACTATGTCCTTCAATGCTTACGTCTGTTAGCAACTTTTACTCTCTCTGCTCAGCCTGTCTTCCTGTCTGTCTTACTCTCTCTTGAATTTTTTATTTTTTTGTCTCAAATCCTCCAATCTATTATATAGTCAAATTCAAATCGTTTTAAAGAATCATTTTATTAATTTCAGTTGTCTGGCGAAGACATCATCTGATCCGTGCGTTTGTCAGGCCCAATGAGTTTCAGGCCACGGTTGTAAAGTTAAGCCTTCACTGTGAAAATCGGTTAGAGGAATGAGGAAAACAGGTGTTTGAGAGAGAAAGAGAGCGAGAGAGAATATGTTGTCCTAAAGTAAATGTTTTTCTGTCCTGGAACAGTCTCTCTCACGCTGTCATCCTGTATCAGTGTACTGACTTTTTGGAAAATTGAAGAGTCAGTGATAGAGTCAGCCTTGGGTCCTCTCTATATCTGACGCAAACTCTAGTATCTTATCACTGTAATGTAATAGATGAGAAAGGAATTAAAAGACAAAGTTTGTAAAATATTTTATTCAGTATACTTCTTATTCTGTCAGGTTTTTTCACTCCGGGTTTTAGTTAAATCATCGTGTGTGTGTGTGTGTGTGTGTGTGTTCAGGTGTAGTGTATAAATGCTGCTGGATAGTGTGAGATGCTCTGTGGAAGAATGTAAAATCTCTAAACAGTATGTTCAAGACAGCAGCTTCACAAGAGGTGGGTTTGCATTAGTCTCTATTATAGATGCATTTTATAAAATTCAGCATTCTTGTTCACAGTCATTTGTTTCATAACCCTTATTAATTAGGGTTAATCTGTATTTTAAGGGGACATCGTTAAATTGTACTTTACTTAACTACTGAGTAATATTAATTAAATACATGTACTTACCATAGAGTTGTGGTTAGGGTTTGGTTTCTGTTTTTACTAGAGTAAGTACATGTAGGAACGTGTAACTACGTCACCTTAAAATAAAGTTTCACCCTAACTTTAATGAATATATTAATAATCATAATATTTAAGATTATATATATATGCTTACATAGACATTTGTAGACAATATTTTGCGAAAGCACAAATATACGGTTTATTTGTATATTGTATATATACATATACGGTATATACACACACACTTAACAGATCATTATTTAATGTACTTTCCTCAGTATTTAATTATATCTTCATACCTTAGTTGCAATTAACATAGATTGTCTGAGTCTGACTACTGGTTTATTATATAATAATTGTTAACGAATAGATTATTTCGTTTAAATCGCTGTCAATTGCTAGTGAAAGAGAATGACTTTAATTTGTGTTGAAATTAATATACATTCTGGCCCACATTTTCCGTGCTATTACAACTTCCAGAAAAGTTCAAAATTCTACATTTGGATAAAATTTTAAGTAATAAAGAACCCTTTATTTTACATGTAACTTAATTGTATAATTTAGCTATCATGTCTTAATGATTAAATAATTGTTTCGTTGACTGATAAAGCTATTGAGTTTTTTTAAAATGAGTTAAATCCCCAAATGTTTGTTGGCCTTTCATGGTGTCATTAATTTAATTCTAACATGCTTTTATTCATTTACATATTTATTTATCACATTTTACATATTGAACTAAATATATCAAATGAATATTATGAGTCGTACTTTTATATTGAGCATTTCTTGTTTTTGAGTGTGCATGAGGGGGCTGAATCTGATCCCTTCAGTCTCGCACCATGTGGGGTCTGTGCTGCTCCAGAATGTGTGTATGGAGGCGTGTGTGTTCGGTGTAATGGAAGGAAGGAGAAAAATGTCTTTGTGGATCACTTCCTCCTTTACTGGCCAATAGCCAGAGTGTGCTCTATCCTGATGGACAGCTCAATATTTGTGCATTTGTATACTTGTGTAGTCACAATGATATCAGAATTGATTATTATTATTTTTATATGGCCTCCATTTAGTTTCCAATGCCCACATTCAATGTTCAAGTCAATTTCCGATGGACAAAATCAAGTCTCGCATTACTTTTTTTTTTCCTCGTTCAATAAGCCACTCGGATATACATCACAATAGGGAAGAAAAATTGGAAGCAATTTCTGGTCCATGCCGACTTGAATCTGTTCTTTCTTTCTTCCGGGGTGTTTGCAATTTTCTTTGGTCGTGCAATATAGTTGTACAGTTTGAGGGCTACATTTTCGGGGTGAATCTAGTGTGTCGGTGCACTGTATGATTGAGAGTATCTCGGGGGAGCGCTTTTTCCATTCTGCCCTGTTCGACAGCCTGACTATTTCTGTCTGACACATACAAATGACTGTAACTCACCACCACACACACTTACATTGATTCACTTCACATTCCTACTTCTACAAGTATTCTCATGCACACAATCACACTGAACTAATGAGCACTCTGAAAGTTACGTGAAATCAGGACTTCTGTGTAACATCAAAGGATTTTTCACTACTGAATTGCAATATCTATGTCATCAAGACTATTTACACACATTTTTAGTTTCGCATTCTCACTGCAGTAACACCAGATATGACCTCCATTGACTTTCTTCACTTTGCTGATCAATGGAAGTGCCATGTTGTCATTTCTGTTCTTGGTAGAAAACCACGTTCTGTCTTTTTCAGCTGTACGGGGAATACCGGGAGCAGCTGGGTAATGTTGCCAGACGGGAGGCCACACATCTGTTGACTGAAAGGCAACGGAAGAGGCATGCCGGCAATGCCAAGGGAACCAGGAGAGGCCTTGGCCGAGCACATCATGCCAGCCTGGATGTGGGGCCCATGACACCAGGTTTAAGCCCCTCCTCCTCTATAAAGAAGCCACGCCCCTATTCCAAATGCCAGGGTGTGTGACAAAAAAAACTTTCATTCTGGTTACCTAAAAATTACATGCACTGTTCTAAAGTGCAGATAAAATATGCAGTGTGAATAGCCATTAGAATGTGTTTGCTTTGCAGATTGTCTGGGCCGTATGCAGAGGTATATGGTGACAAAGCTGGGGGAGGACTGGATCTTCTTGGTTCTATTGGGTCTCACTATGGCTCTGGTTAGCTGGAGCATGGACTATGCCAGTGCCAAGAGCCTCCAAGGTACATCACAGTATATGCCTTTTTGGTGACACTTAGGGTGCTTTTACACTAGCACTTTTGGTGCGGACCCACCAACTGTGCCCGAATCTACCTAAAAGGTTGGTCTGGGTTACAGTTCGAATGAACTCCGTTACGGTTTGCTGCTGATTTGAATGCAGTTGTACTAAATCGCGGAAGTGAAACGCTATTGATACCGTATGATTCAATAGTACTGTGTTTTTCTGTGTTCTCTTACTCTTTCACTTTCCTGACAAATGTGGCTGAAGCACTGCAAGCAGAGAGAATAAATATCTCATTTGTGCTCATTTTTAGCAGAAATAGACTCCCACCGCCTTTAAGCTGCAGTCCGTAACGTTTTCTTGTGTTTAAAATGCACAAAATGTATATAATAAGCGAGTACATCATGAATCCATTTTCGAAAACGTGTTTTTGTCTTATCCTGAATCACTACAGTACACCTATAATAAGTACAGTATATGTAAATGTTTGTTTATGTATGAATGACGAATTGCATAATCCAGCGATCTTTTGCTGATAATTAAACGTGAATTTCCAACACTGTAACAATACAAAGCGTTTTGAAAGTTACACTTCAATGATACACTATGACACCACGTAACAATCAAATGAAGTTTAAACACAATAAAGGATATAAACCACACATTCGCTTTTGGATAAGTGTCCAAGTATCTTGTGAAATGGCAATAGGGTCCAAAATCAAAAGTCATCACTGGTCAACTTTGCCCAAAGGACCCTAGTTATGGCATCTCTGATTTCGCAAGACCGCCAATTCTAAGAAAAACTAATTTTCGGAGCTGAAGGGAGGACACCACCTCAGAGAGCCAATTACTGATTATGTGAACATACACTGAGTTCCATCTCTTAAGGATAATTCTCTTGGCAATTGACGTGCCAAAATGAAATAATAAAGGTACCGTTTGCAATTCACAGTGACTTATACTGTAATAAACATTAATCATGCCATGCTCTGAATAATCAGAAATAATCAGAAAAATCTGAATTAGTTATACAAATTAAACATTATATTAATTATTACAGTATATACAGTATATGCATTAAAATCTGTACAAACAGAAAAATGTACAAAAATTTTCTCTTTAAGGGTGCACACCTTGTCACTGGGGAAGTACTCAAATGTGCCTTAATTATTCCTAAAGGGTGGATATTTGTACCCTAATTCTAATTCTGACTGAATGAAGTATAATCCATTACATTTAGTCAATACCCACTTTAATTTGTCGTGCCATTTCTTATAATGTCTTATAATACTTTACTATAATACTACTATTTTATTGCAAATGTTGTTTGCTAAATATCTTGGGTGACAATTTGCATTACGAACACCCCATTACAGGCTTATACCTATATTTACTGGCATCAAATATTACCATTTGTTTGAAGGAGTTTAAATAATTAACCCTGTAAAGCCTGACATGAAATAATAGTCCACATTTCCTGAATAGTTGGAATAAGTCACATTCTAAGAAATGGAAGTCTATTGAACATTTAGACAAAATCTTGCATATGAAAGTTTGCATATGTTATCATGCTTTATGGTGCATATAGGAAGATATAGGAGAATATGGAGAAAAAAAAGTTCAATTTAATTCAGAGGCCCAAACTGACCAAAAATACTGACTGAAATTGAAGCAGTTGCTGATATTAATATAGCCAAAATGTAAGATGAATGAGGTCTTTATAACAGTATAGCAGACCGTTTACATAAAATGCTTATAAATATCAGTAGTCGCTCTATATCTTCCAATAATATGTCTTGGTAAGATGATATTTAAATGCTTAGTTTTATGATCAAAGCTCTGTAGTTTTTATTGTCGGGGTCAAAACATAAAATGTAACGCTATAATGATTGAGAGATCAACAAATAAATGTTCCTCAAAACCTTGATGCGTCATATTTGATACTTGCATTTTACATTTAATAGTTTTCTAAAATTGATGAATGGATGATCAAGTAAACCTAAGTGTTTCAGTCCAGTAAGTATTCATCTTAAAATATCGCTAACAATATATTCTTCTGTTTACTTTATGAAAATCAGTAAAGATTTCACAGCAAAAAGATGTGCAAGATGATTTGTAGGTGAATCGTTTTAAAATACTGTATATTAAATGGCTTTTTACTTGCTAAAAAAAGTATAAACTCTCATTCAGATGACAGAAGGCATGTACAGTAGAAGATAGTTTTTGATCATTTAGGCCTTATAAATGTGTGCATTAAATATGATACAGTAGGCTTTACAGGGTTAATAGTTATTAATGAAAGTCTTTAATACCTTTTAACTGAGATGGTAATTGTATGAAATTACATCTTTCTGTTGTACTTGTAACCCTGTTAATCAGATAACAAATATTGGTCAAAAACATTATTTTATTTTTTATATTAAACTTCTTTCCTTCCCCCCTTATACTGTGGGACCTGATCAAATGAAAAGTGTCCTAGAACTTTTCTTCTACCTCTCTCTCTAACAGCATATAAGTGGATGTATGGAGAGCTGAAAGGGAATGTGGCTCTGCAGTATCTGGCCTGGGTCTCATATCCCATCATCCTCATCGTGTTTGCATCCCTTTTCTGTCATCTGGTCGCTCCACAAGCTATAGGTATGCTTTTATTTCATTCCTGCTTTTATTTCCCTATATTCTTTCTTTTTATCTCTGTCCTTCCACAATTCTATTGGCATCTCTGTTCACGGTGTCACCAATCCATGAGGCCTTTTTTCTCTGTTCTGTCATCTGTTTTTTGCTATTGTACTTTATATTCAATCTTTGTCTTGTTTTTGTCCTCAATCCTTCTCAAGCACCCACAATACATCAAATCTTCCTACCCGCTTTCCAAAATGTGATCATCATGGTCTCGTTTTCTCTTGCTTTCTCTCGCCTCTCCATCTACAGTTGTTTTGATAGCTTTCTCATGTGCCCCACATCAGACTTCAGGATATACAGCAATCTTTTTCATCTTTAATAATCGCTGTGACAGGATCTACACTCCGTGTAAAATGATGTTTGTGTTTTTATAGATTAATTTCACGCGCTCTCTTTTATCTGTTCCTCAGGCTCTGGGATCCCTGAACTCAAGACCATCCTCAGAGGTGTGGTGTTAAAGGAGTATCTGACACTCAAAGCTTTTGTGGCTAAAGTCATTGGTCTTACGGCTGGACTGGGCAGTGGAATGCCCATCGGGAAGGAGGTGGACCGCTTCTACTTATTTTATTATATTTTTATATATAAATGTAAAACATTTAATTTAAATATGTAGATTGTTTTATAAGTTAATAATTTTTTTTTTTACTGTAACAAAGATTAACTTTATGAAGATTCTGTCTGTCTGTATAATTCTATGTATCTATCTATCTATCTATCTATCTATCTATCTATCTGTCTTTCTATTTAATTGTCTCTATCTATTTGTCTATCTGTCTGTCTATCTATATACCTATCTATCTATCTGTCTGTCTGTATAATTGTATCTATCTATTTATCTGGCTGGCTGTCTATATAATTCTATCTACCTATATAATTGTCTCTATCTGTCTGTCCGTCCATCATCCATCTATCTGTCTTCAGTGTCTGTCTGTCTGTCTGTCTCTCTGTCTATATAATTGTATGTATCTGTCTATCTCTGTCTATATATTTTTTTCTGTCTGTCTATATAATTGTATCTATCTATCTATCTATCTGTCTGTCTGTATAATTGTATCTATCTATCTATCTGTCTGTCTGTCTATATAATTGTATATATCTGTCTATCTGTCTGTCTGTCTATATAATTGTATCTATCTATCTATCTGTCTGTCTGTATAATTGTATCTATCTATCTGTCTGTCTGTCTATATAATTGTCTCTATCTGTCTGTCCGTCCATCATCCATCTATCTGTCTTCAGTGTCTGTCTGTCTGTCTCTCTGTCTATATAATTGTATGTATCTGTCTATCTCTGTCTATATATTTTTTTCTGTCTGTCTATATAATTGTATCTATCTATCTATCTATCTGTCTGTCTGTATAATTGTATCTATCTATCTGTCTGTCTGTCTATATAATTGTGTATATCTGTCTATCTATCTATCTGTCTGTCTGTATAATTGTATCTATCTGTCTGTCTATATAATTGTATTGATCTGTCTATCTCTCTATCTCTATCTGTCTGTCTGTCTATATAATTGTATCTATCTGTCTATCTCTCTATCTATCTGTCTGTCTGTATAATTGTATCTATCTGTCTGTCTATATAATTGTATCTATCTGTCTATCTATCTGTCTGTCTGTATAATTGTATCTATCTGTCTATCTCTCTATCTTTCTGTCTGTATAATTGTATCTATCTATTTATCTGGCTGTCTGTCTATATAATTCTATCTATCTATATAATTGTCTCTATCTGTCTGTCCGTCCATCATCTATCTATCTATCTATCTATCTATCTATCTATCTATCTATCTGCAGTATCTGTCTGCCTGTCTGTCTCTCTGTCTATATAATTGTATGTATCTATCTATCTCTGTCTATATAATTTTTATCTGTCTGTCTATATAATTGTATATACTCTATCTGTCTATCTGTCTGTCTGTCTGTCTGTCTGTCTGTATAATTGTATCTATCTGTCTGTCTGTCTATATAATTGTATCTATCTGTCTATCTGTCTGTCTGTCTGTATAATTGTATCTATCTGTCTATCCCTCTATCTGTCTGTCTGTATAATTGTATCTATCTATCTGTCTGTCTGTCTATATAATTGTATCTATCTGTCGGTCTCTCTATCTATCTGTATGTCTATCTATCTATCTGTCTGTCTGTATAATTGTATCTATCTGTCAATCTCTCTATCTATCTATCTATCTTCAGTATCTGTCTGCCTGTCTGTCTCTCTGTCTATATAATTGTATCTATCTGTCTGTCTATATAATTGTATATATCTGTCTATCTCTCTGTCTGTCTGTCTATATAATTGTATCTATCTGTCTGTCTATATAATTGTATTGATCTGTCTATCTCTCTATCTCTATCTGTCTGTCTGTCTATATAATTGTATCTATCTGTCTATCTCTCTATCTATCTGTCTGTCTGTATAATTGTATCTATCTGTCTGTCTATATAATTGTATCTATCTGTCTATCTATCTGTCTGTCTGTATAATTGTATCTATCTGTCTATCTCTCTATCTTTCTGTCTGTATAATTGTATCTATCTATTTATCTGGCTGTCTGTCTATATAATTCTATCTATCTATATAATTGTCTCTATCTGTCTGTCCGTCCATCATCTATCTATCTATCTATCTATCTATCTGCAGTATCTGTCTGCCTGTCTGTCTCTCTGTCTATATAATTGTATGTATCTATCTATCTCTGTCTATATAATTTTTATCTGTCTGTCTATATAATTGTATATACTCTATCTGTCTATCTGTCTGTCTGTCTGTCTGTCTGTATAATTGTATCTATCTGTCTGTCTGTCTATATAATTGTATCTATCTGTCTATCTGTCTGTCTGTCTGTATAATTGTATCTATCTGTCTATCCCTCTATCTGTCTGTCTGTATAATTGTATCTATCTATCTATCTGTCTGTCTGTCTATATAATTGTATCTATCTGTCGGTCTCTCTATCTATCTGTATGTCTATCTATCTATCTGTCTGTCTGTATAATTGTATCTATCTGTCAATCTCTCTATCTATCTATCTATCTTCAGTATCTGTCTGCCTGTCTGTCTCTCTGTCTATATAATTGTATCTATCTGTCTGTCTATATAATTGTATATATCTGTCTATCTCTCTGTCTGTCTGTCTGTCTATATAATTGTATCTATCTGTCTATCTCTCTATCTATCTGTCTGTCTGTATAATTGTATATATCCGTCTGTCTCTCTATCTCTCTATCTATCTATCTATCTATCTGTCTGTCTGTCTATATAATTGTATCTATCTGTCTGTCTATCTATCTATCTGTCTGTCTGTATAATTGTATCTATCTGTCTGTCTCTCTATCTCTCTATCTATCTATCTGTCTGTCTCTCTATCTATCTATCTGTCTGTCTGTCTATATAATTGCATCTATCTGTCTGTCTATCTATCTGTCTATATAATTGTATCTATATGTCTGTCTATTTATCTATCTGTCTGTCTGTATAATTGTATCTATCTGTCTATCTCTCTATCTGTCTGTCTGTATAATTGTATCTATCTGTCTGTCTCTCTATCTGTCTGTCTATATAATTGTATCTATCTGTCTGTCTATTTATCTGTCTGTCTGTATAATTGTATCTATCTGTCTATCTCTCTATCTGTCTGTCTGTATGATTGTATCTATTTGTCTGTCTCTCTATCTCTCTATCTATCTGTCTGTCTGTCTATATAATTGTATCTATATGTCTGTCTCTCTATCTATCTGTCTGTCTGTCAGTCAGTCTATCTTTCTGTCTGTCATTAGTTCAGATATCCTGCTAACTGGTTGAACTAATTTTCACTTATTGCAGCTCTTTGTTGAATTCAGAGAAATTAATATACAGTACGTTATTCTTCTGCTGCATTTTTATTGATTAATAAGCTCCATTAAATCCTCAGGGTCCTTTTGTGCATATTGCCAGTATATGTGCAGCAGTGCTGAGCAGAGTCATGTCCATCTTCACTGGTGTGTATGAGGTAAAAATCAGCCCCATGAGCTTTGTGTGTGTGTGTGTGTGTGTGTGTGTGTGTGTGTGTGTGTGTGTGTGTGTGTGTGTGTGTGTGTGTGTGTGTGTGTGTGTGTGTGTGTGTGTGTGTGTGGCATTAATATGTGAGTTACTCTACCGAAGCTGCTGACCTTAATTGCTGATCTAGGATCAAGTTTCTTCTCATTGGCATATAAATTCCCTCAACCACCACGAGTTATTTTATGAGTCAACAGATGCCAAAACTGGTCTCTGATCAACAGTTAAGAACTGCTTTAGAATGTTATACTCAGTTTAATATTACAATCTGTGTGCGTGTCTGAAGTTTATGAATTTAAATATATTCTAGAGACATACTAATTGCATATTTCTCTGCTCTCATTCCCTGTATCCTCATCTTATCCCAGTCTCATTGTCTCTTCCCTAATACCTCATTATTTTCGTCTGTCTGTAATAATAGTGATGGTATTTTTTGGCATGCGTCTTGAATGTGTGTGTCCTGATGCTGTTATTTTAACCCCACCCAAATCACCCAGAATAGTGCCCATGTTCAGGATCTGCTGGTGTGTGCCTGTGCAGTGGGAGTGGCCACCTGTTTCGCCGCCCCAGTGGGAGGCAAGTCACGCCCACTTTTACCCAGCATGCATTGCGTTGTACCATGTATATGCACTCTCCATCAGAGTTCAAAACATAATATTTATTCCTCTCTCATCTCCTTTCTCTTGTTTAGTGTGTTTCTGCTTAGTTGGTATGTGTGTAACGCTTTGGTTTGCCTTTTGTTACGACATTGAACGAATTCACAAAATCTTTTATTCACTTAATCTTTTCGTTTTTCCTTTGCCCTTTATTTCTCCTTCCATTCGGCTGTACGCTTTCTTCTTATTTCTCTTTCATCTTTACTTCTCTCTCCCTCCCACGCAATGTACCCGCTGACATTCCAAATCTATTCTTCTTTACATCCCTTCATCTCCCTCCCTTCTAACACCCTTGTTCTCCTTTTTGCTTTCACCTCTCTCTCTCTCTCTCTCTCTCTCTCTCTCTCTCTCTCTCTCTCTCTCTCTCTCTCTCTCCTGTCTTGGTGTCAGTAGAACCCCTATGGTTACACAGACATACTGACAGTAGGATGTGCTGTTGGGGTGGGCTGCTGTTTCGGGACTCCTCTTGGAGGTAAATAAATCTCCTCTTCTTTCTGTCCCTGTTGATTTCAGTTCATTTTCCTTCTCCTTAAGCCTGATGCCTGCTGAATAATTAACCTAATCAACTCATCACAGTTAAAAGCACCCGCGTGTTATAAATTCATATGCTGTGCATGTTTTATGTATCTTAAACAGTGTGTATACTCTAAGGAGACCATGACAAAGAGTGTGCTAAAACATTTAAGTACTTTTAGAGAGTGAAATTGTGAATGTAAATTCCTTTTGAGCTTGCATAACTTAAATTAAATAAATTTAAGATCTTGTTGAGATCTTTGATGATGATAAAATACTTAGCTTAAAGGAGACATGAAATGCATTTTCAGACCTTTATATTATGTTTCTGGAGGTTAGCTTATAACATACGCAAAGTTTTTAGCACCAAAAAGTTCAAATATTTGTCAAAATTACCTCGTTCCATCCTAATTTGAAATGCCATTCCTTAAATCTTAAGTTAATGCCCACTGCCATGACTTTAAATGGTGTGAAATGACACAAACAAACTAAACTTTTGTTGTTTAATT
Organism: Siphateles boraxobius; assembly: GCF_051911475.1. Classification (NCBI taxonomy): domain Eukaryota; kingdom Metazoa; phylum Chordata; class Actinopteri; order Cypriniformes; family Leuciscidae; genus Siphateles; species Siphateles boraxobius. The sequence continues at coordinate 13,792,811 of NW_027508722.1, forward strand.
TCTCGGGCACTTTGTTAAAAATAAACTTCAGCCATGTATTTCTAATCTACTTTGATCTTTTGAAAGAGGATTTTCACAGCCATGAGAAAACCTCCTTGATTTACATACGCATGCTGAGCGTGTAGAGGAAAATCGTGATGTCACGATTCCACCGATACTTTGTAGAGTAACCTCTTATATTGTGTAAATATCAAGGACGTTGTGATTTTCCATTTCATGACCCCTTTAACATCCAGAAAGAACTATAAGCGGGAGCTTTTGAAAGCAGGCGTCTATCATCAGATCCGTCTATCAGTGGATACATAAGGGATCCGCTGATAGAAGCCTGCTTTTAGACGCTCCCGTGTGTATCTGTGTGAAGACAACTTGTTTTTGAAGCGTTGATCATTGTAGCAATCACAGACATATTTTTTGAGCGTGTGAACGCAATGGCCAACCAGAGGTGTTTTAAAATCCATTCAAAATGCTAGAGAGAAATGCTGGTATCGTCACATTTTTTAAAATTCAGTACCGACTTGGTACCGACGTTGGTACTTTTGACAACACTAGTTTGAATCCCTTGTGGAACATGCCCAGACTGCAAGAGGTACCGTGCCCAGAAATTATCCAAACGTTGCTTCTGTTCCAGACATTGCTTAAAATAAATGCAGTGCATTTATACAATAAAATTGTGTTTTGTGCTTTTGAGATTAACACTGTAGAGTCTTTGGCTGTTTAGTGTGATGCACTTTGATCTGCTTGCTGTGATTATTCACGCTGTTTTTATTGTGCTTGCTCTGCTTAAAATACGGTGCCTTCGGACTGAGCTTGGCCCTGCATTGCTGCTTGCAGCTATATTTTTAAGTTATTGTTTGTTAAAGGGATACTCCACCAGTTTTTCTTATTAAACTATGTTATTCCCTTAACTAAGACGAGTTGATACATACCTCTCTCGTCTCAGTGCGTGCACTATATCGCTCTGTATTGCCGCAAAACTATGTTAGCACTTAGCTTAGCCCATGCATTAAATATGGGCCAAGCAGAGAAGCGACCAAACACTTCCACGTTTTCCCTATGTAAACACAGTTACTCGAGTAGTGTAACTTGACCTGGGCTGGTGACACAAAATAAACCGTTGCGCTTTTCTAAGCGTTTAAAATTGATGACTATATTGTATGGCGGAATACCATAACAAGTGCTTTTGAGCACTTCGACTTGGCGCAATAATATCTTCACTCGTGAAAAGTCCTCTTACCGGCTCCCGCTTCCTCTCCCCCTCCCTCTGACATTTCCGTCAATACAACCAACGTGACATGCGCCAGCAGTAGTAGTTCGAGCGGAGTTGACGAAGTAACAGGTTGTTGGAAGCTAGTTTGTGTACAATAATGGTTAAAGCGTGCATCGTAAAGGGTTGTGAAAATAAGGAGAATGTACATAATGCTGTCATTTTTCACCGAATTCCAACACACCACATACAGCGGAGAGCTTGGTTAGCTGCTTTGAACAAGAATCCCAAAACACCATTGATGACTCTGAAGAAGTGGCGTGTTTGCTCCGAACATTTCACAAAGGAGGACTATACCTGCACAGGAACACGCCTAAAGGATGAGGCTACACCAACAATATTCAGATCACTTACACAAGAAAGAGGATCATCACCCAACGCTGTAAGTGTACTTTTGCATGGTATTTAGTTGTCCTGGAAGTGTCAGTAACCTTAGCTGAGTAACATATCTGTGAAATCAGTGCGCTTCTGAGACAGGAAATAAAAAGTTACTGTTTTATTTAGATAAGGACTGAGCTCAGAAAGAAACATGTAGTATAAGCCTTAAACCGTATAACTCAACCAAGCTCTCCGCTGAATGTGGTGTGTTGGAATTCGGTGAAAAATGACAGCACTATGTACATTCTCCTTATTTTCACAACCCTTTACGATGCACGCTTTAACCATTATTGTACACAAACTAGCTTCCAACAACCTGTTACTTCGTCAACTCCGCTCGAACTACTACTACCGGCGCATGTCACGTTGGTTGTATTGACGGAAATGTCAGAGGGAGGGGGAGAGGAAGCGGGAGCCGGTAAGAGGACTTTTCACGAGTGAAGATATTATTGCGCCAAGTCGAAGTGCTCAAAAGCACTTGTTATGGTATTCCGCCATACAATATAGTCATCAATTTTAAACGCTTAGAAAAGCGCAACGGTTTATTTTGTGTCACCAGCCCAGGTCAAGTTACACTACTCGAGTAACTGTGTTTACATAGTGAAAACGTGGAAGTGTTTGATCGCTTCTCTGCTTGGCCCATATTTAATGCATGGGCTAAGCTAAGTGCTAACATAGTTTTGCGGCAATACAGAGCGATATAGTGCACGCACTGAGACGAGAGAGGTATGTATCAACTCGTCTTAGTTAAGGGAATAACATAGTTTAATAAGAAAAACTGGTGGAGTATCCCTTTAACAATCTAATTATTCATATATTATTATTTATTAAATATTATTCATTGATTGTTGTTATTACTTTTCACCTCTCTTACACCCTTCTGTTCACTCTCTGAATTTCTTTCTCTGCTGTTATTTAACTTTCTTTTTTCATCTATATTTATTCTCGCTCTCTCTGTCTCCCAGGTGTGTTGTTCAGTATTGAGGTCACGTCAACATATTTTGCAGTGAGGAATTACTGGAGAGGATATTTCGCTGCCACATTCAGTGCCTTCATATTCCGAGTGCTGTCTGTGTGGAACAAAGATTCTGGTGAGACGCACACACAAGCAGATGTGATAAATGAATAATAAATTAATTTCATGGTATATGTCAAGCTGTCCACTGCTTACTGATCTCTATAAATAAAATACATTATTCAACAATTTGTTCTGGTCCTCAATTTTGATAAGCCAAGGAGTGTTCCAAAAGTGCTGATATACAATATAAACACTCTGTGTTTGCAGCATTCTTTGTATCACTCTGTGTTTGCAGTCTGTGTTTTAGGGTCGGGGATGTTTGCGGGTTACATTGTTACACTATTAGATAAGTGACTCACTGAATCATTCACTCTGCAGATTAATTTAGAATAATTGGGTGTTTCATTCATCAATGAAACACCACTATAGTGTGTTGCTTGGAGATGCCAAGTTTTATTTTTATTTGTATTTTTTTTAAAATGTATTATTGTGTTTAAAATGTAAATTACTCATAATTAACTTGTTTATTGAACTATTTCAAGTATAAAAGAAATATCACAAATTCAATCAAATACAAATTCAATAATGTTGTTATGAATATCAGCACTGATCCGTGCTCTTGATTGTGTGATTTTGCTTGAATATGATTTAAGTGTTGTTTTTTCCCCACAGTCACGATAACAGCTTTGTTTCGTACAAATTTCCGTATGGACTTCCCTTTTGACCTGCAGGAACTGCCAGCTTTTGCAATAATCGGGTGTGTATGTGAGTTAGTGTATGTGCATGTATTGTATACTTGTGTAAACATCATACATGCGTTCTTACACCCCTAAAAAAAACCTTTACCTTAAATGTAGCATTGATAGAAAATGTTTTGTAAAATTGTGGTTTCTTTAAATAGATGTTGCCATTTTTGTTCCTTAGCTGATAAATTTCTCTGTGTGTGTGTGTGTGTGTGTGTGTGTGTGTGTGTGTGTGTGTGTGTGTGTGTGTGTGTGTGTGTGTGTGTGTGTGTGTAGGATCTCATGTGGGTTTCTAGGGGCGTTCTTTGTCTATCTTAACAGACAAGTTGTTCTGATCATGAGGAGACAGACGGCTCTTACGCGCTTTCTTACAAAACAGCAAGTCACCAATTACACATGAATACTCTTTTTAGATAAACTGTTTTTACATAATTAATATTAAATACATTTTTTTTTACTGTTCTATACTCATTTATTATTCTGCTATTTCACTTTTATTGCAAATGAATAAAAATCAAAACATGATTAGAACACGCCATCACAGTGGTATTTAATTACATCTGTGTGTGTTTGTTTTTTTGTAGTCGCTTGATTTACCCTGGTGCTGTGACACTAATTATATCCTCCCTCACATTTCCTCCGGGCTTCGGCCAGTTCATGGCTGGAGAGGTGTGTATTTACTTTTTAAGTAGACGTCCATAGAGCAGTGTTGCTCAAAGTTAACCAGTTTCCTTTGTTTACAAGAGCTAATTTTTTAAAACAGCCTTTGAACATGCACCAAATTATTGGTGTAATAGTGTTGCTTTAAAATGGATCTTTTAAAAGTGCACTCAGTAAGGTTTTTGTTATGTTTCACTTGCTTGTTTATCTTTGTAGTTTGTATCTGTTGTGTATGTACTGTATATTATTTTCATTTAGATTTGCTTTTATGTTTATGCTATAAAGCGCATCTAGCACTGGCATTTTTTCACATTCTTATCCTTATTGCTGTTATCCATGGAACCTCATACATGACACACCTGAGAAAAAAATTGATATCATGGACACAAATGAACAATTGAAGACAACTTGTTAATTTATGGCCATGCTTTATTAATTTGTTCTCGTTTTAGTTAAGTCATTAGCCACGTTGTACTAATTTATTCCCTAACTTTAATTTAGATAAATTGTGGCCACAATATCTGGTTTTCCCCCACATCATGTTCGGGTCCTCTTAATTATTGGATGCATTTGAAATGACTGGTCATGTGACCCAAACATGGCGGCATCCATAAAGGGGTGACCCACTCAATGTAGAAAAATCTTTTTTTAGACAAATGCCTAGATTCTTCATCTCATGCGAGTATTCATCATATTACGGATATTTGCTGTTCATTATGTTTAAAACTAGTAATTAGCAAAAAATGACTGAGTGCCCCTTTAAATAGAGATTAATATCCTTACACAGTTCCAACACCATTCTATAATAGTAAAGGTTTTCACTTTCTGAATGTCAACTTTATTTGAAGCTAGTTTATTGAGCTACAACATTTCCATTAAAGAGCTGCAATAGAGGAAGAAAGCGTGGAGTCTCTGTTTAATGTTTCTCTTTTGTCACACAGCTGATGCCCAGAGAGTGCATTAATTCACTATTTGATAACTTCACCTGGACAAAGATCTGGGGTTTACCGGCCCCTCCCGGATTGGGTCGCTCTGCTGCCTGGCTACACCCACAAGTCAGCGTCTTCGTCATCCTCCTCCTCTTCTTTGTCATGAAGGTGCTCGTCTGTTGTTTGACTGCTACAGAAAGATTTCTATAACAATATTTCACAACGTATGCTTTGTGAATGCTAATTTCCGTTTCCTCCCACATTCATACTTGCATAGTTCTGGATGTCTGCGGTCTCTACAACAATGCCGGTCCCTTCTGGAGCTTTCATGCCTGTTTTTATATTGGGTCAGTCATTCTTTTCTCTTTTTTTTAAGCATAAAATGTAACTTTTTGATGTTTTTCGAATTATACTAAGAGGCATTTTACTTGCTAAAAATGTATGAACTATCAATCAGAGGACAGAAGTCATGTAGAAGATTGCGTGCAATAGGTTTTTCAGCAAAGTTTTGATCATGTTGATAATTTAAAGGCCTTAGAAATTTGTGTATAGGGTTAAAATAATTAGACAAGATAATACGTATGATCATTTTAATTGTTATGTGACTGAGATAATATGATATCGTTTCTGAAACAAGCAGGAGCAGCATTCGGCCGCTTGGTGGGTGAGATCATGGCCACGCTTTTCCCGAATGGAATTCTGTTTGATGGGATCGTGTACCAAATCCTGCCTGGAGGCTACGCAGTGATAGGTCTGCAAATATTCCCCTTCCAGCCAATCCTTCACACCCCTAGAATCCCTTTTTACTCTTATAGTAGCAGATTGAAACTTCTCATCTGCTTCCCCTTTCATATTGTTGAAATCTGACGCTTTGCTTGTCCCTGTGTGTGTGTAGGGGCGGCAGCTATGACAGGAGCAGTCACACACACAGTTTCAACTGCAGTGATCTGTTTTGAACTGACGGGTCAAATCTCACACATCCTGCCCATGATGGTGGCCGTGATTCTTGCCAACATGGTGGCACAGGGTCTACAGCCGTCTCTTTATGACTCCATCATCCAGGTCAAAAAGCTGCCCTATCTCCCAGAGCTCGGCATTGGCCACATCAGGTACATCTACTAGACCTCTGGAAACTGACGTATTTGGATGCGATATTGGATCTGAATTGATGATAGTGTCTTTGACCTTTGTTTCCCTTCAAATAGTATAACTTGTTTATTTGATGATGTGGCCCTTTATGTCCCACACAAGGGAAATGAAACAATGATGGACAGAAACTACCTTGGCTCTTGACATAAAATATCTGTCTCTCTCTTTCTCTGCATGGCAGTAAATATAATATCTTTGTGGAGGACATCATGGTGAAGAAAATAAAGTTTCTGTCACCTCAGTCCACTTACAGAGAGCTGAAAGATCTGCTGGAGTCCACGTCTCTCAAAACCATCCCGCTTGTTGACTCCAAAGGTCTGTGTTGGGCGAACAAAAACAATTATGTGGGGGAATTTTTTTTTTTTTTATCTGTCGCAATTATAAGAAATGGCTGCAGTTGTAAAATACAAATCACATTGTACGATATTAGTAGAAAAAAAGTTGCAATTTGGAGAAACGGATATGAAGTCACTCCAAAGATATAGTATGGAAGACTATTCCACTATAATTGTGAGATAAGTAGTCTGATTATGGGAAATAAAGTCTCAGTTACAAGAAACAAAATACATTCTCAGTTATGATATACAAAGTCAGATTATCAGATATAAAGTCACAATTAACTCTTTCCCTGTCAGTGTTTTTTTTCTTTAAGTTGCCTGCCAGCCAGACATTGTGATTGTTTTTACAGAACTCATGGCCCCTAGAACATCGGTTCCCAACAGGGGGGTCTCGGCCCACATGGGGGCCTCAGCGAGCTCTTTGGGGGGGTCGCGTCATATTTTGAAAAGTGTTGAACAGTGATCATTAAAGCAGCAGTCCGTAACTTTTTTTGTGTTCAAAATTTACTACATTTGTATAATGAGCGAGTACATCATGAATCTATTTTCCAAACTGTGTTTTTGTCTTATCCTGAGTCACAATGGTACACCCATAATGAGTGTTTATACAGGGACTATTTTACACTGGTTCGGGTCGTATCGCTGCGCTGTAGCCCAGTGTCTGCCTGACTCGTCATAGACGTAAACAGAGAGAAGTAGCTCTGGCTACAATGTTCTTCAGCAAGATGCATTTTTCTGTAAATAAACGCATGTTTAATAATCACTAGAGCGCCAAATGTTACAGACTGCAGCTTTAAGGAGAACGATCATATTACATTAGCTAATTTTATTCACGATCCCCTGGGTGACCAAATAATGGGTTTTCAACCATGACAGCCCTTAAAACCAAATACAGGCCCTGACTGACCCTTAAGAATGATATTCGTCTTGCCCTGTCTAAGATCTCTCCACGCATTGACCAAATTACTCACTGCCAGCAGCAATCCTCACACTGATAAAGCCTCACAAATAACATGCAAGTATTGAGGTCCCAGACACCAGTCGTTTTGTAATCTTTTTTTTCTACACACCAGTGTGAATACTGATATTTTTGTTATTGCATTTCAAATAGGGCCAATTAATAGGCTACTCCTAGGCTTATGTTTTTAAATTACAAATTATTTGTGTATAAACACATCTGGTTATAGTAATAAACATACGGTTTATTCAAAAACATTTTGTCATCCCTGCTGCTTACAAGAGCGACAATATCATTAAATGTAAAGGGGGGGCCCTAAAATATTCTCTTGGGAAAAAGGGGGTCTCTGACAAAAAAAGATTGGGAACCACTGCCCTAGAATATGTATGAATATCTGAACATACAATATGTGACCCTGGACCACAAAACCAGTTACAATGGGTCAATTTTTTTGAAATTGAGATTTATACATCATCTGAAAGCTGAATGAATAAGCTTTTAATTGATGTATAGGACAATAATTGGCCGAGATACAACTATTTGAAAATCTGGAATCTGAGGGTGCAAAAAAATCGAAACATTGAGAAAATCAGCTTTAATGTTGTCCATTTATGTTCGCGATTATGCTGCATTCACTCACAAAAATAAATGTTTTATATATTTAATGTAAGAAATTTAATAAATATCTTCATGAAACATGATCTTTACTTAATACCCTAATGATTTTTGGCATAAAAGAAAAATCGATCAATTTTGCCCTATAAAATGTATTGTTGGCTATTGCCACAAATATACCCGTGTGACTTATGACTGGTTTTGTGATCGAGGGTCACATATATCAAAAGAAAGAGCATTTTTATAAAAAATGCCATGAACCTTGCATACATTTTATATAAACACTTAAATGTAGGTAAGTTTCAAAAAGCTACATTTTGAACAAAAGGTTGCACAAAAACACGCTTTTGTTGACGACTACATCTGGATCGGTTTAAGAACGATGATCATGAAAACAGGCCGAGGAGATCGTGTCCATCAACACCCCCAAAGCTTGCACAGTCATATACCTATTTGTGGGTTTGACATTTCATTCAATACCGTTTGGCAGTTTTGATTTATATGCTGTTTAATGTTTGATGATCGGACTACACGTAAGCAATGCTTGTTTCTGCTGCTGCTTCGCGTTTTGATCCGGAGATTCAGTACTATTTCAGAAGATGGGTAATAGCCCACTCTACCGTACAACAGTGAAATCATGGATTTCCAGAAAATTCAGTCAATGGCGGGGAAAGAATTAAGAGAAATAGTCACAATGAGATACAAAGTCGCATTGCAGGGTATAAAGTCAAATTGTGTGAAATAAAGTCTCAATTATGAGAAACAGTCACAACTATGAGGTATAAAGTCAGAATGCAAGATATATTATGGAAGCACATTATCGCTGCAGAATAAAAAAAAAAAATATATATATATATATATATATATATATATATATATATATATATATATATATTGTGAGATAAAGTTAAAAATAAAAGCCATATTAACAGTCATAATTACGAGTCACAATTGTGAGTTAAAGGCCGGTTTCACAAACGGCTTTAGATAATGATTAAACCAGGATTAGGCCTTCAATTAGGACATTTATGTAGCTTTTATAAATGTGCCTTTGAATTTTTTTTATGTGCATCTTGACAAAAACAATGGCAGTGACATATTTGAAGATGGACCAATGCAAGTTAATTTTAGTTACTCAAACATGTATTTTAGTCTGGGACTAGACTTAAACTTTGTCTGTGAAACTGGGGGATAAAGTCATCTTGCAAGATTTGAAGTCTCATTGTGAGGAATAAAGTCTTAATTATGAGAAACAAAGTTTCTATTATTAGATAAGTTACAATTACTTTTTTTCCCTTGAAGACAGAAACAGTTTTTGTGCCAAGCTGTTCTTCGCTGGTCAACCAGCATGGTCTTTCTGTTTAAGCTGGTTGACCAAGGCTGGTTTAACTAGCTAAAAAGCTAGTTAATATATACTGGTAATGAACTAAGCTAGACTTTTGAACAGGATCTTGTAACGTGTAGGTGTGTCATCATGATTTCTGTGAATATTTTAAATTGATGTAAATGTAAATTCTTTTCCCATTCCCAGATTCAATGATTCTATTGGGCTCAATTGAGAGATGTGAACTTCAGGCTGCCTTTGATTGGTGGCTCTCAGCCGAGAGGCGGGTTTATAACCGAGATGAGGGCGTGCCCAGCCCGGGGTCACAGGTCAGCTGGGAGTCCTTCGCCTTCGTGGATGAGGAGGTCGGAGAGGAGAATGGAGATAAGGTGAAGGTCTAAGAGAATGTCTTTGTTTTTTGCTCAGAGGGTGATTTTAAGTTCTCTGATCTGACATCAATAAGCAGAGCTTTATGCCAAATCAATGTTCTTTTCTGAAAATCAAGCAAATTATCTGAGTGTACTAATCTTACACTGTAACTAAACTGATTAACAGGGTAACACAGTCTCTGAAGAGCGTAACGGCCCACTGGGGTCCCCTAAAACCACAGACATCTCCACTAATCACACCACATCTGGTGAGTTATACATGTTGTTATCCAGAGGTTTTATCTAATCGACCACCAACTCGCCATACTTTGTGTTCGAATGCATTTATTGAGCTCATTCATTCCAGCTAAATGTTTACCAGAAGAGGTTTGTGATATCAACACTGACCTGTTTAAGTTGATCCTAACAGGTGCCCTGCAGTCCATGAGGAGGACACTTCATCGCCTTTTCTCCTCGTCTTCCTCCGCAGGGCAGACTGAGCCAGAGGTGTGTCTTTTAACATGATTCTTACTTATCAAGGCAGCACAACCTAGAGATGCGTCACTTACTGAAAACATGAGTGCATTTTAAAGCAGGAAATCATCTTTGACATGCTGTTAATAACTTCAGATGATCATTTTATCCCTCATTTTGTAAAACAAAGTCTTGTGTACAGTAATGGTCCTACAATGGAAGTCTATTAATGCATTACAGGTCTATCGGCTTTACATTGACATTACAGGAGTTTGGATATACAAAGGTTTGCACAGAAAAAAGTTGAGCAATTTTTTTTTGTATTTGTTTATATTCAGTTCAAATTTATTTATATAGTGATTATACATTTATTTATATAGCACACAATAGACATTTGTTTTAAAGCAGCTTTCCAGGCTGATAATAGCGTTTACATTTTGCAACAAAACAAACAATGAGATTATATATATATATAAGATAAGAGAACATACTTATGTGTGCTTTATGTATATGTAGTAGGACACTCTTATATCCAATTTATATAAAGAGCTGGGTGATAATATAGTTATGTTGTGACTAAATCAGTTATATATGACATAATTTTTTTTATCCCGGTTCAATGTCTTGCCTAATAGACTTCCATTGTAGATATTTTATGTTAATAACAGCATGTCCAATTTCCAGTATTTCTGCTATAATTGTGACAACGCAGTTTGTTTTCACTTTTTTGTTATAAACATAAACTGGGAGTATGATATTAATAATATAAATAATATGAAAATATTAAATAGGGGCCCTGGATCCCTTAAGTTGATCCTAACAGGTGCCCTGCAGTCCATGACACTTCATCGTCTTTTCTCCTCGTCTATATATATAATTCACGATATTGAATTATCTATATTTTCATTCAATAACTCCTAGTATTTAAAATGAATAAATAGCTCTCAACACATGTTTGAGACAAATCTCGCATTTTTATCTTTTTGCGTTTTAAAAGCTGGTTGTGACACGTTCAGTCCTTTTCACTTCACTGAGAGCACAATTTCACATCAGCAGTTATCAGCTCTCACCTGCAGGTGGCGTCAAATATGCTGTGTGGGGCTTTTAGATTCGCATAACAGGATGAAAAATTCAAGGGGTTATTTTTACTGTGAATGATGATGTTATCCTCCAAACATTCATGTACTACTTCCACCTCCATTCCTCTGTATTTTCCTCTCTCTGTAGAGTCCTGCAGCTCCTCCTGTAACTGATAACATGACTCCTGAAGAGGTAGAGTGATGCATTGATTTATTACCACTGCAGTTCAGACAGACGGACACAATTAGCACATCAATTCCAGAGCGATCTGTGAGCTGTCAGTCACTCGTAGTGACCCTGATTATGTTGTATTGGTGCGTTCAGATCAAAGCCTGGGAAGAGGAAGAGCTGGATAAGCCGATTGACATTGATCAGATCCGTGTTGACCCCTCACCTTTTCAGCTGGTTGAGAGAACATCTCTGCATAAGGTAATCCACGATCCGATTGAGATCACATATGAAATACTGTGTATTAGGATTTATATCTTTTCCAAGTGAATTATGAATTAGACTTTTATCTGTATGTGAATGTCAGTCCAAAGCTCTCATTATTTCATGCCCTCTGGGAAATGTTTTATTTTTTTTATTTTTCTAAAAACAAAACAAAAAACATCTTCATTATTTCCTGGATTCAGGAGTTTATATTGTCAGAGTGAAATATCGATATCCTATGGATGTGGAAAAACTGAAATATCTGACACAATATATAAATATATATATCTGCCCCAAAACAAATGAAAAAAAGACATTTAAAAAGTTTTAATATATTTTTGCGATATATATAAAAAAATATTAGAATAAGGATTCTGTTATTCTATTAGAATACAGGATTCTATTAGAATAACAATTCTATATAATAACTTTATTTGTTACTATTTTTATTACATGTTAATTGTTAATGTTTTGTTTTTCAATGTTATATAAATGTCAAGTATTATTTTTAACATGATTTTCAAAAAATGTATATGAATACATATTTATACATTGTGTGTGATTTATACTATATATATACTGTATTATATTTTTCTGATTGATCACACGCATGAAAGTAAGCATACAAATCATTCACAAATTATTTCAAAAACTTGGAATAGGGAAGTAATCACTCAGTGAAGGGTTAACTGACTAAAACTCTGCTGTGAATGTTTTCACACATCAGAATAGTGAAGTTGATTTAGGAAAGGGTTAACTGATGAAAACTTGACTCTTAACAAATCAGAATAGTGAGGTTAAGGATTCAAGGAAGAGTTAACTGACCAAAAATGTACTGTAAAAGATTACACAAATCAGAGATAGTCTATTTGAGCCTAGCATGACCCGACTAGATGAGAATTTTTTTCTCAAAGAAGGACAGAGCAGTGAGAAACACTCTGAAATGCGATAAAATGCAATTTTCACAAATCAGGTTCAATCTAAAACAAGTGATTGAGAAATCAAGCAGGTCAAGATGACACTGGGTTTAGTCCAACTATTGGAGCTATATGCATTATAAAATTCAGAGTCGCTGTGAATAAAACACTGATTTGAGACCTCGTCACCTGAATTCACTAATCACGAAGAATGGCATGCGATATTATTTGTATGTCTAATAATAAATGTTTCGTGAGCATCAAATCATCATATTAGAATGATTTCTGAAGGATCATGTGACACTGAAGACTGGAGTAATGATGCTGAAAATTCAGCTTTACCAACACAGTAATAAATTGCATTTTATAATATATTCAAAAAGATAAGTTATTTTAAATAGTAAAAATATTTCACAGTATTACTGTTTTTGCTGTGTTTGATCAAATAAATGAAGCCTGGGTGAGAAGAAGAGGCTTCTTTTAAAACATAAAAAAAATCTTACTGTTCTAATAATTTTGGCCACCACTGTGTGTATGTATATATTTATTTATTTATTTATATGTATACACACACACACACAATTATATGTTTTTATTGTTTGTTTCAGACTCACACCCTGTTCTCTCTGCTGGGTCTCAGTCATGCGTATGTAACCAGTATTGGTAAACTGGTTGGGGTGGTTGCACTTAAAGAGGTAAAGATGATGTACCGCCTGTGTCCTCATTGATATTTAAAAAAAAATTCCGTCACATGCTGGTGTGTCTGAGTAAATAAATCTGCCGTTCTCTCTTTTTCACACCCAGCTCCAGAAAGCAATCGAGGGTTCGACTCGCAGCGGAGTGCGACTGCGTCCCCCTCTGGCCAGTTTCAGAGACGCGAGACGCAAGGCCAAAAAGCCTTCTCAGTCCTCTCCCACACGGGACAGGGAGCTGTGGAGCGAGGGAGTGAAAAGAGAGACTAAAGACGAGTCCGTTAGAAGTTGTATCCAGAAAGCGGAGAAAGAGTGTGATGTCGCCACGGGCAACAGCAGCAGAAGTGCCGTCAGCAGCTCTCAGGAGCAACCCTCTTCCACACTCCCTCTCTCCTCTCTTCATCCTGTGCCTGAAACAGAGGCGGATGCTGATAGAGAGAGTGATGAGGAGACTTTATAGGTCTTTTGTTCTGTAATTTCCTCAAATTCAGCCCTCTTGGGGGAGGCAAACCATATTATGGTGCTGCCTTTGAGCCCGGCATGGGTCGCTGCACAATCGGACTGGTTGGTAATTCTCTACTCTCCGGACTGGACTCTTATGCTCTTTCTTTCTAGATTTGTCTATTACATTTGTACATATGGACAGTCGGTCTGACACATCTCACTGAATGTCTTCCCCTCTTATTGGTAATCCATCCCAGTGTTTGTCTGCTGTACTTCGTTCTTATTATATCACTGTAAAAATGTTTGTAAAAATGAAAGATTTGTTACCTTGAGCGATTTATACCTGATCTGACACGTAAAAAAATACTTGTCTCGGTGTAACCCAATGTATTCAGGTTAATTCAGTTACACTAAATGTTTCGACTTCCTCGTTTAAATGTTGCCACATGAAGCACATTTTAGGTTTCCTTTTTTCTTTTCTTTTTACTCTGTAAATGTGACATTTTAAAGGAGTATTCAAGGTTCAATACAGTTTTGTTTTTGGTAACTATGCTATTATAAATCATTTTCGGTAAATGAAAATGAAGCTAAAATAAAATGTAAATATTAGATGAAAAAGTTCAGTTCAAATAAGTTCAGTAAAATGTAAGAAAAAAAAGATATATAGAAATAAAAATATTAACTCAGAATTACTAAATTATTCAAATGAATACTGATAATATAAAAATAAGCTAATTCAAAATGTTAATAGATGCTATAATAGTGTAATAGTAGAACAACAGTGGTTTAACAGAATTTGTGACAATGTTAATTACCACAAAAACAAATTTTCTCCTTTTCTTAAAAATCAAAGTAACAGTGAGGTACACTGTAAAAAAAGAGAAAAATTGCTATCTTAAATTAAGTACAATCAACTTGGATGTTTAAGTAATTTCAACTTAAATTACATTAAACTGACTTTAAGAATTAGTTGAATCTTATATAACTTAGTATAAAATATAACTTATCAAAATAAGTTTGATACTTTTTTTATGAGTTAAAGCTATGTAAAAAATATATGTTGTCATAACTTATTGATCATATCACATTTTAATGTGTACTTACAATGGAAGTGAACAGCACAAATGTTTGGATTTAAAGGCAGAAATAAGCTTTTATAAAAGCACTAACATTAATTTTGTCTGTTAAAGTGGTTTAAATCATATTTTATTTTTTACAGCTGTTTTAAGTTATTTTTTCCATACTAAAATCATGTCAACGGATAGTTTTTACATCATATGGCTATAATAGTGAATATTTTAACATAAATGTATTGCCCCCATTCACTTACATTGTAAGTGCCTCGCTGTAACCCAGATTTTTACTCCTTTTTTTTATCTCTTGTTTTGGGGGTTATTAACATAATGCTATATATAATGTGGCAAAACTTATCTTGTGCTGAACCTGGAATATTCCTTCAATCACTAGTTATTTGTTATGAAACAGTTTTGTTTACTACATAATTAACACTGCAAAGTTACTTTTATCATTGGATCTTTGATTATTCTATTGATGAATTTTTATTTGTCTATAATTGTGTTCTAATGGTCTCAATAGCATGCAGGCTTTTTTTTTTGCCACGTCTTAAAAATACACAAAGTGCACAATAAGGCTTTGTTTGCTTCATTTATTTGTTTCTTCATTATTTTTTGGGAAAAATAAACAAATAGCATATTCTTGAAGGTCAGGGAGGTGTTTTGTTCGTGCAGGAAGAAGAGATGGGTAAGAGAGAGAGAGAGTTCGATGGAGGACGAGGAAGAGCACATTGGAAGAACCTTCTTATAACCTTCAGTAAAGCATGCATAGATATACGTGTCACAGAGCACTTCTTAAATCACACCTCTTATAGCTCAGTCAGTCACACATAACTGATTTGTGTCTATAGTTTGCTGAACATGTTGAATCATAACTTTGATCATGACAGTGTTTATTATCCAAAGTATTACTTTTTCTGAATATGATTCTTCCACCAAGAGGATACACCGTAGGGTTTGAGTTGGAGACACATAACATACGAAGGGAAAGAGGAGAGAAAGACAAGTCAAGTTCACAGAAAGAAGGAGAGAGGTAGAGCAAAGGACCGGTTACAGCATCATGCCAGCAGACAGATTTGTTGTGAAAGATGGCAGTAGAATCGTACAAAAAAATCCATTTGAAAAACACAAATGATAAACAACTACATCCAACTAAGTACATTTGGCTTTTTGTTATTTATTCATTCATGTATACCTTATCTTACATAAAAGAGCACATGACATCACTCCTTTGGTTGCATTAGTATTACCTGGATTCGTGTGATTGGCATGTTGGTTGATTATATGGTTGAAATCTTTGAGGCATTTTTTAGATATATGAAATATGGTAGTTGGATTACAGGCACAACAGAATAAATAATGAAATTGCTCTTGAATTGACAAATAATTAGTAAATTGTCAGATCATCCAGAATAATGAATGAGGAATATAAAGGGAATTTAATATCCATCAGGTGAAATTTTGACGTCTATGTATGGCTTAATAAGAAATAATATACAGTCAGAGCGTTCTTGTTATCGTTAAAAATATTTGTTTGGCAATAATGACCAGCTCAAATCCTCCATTACAACGTACAAAGCCGGTCTAAATGAACACTGCAACAGCTTTACAGTAAAACTAAAGTCCTCTGGGGTTATTTTCAATACAATCAATGACTGAATTGCAAGATGGCACCAGCTGTGTTTGTATGAAATGAGAGAAAGAGTGAGTCTGTGATGGGATAAATAACATTTTTTTCCGGGCGGAAACAAGCTTCCATTAAAAAACATAGCAGGCCTACTTGCTTGTGAGATGACAAGTATGTGTTGTGAACTTTGGATATATTTAACATCTGATATCCAATAGTATTAGCGCGAAAAATAAATAAATAAAGTTCATACTGTAAGTAAAAACTACAAGAGTGAAGACGCGAACACGTTTTACAAGTCGGAAACTTGTAATTACATAATGACGTGACTGATTAAATATCTGACTGGAAGTTCTCGAGTCTGAACTCTGAACTCGGAAATATCTGCGGATATGAAATGCTGATACTACGAGAATGCGTGAACCATCTAGGACCTGAATGAGGGAGCGAACATTTCCGTTTCTCTGTAAAAAGGTGAGTTGATTGACTAGTTTATTCATTTAGACATGCAAAACTTCCACTTCCATATCATTGTCCAACTCTAATGAAGAAAATGTATTGTTATTTAATTGAATAAAATGTTAATCAGCCAAAGCGTATGCACATGAATATCAAATATTCATGTGCATACGCTTTGGCTGATTAACATTTTGTCATTGTGCTAACCAAACTATATTTTAATCGGTTCATTGAACTGAACTGTCCGAAATAGCGTTCGCGGAAAAGAATCGTCCTGAATTCGGAACCATTTACGCGCTTATACCTGTGAGAGATGGAAACGGTTAGGTTTGTGTGTCATTTTGCTTCATGATTCACAAAATAAATAAAACCTGAGGAAGATGGATGACCACGTGACATTCTCACCAAACCAGAGTGATACCATTACAACAAAAGGTGCATTTATCTCAAAATAACAAATAGATATCACACAGGCTTCAAAGTTAAACCACTCCCCTATATAATTCTTAAATAAATAAATGGGTACATATTATTTCATGTGAGCAACTTTTGGAGTTCTGTATGCTTCATGTAGGCTAATATAAGAACTTATGTCACTGAATAAAAATTCAGCTGTTATGCCGCAGTTTTATGCTTGGACTGCGACACGTAATGACACTGTGATTTTATATAATATAAAACATTATTTTAAAACATTAACCTTATGACATACAATCAGATGTTTAAGAAATGTTTTATACTGTACACAATCTGTTAGATCTTCCTCTGGAGCCCAGCAGTAAAATAATATGTACCCCAACATATACAGGAGGGAGTGCACACAATTCTGTAGAAAAATAAACATTGTCCCAACATTGCATAAATAATCATTCAATAAATAAATTAATTCAAGTCAATACTCTTCATATAGCTATTAATGCTATTCTTGCCACCAAGTTTGTATTACACTCAATCATCAAAGGTGTGCCGTGTCCTCCAAAGAAACTGTCATAAAAACCAGACAGTTGCCTTTTTTTTTTTGTTAAATCCTTAGTGACTCATGCATGACATCACAATGCAGAATGATGTAGCCACTGTTTCTGAACCGGGCTTCTCCTACTTTGGGAATCGATGCATATGCTTCACGTCCGTTTACATACAAACACACAGTCAACACAAAGTTTGTAACGTCATAGTGACTGTAATATTCAGTGACCATGACAAACAGGAAGACGCCTGTGAAGTTCAAAATTCCATATGGCCTGAGTTGTTCAAGGTCACTTTCAACTCGGATCAACGTCCATTCTCATTCTGCGGAGACTTATTTTCTTGAAGTTTTGATAAAGGATATTTACAATATGTGGATCCAGGCCCGGTTCTATTCTCCCCTTGATATATAGTGAAAAGAATTGTAGGCAATGGAATACGTATTTTAAATTAGAAATCATGACATGCTTTATTATAAAAAATAATCATCAAGAACCGATCCTGCAAGTGGCACAAGAAATACACGTATGAGTCGCCAACAGGACTGTTCTGATGAAAAGAAAAAAAACCTTTACTGTAGAGTTTTTTAAATGATGAATTTCAGGTTAATGCTCCTCTCAATTGTCATTTCTTATGAAAACAAGCTAAGGATAATTTGATCCGAGTTCATTTAATCTAGATATTTCAAAATCCTAAAGGCAAGGTTTTACTAAACCAAAGAAAACAAAATCCATGCGAGTAAAAGAAAAGGGGAAATGTGGTATCAGAATTCTGCAAATACAATGTGACTTTATGTCTCATAAAACAAATAGTTTCCAATCTAAAAGGCATCTGTCCTTCACCCAACAACCAACGCAAGTGCAAAAAGGTTTTTCAAACGTTTCTCTCCTTTAATCAAATCACTCAACACACACAGCTCACGGAGTAAGTCTCAGGCTCAGATATCTTTAAAACATATAGCAAAATCTCCTAATTACCAACTTGTGACAGTTCATACTACTAAAATCAAAATGGGGTTGGGATGTTCATTTTCTTGGTTCCAGTGTTGGTGTAGGTACAGCATTTTGGCCTTAGTAGAGCACGTGTATATATTTGTACACTACCATTCAAAAGTTTGGGGTCAAAAAGATTTGTGTGTATATGTGTCATTGGTTCTTTCCATTGAATAAACTACTATATTGTGTGTTCAATTTAAAATAAATACATTGATCAAAAGTGACAGTAAAGACATTTCTATAAGATTTCGATTTCAAATAAATGCTGTTTTTTAACTTGATATTCGTCAAAGAATCCTGAAAAAAATCTATTACCGTTTCTTTAAAAATATTGACTCTTTTCAACAGTTGATAATAATGGTAAGAAATGTTTCTTGAGCAGCAAATCAGCATATTAGAATGATTTTGAAGGGTCATGTGACACTGAAGACTGGAGTAATGATACTGAAAATTCAGCTTTGCTATCACAGGAATAAATTACATCATTATTTTAAAATATATAAAAATAGAAAAAGGTTATTTTAAATCGTTAAAATATTCCACAATATTACTGTTTTTGTTGTATTTTTTTATCAAATAAATGCAGCCTTGATGACTAAAAGGTTCTTGCAAAAACATTAAAAAAACTTTACAGACCCCAAACTTTTGAACCCTATGCACTTGTCTTTATGTGTATTTGATTCTATGAGGGGTTGAATACCTTGCATATCATATAAACAGCAGACAGAATTGTGTAGATTGTGCAGTGGTTTGTTTCAGTTGAATGATTTCCACATTTCACAGCCCTGAAACACTGAACTTGTGTTCCACCTAATAGCGTCAAAAGCTTTCAAAAAAGGCCAAATGTAGTTGAAGAGGAAATGAGAATCTGTGTGGTCAAATCACTTCGATATCTTATGGTAAGTGTCTGTGTATGATCTGAAGTTCTGGAGGGCATGAAGGGCATGGAAAAAGCTCATGTTACTGTCTATTTTACAATTATATATTTAGTTTTTTTTGTTGTTTTCTTAGAAAATAATTGTATTATTATGATCATTATGGTTTATTAACTATAGTTTATTGTCTTTATTTTGAATAACGAGAGCCATCACTCCTTGTAAAAGCATGCACATATTTAACCGAATGTTCTTCATATTCATCTTCCTGATTTACATACCTCCGTCTCTATCGCTCCATTCTTGGTCAGTTTTCCTCATTCTCGCCATTCCCAGTCCCAAGGAATTCCCAACTCCATTCTCTGCCTTCCTTTTTCAAACATCCAAAATATAAGGCTTGAAAAAATCATAATGTTCACGTACGCAGTGCAGTAACTGTCAGTTCTGCTTTTCCATTTTGGATTCGAGCAGTCACTTGAATTTAACAATAGTGTTTGATTCCTGAAATAGGAGTTGATAGTGTTTGATTATGCTGATTGAAATGTCTGTCAAAACCAGCTCAAGTCTCTCGCCGGCCACTTAGTTGGTTGCTGTGATGTCTACAGGCAAGAATTCTGACTCCTCCTCCTTTTCTTCAAGCTCTTCAATTACAGACGGTGAGACATCAGACGCCTTTCGTTCTGTGATAAAATCTCCTGGGGCTTGACCTGGACTGCTTCCTCCCATTGAGGTCACTTCCTCTCTCTGCGTCATTGGAGATGGAATTAATGTCACTGGTTCTGGTTCCATACATAACGTTATATCTTCCTCCTGGAAAAGAGGCTGGACATTAGTCTGGGTATGTGTCATTTCATTAAACGAAATTGCAAAACAAATGTTTCGTAAGTTTCCAAACAGGTTTTGGGACACTTAAATAAACAGCCCAATGTTAAAAGTTGTTTTATTATTACTTGTAGTAGTTCAGCTAGGTCATTTTTAAGTTGTTTCCCATAAAAAGTGTAAACAAAACATTTTTTGTTTGATCGATCTGGCTAGGGGTAAGTTTCTTGTACAACAACAAACTTGCTGTTTAACCACCATAGTTTGATGCATCATTGGAGAAGTTGACTAGCGACTGGTTCCTGAAAACGTAGTAACATGGTTGCACGTTTGAGCTACATTGTTTTACAATCAAAATCAGAATGTATCAGAATCAGAATGAGCTTAATTACCAAGTATGCTTTCACATACAAGGAATTTGTCTTGGTGACAGAAGCTTGCAGTGCACAGACAGAATCATGACAGCGACAAGACCGATAATAAAAAGTAAAATAAGTTAATAAATATAAATACATAAAATATACACAAAACAGACATATGTATGTACAGGTATGTTATATACAATGCAAGTGAATGGGAATAAGAGGTATGGTATGCTAAATAAATATAAGTATAAAATGAGACCGACAAGACCGGACAACAGATGAGTGTGGATGGTGGGTATATGTAGAAGAAAAGGTAAATAGGTGGTGACAGGTGTAACTGGTTAGAACTCAGGTGATTGTGAAAGTATGGGAGGAGCAGAAGGACCTGGTGCTGAGGACATATTGGCAGAATCTGTGACAACATGTTTATTGCCTATGTGGGGGCATTTAATTGTTCATGACGTAGATGGGCTGAGGAAAGAAACTTTTCTTGTGCCTGGCTGTACTGGTGCTCAGTGCTCTGTAGCGCCAACCAGATGGCAACAGTTCAAAGAGGAAGTGTTCTGGATGTGTGGGGTCCAGAGTGATTTGCCAGCCTTTCTCACTTTGAATGAGTACAGCTCTTGGAGAATGTGAAGGGGTGTACAGATGATCCTCCCAGCAGTCCGGACTCTCCGCTCTAGTATTCTGAGGTCTGATTTGGTAGCAGAGCCAAACCTGACAGTTATAGAAGTGCAGAGGACAGACAGTATGACTGCAGAGAAGAACTGCTGAAGCAGCTCCTGTGGCAGGCAGGTTGAACTTCCTCAGCTGGCAAAGGAAGTCCAACTTCTGCTGGGCGTTGTTCACAATTGTTCCACTTCAGGTCCTTAGAGATGGTAGTGGCCAGGAACCTGAATGACTCCACTGTTGTCACAGTGCTGTTCACGGTTGTGAGTGGGGGGAGTGTTTGGGGCTTTCTCCTAAAGTCATCAATCATCTCCACTGTTTTCAGCTCCAGGTTGTTCTCCAGCTCTTTAACCTCCTGTATGCAAGCAGACTCAGGACCGTCCTGGATGAGGCAAATGAGTGTAAGGTCGTCCGCAAATTTCAGGAGCTTGACAGACGGGTCTTTTGCAGTGCAGTCATTGGTGTAGAGGAAGAAGAGCAGTGGGGAGAGCACACATCCTGGGGAGCCACCAGTGATGATGTAAAGGTGTAGGATGGGAATTTTCCCAGTCTCACTAGCTGTTGCATAGATTTGTTATAGATATAGATTTTGGCAGTTCACGGGATAAATTTGCTTTATTACAGTCCCCAAAAATGATTATAAGAGAGTCCGGGTGAGCTGTTGCAGCTCTGTGTTCACACACGCTTGTGGAGAAATGTAAACACTTCTGAGAATGAACAAGGAAAACTCAAGCAGCGAGTAGTAAGGCTTACAGTTGATGAAGAGAACTTATAGATTAGGACAGCACATCTTCTTCAACACTGTTACATCTTTACATCACCTTTTGTTGATGTAGAAGCAAGTCTCACCGCCTTGCTTTTTCCCTGCTCATTCTGCATCAAAATCCGCTCTGAACAGCTGGAAGCTTGGCAGATGTAACACACTGTCCGGAATGGCTTGATGAATCACAGAGCAGCAGAGTTTGAAAAGTCTTTATTTGTTCAGGACTGGAGAAGTTGTTTGTCTGTTTTGTTGGGGAGGGAGTAGAGGTTTGCCAGATGGAAGCTAAGCAACGCGATTCTAAAGCTACACTGTTGAAGCTTGACTAGCGTGCCGTTTCGCTTCCCATGCTTGCAAACCCATTTCGCGTGGTTGTGTGCACAGTAACTTTGGCTCCGCTTCCGAAGATGCACGACTTCGAGGCGATTATGGCCAAGCAGGTACGTCTATACCAGCATCTTACCAGCACCCGGTTTGCGCTTGTCTAAATGAATTTCTTAAGTAAACGAAAGTAAACAGGTTAAGAGCGCTTAAGCTGCGCCGCTGCCCATCCAACTATATTTTCTAGCAAAACGTCTGAATAATCAAAAACCGGTGATAGATTTGGTGGTTTGTACTGCCGAATGTTCAGCAGTTTGTCCGTTGAAACCGATTGTAGGAGAATAACTAAAAGATCATCTGCGGATCATCTGCGGTGCCAGTATAGGACTGTTGTTAATGACATCATGCGAAGGTGGTGGAAGAATAACTTCTGTTAATTAATCGATTTGAGGTCACAATTAATGTCATATTATTCTAGTTAATTTACACATTCATTTTTTTATCATGTTAGCAAGTAATATGTATTTGGCGTAGACTTTACTCCCTTATGAATGTGATGAAGATTATTTCACTATTTTTCGTCTCTGTCATTTTGCTTTAGTTCATGTTTGATATATCGCGGGTTCCTTCCTACCTCACACTTCAGGGTTACGTTAGTGCAATTTTTGAAGAGTGTGCATAAATGGGTGTTTGATATGTTCAAATATATAGATTGAAATTTCTATATATTTAAATGGAATGAAAGATATATAAAATGTACAGGCCGAGAACATATTGGTGATGATCGAAAATATTTGACTGACAAACCTGCAGAAATATTAATTCAGCCAAGGACTATGCTTTTGCCTGACCAAAAGGAGATGGGTGGAGTGTTTGAAAAACCTGTTTGAAAAGTCATTAATTTAGCAGTTTCCTATTAGCACAGAAATTACACACTTCAGCTTTAATGCTGGAAAAGTTGTACACAGCAGCTCATACCTGACTGCAACAGTGAGAGGAGTTACAGAAAATGTAGTCAGGATTCATACTTTTCTAGCTGCTGACAGAATAGATGTTTGTTAGGTTTTAAATGATAAATCAATATATTCAGTATACTGTTAAAAAAATAAGACAATATTTGGGTCAGCGTTATTTTATAGTATTTATTAATATTTTGAATTAACTTTTATTTTTCCAGTTTTTCCATTCTTAGTTTTAGTTTTGTTATATGCATGTTCCATTTTTATTAGTTTTAGTTAATAAAATTAATTAGTTTTAGTGTTTTAACATTTCTTTTTAGCTTTATTTTTTTCAGGGTTTTTTTCAGTTTTCAATTTAAAATTAGTTATTGTATTAAAGTTAGTTACCAAGGCAACAGTTTAAGTTCCTTATCAGTCAGTCATGTTAGACATTATGTCAGAACTCAACTGACGAATTGGGATCCTGCCTGAGAGTAATGTGAATTTCAGATCGTTCCTACACTTTGCATTCGAGGGACGACCATATCAGTACAGAGTCCTCCACTTTGGGCTGTCCCTGTCGCCTCGTGTCTTTACGAAAGTCATGGAGGCAAGCGGCCCTTGTTCCTATGAGGGAACATGCCGTTCACATTCTCAGCTATCTCGGCAATTGGCTCATACTGGCCCACTCGCGAGAGCAGTTGTGTGAACACAGGGACCTGGTGCTCCAGTACTTCAGCCATCTGGGGCTTCGGGTCAGTTTGGAAAAGAGCAAACTCTCCCCCGTGCAGAGGATCTCTTTTCTCAGAATGGAGTTGGACTTGGTCAACCTGACAGCACATCTCACGATCGAACATCCACAGTTGGTGGTGAACTGCCTGAATTCGTTCAAGGGTAGGAGAGAGGTTCCACTGAAACGATTTCAGAGGCTCCCGGGGCATATGGCATCTGCAGCCTCAATTACACCACTCGGGTTTCTTCATATGTGTATTCATTTATCCCCGATATATAGGACTGTTTTTAAATCTAGAAAACCAGAGGTAAAGACCGTTTCTGTCTGGTCCAAGGACAGCATAGAAAAGCTTAAGAGATGCTTTCTGTGCACTCATTGGGATATGTTTCACAGCTTCGACATTAATGAGGCTACAGATACTTTCACTGACTATATCAACTTCTGTGTGGACAATGTGCTGGAAAAAAAGTGAGTGACTGTTTATCCAAATAATAAGCTGTATATCACAAAGGAGATTATCAGATTAAAAAATATCAGTCGGAAAAACAAGCCTTTCGAGATTATGATCGAGTGGGTATGATATTGATCCAGAAGGAATTGAATTGTCTGCTAAGAAATGCTTGGAAAAGACAGAAACAGATTTTAGAACAGAGTTTTATGTCTACGAATTCTAAGAAATTATGGGACACCATTAAAATGATGACTAATATTAATACAAAGGGTAACCGTCTTATTACTAATGATGACCTGAGGAAAGCAAATGAATGAAATGACTTTTACCTCAGTTTTGACTCACAGGACTGTGCTCTGTAATGTAAAGAAGCTTTGGAGTCACTTGTAATCGAGAACACATCTGATAGGATCATTGTAGACCCACAGAAAGTTTGTTTAATCTTCAGTAACCTGTGTACCAAAAAGTCGACAGGTCCTGATGGTTTCTCTACATTATTGTTAAAATCTTGTGCAGAAGAACTTACTGCGGCATGGTGTCCAATTTTTCAGCAATCTGTGGATTCTCATATTATACCTATGGATATACACTCACCTAAAGGATTATTAGGAACACCTGTTCAATTTCTCACTAATGCAATTATCTAATCAACCAATCACATGGCAGTTGCTTCAATGCATTTAGGGGTGTGGTCCTGGTCAAGACAATCTCCTGAACTCCAAACTGAATGTCAGAATGGGAAAGAAAGGTGATTTAAGCAATTTTGAGCGTGGCATGGTTGTTGGTGCCAGACGGGCCAGTCTGAGTATTTCATAATCTGCTCAGTTACTGGGATTTTCACGCACAACCATTTCTAGGGTTTACAAAGAATGGTGTGAAAAGGGAAAAACAACCTGTATGCGGCAGTCCTGTGGGCGAAAATGCCTTGTTGATGCTAGAGGTCAGACGAGAATGGGCCGACTGATGGGCCGACGAGAATGGGCCGACTGACAACACGCACAACCTTGAGGCGGATGGCAGATCTCAACCCAATAGAGCATCTTTGGGATGTGGTGGAACGGGAGCTTTGTGCCCCGGATGTGCATTCCACAAATCTCCATCAACTGCAAGATGCTATCCTATCAATATGGGGCAACATTTCTAAAGAATGCTTTCAGCACCTTGTTGAATCAATGCCAGGCTTAAGGCAGTTCTGAAGGCGAAAGGGGGTCAAACACAGTATTAGTATGGTGTTCCTAATAATCCTTTAGGTGAGTGTATATCTGTGAAAAAAATCTAAAATTGTTCCTTTAACAAAAAAACAAGTGTTCAATTTGTGATTATAATAATTTTTATTGTGAAATTCTCTGATGACACAGCGATACTTAGGCTTTTGTATGAGAATACTGATTTGTCAGGTTATTTCTCAGTGGTATCAAGGTTTGTAGGGTGTTGTGATATAATTATCTAATTCTAATAGAATCTTATTCTAAATACGAAAAAGACTGAGGAGATGATTTTTGACCTTAGATCAATAGGTGATCACACACCAGTGCTTTTACATGAAACATCAATTAAGCAAGTATGTTCCTACGAGTACCTTGGTATCCATATGGATAATACACTTAGTTGGGGGATTCATGTGGATACAATTTGTTCTCGTGTGCAGCAAAGACTGTACTTTCTACGTAGACTTAGACTTTATTGAGTGGACCAGAAAATTATGTGGTTGTTCTATCAGGCAGTTATAGAGAGCATAATCAGATCTGGCATTAAGGTTTGGTTTGGTAACCTTACAATTTAGGAAAAGACGAAGCTTGCACGCTTGGTTAAAATAGCATGTTCTGTATACAGAGTATGAATTGTTACCTTCTGGAAGACGGTACAGATTATTCCTTTTTCAATTAAAATGTTAAATGATGAATGAGTATTTTTGAAGGATGTGCATAGGAATTTTTTGTAATTTTAAGAATTGTAATTGTAGAATTTTCCGTTTATGTTAGCAATGATTTTGTCAATGTAAACACCTTGAGTCCAACACAAATTGACCATAAAGTGTATTTCATTCATTCATTTAATTTCATATGAGACCGTTTCAGCACTGGCTTTACGGCCGAGTCCCGAGATGGGCATGGCAACGCGGCACGCACCCAGTGACAGTCACCCCAGCTTGTCGCCAAACTTTCAGCCCATGGTCAGACCTTGCATTTTTACAGGCAGGGGTTCCCCTTGAACAAGTTGTTGTCGCTCAACAGATGTCTCCACCAACGGCTGGGGTGCCATGTGCAACGAGCATGCAGCCTCGGGCTCCTGGACAGGACCTTGACTGCACTGGCACATCAACTGCCTCGAGTTGCAAGCAGAATGGCTTGCTCTGTGCTGCTTCATATGGCTGCAACAGGGCAAGCATGTGCTGGTCTGGACGGAAAATACTGTGGCCGTTGCGCACATCAACCATCGATCAGGGTGGTCTACTCTCCTGTCGCATGTCGCAACTCGCTTGCCAAAACCTCCTCTGGAGTCAGAAGCATCTGCGGTCGCTTCGCGCAGTTCACATTCTGGGCGAGCTCAATCGTGTAGCCGACAAGCTCTCACGACAGCCCACGCTCCCGAGAGAATGGCGACTCCACCCCCAGATGGTATAGCTGATTTGGAGACACTTCGGGGTCGCACAGGTAGACCTGGTTGGCTCTCCGGACACGTCCCACTACCAGTTGTTTTACTCCCTGGCCGAGGGGACCCTCAGCACGGATGCCCTGGAACACAGCTGGCCTCGGGGGCAAATGCAAGTATGCGTTTCACCCACTGAGCCTGCTCACACAGACACTATGCAAGGTCATGGAGGACGAGGAGCAGGTCTTGTTAGTTATGTCGTACTGGCCCAACCGGACCTGGTTCCAAGAACTGATGCTCCTCGTGATGGCGGTCTCCCTCCCTCCACCCTGAAAGAGTTTGTTGCCGCTATTGGCCTATACGTGGACCGAATGCAGAGCTTCAGGACTTCAGAAAAGTTCTTTGTCTGTTATGGAGGCCAGCAGAAGGAAAAGGCTGTCTCCAAGCAGAGGTTGGCCCACTGGATAGTGGATGCCATAGTCTTAGCATATCAGGCCTAAGATTAGCCGTGCCCCCTTTTTGGTCGCTAGCAGACATTTGTTGAGCTGCAGGCTGGGTGTCACCTAACACGTTTGCAAGGTTTTACAATCTCCGTATTTAGCCCGTGTCTTCTCAAGTACTCGCCACAAGCAGACAAGTATATGGAGGGCCCGCTCGGTACCGACGGGATACATGTGTTTATCTGCTCCACAGGTGAGTTCCCCACCCGGTGAACCCTGCATGGAGTTCCTCCAGCACTCTCGGCAGTTAGAAGGGGCAGAGGTGTCCAACGCTAGGTCTAGCACTTGTGTGTATGCCCAGAAGGTCAGCCCATGTGCTAGACTAGGTGCCAATTTGTTGTGATTCCTCTACGGGTTATCCCACATGTGTTTTCTTCCACGGTGCGGCTTCCCTGTCGGCGAGCATGTGTCTTTCCCTAGGCTGGATCTACCACGGAGACCTTTCATATGTACAGTAGCACTGGCCTGTTGGCCAGTCCATACGTGTAACATCCCTATGGGCAGGATGTGGTCTCCATAGCGTTCTTTTCCATAGATATGCTTTCCCAGTGTTATCCAATAGTCTCACTGTATGGGTCAGAAGTAATAACAGTGATCAACCTCCTCCTAGTCAAGCCCTGTCCCGTCTTCCGCCCTGGTAGATGGCTGTCGCTGTCGCAGGGCACTGGAAGGGGCAGCAATAGTGGCGCTTTGGTAGGATTCCAATTCGTCTGTTCAATTCTGATGTAACGTCGAACGTGACTGACTGATAGGGAAGGAGGGAACAGAGATGTTACATTCCATCGCCACAATTGCTGTGCCACTGCTGAACGGCCAGGATGCACCATCTTGGCTCCTCAGTGTAAAACTTGAATGTGCGAGAACAAGTACGCTTCCTTATATACTCACTCCCGGGGCAGGGTTTGCGATGCAAATCTCGCATGCCAATGTCCATTCGCTCATTTAGTTTACACTCGAAGGTGATTGGGGTCTCAGACGAGATCCCAATTTGTCAGTTCAGTTCTGACATAACGTCTCCATTCCCTCCTTCAGGGAACGGGGGTTACATAAGTAACCTAGACGTTTTTCATCTAAGATTTCTGTTTTATTCATTTCAGTTATATTTCAATTAACAGAAACAATTTTGTATCATTTTAGCTTTAGCTAACAATAACATCACGGATTTAAGATTTAACGGCCGTTTTGGGGGCCTGAAAATGCACATTTTAAAAATGGGGTTCAAAGTGCACTTAGGATACCTATAAAAAAAGGATAATGTTATCGTCTCTGTGTAAACTACAAAAACACAAATTTGTAAAAAAGGTGATGATATGCGAAGTGTTATGTCTATATATGCGTAGTATTTCTTTACAAATTGACATCGCCAACTACTGACCTGGCATGAATAATACAATATTTTTAGTCATTACGCCATTCGTGTGAACGGGGATTATTTTGACAACGTTGTTGCCTGTATGCAGAAAAACGCAAAGGAAAAACTTTTCCATCTTCTTTGTTGTGTAAACATACCCTCAGACACTGTATAATTGTCTGTTGGTATCATGTGCATGATCATGTTCATAGTTAATGTGATGAACTACACCTGTGCTATGTCCTATACACTCTGCTATGGCGCCTGTGTGAACATGAGGAAACTGACTTCATACATTCACTAAAACAATTTGGGACCATTTGGTTAAAAGTCATTCCAAATAACTAGAAAAATGTTTTGAAAAGATAGTTTTGAGAAAAGATCAAACATCAATTGTTTGCAGGTATCACTTGCTATTTTACTTTTAGTGTAGTGACATTTAGATGTTTAAGTGTGGCATAAATGTCATTTAAGGGCCACTTCACTTCTTTCCCACTCACTTTGATCTCTTCCTCCTGGGCTTCCAGTAAAGGTGAGTGATCTGTCGTCACCTCCTCTGTGGGGACTGTTAGATTTCCATCTACTGTTGCAGGCATGCTCATGTAGCCCATCATGTCTGCCTGATAGGTCTCTGTCCCCACTGTCCCCCACAGATCCACTAACGGGGGGTGAGTACGGGAGGGCAGGCTGTGGACGGTGCTGTTGGGAGTAGCTTGTAAAGAATGAGTGGCACTGTGTAGTCTTTGATCCAACATCTGCAAATAGAGAGGACAACAGCTCAAGTTTCCATTGCAGTAACACAGCACAACAGTGAAAGCCCACTCTTCAGCTTTCTTTGTTTTCCCAATAATTTTCTCAATTTAAAAAAAAAAATCACTATAAGCCGTTTATAAGCCAAGAACCAAAGCAAAGACAAACCAAAATGACAAACAAATATGATAAGGATTGATTTATGCATCTCATAAAAAAACAGCAATGACATAATTGAATCAGCAATTATTAATAAAACTATTGACTTAAGACAATTTTTAGTAAAAACAATAGGTTTGTATATATATTTATACAAACAATATAAATATATTTATATTTATCTAATTTAAATAAAATTAGATAAAACTTTTAGATACAAGTAAACAAAATTAGTGAGGTTTGTGGTTAAATTAAAATACTATATTTGTCAATACGTTTAGTTTTTTTATCCTATTTTCAAATATTTTTTCCAATTCATTCGTAATATTTAATGGCAATGGGCATTCACTATTGAGAACTTTAGCCATGATTTATGTTTCCATTGTAACATTTAAACATTAAGCTGAAACCACAGTGACCAATGGCTTCTACAACAGCATTTATCAATATTTAATCAAATAATCAAAGAGCTTTTGCTAAGTCGGTCTTGAAAAGTTAGCAGTCTGTCTTCTTAGTCTGTCTGAGAAAAAGGAATGAGAGTTTTTACTTTCAGAACCCGACTTGTGCTCTTTTGTGGTTGAAAAAACAACATGATTCCCCCCACCCTCCCTTTGCAATGGCTGATGGGAAGTGTAGTATTAGATTCCCCATTTGCTCCAGTGAGACCTCAATTACTGTGACGATCAATGGCTTCTGGTTAATGGCTGGATGATGGAACATGATTAAGTTTTTACTGCTCTTACTGCTGATACTAAAGCCGTTGTTGAACTGACCACCGGGACTTGTACTATTTCAACACAAACATGATGCTGTAGCCAGCAGAGCAAGAGCTGTTGTTGCAGAACACGCAAATTAGCTAATTGGAATGGTAATTTTGTACCTCACCTGTTGATACTAATATAAGATCTGTTGCAGCACAGCCTTATGGGAGACTTATGTTATTGTGCCAATAACTATTTTTGCAGAGGCATATGGAGGATACATTTCATGACTCCTCTGTTACTAATACACGAGATGATGGTGCAGAGACTTATTTAATTCCTGCTTTCATGCCACAAGCATAAGCAGTGCGTAAATGATTCAGGCTCATATTTTACTTTCACACTGACAGTGTTTCGACTACAAAGCTACGGTTCTGTAAAAAAAAATGTAAAAAAATTTCACATTGAGATTTTCATTGGCATAAATTATAAAAGGGTCATTTTATTAAAAAAAAATATTCTGTAACATGAACTAAGTAAGAAAAAGACTTCTATAAGCATTTATTAATCTTAGTTTTATTTACTAATATATTATTAAAATCAATAGTTGTATCTTTTAATATTTAATTAACATGAGCTAACAAGTTGTATTTTTATCAATTAACGTTAACAATGATGAATAAATACTGTAACAAATGTTAGTTAATGCATTAACTAATGTTAACTAAAGGGACCTTATTGTAAAGTGTAAAAAAATGTATCATATTTCTGGATTTTTTTCTAAGAAAATATATTAAAAGATTGTCAAACAACTTAATGTTTTCTTTTCAAGAATTTCAATTCTTTTTTTTCTTTATTATGATATTAGGAAAGTTTTATCACTCTAACATTTTTAACTTTATGCCTCGTAAAAATGATCAAAATTAATTTTTATTCAGAAATGAAAAACATTCTAATTACAGAAGTGTATTGATTCAGTGAATTTGCATTGTTTTAACATATTTTTTAATAAATTAATAATTCCGGACACAAAGGGTGTCATGATTTTGACCTACCAACACATCTGTCCTGTTAATGTGGATGATGAAATGAATATGCACATCACTGCTTACGTGTGCAGTGTGAAACAGGCCTCATGGGATTTGTAGTTTTATGACCCAGCGAAGGCTTACTGGAGTTGTAGTTATCTCACTCACCTGTGTCTGCTGTTGATACTGCAGGAGCTGCTGCTGCTGGTGGTATTGTTGCATCTGCTGCAGGTGCTGGAACTGATGTAACTGGTTCTGATACTGCTGTTGTTGGGACAGCAAGTGAGCTGCTGTACTTGGGTCATATCCACCCTCAGTCCCGACTGCCATGACATATGAACCAGCGGCAGGAGAGGCCACACCTGACTGTTCATTACTAATTGGCTCCCAAGCATCAGAGGAAGAAAGGCAGTAAAGACCCTGGGAGACGTAGCTGTGGGGCCAAACTTCTGCAGAGGAATGGTGCACTATCTGGTCTGTAAGAGCATATAAAAAATTAAAAAAGAGAGAGATAGAAAAACATTTTTTACAAATGAAAACTGGGTGGGTGACATTCTGTATATTTTTCTCTCAGATTTGAATCTTTGATCATTTGTCACACAGCCTGTGTTGATCTGAGTTGGCGTCTGGTGATTATAACGCGAGTACTTATAAATAAATAAACAAATAAATGGGCATGAAATATTGATCTGAGTTGGAATTCTTTTATTATGTTAGAAGAAAGAGAACCAAGAGTGACATGAGAGAAATGAGACTACAGCACAGCTACAGTATGAAGGAAATGAGTTCCCTGGGTTTAGTGGTCAGAATGTCACGACTGACCAATTAGAATCAAGTATTCCAGAGAGCCACCGTCAATATTATTGATGAGTGTCTTACAAATAGATTAGTTATTATGAACCTCTTCAAATGAAAATAATATATTCTTCAGAAATAAAAGTACACCAAAAAAGTAAAATAATTTTTCTGTTTTAAGTTTCATGATTTGGCTGCTTTAAGATTCACTTTAATATCATAGTCAAAACTCTTACAGTCCAAACTTTTATGATGCTTTGATTGGACACAATGAGCAGATGTTAATATATTCGAGCCCACAGCCATACAAAGCTTTGAAATTTCCATTATTTTTTCTTTGAGTCAAATTGTGAGACATTTCAGCCTCATCTGAATGCAACAACAGTAATGTTCTAACAGATATGTTCTAAATTACTGTATATCTGATTATAAAGAAAAGTTGAATAATAATAACTGCACATTCTATTTCTGTCGTTGAAATCTCTGGCTTTAGCATATTCCTCATGGCCATCATTGTGAAATTAAAATTAATGTTCACTGACTTCACCCCAATGGCTGTGGAGAAATGAGGTTCTTTATTTATTGAGGAAATGGGTTTTGTAATGTAGCATAGCAACACTCACTCGTACACAGACTGCCCACTGAGTTTATTCTTCTCTTACCCTTTTTCTCTCTATAGACCTTATATGGCAACATCCTAACTGGATGGAACCTCTTAAACGACTGATTTGTGCTCAAAAGCAACCAACTTCACTCACAAATGATTTCAATAGAGGTGACTTAAGAGGAATGATGCAATACTATAAACTATAACTAACTAACTAACTACATAAATAAAAATAGCACACACATTTTGGGTAAAATAGTGATTTTTATATATATTTCTTACATTTAAAATGATATAAAATATAATATAATATGTTTGTAATGTGTATGTTGTGTTTTGGTTTTGTTTTCACTCTGTTCCCTGTTCTGCTTCAGTCATGTTCCCTTATTAGTTTTCCTGGTTGTTAATTCCTGGTTGTTAATTAATCCCGCACCAGTTTCTGTTCTAGTTAATTATCTCTCTGTGTACATAAGTGTACTTCTGTGTACTTCATCAGTTCTTCATCCGGTTCATTTACGTTTATGTTTAAATGTGGTGAGACTTGTTTATATCTCATGTGGATTTCCTGAGTGATCGTTGAGTTTATTAAAGACTATTTCTTGATTTGGATACGTCCAGTGACTGCGGTGAATAGTGCTGCTGGCAACAAGGGAAAGACCTTGTGACAGCCTGGAGAGACAGCTGACAGGAGGAAGGAGACCCCAATGGGGCTGGTAAGGGTTAGCTACCCTTGTCGGCAGTATCCAGCTCTGTGTTTACAGGATGCTGGAGACACCCGCCCAAGGCTTCTGAAAAATTAAAGAGGAAAATACCCCTAGAGTCTGCGAGAGCAGGGGCGGAAGATGACTCAATGGTGGACAACATGGTTAACGACTTTGGAATGGAAACGGATATGAGTATAGAGAGTACTTCACAAAAGACTAGTTCAGGTTCTGCAGTTAGCAAAGCCATTGAACTCCAAGCTTGTGTCTGTGGCTGGAGCAAGGCGACAACGGTCAGGGGTTTGAAGATTCATCAAGGGAAAATGAAATGCTTGAGGGAGAAGGGACAAGGGCCTCGCATTGATCAGTACTTCTTACGAAGTCAGTCAAGTCAGTCGAATGAAATCCAGCGACAGGAAGCAAACCACAGTTCGCAGGATATCAGCACCCCTGTCATAGAGGAGAGGAGGGTTTGCACAGTTAGTGATGAACACATTGATTCTTGTGAACCCGGTCAGACTAACCAGCATAAGAGAGAAAAGAACCTCAACGGGCATAAGCCTGGAGTTAGATGGCCAAGAGCTTGTGAGAAAACTGCATGGGACACGGTAAACACAGATCTATGCTTTGCATTAGAAAGATTAACTGGTACAGTTGAAAAGAAGCTGGATAAATTTGGGGACATCATTTATGCATATGGAAGTGAGAGGTTTGGTGTGGAAAAAAGGAAGGAAAAAGTACAAACTACTCCTGGATTGTCTAGATGGCAGCAGAAAATTGAAGGGTTAGTTA
Source organism: Siphateles boraxobius (assembly GCF_051911475.1). Taxonomy (NCBI): domain Eukaryota; kingdom Metazoa; phylum Chordata; class Actinopteri; order Cypriniformes; family Leuciscidae; genus Siphateles; species Siphateles boraxobius. The sequence continues at coordinate 13,827,621 of NW_027508722.1, forward strand.
GAGAAAGGAGACAGCTGAGGAAGCAATGGAAAAGAGCGGAACAAAGTCAGAAGGAGGGACTCAATCTCTTACAAAGGGCCATAAAAGATAAGCTTGCAACATTACGCAGAGCTGAGCGCCTACGGAAACGCTACAAAAAGAAGGAGCGTGCGAGGGCTAATTTCTATAAAGATCCATTCAAATTCGCAAAGAAGTTATTCACCAGTGAGAAGAATGGCACTTTAAAAGCATCTAGGGTTGAGCTAGAGAGATATTTGGAGGAAACACATACAGATGCAAAAAGGCATAAGCCTATGTCTATTCCGTCAGACATCCCACCTGTCAATCCACCAGAATACCAAATGGAGGTCTGTGCACCTAAGTGGAAAGAGATAGAGCAGGTTGTGAGAAAGGCAAGGGCTTCATCATCTCCAGGGCCTAATGGAGTTCCGTACAGAGTGTACAAGAGTGCTTCAGGAGTTCTACGAATTCTGTGGAAATTGATAAAAGTGGCTTGGGAAAAGCAGGTTGTACCTAGAGCATGGCGCAGAGCAGGGGGAGTCTTTATACCCAAAGAAAAAGATGCTACAAGCATCAGTCAGTTTCGCCCTATTTCACTATTAAACGTCGAAGGAAAGATTTTCTTCAGCATTATTGCTCAGAGATTGTCAACCTACCTATTAAAGAATGGCTTCATTGACACTTCAGTTCAAAAAGCGGGCATTCCAGGATTCTCAGGATGCTTAGAACACATCAGTGTTATCTGGCAACGAATTCAATCAGCTAAAAAGGAGAGGAAGGAGCTCCACGTGACATTCCTGGATTTGGCTAATGCATATGGTTCAGTGCCACATGAGCTTCTTTGGGCATCATTTGATTTTTTCAGGGTACCGATGTCGATAACAAATTTAGTGAAAGCCTATTTTGGAGATTTGCAATTTAGTTTCTCAACTCCAGAATTCAGCACTACATGGCAATGCTTAGAGGTTGGAATAATGGCAGGATGCACCATTTCTCCACTGGCTTTTACCATGGCAATGGAAGTAATCATTAGGGCATCAAAATGGGTAGTAGGAGGAGAGCGCTTGGCTTCTGGGATGCGACTACCACCAATCAGAGCATACATGGATGACATGACAACCATGACTACAACGGTAGCCTGCACTAATCGGTTATTGGGGAAGTTAACAGATAATATTGAATGGGCACGAATGCAATTTAAGCCCTCTAAATCAAGGAGCATCTCCATAATTAAAGGCAAGGTAGTAGATAAAACATTCTTCATTAATGGTGAGGCAATACCAACAGTTTCTCAGAAGCCAGTGAAGAGTCTAGGGCAGGGGTCGGCAACACAAAATGTAGAAAGAGCCATATTGGCCCCCCAAAAAAAAAAAAATCTGTCTGGAGCCGCAAAAAATGAAAAGCCTTATATAAGCCTTATAATGAAGGCAACACATGCTGTAAGTGTTATATTAGCCCCCTAGTGTCAAAATGATAAGTAGGCTACACATACATAATGAGCATTCATGATTAAATGTTTATCTTCCCTGCAGCGCATCCTGGAGAGAATGACGCACCACGTGACTACTCTGCTGTACGATGGTGCTTTAAGTTTAACTTCCATTATAGTTTTAATGTATTATGTTTCGTTGCATTGATGAAATTAAAGAAATACAATAAAGAAATCAGATTTTTGATGTCATTTTTACTTTAGGATTCGAAAAAACAACAAAATGTGCAACGTGCATGGCCTCCTGTAATTTCAGACCTCCCCATGGAAATAAAATGCAGTCCTCTTCAATCCTCAATAATACAATACGATACTCTTCTCTTTCCCCCCTTATCTGGGCAACAGACAGAGTGCAATAAAACAGCAGCCTTTTGAAACGAACTCGAAAAGTATTTGAAACATGCATAAAACATTCGTTAAAACTAAAAACATAAAAGCATCCCAGTAATGCCCGCAGACATCCCAAGTTTCCCGGAAGTTCCAGGAGTCTCCCGCATATTGATAGTGGCTCCCTGATGCCCGCAAATTAGTTCAAATCTCCCGGAATCTACAGCTCGGCGAGCTCCAAACCTTGTAGCGCACGTACGGCAGAGAGGGAGAGACCTTACGTGTGTGTGCAAATGTGCATGTGTGCCTCATGAAGCGCATGTAATTCTTCGTTGACAGAAATGTTGAAATTAAATATTTATTATACACATTTTTACAAAAAAAACACTTCGAAAAACTTTAACAATGTTTGTCATGTTTTTTCTCCAACAGAAATTATATTAAAACAAAAAATATTTTTCCATTTTCATATTTTTGAAAAAGCTCCAGGGAGCCACTAGGGCGGCGCTTAAGAGCCGCATGCGGCTCTAGAGCCGCGGGTTGCCGACCTCTGGTCTAGGGAGATGGTACGATGGGGATCTAAAGGACACAGTTCGAGTGGGAGAAGTTAGACGACAAGCAATGGAAGGGTTGAAGAGCATAAACAGCTGTGCTCTACCAGGCAAACTGAAACTCTGGTGCTTTCAGTTTGGTCTACTGCCAAGGTTGCTGTGGCCACTGACTGTGTATGAGGTTTCTTTGACAACAGTGGATAAGCTGGAAGCGTTAATAAGTTCATACATCAGGAAATGGTTGGGAGTTCCACGCTGCCTCAGCAGAGTGGGACTTTATAGTAAAGGAGTATTGCAGCTGCCAGTCTCTGCTTTAACCGAGGAGTTTAAGTGTGCCAAGGTCAGACTGGAAATGACTTTAGCAGAGTCACGTGACAAATGTGTAAGGGAGACAGCCCCTGTGGTAAAAACTGGTAGAAAGTGGTCAGCAAAGAAATCTGTAGTAGAGGCAAAGGCTGACCTTCAAATTGGGGATATCGTGGGACAGGTACAGCATGGAAGAGGGGGTTTTGGGCTCAGTTTAGCTCCTCCTAAATGGCACAAGGCAGGCCCAGCCCAAGGGAGGAAGCTGGTAGTCAACGAGGTGCGAAAGCAGGAGGAGAGGATGAGATGTATAAAGGCCATTTCCCAGGCCAAGCAGGGAGAGTGGATGAGATGGGAGAGTGTGGAACAACGCAAAATGGGCTGGCAAGACCTTTGGTCAATGGAAGAGAGTAGGATCAGTTTCCTTATTAGGTCAACATATGATGTTCTCCCATCACCGCAGAACCTAAACCTCTGGGTAGGAGAGGATCCATCTTGTCCTTTGTGTTCATCACCTGCCACATTAAGGCACATTTTGACAGGATGTAAGGTGGCTCTTAGCCAGGGTCGGTTTACTTGGCGCCATGACCAAGTATTGCGATGTTTGGCTTTAGCATTGGAAGGCAAGCGTAGTATGACCAATAAATTGCCGCCTGTTCTAGCAAAACATTACACGCAGAAGACAATATTCCTCCGCCCAGGCGAGCAACCACCAAGAAAAGGTGCTAACACCAATTCTCGCCCAGGACAACTGGAAGCTGCTAGGGACTGGAAGATGCTGGTTGATCTTGATCAACGGCTTATTTTTCCACCTGAGATTGCCACCACTAACCTACGGCCAGATATTGTTTTGTGGTCTGGATCAGCACGCATTGTTCAACTGATAGAGTTAACAGTGCCATGGGAGGATGCGGTAGATGAGGCATATGAGAGGAAGAAACTGCGGTATGCTCATCTGGCCACTGAAGCAGAACAGCGAGGATGGAGAGTCCAGGTTTATCCAGTGGAAGTGGGTTGTCGTGGTTTTGTGGCACACTCTACAACCCGGTTCCTCAGAGACGTCGGATTCAGTGGCCAAGAGTTGCGTCGTACAGTAAAGAACTTATCTGAAGCAGCAGAAAGGAGCAGCAACTGGCTATGGTTGAGACGGAAAGATTCTAGCTGGCTGTGTACAGGCCGCCATGCTACGGTTTCGTAGAATTCTTGAAAACTTGAAAGGTCTGTTGGTTTATTTGTATAGGTTGTATAGTATTTACAGTCATTACGTTCCTGTGTATATTGCGTGAATGACGGGTGGTTGGGCAGATATTGTGTTTTGCGGTAGGTGGTATGCCATACGGAACCGTTGCCACTGAAACTGCATATTAACGCACCAGTGGGGCTCGACAGCCTTAGTCAAACGGGTTGGCGCGTATGGTTGGGTTGCGGAGAGATTGTGAGATTGTGGTTAGGTCTCAGCAGCAACTGTTGGTTTATTTGTATAGGTTGTATAGTATTTACAGTCATTACGTTCCTGTATATATTGCATGAATGACGGGTGGTTGGGCAGATATTGTGTTTTGCGGTAGGTGGTATGCCATACGGAACCGTTGCCACTGAAACTGCATATTAACGCACCAGTGGGGCTCGACAGCCTTAGTCAAACGGGTTGGCGCGTATGGTTGGGTTGCGGTGAGATTGTGGTTAGGTCTCAGCAGCAACTGTTGGTTTATTTGTATAGGTTGTATAGTATTTACAGTCATTACGTTCCTGTGTATATTGCGTGAATGACGGGTGGTTGGGCAAATATTGTGTTTTGTGGTAGGTGGTATGCCATACGGAACCGTTGCCACTGAAACTGCATATTAACGCACCAGTGGGGCTCGACAGCCTTAGTCAAACGGGTTGGCGCGTATGGTTGGGTTGCGGAGAGATTGTGAGATTGTGGTTAGGTCTCAGCAGCAAGAGGGAAGTAGAGGTCAGTAAGCTGGGCTGAGTTGAGTGGGGGACGGAGGGGGTGACTCTGGGACGCCAGAGTCACTGTCGAGCCCTCTTGAGGTGTCGTGGGCTAGTCGACGAAACACTGAGGACGGAAGGTGCCCATTTGAAGACCCTAGAGATGTTCCCTACTCCGCTCAATCCAGAGGGTTGTTATGGGGGACCGCACTGTGGTTGCAGCCGTTGTGTGTGCTGACGCGCAATACACTGTATTAACACCAGACAGAAGATTCACGTCACTAGATGGAAAGAAGCGTAAATGGATGGAGAAGCATAGGTTACTGTAAAGCTACGTCTTAGTTGGTGATTATCTTGGCGAAAGCCGAGTACAAATCAGCATGAAGTTTTAACATCTACTCTCGTGTAATGGAAATCTTGAATCTCCTGTGCCGTGCGTGTTGTAAAGCCACACCCTTTCATGAATATAATATAATACAATAATAGTTTGAAAGTTTTAGGTCAGTAGAAGTTTTTTTTAATATTTTACTTTTTTTTGCAAAGTGGGTTAAATTGACCAAAAGTAACAGTAAACGCATTTATAATGATACATAATGTAATAGTGTTTGTTCATTGAAAAATTGTATCACAGTTTCCACAAAAATAAAGCAGCACAACTTTTTTCAACATTGATAATAATAAGAAATGTTTCGTGAGAAATAGAATGATTTCTGAAGGATCATGTGACACTGAAAACTGGAGTAATGATGCTGAAAATTCAGTCTTGCATCAAATGAATATATTAAAATAGAAAGCAATTATTTTGAATTGTAATAATTTTTCACACGTTTACCATTTAATAATATTTAATAATAGTAGTTTGAATAAATTCAAATAAGCAAGCCTTGGTTAGAATAAGAGATTTCTTTAAAAAATAAAATAATAATAATTAATTACCGACCCCAAATCTTTGAATAATATATATAATACATAATATTTTATAGCCTCAGGAAAATGTTCCCCTTTATCTGGTGCTAAAATTCATCACATTCTCATATTTTTTATTTTTAGCAGATCGGGTGGGAAAAATGCTGGTAAAACAATCTCTCTTTTGGATTACTTAATATTCGATCACTCTCCAAACAAAAGGCCTCTGGTGTACGACCTGCTGTCTGACCGTAAGTTTGATTTCCTGTCTAAATGAGAAACCCGCTGATTTCCTGCATTTGAACAACTCTGTTCCTCCGGGGCATGCTTTTGTCTGTAAACCCTGTGCCACTGAAAAGGGAGAAAGGGAGGGAGGGAGAAAGGGAGGGAGGGAAGCAATACTCCATAAAGACAAAGGAAAAGTATCCCAGTTAAAGGGGTCGTAAAACACGATTTCACTTTTCTAACTTTAGTTAGTGAGTAATGTTGCTGTTTGAGCATAAACAACTTCTGCAAAGTTACAGCGCTCAAAGTTCAAAGCAAAGGGAGATATTTGCTTTTAAAAAATTCAATTTCTAAGGACTACAGCAAACAGCCGGTTTTGGACTACACGACATTCCTCCGGGTTTGCTGACGTCAGCAAATCCCATTATTTACATAAACCCCTCCTCCGGGAATACTTAATAAGCAGGGCGAGGCTATTTTATATTGCTGTTTTGGAGATGAGTTGTCGCAATGCCGTCGAAACGCTGCTGTTATTTTCATCCTGATTGCAGGTCCACTTTGTTCAGCCTTCCTAGGGACGAGCGAGTTAGGGATCAATGGTTAACATTTATTTTTAACTCGGCCCCTCATAATTATGACCCAAAACTCGCTCTCTGTACTGCACGTGTTACGGAGGAAAGCTTTCACAATCTTCGCGAGTTCAATGCATGATTCACACATCGGCTTGTCCTGAAAGACGGAGCAGTTCCAACTTTAAAAACAGAAGCTTTTGTTTACGGGCCACAACTTGTAAGTATGATTTATTTTTCGTCGATGTGTTTTCCTGTAATAGGCCTAGTTTGTATTGTTAATTGTACGTTGTAGCAAGGAAGTAAACAAATGACAACGCTGTTTGGCTCTGCTGGTTTGTTAAATGCTCATTCATACTTAACGTTATCTGACAAACACCTATCGTTACAAACTTTTTTTAAATCTCAACAGCGAACTTGGAATAGTGTAAATTATTCAAAGATTAGAGCTTTTATGTATTGTTTATCGCTTGTTTATCTACAGGCATGCTAAAAATGGTTCTGTGTTTGATTTGGCAGCCGATGTTTAGTGTTCGTTTTGGGTTAATAGTTCTGTCGACAGATATTTGTCTACAATCGTTCTAAAAATACAAAAGTAACGGTGACATACAGTCAGAAACGATCAATAGATCCGCAGTCTTTACTCAAAAAAAATCCCTTTAAGGACTGTAGTATAATTTGAACGATTATATGAAATTCTTGGGGCGTCATGGGGCGCGACGTTTCCGGGATACGTGCACTAGGCGGTTAGCGAATCACAACACACTGGGCCAGCTAACCAATCTGAACCCATTGCGTAGTTTTGAGGGACTGGCTTCATAGAACCAGGAAACCATCAGACCGGTTTTACAAGGAGGGGAAGAGCAGTGTAGAATAAAGGTAAAATATATGAAAAATAATGCAATTTTTTAAAAACGAGGCATGAACACATGTTACAGTGCACCCCAAAACACAATCAAGGCAAGCCTTCGAAAAAATCCGTTTTACCGCCCCTTTAAAGTGTAAATTGCAGGTTAAATTTTTCACGAAGATAACGCTATGTGCTTATCAAAAATAAAGATGAGAACCGCCCACCATTGTTTTGTATGTTTTTTTATACCAAAATGCTGAATATAATGTGAAAAGTTGGTACTTTTTACACTCCCTTTCCCTTCCACTAGGCTGGGCGTGACGTCATAAAAGGGACTCCAAGCTTAGAGTTACCGTTAGTCTAACGGCAAGTAGGCTAGCGGTTATATTGGAGGAGACCTGACTCAGAAAGCAAAAATGGTGTTGATGAATGAAATAACCCAATTGTAAACATACTCGTGTGTGCTAGCTATGAGATTAACGTGATTCTGCCTGAAATAAGTGCAAACTATTCGCAAAACAAACGGGTTCAGGCAGCATGCGTCAAAACCAGGATGCTGCGCGAGGCACGTCAGGTAATGGATTATTTGATGATAATTTTTACTTTTCACACCGATTTAAAAATAAAAACAGACAGTACAGTATACAGTACTCATAACTTCGAATTTTATTATAATTGTATTTCATATAATAAACAATAATGTCATTTTTACTTGTTATATCAAATGTGATAATTGCTAGTACATTTAAAATATCAAAATATGCTCCCCATACAAATTTTAAATGAAATAACGATGTCATAATATTGTGAGATTTACACCATTATGGAAACAGTAGAGAATGAATCGACATTCTCTGTGATCGATTCGCGCTTGGGTAGCATTTTTCGGCAAGGCAGCACAAATTGTCTGAACACCGGTCGCAGTGCGGGTCGAGCTGCTTCCACTAAACTCCAAATCGCGTTCACCTCACGGCAGCACATACTCTCCACTGCTGAGTCCATTGGGTGGCATAGCCCACACAAACACCGGTCAAACACAGATAGGGACATCGATCTCTTTTTTTCTTTCTGACAATGAGCATCGCTAATTAGTTGCGATTTAGCCCACGCAATATCGCGTTCTGTCTGCAGATGCCAGCAAAAGCGCCATTGTGCCTGTGCAGTGTGTGCATCTCTACAGCTCTGATTAGGACTACTAACACCATGTAAGTAAATAATGTCTTCAGACTACAAGATTTTGAAAAGACTTTGGCTTGTTCCCTAATGTTATCCGGGTTAGCACCAGGTTAACCTAGGCTAGCTCTAGCTACTCACCATGACACCAGGCCAACCCTCCAGTCATTTTCCTAACACCAAGCATTGATAACTCTTTGAGGGCCATGATTTCTGGCAATTTCCTCCCCCCTCTCATGCCTGACTGGTTCAAAATTGACGTCATCACCCAGTTAGGGTAAAAAAACATGCTACCTTTGAAGAAACCCCAATAAATGTTATTTTAACGCATTTTAAGACAGAAATTTTTAAATATTTACATATTGAGCACTTTAATCTACACATTAATTGGTTGTGGTGGTTAACCTGCAATTTACACTGTGCCTACATATTCTTAATTTTAATCCATTGCCCTAAAAATCAATGTGGCAATCCCTACTTTTCTCACCACTATTTACCACCCCTCAAAGGCCAGCGCCACTTTTTTAACTGAACTGAAGTTTTTGACCTTCATATATTCTATGTCTTCCAATATAATTATGCTCAGTGATTTTAACATTCAAATTGCTTATGTCAGTAATACAAGCATAAGTGAATTCCAAATTATTAATGTCGTTTGGAGCGCCTGCAGATCTCTATGATCTTCACTCTCAATTTCTTTTGCCTTACCCTGTAAACCCGTGACCACCAAGGGAGCTAGAACTTTAAGTTACGCTGCCCCTCGTTTATGGAACTCGCTCCATCTTTAAATAAAATCCATTATTATTATTATTATTATTATTATTAGATATGTTTCATATGTTCAAGAGAAAGTCAACTGGATTTACACAAGCCTTTTGTTCAAAACCCCTGGGGCTGCGAAATAGTTACAGTTTTGTTACACCTCTGCCTTAGCATATGACATAATTATCACGTTATCTGTCTGTAACATGTAGATGGCTTTCATTGTTCTGAGCTCTCATGTGAGTCTGTAAGGCTGTACTGAAACTGTTCAGTGGATTAGTTCTTGTTCTCTTGAGAGTCACGGGTCCCTGACCTTTAGTTATTCATTTATTCAAAACCCAATGTGCACTGCATTCCAAATAAGCTGCAATTTAGTAATCCCACCCTCACTCTAGAGGGCTTTCAATATAACGTTTTCTTTGGAAAGAAACCTTTTAGCATAGGCCTAAATAAAAAAACAAAGGAAAAGCCCTAATTTCTCAGTCGTTAAGGAATTAGTCAGGGATTACAAACATTTCCTCTACACATATTCTTTGAGTTGAGAAGCCAAAATGGGCAAAGTTGTTGAAAGAAAGTGTGTGATTGCAGGTGATGACAGCAAGTTGCCTGAATAATTACAGCACTCATCAGGGCTCACAATGTGACACGGAAGTTTTGTTACTAAATTGATTTCATTCCTAGGTTTCCAGACTAAAGCACAGTAGGAAGAAGTACGATTATTCTCTGAGCTTGCAGTGCATGCTGGGAAATGCAGTCAGTACCTCGGCTGGTGATGCTTTCCTGGTTGGCCTCGCTCAGGTGGGCTACGCTCCCCTGATTAGATCCAACGCTTGTGTTCTCCCCATCCATAGAGCTCCAGGCCATCAGCGTCGCCTCCGAGATCGCAAACTGCTGAAGCACACCTGACAGGATTCAAAATTCACGGTTTTAAAGTAAGAATCAGTGAGAGCACAGCAGTTTCATTTTTTAATACATATTGTGTATTGATACTTGTTGTCTTTGTCTCGCAGATGCTAATGATGCTATACAGCTACTGATTGTACAGGGTATTTTAGGCTCATTATAATATTACTGTTTTTTGACTAATATTAATTTGACCCTTAACCCCTAAACCATCCTGTATTTAAGCCATTATTTAGTAATTTATCTCCCGGTTTCACAGACAAGGCTTCCCAGACTACAGTAAAATGCATGTTTGAACTGTTTCAACTGAAAGCAACTTGCACTGACATATTTTAAAATATGTCATTTTTTTTTCTCAAGATGCTCACCACCAACGTTTTTTTCTTAGGCACGTTTATAAAAGCTAGTTAAATGTCCTAACTTAATTTAGGCCTAATCCTGGCTTATTCTAAGCCCTGTCTGTGAAACCAGGCGAATATAGATTAAAATATACACTACACGAGTTTGGGGTCATGTTTTTTATATTATTTTTTTTTAAAGAAAATTTATACTTTTGATTCAGTGATTAAGTGACAGTAACGACTTTTACATTGTTTCATAAAAATTCTATTTAAAAAAAATGCTGTTCTTTTGAACTTCATGAATACGAGATGCGCAGCAAACCTCCCAGACACATTCCCAGCATAATCATAGTCATAAATAAGGTATGATGATGCATTCAGGTAGCAGGTGAACTTAATTTGGGAAGTGCTATTTCTCACACCTGATGCTGTACGAAATAGCAAGACTGCGTATTCAACACAGTAGCCTACAGCATCATAAAGCATAAAGGTTCACAACAGAAAATTTATTAAAGGTGCACTGAGTATTTTTGTATATTGTGTTGATAGCCGATATAGCAGTTGTAAGGAATAGTCACACTGTATTAGTGTTAAGCACTTTTGAGACAAAATGAATTGTAAGTTACACAGAATATATTGAATTTTAGTGTAATTACATTTTGTTTAGGTACATGTTGAAGTTGCATGTGAACATTTTATTTCTATCCTTAAAGCTGCTAAATAAAGGAATGCATTACTCTCTAAATTACTTGCAATATACTGTACAGTATATTGATAAAAACCCCTTAAAATGACAGTCACCTAAAAAAGGAACATTTCATCATCATTTACTCACTCTCACGTCGGTCCAAATATGTATGATTTTCTTGGTTCGGTTAAACATAAATTTTGAAGAAAGTTGGTAACAAAACAGTTTCGACTCCCATTGACTTCTGTAGTATTCTTTGTCCATACAATGGAAGTCAATGGTAACCAAACATGTTTGTTACCAACATTCTTTAAAATGTAGTCTTTAATGTTCAACAAACGAAAGAAAACCATGTGTTTACCACATTTACATTAACACATTAATACTGTAATAATGGCAATAATGATAATAGTTGTTAGGAGTTTATTAAAGGTTAAAAAAAAGAAAAAAGTAAGCCATGATTAGTTTTGATAAGGACAGTGTCGAACAACGATTCACTAGTATAGATGTCAAATCAAGTAGTAGCCTACTACTCAGTATGTAAACATGCAGTAGTATAGCTTACTTCTGAGCTTACTTCTGGATTTTGCGTGGGCCTTTCTCTCAATCATGTGTATATGTGTCTCTGACCTGCAGCGAAGCGAGCCTCCTTCTCTCCGTCACTGAGGTCGCTGTATGCGTCATTCTCCAGCTTGCGCTCTTGTTGCAGGTGCAGACTGGAGGTGCGTCCCCCTACTACGCCCCCCGCGCCCACCGTCTGCATGCCCCAGTTCTGCCACTCGATCATGTGAGCCACGCGCCCCTGGGCCATCGCTGTCGGCTTTGTCACCTTGTCCTTCATGGAGCGAGACACTCCTGAAATGGATGAATAGACAGAGGTTGGATGATAAGACAGTGACAGGAAGACGTTTTTTAGATTAGGGAGAGAGGGAGGGGAATAAACAAGATTAAGTATATTAATCTAATTAAGTCAAATAGCTTTACAGTACAAGATTACATCAGCTCAGAGACTAGTGCTGCGCCTGAAATCGCATATTATATAGTAGGTACTAAATTTGGTTTGAAATTTACTTTGCAATTGTTAAAAAAGTACTTTCTATATAGTATATTTGACTATATAGTATGAATGTATGTAGTATGAATAAAATTCGGACGTACTACATCCGCCATGTTTTAATTGTCATTTGACCTACAGTGTCAGTTCATCGCTTCATCTCCATTCACAGATCCTCTCCCGTTGCCTCATGGGATAAAAAAATGTGCATCGAATGCACACTTCAGAATCTCGATGGAAGTACCTAGGTACTTTTTGCCTACTCTTTTATGAATACCATTCTGACATAATCGGCACCCATACTGTTTTTTGCCTACTGTATAGTATGGAAGTAGGCATATTCGGACTCAGCGTAGGTACGGGGGTTGATGTAACATGGAAATTAGGAATAGATTAGCATTCTCAGAGATTGTGCTACAAATAATCATGACTTGTTTGAGGTTCTTAAGGCCTGAGTTACAAAGCACCCATCATTTTCTACTGTATTTTTTATATGTTATGATTGTTTTAGTTTCACAGATTATTATATAGAACTATGTCATCGACTGGCCAAGTGGTTTTCAACCCTTGTCCTATAGACACACCGCTCTGCACATTTTCTATGTCTCTCTTATCTGACACACTCAGGGTTTGGACTGTTCATGTACATGACAATGCCGTTTTGGGGGCCTGAAAACTCAAACTTTTGAAAACAGGTCTTAAAGTGCACTTTTTTATAACCAATGCCACGAATTTGTGAAAACGGTGACATCATGCGCATGCACTGTAAAAAAACACACAAAAAAAGTTGCTGGCTAAATTTTTAGTACAATTAACTTGGATATTTAAGTCATTTCAACTCATTAAAACGACTTAAGTTGAATCTTGTATAACTTATCAAAAATAATTTAAGCAATTTTCAACTTTTTTTTTTATAAGTTAAAGCAATGTAAAAACATGTCATAACTTATTGATACAGTGTGTGCATTACGTGTTCAGTCTATGCGTAGTGTTTCTTTACAAAGTGACATTGCTAACTACTGGCCCATCAACAAAATACACTTTTAGTAGTTTTAGTGGATCTGTCCTAATGGGGATCGTTTTGAGTACAATCTTGTCGTGTAAACGTACCCTTAGCTCACCTAATGAACTTATGATCTGAATCAGGTGTGTTATAAAAGAGAGAGATAAAAAAAAAATTCAGAGTGATGGGTCCCCAGGACCAGGATTGAAAACCACTGGTATAGGCTAACCAGTGTTAATATTTTTAATAATTCAAAATTACAATTCATAGGCAAAGACCATTCATCAGGCATGCCATTTTTTCAACCCATGAGTTCGCATGACTTTCCAGTCTTGCAATTTACTTCATAAGGGTAAGGTAAATATTTCAAAAAATAGTTTCAATTTTAAAGTATTTTAGACCTTGTCATAACTAGAAAAATGTTGATGAACTTTTTTTTTTTTTTTTTTAGAAATGTCTAGACTTTTCACTTTTGAAATTAGGTATGTAAAGATATTGTAAAATGAAAATCGACTTGTTACATTGATTTTTTTTCTTTTAAAATTATGAAAAGTATTTTTAATTATGCGTTTAATGTTCTAAATGACAGATTTTTTTATGTCCAACCCAATCTCTCAGTGCTGCTGTGCTATAATGTGTCTACAGGTGATAAATATGTGTAGACTTTTGTTTGATGTAAGGAAATGAAAAAATGACTTCCGTAATGGATGGTTATGGAGAAATAATCAAGTTTTAGTGACAATGGAAAGGAATGGGAATTTGAAATGACATCCTTCCTCACTAATGAAGAACTACACACAATAATAGCCTTCATTGCTCTCGTACATTTTCTCTTTTATTAGTTTCAGCTTATTCAATGAAGCTACATCTGTAATAGACTAAACCTGGGTTGTAACGATCTGTTTAATAACCACGAAATCTGTGTGGAGAGCTTATATAAGATACAATTGCTTTTTGCTACTTGAACAATTGAGTCTGTATTTTTTGAACCCATGCATTACTGCAAACATACAGAGCTAATTCAGAGATTTCTCAAGCTCTTAGGTAATGTGTAGTGAAATGGTGAACATGAATTATTAAAGTTCAAGAAGAGGATCTTTCAGAGAAGGCTACACACTGCACTGCACATAACTGTACAAAAAACACAGATACAGGAGTCTGAGAAAACACAATATTTAAAGACAACACGGGCTGAATCCCCCCACTTCACTCCACAAGCACTTAACATACAAAAACCTTCCGCTCCCATCAACCACTGCTTAGGATAAAATGGAAAGCCATATGACAATGCATTGTGGGAAGCATATCGCTTGTCAGGGATCTATTCTTATTTGGATCTTGGAATTCACCAATGGCACGAGCCATTGGAGAGTGTTGTAGATGGAAACGGGTGGTGAAAAGGGAAACCCACAAGGGTCCATGTTGGCTCCATCTCCTCCAACTCAGTCTGGAGTCAACATGGGGTCATTTTACCATTTGACAGGACAGACACACACCTGACACACCTGTCAGAGAGGACTTAGCCAGAGCGCCGATTCCATAGGCGTTGGAGTTCCGCTTCTTCAGCCGAGGGAGGATTGAGGTCGTGTCCTCCATGGACAACTGAAATGAAGGAAGGCATTCAAGAGAGAAAAATGGGACAGAAAACAGGAAAGGTGAAGAAATAGATGGTTTTGGTGGAGCAGGAGGCGGCCAGAGCAGAAATGAAATGCAAATTTTTGAGTGTGGCATTTTATGGGAAGGAAAGAGGTGACAAGAGAAGTTGGGTAGAAAGTTAACACAGTGGTTGCTAGAGGTTGTGAAACTACATTTCCCAACAGCCTTAATCTCTGTCCATTTGCATGGTGGGAAGTGTAGTCTTTTGTCATTTGCATCCGCAATAAACTAGGCCTACTAACTACTAAAGCACACCAACAAGTCATCGCAAAAAGAGAGACAGATCCAACGAGGGAATGGAGTGTGAGATAGAAGACATCTACTGTGATTCAGAGGAAGTAACAAAAGGAAAGGAATGGAGGAATGATATTCACAACACTTACATTGATTCCTTCCCATGAAAAGTCTGTTCGGCCATGCTGAGAGAGAGAGGAAGGAGGGATGGGGAAAGAGAGGGATGGGGATAGACAGAGAGAAAGAGGAGAAAAGAGCAAGAGAAGACGGCCACAAAGAAAGGAGGAGAGAGATCGTGACAGAACAAGGCATTTTAAAAACATGTGAAGTTGAAGGAGAAATAGAGAAATAAAAAAGAACGGAAAGAAAATCAAATTGAAACTAATTTTTGGTCGAACTAACAGTGAGGTGGAATAAAGCTGTGATTAGAGGAATAGTACAGCAAAAAAAAATAAAAAATTCTGTCATTATTTACTCATCTTTAGTTTGATCCAAACCTTTCTTTGTTCTTTGAAGAACAAGATATTCATAATAATGTACTGGTCGCTGCACTTACAATGAACTGAAACTGAAGCTTTCAGTCACCATGTAAGTATCATAAAAGCTGTCCGTACAACTGTCTTCTGCATGATGATATACCAAAATGTATTTACTGATAAACTTCCTTTCCAGTGACCAGATCACTAAGATGAACAAGAACTGGACCAGTCTCATTCAAAATGGGTTTATCTGACTCGTTAAAAAGATCAGACTCAAAAGAGAAGTAAATTGGACATTACTAACGTTTCTCATGACCTTTTATGAAGGCGCCAAAGAAAGCTATAGTGGATGTCAAGATTTTCAGTGAATAATAACTTATTTTTTAACAAATTCTGGTCTGTTCACTCAAAGATGATACATAATTGAAAGCTTCAGTTTATTGTCATAGAATGGAAAAGAGCAACCGGAGGTTTATTTAACAATTTCTCCTTTTTTTGTTAAAAAAAGGGCTATTGGAATAAGAGGGTGAGTAAATTATACATTTTTGTTTTTGGGTGAATGTTTCATTTAATTTTGTTTATTTTTCTGTACTATCAATGACAGAGTTTGATAGCGGCAAGGGAATAACTAGATTTTGAACTTTTGTGAAAGAAAATATGACAAATATGATCAAATATATATCACAAAGTCGATGGCTGGTTTTATATGTGGCTGCAAAGTTATTTTGAATTATTTTATCAAATTGCTATGGAGTTAGTAGCATGTTCTGGGTGGTTGTTAGGTGGTCCAAGTCAGAAAAGCCTGTCTTAAAGTCTTTATGACATCCTGGCCCCTAGAGACTGAGCCTACGAAAGTTTTATCAGTTTCATTATCTGTGAAAAATCACAACCCCAATTGTTTAGAAAAGTAATAGCACATCTCTCCTCAACAAGCCACAAGATTTGATGTATCATTCATGTCTGCAGCAGAAACGGTGCAGGATGAGTTACATGCCAAAGTTTAATATTTAAGGTTTAGGGTTTGTTCAAATCCCTAACCAGAAGTATGAGCAATAGTAATAGTGAAGTTTGCTTTTGGCAGACAGACAAGAGCATTCTAGAAGAAAAAAAAGTCTACATGAAAAACTATGGCCTCACACCCATTGCATAGACAGACTATTGCACAGATAAAAGCAAAGCTTATGCTGAGAGCAAGACTATTCCTATACAGCCTATAAAAAAAAGTGTTGTATGTATGGCTGTTTTAACAACACTGACACGGTAATAAAGAATGCGAACACCTGTAGTCAGTCTGTGTTGCAGTCATGGTGGGGCAGAGAGTGAATGCTGTAATGGACTGTCGAGTACAGTCAACTTACTATTTTTACCAGTGTCAATGGTAAAGCAATATATACTAAGGTTCATGGGCTGAGATCACTCCCAGAGAGCTGTGCTTACTTGCTACAGATGAGATCTTTTGTATTTCTAGCACAAAATCCTGAGGATATTTTGTCATTTTCGACAGAAGTTTATTTGTGGTGCTTAAGGGGTGATTTGCTGTCAGTGCTGTCATGGTATTTGTGGATTGAATTAGATGCTGAGTAATATGAAGTCAGAGCAATGTTAAAATGATTTGAGAACTGTTTAGTACTTCCTGAAGAACGGAAATTTTAAACAAAAAAATCAAAATGAACAGTTTTCTTTTCTTAACATGATCATGACCCACAGATCAGCATGTTGCTCCAAACGAAAAAAATAAATAAAAAATTAGCTTTCTTCAAAATGATAATAGCCTATCTCGTATACTGAAACATCTTTCGGTGTACCAGAATTTGGAATTATTATTATTTTAACATTGTTACACCAGTAGGCGGTGACACATGATTGTCGTTATAAGTCAGTCATTTGAATCATTAGAGGTGCATTCTAATTGACAAGGGTCCCTACACAGTGTTCACTGCTCCCTACTCCCTGAGCATGGGATATCCGTTTAAGTGGACTTCACTCATTAGGAACGCCCTGCACCCTCATCAAAGAAAGGCAACGTCGGGGTCACGCAGATTATATAGCATAAACATTGTAATTACTTTACTCTCAAATTTAAAATTGTAAATAGGCCTATACAAACACAAAACACACATTATAATAATCAAAACATTGGATTAAGGCCCATTCACACCAAGAACGATAACTATAAAGATGACGATGAATATATAGTTGTAAAAATAATAACAACAAAAATGCATTAATACTCAAATGCATATGTAAACTTCTCCATCGCAGAAAAAAACTCTTTCAACAGCTCTGCTCCATCATTAGTTCCGACTGGTGACGCCGTGCGCAATGACAGTCGGATTATTTTCCCTCTTCACTCTCTCTGAAGTGATGTATCGATGTTCCCTCATTCCCTATGCCGTTCGCAGTGCCCTTCGAACTGAACATGTTCGCTCCCTTCGGATTGTAATCTCACTAAAGATGCCGGAATGCACTTACGGTCGAATAGAACGCACCTTGGGTGTGTTCGACTTGAAGAGGCGCTGTGCAGACTGATCAATGTATGCCATCAACCGATTAAAGTACCGTGAGAGTGATTATGAGCAGGGACTTGATGTAGTGTTTAAAATGGTTAAAATGGCTAGATATTAAATTAATATCATGTTTTATTCAGAAATAAGTTACATAACGTATCTAAAGTCGTTTGTTTGTTGTCGGTAGGGCTCTACGTAAAAAAGAATTGACCTCAAATCTTGTCACACTGATTATCACTTGTTTTCTTACTTTCAGATTCAGTCAGGTACTTCAGAACCAGAAAGGGGGTGACACAGATGACGAAGGTGTGTGTATTTAGCCTACTTATTGATAGGAACATGCTCATGAAGAGACCTTTTGAATTTTATATTTTCAGCCTTCATGTAGCAAACCCCGTGTCTGATAATGGAATCAGCTTCAAAGCTTAGAAGAAGAAAAAAAGAGAGAGGGAGAAAATCTCATATGTATGCTTTGTGTGAGATAAAATGAATGTGCTTACTCTCTCAGATTTAGCAACAGTATGTGTGAAGACAGAGAGGAGAGTAGACGAAGAAATAAAAGCAAGCAATGTGATGTGTCATTTGTGAAACTGAGCATCTATTGAACAAAATCATCATCTTACCCTTAAGCACAGACCCAGAATCAGTCAGTGTCAGTCACTGCAGCTGAAGGCAAATACTATAAGCCTGCTTTCTGGGTCAGTTCTTAAGAATTCGAGGCATTAGAACACACAAACTTAACCAACAATAAATGCTAACCACTAGAACAGCAAAATTACAAGCCAGTTCTGGTAAGCACTAGCTACATGCGGTTAACTAGGTGTGCTAGCAATGTTTTCCTGCGGTTACGGAGGAGAGCTGGCTCACTTCCATAACTGAGGTAATCTCTTTCTGTTCTGGACACCTTAGCCTCCATCTTGGAGCAGGATGCTATTTTCCCCTAAACAGGAATTTGTGGTGTAGGGTGTGTCAGCGCTGTTGGGAGGTTTGGTTAATTTAGTATGTAGGTGTAATCGGCAGTTTCCTTACCTGTTCCCCATCCTTCTGCACGGGAACTCCATCTGCTGCTGGAGAGAGGAGATACAAGGAAATTAAAGCAGGGGGTGCCTTGAGACTAATAATAGAAAAAGTAAAAGCAGTTAATACATGTTGTCATTGGAAGAGTATGAGGCTGCAATCTAAAAAAAAAAAAAAAGTAAATAAATTTTAAAAAATTGAGAAATTTACTAATTTAATCAATCCAGTCTATGTCTACTTCTTCCTAAATTACTAGTGGTAAAGAGTTTGATTTGAACATCACCATTATAGTGATTAGTGTTGCTTTTGGCTGAGAATTGGTTACAGAACATAATTAGTTGCTCTGTGTTACAAGGGAAAACTAATCTAAGCATTAGATTGACTAAAGATGATCATAACTTTTTTATGTTATGATGATCATAACTTTTTTTAAACTTTTTTCATAAGCTTTTAAGCAATCTAAACTCCATGTGGCAATATTTCTGGGGACTAGTGGTTAAGAGTCAGACTGGTAATGCATGTGCACTAACTTGGATGGGTTGAATGCAGGTGACAAATTTTGAGTATGGGTTACCATATGTGGTCTTCAAATCATGTCACTGTCACTTTTACAACATAATAGGTGATAGTACAGAAACAATAGGCCTATTGGTGGGCACATGCAAATGTGAATGCACACAACTGGTACTGTGATACCCTTTATACAGAATGCAGAAATAAGTAACACAACTTTCAATACTGCTGTTGCATACTGAAAAAATATCTACTGTAAGTGTGTAACCAGTAATGCTGAAAAACACATACAGCTTGAAAATGAATGCATAAAATAAGCTTTGATGTAAGAAAAAAAAACCCAGACAGCTCTCATTCACACAAAGAGAGCAAATAGAGTAATGACAAAAACACAGAAGCATCTTCAGGAATTATTTCACATAAACAATAGCAAAGCTAAATACAGCCTTTATTATAATAGTTTATATATATATATATACTGTATATAATATTATAATTATCTGGCCTATTCAATTTTAAACAATGTTGAACAGCTAAAATTATCCACATGATCTGAAAGTACCAGTATCAGTATTGGTTTCGATGCAATACTGTCCATGAAAGTATTTGGTAAAAAGACTTAGCAAATATAGCCTACTTCTTTTATGTTGATTATGTTTATATCTACATTAATTTGGGGGTTCAATATGTAAATATTTAAGATTATGAATTTTAGCATTAGATGCAATTAATTATTAGTTTAAATATTTCAATTTATTTATAACCCTTGTAGCAGTTCACCTATAGCAACTGTTATACACTCACCGGACACGTTATTAAGTACACCTGTTCAACTGCTCGTTAACAAATATTTGAGCCAATCAATTGGCAGCAACTCAATGCATTTAGGCAGGCATGGTCTACGATCTGATGAAGTTCAAACGGAACATCAGAATGGGGATCAAAAGTTATTTAAGTGACTTTGAACATGGCATGGTGCCAGACGGGCTGGTTGGATTATTTCAGAAACTGCTGATCTACTGAGATTTTCATGCACCATCTCTAGGGTTTACAGAGAACATAATACAGAAAATATCCAGTGAGCGGCAGTATTGTGGGAAAAAATGCCTTGATGATGCCAGAGGTGAGAGCAGAACGGACCGACTGGTTCGAGCTGAAAGGCAACAGTAACTCAAATAAACAGTTGTTACAACAGAGGTCTGCAGAAGAGCATCTCTGAATGCACAACATGTCAAACCTTGAAGCAGACGGACGGCAGCAGAACACACACCGGGTCCCACTCCTGTCAGCTAAGAACAGGAAACCGAGGCTACAATTAACACGGGCTCACCAACTTGGACAGTAGATGATTGGAAAAACGTTGCCTGGTCTTGAATTCTGATGTGACATTCAGATGGTAGGGTCAGAATTTGGTCTAAACAACATGAAAGCATCGATCCACTCTGCCTTGTATCAACATTTCAGGCTGGTGGTAATAATGGTCTGGGGAATATTTTCTTGGCACATTTTGGGCCAAATTGAGCATCGTTTAAACACCCCAGCCTACCTCAGTATTGTTGTTGACCACGTCTATCCCTTTATGACCAGTGTAACCATCTTCTGATGGCTACTTTCAGCAGTATAACACGCCATGTCAGAAAGTTCAAATCAACTCAAACTGGTTTCTTGAACATGACAATGAGCTCACTATACTCAAATGGCCTCCACAGTCATCAGATCCATATCCCCACCTTTGGGATGTGCTGGAACTGGAGATTCACATCATAAATGTGCAGCCGACAAATCTGCAGTGACTGCGTGATGTTATCATGTCAATATGGACCAAAATCTCGGAAGAATGTTGAATTTTGAACCTTGTTGAATTTATGCCACAAAGAATTAAGGTAGTTCTGAAGGTTAAAAAGAACTGCTGCAGTGCACGCTGAGGACCTAAACACGTCACTGGACATCACCTAATTATTTAATCTGTACATATACAAGACATTATGCTCCATCACAGTCATTTCCTGCCACTGTTCACTGTGAAGATTATTGTGAACGAAAGGCAACCTAGAGAAACACTAGCAATGAGAGCAAATGGTTAGTGCATTCAACAACTGAAAATGACTGCATTGAAAGCGTAATTGAATCAGATCCCAACACCATTCACCTGCCTATGTTCATGCTGTTCTTTCATTATAAGCACAGCTTGACCTACTGATAAAACACTACAACAATAGAGAAAGAGAGAGAGGGAGACTACATGTGGAGGTGGCAAGGGAGAGTTAAACTGGAATTCAAGTAAACAGAAAAGAGAGTGACAAACTCATTTTTGTATCCCCCAGTCACTGTAGCACAACATTGTTATAGATTCCATTAGTGGCCCACTTCATAAGTCCCCTAATATCATAATTAAATAATTATGCAGTCCATCACCTAAAAAATGATGGGATAAAAGGGATACAGTGGAAAACAGGTCACCTGTATTCAGGCCTCCCTCTGAATGATTAACGAATCCTATCCTTTTATTTATTTATTTTGCTCCTTCCTTACATAGACTAATCCCGATTCCACAAAAACTTAATTAAAGAAGGCCCTGTGCTAATTAAGCTTAAATACAGCTTCGGTCTCAGGGTGATTTCTCACATTATTAATGAGTAATATTCTTTCGTAGTCAGCCCTGACATGGGCTCGGGTGTTTAACCATAAACTGTGCTAATTATGTGGGATATTTAGAAAGGATTTTGGTGTTGGTGACCTTTCTTTTTTAGAGATGGTATAATGGTTTTAGATAAACTTGTGGCACTAGATACACTGTTTTAATTAATTAAACAATGTTGATAAATAGATGAGATTAAAATAAGTGCTGTTAAACTGATTTCAGAGCAGATTCAGTCTTTTATTTTTATTGAGAGCCAATGTCTGTTTTGAGGCCTTATATATGCCATCTAATGTTCTTCTAAAAGTTAATGGGGACCTATTATGCCCTTAAATAAAGCCTTTATTTTGTTTTTGAGGTCTACAAGAATAGATTATTCCCAGTGAAGTGTAAATTGTTGTAATTTCTCGATGAATTTAGAATGTAGTGGTCAGTTTACTGAAATGAAGCCGCCTCAATGATGTATGTGGCAGACAAATGCGACCTCTTTGAAACAAATTCTATTTTTGATGAAATCTGAGAGCTTTCTGTCCCTCCATGGACAGCAATGCAACTACCACTTTAAAGTGGCCTTGAAAGTTGTAGTTGCGTAGGCTGTCCGTTTTACTGGTTTGGAATGACATGAGGACGAGTATGACACAATTTTCATTTTTGGGTGAACTATCCCTTTAAGAAAGTTAAAAATGTAAAAAAGCATAATAGGACCCCTTTAACTTAACGAATAGCAAATCATATTTCATGGCTGCGATGTAAAATGAAAGACTATTGGCTATTTAAAAAAGTGATGAGCCTTTTGATATATCCCACTCCAACTTCCTATACAGAAATCATAATAATATTTTAAAAGTAATTACCATTTATTTGTGTATGAATGTCTCATGCATTACTAGAATAATTAGTGCGACCAAATATATGCCTGATGTTTGTGTTATACAACGAGGATGAAGAAATAGAAAGCAGTGCAGTTAGATATTTGAGCAGGGAACTGTTAGTTGATCTCTCTGTCTGGATGACAGAGTATCTCTGTTGTCACTGGAATGATGGCTAACGTTGTGACACACTGACCTACTGATACACTAACGTCAGCTATTTTATTCTGTCCCTTTAGAGTTTACTCTCTGTCTGTCAAAATCAGGAGCCAGACATTATGAAGATATGTGTCTGTCTATCTGGTATATGGTTCAATTAAAGTCATGTTTTAAAACCAAAATTTGTGCCTATAAAGCATAATATGTGTATTTACTAATGTGGATATGCAGAGGTTACATTGAGATTTTGGAGGTGGGGGCCATAAAATCTGGTAGTGGTTCAGGAGACCTAGGCAAGATATGACCTTTTTTTGTGACTGCATGAAATTTGGCTGCAAAGTGAGGTGGAGCACACATCTACAAGAGGAGTGTGTGGGATCCGAGCACACATAATAAAGGTTTAATTTGACTTTCTTTTCTTTTCTGCGGAGGACAATTGCTATATGAAATGAAATTCTGTTTCTGTCTAAGAGGGAAAAATTATCATTTAGTAAATTAACAGTCTCCCTGTGTAGTCAATCATTTTATCCCTTAAAACTCATCTTTGATCACCAAAATGACATATTTAAGCATTTTTTCCTTGATAAGAATTTCTTCATGCTTTAAAATAGCTTGAATGTAGCCCTACACCACTTGCTTCATTTAGTATACATGGTTCTACGAATATGCAAATTAGCCCCGCCTCCACTCACTCGCACCATCTCAGAGATCTACTCCTTGATGAGATTGGTTGTTACAGTAAGTTTGTGACGTCGGGAACACCCGCAATTTCAAACCGCGGTTTTGAGACTGTCTATAGCCCTATTCGCACGGGATAAGTATTACCTGGTGACCTCTAGTCATTTGTAATAATTGCGGATTTTGCCTGTGATCTTAATCCCGCGTGAATCGGCCATGTCTGTAATTTGTAAAGTAAAAATTCCCCCGCAAATGACCTATCATATTTAGCCGAACACCGAGGTCCTGTGATCATATTAGTCCTGTGTGAATCGGCATCTCTGATTTGGCGGGGTCGTATATAATTTTTTTGTTTCCTGTGCGCTTTTTTATCCATCTTTTGCGAAGAATGGAGGCTGAGAGTTTTGATGCTGGGTAATATCGCTATATACACCATACAACTATACAATTTGCAGAAAGAGAAAGCTGAAAACCATCAGAAGAGCAAAAACAAAAATAATGATTAGATGGAGATGGATGACATGTATAGCAGCATGCGGTAAAGAACATTCTTCTGTTTATAATATAGCATACAGCTAGACCTATAACAAGACATTTCCAAGCAATAGCCTATTGACATCATATCCGGGAGATAAGTCAGTAAATTTGAGTAAAATCACAGGCTTCGCTTATCCAATTCAGATGTGGTGGGGTAATTTCTAAATCACACGAGGTTCCCAGAAAATACTAATCCAGTGCGAATAGGGCTTTTGGTTCACTGCTGTTTTAAGGAGAAAATCTCAGCAATGGTGCTGATATATGAATTTGCACAATGTTTGTCTTAAACACCACATATAGACATAAACAATACTTAAACCTAGTTTTTTTATCACAGGGGGACTTTAAAAAAATAAAATAAAGTTGCATTGTGAGATATAAGTTAACAACTGTGAGGAATAAAGCCACAATTGTGAGATAAAGTAACAATAAAAAAGTCCAAATTCTGAGATACAGTCACTTGCAAGAAGTAAATATGAAATTCCTAGAAAAGGAGTTTCAAATTCAATTGTGAACTATAAAGCCTCTTTGTTAGAGACAAGGCACACTTGGAGATATGAAGTCACAATTTTGATAAATAAAGTCCAAACTGTGAGAAATATTGTCAACATTCTGTTTTTTTAAGTTTGGAGCCAGAATGGACTTTCATCAAAATGGAGATGGAGTGTGTGTACTGGATCAAACAGACTCTAGCATACAGGAAATTGAATAAATTGACAATAAAATCGATTTTTTTTTTTAGAATATAATTTAACCCCTGGTGATATGCCATTAATTGATCTAACTCAAATGCTATTTGGAGAAAAACGCACTAGGCAACACCTGACCATATGACTGATTTGATAAAGACTGGCAATTATTATTAAATGTCACTAAAGTTGAAGAAATGATAATAGGGTACTGCAGCGTCTAATGGTCTTTATCCACTCAGTATCCTAGAATACAGCAGCCAGTTCAGTTCAAGCTGTGAATGTGTCAGATGCCCTTAATGACCTTGGATGAACTCAGCTAACCTGCACTGAACCAGGTTGATGATTCTATCACTTTTTGTCCCATTGTTTTGTAACCTGGATGTCTGATAGAAAAATAACTAAACAAAAATGTAAGCATTAATATTCACTGTCAGCCTGTTGACTCTGCAGGGTTGTCTGTAGTAGCTCTTTTTCTTCTCCTCTCAGCACTTAATCCCTATTCATGTCTTCCTCGTTAAATAGCGATTGTGATTTTCTGGTTCCTCCTTGGCTTCTGACCTTTGACCTGTCCATTGAATTAATCACCTCTTTCAGATAAAACATATTTTCTTGATGTAAATCTTAAGGTGCCCAAGGCAGTGTGTGCCTGTGCCATGTATAACAATACAAGCACGGACGGACACACACACATATTTCTCTCACACTGTAATGGCCCTAAATCTCAGCTATAGATAAAGACTAAACAAAAGTGACTGCATTTACGCTTTTGTATTCGTGAGCATTGCAAACTGGGATTTGAATTACTCACATTAATATCAACCATATGCCATACAATTGTTGTGGATTCACAATGCCTCAACTATCACATCCATCGGTTGCAAAAAACATTTTGTTTTGTTTTCACTGTGTTCAGGTTGAGGTTTTGTAAATCTCTCTAAGCTTTCGTGTTAGATTTTTTTAATCATGCCAAACAGAGTTGGAACTTGCAGCTTACTGAGCAATTTGCAGGTTTCCTGGCACAATGTGTATTTTAGTAAGCTGCTTTACTGAATGTCGGAGCTGGATGGAGAATCCTGAAATAGTATAACAAAGGTACAAATTATACAATCACATAAACAGTACTGTAAAGAAACATGCCTCCACTCTCTTTTATATGTAGCCTATGGCTAAAACAATTTAAATCATTCCATCTCTTCCATGAAATTCCATCTTATTCCATTAAATCATGGTAATGAACCCTGAGTGGTGTTTGCTATTGTTTTCTGAAAGGATTTTTGTGTGTGGTTGCTTGGGCATTCAGAGTGGTTGATGAGGAGATGTGAATGGTTGATATCATATCAATTTTTTTTATACATTTTCTCATTAACCTGGTGAAAAGTATAACCCGTCTGCTATATTTCACCCAAAACTGGAAAGAAATTTCTTGATCTGGCAGGCTCTAATCTGATTGGTTTACTTTATGCAAGCTCTGAGGTCATACAAGGTCATACTGCTGGATTTGCCAGGTTAGTGGGTTCACTGGTTGCCCTTGCTTGCACCACTTACCTGAAACACCCCAGAAGACTTGCTTTAAAGATGCTTAACACAATCGTAGCCATCCCTGTGTGCAGTCTAATGACCGACCAGTGACAGGTAGAGCTCTCTAAAAAATTTGTTTAAAACACCTGTAGATGTAACAAAGAATATATTGCTACTTCCTTGTGTTACAATTACAGTTTGACTTTCTGTAAAGCTGCTTTGAAACATTGTATATTGTGAAAAGTCCCATTAGGGCTAAGCGGTCTGAAAATATATCTCAGGGTGATTATATAAAGTGTCTATCCTTAGAGATTTTGCTATATCGTTTATATCGCAGTATATTTATCTGTTGCACAGTCACCATAAAATCATAATTTACTATATTTTTTATGGAATATTGCATTGTTTATTATAAATGATTTCTCTAATTCATAATATTTCGTCAAAATACCTTCTCCCGCAACATCTCATCTATTTTCTGATGGGCTGTTACACACGAGATCACAGCAATAGCAAACCGCGATCCAGTCAATTCCTGATGGACAAAATCAAGTCATGCCCTAATTTGTTTAGCTGTTTATTTGAATATACATCACAATAAAGAAAAAAAATACTATCACAACTTCCGTTTTATACCAACTTTAAAGTTATTGACACGTTAGAGTGCATGCATGAATAAATAGGGCATCATGCCGGACATGCATGCTGCTAAAAAGAGTTATTAAGCACAAATAGGCCATAAAAAAGAAATAAATTATGTACTTTCGCTGACACACACAATTATGTCAAAATGCCCATCGTGTGAAGTATTCACGTAAACAGTTTTTGGAAAATTGGATGTGTAATCAGTTCACATTCCGGAATCACCATAATAACAAGATTCTGACTTTTAAAAAGCATTCACATCTTTGTAGATCTAGTAATAACTTGTAAACTTGACATTTTCTGAGAGCTCCGACTACCAAGTGACCACTGTAGACAGCTGTGACTGTGCAGGTTCATTTTGGCTTTGCTAGTGTTGCCAAAGAAACTCATAATTCTAATAAAATCATAATAGAATTAATTTTTCCATAACAGTATACAATACCGTACTAATTTGTTTTCTTTTGCTTTGAGCCAAGAAATCAATCTGTTATATTTACATCCTTCTCAAAGTTCACCTACAACTTCTGTACACACAGCGAAAAATGAAACTTCTCATGCACTTGTATTTTCTCCTTTTCTGCATTAAAAATGAAGTGAATGGACCGCATTTATACATAACAGGATCCTTTTCTTTCATAACAACCATAGCCAGACCTTAAACAAATCAATTAAACTGGTAATAAGCTTTCTATATTCTCAGTTTACAAACCTCCACTGGGATTCCTAGTATTATCTATCAACAACACCATTGCTTGAGGACTGCCATTGGTAATGACATACAATCGAAAACATTCCCTGCATCATTACTTCAACATTTCCCACTCATGCATTTACTGACATGCAAAACTCATTTCTTGGTTTCTGCCTAAAATACATTTTGGGATTATTTAAATCTGTCAATGAAATCTGCAACTATGGAGCAATAACACATGATCCTGCCAACTCGTTTTCCCCAAAGCTTTTCTTTTCTCTGATACCTCCCCTGCGGCCAAACCATGGAGCAGCTCTGCTAGTAACAACGCAAAGCTGATGAGGAGAGGAAGGAATATATGAGAAAGAGAGAGAGAGAGAGAGAGAGAGAGAGAGAGAGAGGCGCGAACGTGCGGAACGAAGGACCCGCATCAGCCACAACGCGTCTCCTGCAGCTAGTTATGACAACCGCAGCAAAGAAAGACGCCATCCGCCTCTGCCTATCTATGAATATCCCCTAATGGAAGAAAGGCTGAGGAATTCCTTCAACATTGGCCTGTCGGCTCATTTCAACATTGAAGTGCGTGTTTGAGAGAGAAAGCGTCGGTTACAGCTGCTGTATGTTGTGCTCGTGCACTGCATGTTGCTGCTAATGATTATCAGCTTTCGCAAGCGATCCGTGCAAGGGGTGTGTGTGACCCCGTGTAATTAATGTCCGTCCGGACGTCCGTCCGTCTGCAGCATGCAGGCTCAGTTTCTGCAGGATACTAGCACAACGATTCATCAATTTATTTTAACAACATATTACAGTCGTTCACGCGATGCATGCGTGTCTTATTTTGAGGAACTCATTGCCCATGATTTACTCACCCTCAAGTCATCCTAGATGTATGACATTTTTCTTTCAGACGAATACAATCAGAGTTATAATAAAAAATGTACACAAAAAAATTTGTGTTTGGGGGGTAATAGTCCTTCTGAAGCAAAGCGAGGCGTTAATATATATATATATATATATATATATATATATATATATATATATACAGTGGTTAAATTGGGCCGGGGCTCTCCGGGGCTCAGCCCCGGCACATAAGCCTGCTCGTTTGCAGTCAGTTGCCTACTGGAAATTATGTCACATACAATTTGATGAAAGTGATGCTTTTGAAAACATATTTCTGACAATAAATGAAAGATTTTTGAAATGGCATGTCTATTTTGTCTCGGCGGAGCTGAGATGAGAAAAATCGGAACACGGCCGTATTTTTGTTCAGCTGCTTAATCTCGTTGTCAGTCGACCATGATCGCGCACCGCTCGCGCATGCGCATCTGACACGGATAAATGTACGCAGCAATAATGAATGTTCCTGGGAGACCGTGGTTGCGCGGGATGTGGATGTTCGAGAAATGTCAAAAAAGTGCCCTGGCCTTGAATGACAAGGTAAGAAAAATAAGACTAAATCAAAATTAAATAACCAGGACTAGGTTGACCATGTGATTTTTCTCAGGAGATGTTTTGAGCATTTTACTTCAGATACCGGATTATCAGCAAACTGCCAAGAGAATTGCTAATTTAACGTTAGCTGGCTACTTAAAATTAACTAGCAATCTATTCAGTCAGCATATTTGTATTTGATCTGTGTGAATTACAGAAATGTAAGACTTGCTAGACCTAAGTTACTTTTAGCCACCAAGCTCTGTGGTTAATGAAAATTAAATCAAGCATTTATTCTCCAACTTTCAGAGATAAATTGAAATGAGTGGAGCATATTCACCCAAGAAGAGGAAACTGACTTACTTCTTCAAAAGGTGGGGTGATATTCCAGACATGTTTAGCATGACTAGCTCTGTAACATGTTGGCAGTAGAGATGGGACAGTATGAAAATGACCAAAATTATCACAGTGTTCGGTATTATTGCGGTATTTTTAAAAGTGTGTTCAATATGTTCAGAAAGCACTGACAGCCTGTCAGTGACAGGCCTACACAAGCTGAAATAGTTTCAAAAAGTGTAACAGTGCTTAATATATTACAAAAATATAGGCAAGCTTTAGGGATTTCAAAAGTGACCCCAGTCAACCCATGACTACACCACTTCTAACACTCAGACATGCTGTTGAAACAGTTGCTGTAAGTAGTGCAGAATGTGAGAGAGGTTTTTCTGAAATGAATGCAATTGTTACACCTTTACGTTCCCTGCTGAGAATTGAAAATGTGTCCTCTCTAATGTTTGTTAACATTGTTGGCCCTCCATTAGCATCTTGGGACCCCACTAAATTTGTTAGAAAGTGGGTAGCAAGGAGGAGATCTGCAGAGCACCTGGCGTGTAAGAAAAGGCAGACTAATACTGAGGTGTTTGCATACCAGCCATTGTGGGAAGTAATGAAGTTATAGATGAGTGATGAGTTATAGATGTGTGTTCTCTGTACTGTTTTTAAGAATGTGTATGAAATGAAATGTAAAATCAAAATTAAATTACAAAGGTAAAACACAAATAAATTCAAATGTTGATTGTAAAACTAACCAGTGTTATCATCATTTTTATATCTTAAAGCTGCAGTCCGCAGTTTTCGCCATCTCTGTTCGAAATCTGCAATTCCAGTTATTCGCGGAATTATCAACTTTACGTGGGTTGTGTAATGAGGCAACCACTGGAGCCAGAAATCAAAACTTTGCCTTTTTATGTGTGTGTGTGTGTGTGTGTGTGTGTGTGTGTGTGTGTGTGTGTGTGTGTGTGTGTGTGTGTGTGTGTGTGTGTGTGTGTGTGTGTGTGTGTGTTGTCGTAGTAAAGAGAGAGAATGGGAGAAGGAAGTTTGTATGAGGTGGACCTGGTCACCACAGACCCAAATCTTCTCAGCTGTTGCTACTGTCATATGCTGCACTGTCTCTCCATGTGGCACATTATGTTTGGCACATTGTATGGGTCACTATATCATAACAAGGTATTACAACGTGTAATCAAGTGATGACTGATTAGCAGTAATGTAAATGCTAAATGTCCTAATACCTGTTGCAAAGTAAATGCTCTTAACCTTGCAGTTTTTCACATATCATGTAATACTCAATTTCTCCATTTCTTTGCACAAAACTCTCCAGAAAGTGCTATTTAATGGTTTATTTTTCAAAAAAAAATTCCCGGGGGGAAATGCCCCCGGACCCCCCTAGGGAGAGCACCCCCACATAATAAATCCCTATTTAACCCCTGTATATATATATATATATATATACACAGTATATGGCCATTCTGACTTTGACTATTATTTCAAGTCAGACTTTACAGGGTTAATATAATATCCTGTTCTTTATGCATACATGCAAACCCAGCCAAGAGTCATAACACTCCCTGAGGAACAATGCCACTCCTCCTGAGAGTTTAGTCCTGGGAATCAACCATACTCTGCATGTCAAGTGTGAAATTACTACATGACCAGTGACTTAAGCGCCATGGCCGAGTCACACTCATTCACATTCACTATAGTGAAGATTTTAATACAATGCATATTCTGAGTTTTGAATGTGTGCGTGTGTTATTTGCTTTAATATTTGCTGAGTCAGGCAGCTGGAGACACAGCAGCAAGGGGATCATTATGAAGCTCTCGCTGCAGACTCGTGTCAAAGCCCATGGCATGCTGCACTGAGTTCAGAAACTGCTGAGCGTACCTGCCAGATGCACAACAGCCCTCGCTTACTCAGCCCTGCTCATCCATACATTAAAGTCTCAGGGATCTAATGGTTAAAAGTATTGGTTCTGCGCATACTTCTGTTGTTTAAACTGATATAACACGTAACCAACATTTTCACTATTTATTTTCTTAATGATATTGTGTGATTCATTGATCCATCATCCTCTGAAATAACTTTCCTTTTCCACTGATGTCACTTGCACAGACTATACTAGATAATGTTAAAGGGTAAGTTCGGCGTTTTACAAGTAAAGTCCTGTTTTAAGATCGTTTCTGATGAAATCGAACGGTTAAGATTAAAATTTGGACACATGCTGCTGTCCGGAGAATTTTAGGTTTTTGTGTTTGCTAAAGTTTAATGCGTTTATATGAATGATTGTTCCAATGCACCTATGAAACCATTGTGGAGGTGGGGGGGTGCTAACACAAAAACCTAAAATTCTCGGGACAACAGCTGTGTCCAAATTTTAATCTTAACCGTTTGATTTAATCAGAAACGATCTTAAAGCAGGGCTTTACTTGTAAAACGCTGAACTTACCCTTTAAAAGGATAGTTCACCCCCAAAAATAAAAATTATGTCATAATTAACCTCACACTCATTGTTCTGAACTTGTATGACTTACTTTCCTCAGTCGCACACAAAATAAGTTTTGTCCATACAATGAAATTTACAATCTTCCAATCTTGTTTCTTCAAAATATCTTATATCTTAAAGATTATTCCAGAATCTTTAATATCTTAAAGAAGATTCAAGGTTTGGAATGACCAAAGTACGTAAATGATGACAGAATTTCATTTTTGACTGAACTATCACTTTAACAAAAAGCCAAAGCACTGCTTTATCAAACCCACATTCTAACTCTGAATTGATTCTGAGTCAGTTCCTCATAAATAAAATCTTTCTTGCTAAATACCCCGTTTCAATCCACATTACAGATGTAAAATTGGTAGTAAATTATGGTTGTGTCCGAAATCGCATACTCTCGAGTAGGTACTTATTTTGAATAAGTAATTACCTCACGGCTGCTAAAAATGTGTTCTAATCTATAGTATGGGTGTTTGTATGAATGTAATCCGGACATACTACATTTGCCATGCTGTCATTATCATGTGACCTACCAGTGTGGCCTCATGGGATAATAAAGTGTCCATCGTATGCACACTTCAGAATCTCACCGGAAATAGTAGGTCATCTGGGTACTTTTTGCCTACTCTTTTATGAGTACTGTGTATTCAGACACACTTCTTTTGTCACATACTGTTTTTCACCTACTACTACTAATGTGATCCATCACTATCCTGTTGTGCAGTATCGCAGTTGAGAAGAACATTTTAGTGGTCAGCAACTTTCCTGTAGTTTATGATAGGTTTTTGTATACATACGGGGGCATTCACCATGCTGACTACGAGCCTGAATGGTTTCCTGAACCCAGACAGACCGATGTCTTGACGAAAAATGCTACCTAACAGATTGCGCTACCAGCACAATTGTTTTAAGGGTAGGGTTAGGGTTTAGGGTTGGCTTGTACAATAATAAAGTCTCAAACCACATCACACCACATGAATGCTATGCTGGTAGCACAATCTGAGCGGATAGCACAACTCTGGCTCTAGTCCTTTCGCCACAGATCTGCGATGGAAAAGAGCACTCGCTGTTTCTCGTTCAATTTTTTTATGAATCATTTTGTGTACGGATTCCATTTATATTTAGTCTTTTCCTTCCAAAATGTTTGTTTTTAGCGGCAAGAAAACTGTGCTTTGTTGTTTGCTTATAACGTGGAATAACATCTATGATCATTAAAGGACAGCATTTTCCACTAAATTTGACCTGACCTCTTATAATATAAATCATTATTTTTGGCCTTAGTGAACCTTGAAGACTGTTAGCTCACTCAAAAATAAAATAATTTTAATGTTTGCCAAAATCGTCCATAGTGCAAATAGAACATGAGAAGAATCAAAATGCCTTTGATTCATGATGAAAAATCATGTTTCTCTAATTCACGTGCAGCAGCATGCAATACTATTTTACTATATAATGCGATTTTACTTTTTGCCACTGATCTAAATGGCTTTTGATAAAATATTTGAGGGGGTTCAGCCTGATTGA
Source organism: Siphateles boraxobius (assembly GCF_051911475.1). Taxonomy (NCBI): domain Eukaryota; kingdom Metazoa; phylum Chordata; class Actinopteri; order Cypriniformes; family Leuciscidae; genus Siphateles; species Siphateles boraxobius. The sequence goes on from NW_027508722.1 coordinate 13,861,322, forward strand.
GTTTTTTTATAAAGCACCTTTCCAGTGTGATTCCAGCCTTACGGTCTGACATAATTTAGTGGATATCGGAGAAAGGATAAGCAAACACACTTATTTGATGCCAAAGAGCAAACCAGACTGTAATGGGTTGTGCCTGTAGTAATGAGAGCACGACGACGGAAATTCAAGAAACAGTCTTTTATAATAAATCCACAAAGGGAACACATAAAAGTAATATACACATCAGTAATATATGTAATATAAATAACAACCATGTGATACAAAGACGACACATAATAATGAACAGAGGAGTCTAAAGTCCTAAATACACAAGAAGGCTAATGAACGGAATTCGAACGAAACAGGTGCAAATAATATTTAGCGTCTATAGAAACTAACAATGAAGAAGAACTCCCGGAAGGCGCATCCTCGCCTCAACAGAGTACGGAGGGGGTTTCAGTGGAGGACGTGGAGCTGGAGAAGGACGAAAGGAGGCTGGCAGAGGGAGATCATGCCACAGTGAAGATGATGAAGAGGAAGGAGCCAGGGAGGATGTCTGTGACCTAAAAGACAGCCAGGATGAAGACCCACAGCGGAGTCGAGGGACGGAGGAGTCATGGTGGAGACTTTGCAGACAGAACCAGGGGGACGACAGACGGAGATGGAGCTGATGGAGGAGGAGACCCAGGCGGAGCCGAAGAGGTGATGAGACCAAGCGACAACAGAGAATAAAGAGAATCTAAATTGGAGCCAGGGTGCTAGAGGATGATGCGGAGCCGGAGGGACTGAGAACCAAATCCTCCTCTTTGGGATATCTGGGATATCCTCCTCCAAATCCTTAAAATAATTCCCAGAGGCCAGATACAACTTGGCGGCGGGAGTATGGGCGGTCTCCGTCCAATGCTCTCGTACTCCACTAAAATGCCCTCTTCAATGCAACATTGTCCTGGCTCACACACCTGGTCAGACTCTCTATGGGGCTCAGGCTCTGGGATGAAGATGGCCTCAGTATTCAGCTCCGGCACTGTCTTTGTGGCTGGCTTGGTCTCCCAGTCTGCGTTGGGCTCAAGCTTATGGTCCGTGGTGGGCGTGGCTGAAGTCTGGCTGGGCTCTGGGTCTGGTGATGTTCTGCTCAGTGGGCAAATGGTAAACAGAGATCCGTTGTTCACCAGCACCCCCTCCACAAACACAGCAAAATTCCCCCGAGGAAGGTGTGCCTTGGATCGCTCACTGAGGCTGGTGTAGTAGAAGATTCAAAGCAAACGATCTGGGTTGTGGGTGAGACACGCCAGGTCTATGAAGTTCCACGTGTGGTCCTCGAGGTTACGCTGCTCCTGTTCTAGGCAGAGCAGGCGGACTGCTGGTAAGTCCATTTTAATTTTTGTTGTGGGTTTCCGTACATTCTGTAACGCGTTGTGGCTGTAGTAATCAACGATGATGGAGATTAAAGAAAAGTCTTAAATTATAAATCCACAAAAGGAACATGTTGAAGAACACCAGGAACAATATACATAACTACTACGTTATACAAAGATGAAATAGAACAGAAAAAACTAAGGACCTAAATATACTAATGAACGAAATTCGAAACAGGTGCATAACATAATCAGTGTCCATAGAAACAAACAAGGAATAAGAACTGAGGAAAACAAAAATGGGGAAAGCCAAACTAATGGTGCTTTTCCACTACACAGTACCAGGTCGACTCGACTCGACTCGCCTTTGTTTGGTTTTCCACTGTGTAAAAGTTGTACCTGTACCTGCTTTCGGGTACTTTTTTTCGTATCACCTCCGGCAAGGTTCTAAGCGGGCTGAGGCGATACTAAAATGTGACGTGAAACACTGCAGACTGCTGATTGGTCAGAGAGAATCGTCACTATTCACTGCGTCATCATTGCACGCACCAGACGGAGCTATTTTTTTCAGCAGTGTTTTGTTTTGCTGCCCTCAGCCTCTCCTGAAACAACGTTTGTCTTCTTGCTGTGAGAAATAGCCACATCCCGAGGATCAAAAACAGCCTACACTCGATTTCCTCCATTGTCCTGTGTGTGGGTAGCGGGTGTGTGTCGCGTAGTTCCTGTGGCGTCGCTATGACAACCAGGTACTATTGGGGAGGTACTATCTGTAATGTAAAACGGAGTGAAAAGCGAGCCGAGCCGAGTTGAGGCGAGGCGAGTTGAGCTGATACTGGTAATGGAAAGTCCCATAAAATACAAAGAAACTAACGTAACCGTGGCACAGACATACTGTCAAGTGATTTTAGAACTAACAATAAACTAGAGCCAGAGATGATGCAGAAACTAATGCAAAAAAGTAATTGAACAAGCTTTCAAAGTAATAAAAAGTTATTGCTCTCGGTTACAAGGATAATTGCATGTTTGAAATGCTGCTGTGCCATTAAATTATGAAATCAATATCCACACAGGACAACGTTTTTGTGTGATCACATATCTTATAAATGCATGAAATTTAATTATTGGTACCATGATGAATAGTGATTGTTGGTTTTGAGCCTTTGTGGTGAGACTGTGATAATGGATGCAAAAAAAAAAAAAAAAGCATTTCAAGGCAGCTCATAAGCCCACACAATTCTGCACCAAATCTGTTACTGCAACAAAACTGTGAAGCTTTATTTGCATTATCGCAGTATGGAGCTTAATGTGCTTGTTTGTTTTGAATCATTTACTACATTGATCTCAGCAGGATCCAGGATGAGAGTGTGTCCAGTCTTTTATGGCGTCCACTGGCTTCATGTCACAAGGCTTCACTTTACAAATCGATATTGGGCTACAGAGCTAGACAGAGAAAGTGGTAAACACCCAGAATCCTACACTGCACACACTGTTACAGATGATGATGTCTCATAGTACGCTGTCTGCTTTACTCTACCCAATAATTGTGTATGAAGAGCCACACACTCTGTCGACTCCGTTACGATTTTACCTTGTTATTACTAAACCACCTGTGTAAACATTCATTTTAATTATCTTAAAATCTTTATCATTTTAATTCATTTTAAAATTTTACTCAATGCCTCTGTATGAAGATCTAATCCACTACAAAACTAAATTTATAATTAAAAAATTCAGTTTCCCAAAAAGAGAATGCTTCTAAAACCACAATAAATCAAATACTGCATACAACTCAAATCACATTAGAGTTTTTACCACTCAAGGATGTTTACTACTTATTGTCAGGGTCCTGTCACTTTGATTGGTCTTGATTCTTAGTTTGGTGACAGGATCCTGACATTCATGCATTCTACTGTCTTGTCTCTGTGTACGCATGGCATGCAGCTTTAAGTGATTTTCGGGCAGTGCGCTCTCTCGTCCATGTGGTGTGTTGAGTCTTTGGAGAATGGTGTCTGGATCCTGACACAGCTGTCTGGTTCGGTTTCGGTTCAGTGTCGGGATCTGGATACTCATGCTCAATTTTTTGTCTTTTGTTGTAAGTACATGGATTGTTTGTTTCTTGTCTGGTCTTGTATGTTTTTGTAGTGCACCTCTTGAATGTTTATGTTGAGCGCCAGATGCTGCAGTTTTTTAAGACCACACTTTTGTCAGGAAAACCCCTTGGTCACATGACAACAAATAATTTTTTTAGTAAGTTATTCTATTTTATTATTTAAAATTGTTTTTTTTTAACTTATTTAAATTTTGCATTTTTTATGATTTAATTAATTGTTAACAATTAATTTTGATGGTCCCTTTTGAACATTCTGTAGTAACTTTGCAACTACATGTCAACTAACTAGAGTATTAGTAGACTGTCTGCTTAATATCTGCTAACTCTTTATTGTGATGGTCCTCCAACAGAAAATCTACTTACTACAAGTAACTATAAGTCTAATAACACTCGACTAACACTCTAATGAGAGTAAGTAGACATGTAGGTGCAACATTACTTATAGTCAACAGAATGTGTTAAAAAGGGACCATCAAAATAAAGTTAAAACATAGCCTATATTATTAGTTTTATATCAAATAACAAATCCCCGGGACTTCCCCCACAAACCTCCAGGGTTTATGAGCCAATGTTGCTGGCTAGTTAATGTAAAGTTGTCTCAGCATATTAAAGATGAACTGAACTGAAATTTGAAAAAATGTGATATAACAGATGTATTTTATTTATTCTCATTGGTACAATTATTAAAATGGCAGAATTTGTTAAAAGGGATAAAATGGTACGTTGAAAATGTTGTTGTTGTTGTTACACGGGCGCCGCCATGTTGGATTTCAACATTCGACTACGTCACTGGCATGGTAGGCTACTCCGTTGCCAACCAACACTAGCAGAGCTAGCTTCTCTCTACCCCTGGCCTTGTCAACAAAATTATTCTAGTCGTGATTTCTAGTGTTTAATCCTAGGTACGAGAGACAGATGTGTTGAAAACGTCAATGAGTACATGAAGCGTCAGACATCAAATGTTTTATTTAGCTACAAGTCCAACGCATACTAGAATCCTTGATATTCAGCTGAGGGGAAAAGAAAAAGATGTAACGTTAGTTCACTGCACAGGATGGGAACGAATCTTATTCATCCTTGCCAAATGCCCCCTCGCCCAAAGAGTGAACTGCCGGTACGCTGTTAACCTTAACAGTCTGAGAAAAGGATATAAGTTAGCCTAGCCTAGCCCAGTCGCCAATTCGTAAAATACACTGTTACATACCAGCTACTTTTGGGGCGCTCCAGTGTCTCAGCTCGGACATCCCTTAGAGATAGCATAGCCACCCTCAACACGTCTCTCTCACCGCACAGCATCCGAAATGAACGGTGCATGGTGATGCATTTTTGCCGATCAATAAATGTTCCAGGTTGACCTCTCTGCAACAGATCGACTCCGGTGCAGTGTCCATGCTCCGACAGCGCCCGCGCCCACACACTTCCCCCCAAACGAACCTGTACTGTATGTGGAGCCTGAAACTGGTCGTCCTCCATGTAGTGGTAGTCAGATACTACTGGCCTGTCCCTGACATGCTCAAATGCATAACTCATGCCATTAAAATGACTCATTTTAGTGTGTGTATATAGGACTTGCAGCTGTTGCCTATATACCTTCGCGGGTCCTACCATGCCAGTGACGTCATCGAAATTGCCAGCGTAACAAACGCAATTTTTTTGCTGCTTAAAAAAAGCTATATTGATATTTTTAGTTAAAATGTTTAATGTAAATTACTTTTAATTGTCATAAACAACATGTTATCAACGTTGATTTTTTTCGGTTCAGTTCATCTTTAAGCGGGAACAATCTTAAGTATTTTAAGATTTTAAAAATTACATATTTCACCTTTAACTGACATACACAAATTTACTTCAGTCTACTTCAAAACCACAAAATGCTTTAGATATTTAAGGTATTTAGCACAATATACACTGATATTTAAAATAAAAACATCCTACGACTGTTGACGGACACTACAGTTTTAGCATAGACCCACTCTGAGTGAGCTGTACGCAGTCCGCCATTGTTTCGACGCTGGAGCAGCTGTAGCGACAAGAATGTCTCGTAAGCAACTCAGGTGTTTTGTTGTTGGATGTGAGGGTGAGTCGTCCTGTACTCCTGACAACAGAGCCGCTGTAGACAACTTTTATTTTTGAAGGAAATGCGCCCCCAAAATGTGGACACTTTATTTCAGTTCATCAGAATTGTTTTACGGATATAAAGTTTACCACTTTATTAAGCACCCCATGAAAAGGAATAAGGTAGATATTTTACTGTTAGTTTTAACAAGAGTTTTTGTGTAATTCGCTGTGTATGTTGATGATAATTAAAGGGAGAGAAAGAGTTTATGGATAAGACTTTAATGCACACTTCTTGTACTGTTTTATTCAGCGCTTCAACTTGATTTTCTGGAGTGAAAACGGATGCTTCATCTTTTGTGTGATGTACAATAAAGTTCATAAAACTCATTAGTAGTTTTTTGTTCATCATTCCGACGGAATGACATGCATTTACGGACAACAGGCTTGTAGTGGATAAAAGCAAAGTGACAACATAAGTTATAACCGTAATTAAACTAAACTATACCTATTCTATCTCCATGCAGTATAATTCTCTGGCTCTGTAGGCATTATTGTCCAACTCCGGTTCAAACTGAACACCGCTGACATTTCAGGGCATGAGATTATCCTGTTTGCTTGTTGCATGAGCTTGTGAAGCCCCTTGCTCTTCTTGAAAGGGGGCAGGGAGTAGTAACTCATTTGCATTTAAAGGGACACTCAAAAACGCCGTGTTTTTTGCTCATCCTCAAAAAGTGACAATTTTAACATGCTATAAAAAATTATCTATGGGGTATTTTGAGCTAAACCTTCACATACACACTCTGGGGTCATCAGAGACTTATTTTGCATCTTGTAAAAAGGGGCATAATAAGTGCCCTTTAAGACACAACTGACTCTTTATGTGAATACTCGCCAAGGCATTGTAACATAACTGTGTGTATTGAAAAAATGTTTTCGTTTATTTTAAAAGCAGTTATGATAACAGATGTGTTGTTAGATTATGTATGATTTTTAGTCAAATGTAATGGAGAAGCCTCTCTTTCAACCGTCGACCCATTTATGTTTGCGGATGAATCACTTTTATGTAACAGTACAAAACCATATATTTAAATGAGGTTCACAGTATGTCATGAATAGTTTGACTGAATTGATTTTGGCTCTTGATTATGTACCTCAAAACAGAATCTGTACAGGTCCCGCACAGTGTTGTTGACCTCCATTTTAGTGCTGTGCTGTGTTATAAACACAATTTATCAAACCCTCCCTCCTCTCTTCTGTTCCTCCACCTGACTCCCTCTCGCTCTCTCTTTCCTTCTCTCAGTGTGGATGTGAGGCAGGTGGCCCACCAAGAGAAGTTTGACACAGTTTCTGCATCGGAGATTTAATGTACTGTAGTGCTGATGTTGAACATGTGCATTTTCTGGGACAAAGTCAGTTTGTTCTGCACCACTTCCCATGATACAGTGCATCTGAAACTATAACTGTGTCATAAAGTGTTTCCCAACTACAGCTCCACCAATGAGGCTTAAGTATCCCTTCATCAAAACCTAATAAGAAATATGTTACATTTAAATCATATTATATGAATATCTTTAATCATTATCAATTCATATAATACAATATTCTAAAATATCATAAATTAAACATCATATAATATAATATTAATATTCAGTTTATTCATAAACAATATAGTTATGAGTATCATCTTGCTTGTACGTACATATCCCCCACATGAATAGGAACCGAAAAAATAATGAATAATTGATCAAATAAATGACATAACAAATAATAATCAATTAATAAATAAAATAAACAATAATTAAATACAATTATTATTTTTACATATTTATTTATATTTATAATAATATTTTAATATTCTCTAATGTTACTTTGGACAAATTTAGGAAGAATTAAGCTGTCCATGTTGCTTACTGTCTCTCATCAATAAGTCTGACCAGGCAAAAGTATTAGTAAAAACTAAATAACAAGAATTAATGTTGAGGTCATTAGCATATAAGATTATAATTTTTGGACAGCAAAAAAAAGAAAAAGAAAAAGAATAGTTGCTGTTGAAAAACTTTCTTTCAGAACAATAGAATCGGATGCCACAAACCTTTTAAGGAAAGGCACCAAATCAATGCAGTGATCTGGTTTAAAAGCATATTTATTGCAGGCTGTAGAAAAAACTAAGTGGAAAATACATTATTCTATTAATGTCAAGCCTACATTTACCAACCATTCTCCTCAGGAATACCTTAACGCGATTTAAAGTGTATTTAAAGGCTTAGTTCACGATTTTTTTTTAAATTCTGTCATCATTTACTCATCATCATGTTGTTCAAAACCTGTAGGCCTATGACTTTCTTACTTCTGCAGAACACAAAAGATATTTTGAAGCCAAACAGTTTTGGTTACGTAGATTTCCATTCAATGGACAAAAAAAAACCTATTTAAGATATTTCACAAAATACCTTCTTTTATGTTATGGAACGACATAAGGGTAAATAAATGATGACAGAATTTTAATTTCTTTGTAAACTATCCCTTTAAATGTACCACCGGTCCAGCTAGGACTGATAATTTTTCACACTTACTCGTCAACTGTGTTTCGAATTCAGGATGGTCCCAACCTGATTCCCTCTTCTCCCTTACACTTTTCTCTCAGTTCTCCTGCATGTATCACCCCTCCCTCCATCCCCCTCTCACTGCAATGAAATTCAGCATGTTTCCGATCTCTCCCTCTCACTTTCAATCTGATTTCAATGTGCAACACGATACCATGAGAGCATCTCCAACAATAGAAATTTTCACTCTCTTTAATCGCCGTAAACAAGCTCTATCACTGCATTTCATCGCTCCATCATCTCTGCCACCCACACACTGAGACCTTGCAGTAACATAAATCAAGAGATGTGGGTTGGAATCCACACACACACACACACACAAAAACACACATGCAAGCCGCCACACGCCGAACGCACAATGTGACAGCTCGGATGTTTAACGTAACCCTCCACCAGCCAAATTCGTTTCACACATCTCAAACGTGGAGCGAAAATCGCCAGCCACACACCAGCAAACCCCCCTTCCCGGCACGATAATTACCCCTCACACTTAGTACCCCCATTAACGTGCACCCTGCCAGAAAGTAGAAGAAAAGAAGAGGGTCTTACTGAGGGTTCGGGAGCCGATACATCCCATGGTTTATTCACAAAGGCCCTGGATACAAGCAAGGAAGCGCTAGCCTTTCACCATACATTCTCTCCTCCTCTCTCTCCTTTCTCTTTTCTGACTGCTGATTCTCTCCACTCATGCTGCTCCCTCCCCCCCCCCCCTCTCTCTCTCTCTCTCTCTCTCTCTCTCTCTCTCTCTCTCTCTCTCTCTCTCTCCCTCTCTCTCTCCCTCCCCCTCTCCCTCCCCCCTCTCCCTCTCTCTCTCTCCCTCCCTCTCTCTCTCCCTCTCTCTCTCTCTCTCTCTCTCACTCTCTCTCTCTCTCTCCCTCCCTCTCTCTCTCTCCCTCTCTCCCTCCCTCTCCCTCTCTCTCTCTCTCTCTCCCTCCCTCCCTCTCTGTGCAGTTTTACCTTTTAGCATCCAAGTCAATGTGTCGGAAATTAACAATATTATCACTTATTATGACACTGATGTAGTCATAATCCCAGATTATGGGTATCAATTTTATAAAATTAATTAGGTTTGAAAAAAGTGTAAATATTTTATTTAGGTGTATTTGTACACTGAAAAGAAAATGCTATTAAATTGCACAAATAATTACAAAGAATCATTAAATTAAACGTTGAAGTAGAAGGACAGAAATAGTACTTTCGTCTAAAACGTAGTCAAAAATCTTTGTTTCATTGTCCTTTATAACTCATCTTTGATCACCAAAACCTAACATATTTATGTGTTTTTTTCCTTGAAAAAAATGTGTTCATGCCTTAAAACAGCTTGAATGTAACTCTACACCTTTGTCTCATTTAGTATACGCGGTTCTATGAATATGCATCTATGAATTTAGCCCCGCCTCCACTCACTCACACCAGCTCAGAGATCCACTCGTTGATGATCACACGTTGACGTGATTGGTTACAAGGTAGTTTGTGATGTCGGATTTCCAGCTAAATATTGTTTCCAACAGCATTTTTGAGACTGTCTTTGGTTCACTGAAGTTTTAAGGAGAAAATACTCAACAATGGTGTTGACACATGGTTTGTCTTGAAGCATATTAAAAACACCATACAGACATATAAACAACATTAAAAACTTGATTTTCACCACAGAGGGGCTTTAATATAACCTCACAGAGAACTGGAAATGTGAAGAAAGTATAGCACAGGTTTCCATTGCAGCAACTGCACTCCTGCGTGGCTGTGATTGTCTCTGCCTATATTACTAGAGCTCTCACAATGTAGTACAGATGTCTCTCTCTCTCTCTCTCTCTCTCCCCCCTTCACTGCCCTGACCACTGAACCAAACTCGCACAAACACTCATTACCGCAATACTGGAAAATCATGGGATCTCGCCACAGGATATTCCTGTGAGGCTCTCAAAACTTGAAAGCTCTCTCTCTCCTGTCATTCTGTTCATTCTGGTCCCTCACTGTGTCTTGGTGGCAAAAACACACACAGGAGGAGTGGCTTTGTTATCTGGAGATCACTGCCGCCCACTCTCTCTTTCTTTCACTCTGCATTTTCTTAACCTTCTTTCCATCCTGACCTGCATATTCGTTTAATTACCATGAGGTGATATCTTTGTCTCTCTCTTTTACTCATGTATAAAACATGCACTGGGTTGTTTCTATATGTATTTGTCTTAAGCTCAGTGATGCAGAAAGGGTGTAAAAAAGGGAGGGTCAATCTGTTTTTCGTTGAGTTCAGCAAGGGAGAGATGGAGGGATTGATGATTTCAAACAGAACTGTTTAACAATGAGATGAGAAAATTAGTATTTAGAGAGAGAGGGAGAAAGAGAGATGGAGGGAGGGGGATGGTTTATTCTACACAAAAAGACGGCTAGACGCAGCAGTCCAGCTGTAATATACCCAATCCTGGAGAGTCTTACTGTGCCCTCGCTATTTATAGATTATCATCTCTCATACTATCTGTGCGTGTGCGTGTGTGTGTGTGTGTGTGTGTGTGTGTGTGTGTGTGTGTGTGTGTGTGTGTGTGTGTGTGTGTGTGTGTTCTAATGTGATGCAGTATGGCTTTGTAAATTGGCATGCCCTATTGTATGAGACAATGAATTTGTCCTGATCGAATTAATTAGAATTTTCTATTTGATCTGTAGGCAATAATATATGTTAATTGCTAGACTGCGAAAGGATCTCTTCAACCCCTTTCTCTCTCTGTGTGTGTGTGTGTGTGTGTGTGTGTGTGTGTGTGTGTGTGTGTGTGTGTGTGTGTGTGTGTGTGTGTGTGTGTGTGTGTGTGTGTGTGTGTGTGTGTGTGTGTGTGTGTCAGATGTTACCTACATTGTGAGGACCAAAAGCCCCCTCAAAAATAAGAAAACAACATTATAAACACATCTAAACAAATATCTAAAATGTAAAATAATTTCTTAATGAAAATCTAGGGAAAATTTACAGTAGCTTTAAAATTGTTAACATTAGCAATGAACTAACAATTAACAAAATAATGTTAACAAATAGAAAAGTATTGTAAAGTGATAAAAAAAATGAAAATAAATAACCAAGTCCATACCATGACAGAACAACAAACATGTGTTTCATATGTGTTATATGTAGTGCATGTTTGCTTGATATAGTGAATGACAGTCATAAAACGGAAATGTAACACAGATTTACGACCTTAACCACACAGGTCTAGGAGAGTACACACTGACCTTGAAGGCCTCAACCTAAAAGGATAGTAAACAAATCACCTACATAGTGGGATCTAGACCACAGTCCCCATAATGTATGAGGGTTTCTGCAAGCATTAGGTTGGGGGTAGAAAATAGCTCAGTGTAACATCATAGTCCATAAAACGTCCACAATACGACAAATGTGTGTGCTTTTCATATATGCTTAGAAAATGTAATACCATGTTTGATAAGCATTAAAAAAATCATGGTGATAGACATACAGCAGGTGAGATGGATTTCAAATCCAGTATGCTTTTTCTCACTCTCTCTCACATAGACAAACACACTTTCCCTCTTTAATTTTTCCCTGCCATTTTGTTATCTGCTAGTGTTCCTTCCAAATTTCCTAGTGCCCCTCATACAGTAAACATACAATATGTCAACTCCCTAACACACAATCTCTCAGTGTGCTTTTATTAATTTCTGCTCTCTGTCAGAGTACAAAAAAAGAATGACCTCAGGGCAGAGAGCGTTAGACCCACACTGTGTGTAATCTTGATATGGCTACAGCCAAATCACCCTGTAGCCCAAGACTGGTTGCCCACTGAAGCTAATCAGGGTTGAGCCTGGTCAGTACCTGGGAAAACCAGGTTGCTGCTGGAAGAGGTGTTAGTAAGGCCAGCAGGGGGTGCTCACCTGGTGGTCTGTGTGCCCCAGTATAGTGCCCCTAATGCCCCAGTATTGTGATGGGGCCATTATACCGTAACAAGCACCGTCCTTCGGATGAGACGTTAAAACGAGGTCCTGACTCTCTATGGTCATTCAAAAATCAAATTGTACTTCTTGTAAAGAGTAGGCAAAATCCATTGGCCCTTATCAATCATGGCCTCCAAATAATTCCCATCCGCTGAATTGGCTCTATCACTATCTCGCTCTTCTCCACATATAGCTGGTGTGTGGTGAGTGTGTAAGTGCCTAAGTCACATCAACCTGTATCCAGAGAACCCCAGGGTTCACTCCCAGGACCTCTTCTCTTCCCACACAGCATTGCTAGGTTTTATTATCCAGGTAAAAAAAATTTCCCATAAAACTGTTACGGCAATAACACAGAGCTGTACTTCTCATTCCAGGCTGACAACCCCACAGTAGCTGAATTGACCTCAGCCTGCCAGTAGGGGTGTCGAATTTAATCGTTTCTACGATGCATCGCGATGCAGACGAGGACGATTCGGTTTCGGTTCAGTAATAGACCATAACTGATTATAATGTACTGGCGCTTTTCTGACATCATTTATGCCGTATGTGCTTTGTCGAGGTAGCATACAATGGCAGAGGGAGGCGAGACGCGAGTGTGAGTAATTAAAAACTACTTGGGCACATTTCGGCTTTTATGAACAACCTGGTAGGCATGACCTGGAGAAGACACGAGCTGTGTGCGCTCATGTCAGTCACGCACAAATAGAATATGCAGGAGGTAATACCACTAACTTGATAAACCGTTTTCACCGCAAGATGTTAACGCCTAGCAGAGTATGACTGCTGTAGAGTAAGCGGATGAGCTCCAACGTCACCCAAATCCGCAGCCAAAAACAAATCATCCAACCGCCCCAATAATTTTCTCTGATTTAAGTATCCGCACCTGATGGTCAAATTACAATTATTCTGTGTTGTTACGCGTGATTATAAATGGATGATCGTCACCTTCAACAGCGGACTCGGCGACGGTTGATGCATGCATCTGTAGGGTAACATTATGCACTGATGAATGAGCGCTGCTTTTAAATGAACATTTCTTTAATACAAAATTGATTTGACAGAATTTCATTTTCTTAATGGCATTAACAGACTTTACTCCCTTGAAACTTAAACTGGAATGTCACTGTGACTTCCCGAATAGGCGAACACGCACACATCACTTTTTAAGTAAAATTGAAAAATATGATTGTAAAGCGCACTACCCTCCACATAGAGCCATCCTACCCAATGATGAGCTTGTCCCAACCTGGGCCCATTCTAAGATTGAGCATAAGCAGTGCAGAGAACTAGAGGGCTGCATTGGGATTGAGTACCGCCGGGTCCCGCGGGACCCAATGCAAATCTCGCGGGGGCGGGCGGTTTGAACCTTGCTGCGGGCAGGAAAGGGCGGCTAAAAAAAAAAACTGCGGGATCGGGAGGTGGCCTAGTGAGTCGACATGATGGAGAGATGTCAATAAATGATGTAGAAAAGAACCTCAAACAGGTATTTACAGCACAAAACCTAAGCAAGGCTGACATTTGGACTACTATTCATCTTCCTGATCAGTGCGTCAGAATACATGCAGGCCAGGGAAACGAAAATAACCCCATGAATCTCTTTAATAATAGCAATACAAATACATGTTTTTTCCTGCGGGACGGGAGAAGACAAAATCAATGCATCTCTATTATTGTGCGGGAATAAATTTTCAAAGTTCTGCGGGTGCGGGCGGCAGTGGACATACATATTGCGGGAGCGGGCGGGAGTGTAACACATACGTTGCGGGAGAGGGCGGTAATGGTCAGAAATTGCGGGTGGGAGCGGGATGAAGAAAACAGTCCCGCGCAGGGCTCTACACAGAACCATAAACTCATAATACAGCTAGACTATACTTTATACTTTATTCTGATTAAAGTAGGATCCTAATATTCTTAAAACCAGTTTTATTCAGTGGTGCCGCCTAGGGCTGTCGCGGTGAAGGAATTTCTCTTGCCTTGCTGTAATTTTGAGTGGCTTAATAGCGCGATATGCGGTTTTATGCCATTTATTTATTTATTTATATTTATTTGTTGCTATATAAATACGTGTTATGATGTGGTCAGCATACACAAAAACAATGTAGCCAATGTAACCGAAACTAAACAGCGTTTCTGCGCATTGAAAGAGTGTCACTCAGCGCGCAGTTGTTACGCCAAAGGACTGTCTTTGAGTGAGTCATTAGACCTCATTCAACGAAAACGTTCAAAAAAGCTGATTCCTTAAATGTTAGATGTAATGAATCAAGGTGTTAATTATTTTTTAACTTTGAGCTCCACTTTTCAAGGCTCAACTGGCCAGCAATGCTTCACTTTTGGGCAAAGCTGAAGCAATGCTTCAGTTAATAGATACCAATGGCGTGACTCGATGCTTTCCCCCCACGGCTTCCTCGCGCGGTGTAATGCTGACCAGTGCTGACGCCATTCATGGTAAATACCCTTACACGTTAAAAGGATGATAGCCTACGACAAATATTTTGCTTTCCTTGGAAACGGCAACCTTTTCACGAATATACATGACTTGACTTCAAAGACAGACGCAGGTAATCGCACGCGCTCAGTCGATCACATTCACTGTCTGTTTAGGCTTAAGTCCAAATCCACGAATCCTCTGTACAAATCACCATGATCGTACACATATGGTACGAACCACGACCCACATAACGAAGGGTGGCCTTATGAAAAAAGAAAACGCCGTTCGTGGTTGCTGCGGTTCCTTGCATTGCTCTGTGGTTGGCCTGTCAGTAGCGTGGTACTGCAATATTGCTGTTATCGCGACAGCCCTAGTGCTGCCCAGCAGACATTGCACTGAACTTCATGGCCAAAAATATGTGGCAACCCCCTTTCAAGTTTGTTTAAGTTCAATTTGATTTATTTGGATAGGGACAAAACTTTATATAAACAATATCACTATGAAAGTATGTGATCTCAAATTTAAAACAACAGGGGTCCTTTTAATTCACAAATAAAGTCCATATTGAAATGGTTTAAGTCCAGTATTGAAGAACTTGACCTGACACCCGTTGAACACCTATGGAATTAATTTTAACGCTGACTGCATGCCAAGCCGCATCGCTCAACAATAGTGCCTGAACTGCCTGATGTTCTCGTGTCTGAATGGGAGCAAGTCTCCACAGCCGCCATATTCCAACATCTAGTAGAGAGCATTCCCAGAGGAGTGGAAGCAGTTATAGCAGCGAAAAGGATGGATTAATGCTTTTCGCCACGTTTTTTAAATTAAATGTTCACCAAGACACAAAAGCATCAGTGAGGTCTGACAGTGAAGTTGGCTGTTCCAATTAATTCCGAAGATGTTCAGGTCTGGGGTTTTTTTGCAGGCTAGAACACCTTATACTGAGCACATTTCTCCCGTTCTTCAGCAATTGCACTGGCTCGCGTAAAGTATAGAGTTGAATTCAAGATCCTGCTACTTACTTATAAGGCACTCCATAATCTTGCACCCTATTAGCTTTCACAACTTCTCCATGTTTACACTCCTTCACGGGCTCTCAGATCTTCATCTTCAATTTCTCTTGTGGTACCTCGGATTCGACTTAGGGTGTACTCACACTAGCCAGTTTGATCCGTGCCCGAGTGCGTTTGACCACCAAAGCGCGGTTCGTTTGACTAGTGTGAGTGCTCCGAACCGTGCCCGGGCGCGGCTCGATTAGCCGGCCCTGGCACGCTTGGAAGAGGTGGGCCAGAGCACGGTTCAGTTGGACTCGGGCGCGGTTCGCATGCAGTGTGAGCGCTAACCGTGCTGGAGCACGGAACAGGACACGTGATGTACGGGAACTGTAGTCCGTAATCAAAGCTGCAAAGTCCTTGCATAATGACGTAAGCGTGCTCCGGCACGAATGCTGAAACCCTATGTGAGTGCAGGCCAGAGGGGGAGTGGGGGACAATCGTACTCGGGCCCGGTTCATAGCAACCGTGCCTAGTGTGAGTACACCCTTACTACCATGGGTGCCAGATCTTTTAGTTATGCTGCCCCCCACCTATGGAACTCTCTTCCCCTTGATGTTCGCAATAGCGACTGCTTGTTGACTTTTAAAACGCGTCTAAAGACAAATCTTTTTTTACAGGCTTTTTTATAACATGTTGTATTGAGTTTTTAATGCACCTTATTTGTATGTGGCTTGTTTGTTGTGTGTATTGTCTTATGCAGTGACCTGTTTATTGCTTGTGGGGTGACCTTGGGTGTTTTGAAAGGCGCCATTAAATAAAATGCATTATTATTATTATTATTATTATTATTATTATTATTATTTTAAAGCACTCAGTTCTCTATAATGGCATTTGATCAAGATATTTTTTTTTACTGAAATGACTGTAATTGCAAAACCCATTAATTAGGAAAGGGTGTATACATCCTTTTGACAATATAGTGCTGATTTGAGTATCTTGGAGGTGAGAAGTGTCTAAGTCACATCAACCTGTAACCAGAGTACCTCAGGGTTCACTCCCAGGACCTCTTCTATTCCCAATATACACATCATCGCTAGGTTTTATTATCCAGGTAAAAAAAAAATTCCCATAAAACTGTCATGGCAATAACATAGAGCTGTACTTCTCATTCCAGGCTGACAACCCCACAGTAGCTGAATTGACCTCAGCCTGCCTGATAAACAATTTGGCCTAAATGATCGATATGCCCAACTCAATCTAGAAAAGACAGAGTACTCTTATCAGCCAGTTCAGCAATGCATCAATATTTACCCATTCAGCTAGGCTCATGAACAATGTCATGCAGGACACCTGAACTTTACAGAGCACACTACGGAGAGTGCCAGGTCATGCAGATTTGCATTGTTAAATAACAGGAAGATCTGGCTATTCCTATCTGAGCATGTTGCATAACACCTTGTCCAGGGTCTTGTAATTTCTAGACTGGTTAAGTGCTCTTCTAACTAGCCTTCCTTCATGCACGATCAAACCTCAGCAAATGATGCAGAGAGTACGGAGGCACATTTGGTCTTCAATGAGCCAACGAGAGTGCATGTTACACCTATCTTTGTCTTGCTCCAGTGGCTGCCAGAAAAACCCTTAAAATATTATTTTAATGTAATGTCTCACTTTCATCTCTACTCTAGTCTGTACTTCTCTGACAAATCTAGGAATTTGTACTGCCTCTTTAGGATGAATCACTTACTGTATGCTATCTTCCAAGTCGCTTTGGATAAAAGCGTCTGCCAATAAATAAATAGAATTGGAAGTGCTTGTGTATGTGTGTAAGTGCAATCCAAGTTTGTTTCCGTATTGACCCCCCAAAAATGGCACAAAAAAAAACAAAAAAAAGCAGTCACAAAACACCATCATTGCTCAAGCTGGTTTGTATCATATTCCTTTCTTATCTGTTTTTGTGTGTGTGTGTGTGTGTGTGTGTGTGTGTGTGTGTGTGTGTGTGTGTGTGTGTGTGTGTGAGGACTTGTATTTGAATGGAGTGTGAATGTAAGAGTATATTCCCTTATGCCTCGTTTCCACTGGGCGGTACAGGACAGTACAATACAGTTTAGTGTGATTCGGGACAGTAAACTTGTAGCCTATGTTGGAAAGTAGCGATGTCATTCTCACACGAAGAAGAAAGAGAAAGTAAACAACAATGGAGGACATACAGCAGATCTTAGGTGTTTGTCAATGTCAAGGAAGGATCCTCAGAAGCCGTTATTTCAAGGATGCTATGTCATCGACATCCGTCGAAGGACTGTTCCAATGTCGAGGATCCTCAGAATTTCAACCAAGGACTGAATCCTTCGTTCGAAAAATATCCCATACACAGGAAAGGATGCATATGTGTAGCCTTCGCGGTCTCAAATCACCCACAATCCTATGCGCCAGCTTTGCTATCTTGTTCAAAAAATAAAAAATGTCAGACGTTAGCGGAGTCGGAGCAATAACAGGGCACTATGCTTGTACATGTAAGTTACCATACATTTGTTATAACCGTTGTACATATAAGTAAAGTTTAACGTTTAAGTGCCAGTACAAATTACTACCGTATTGATATTACAAATTATACAAATATATACAAATTACGTTATTGATGGCTAACTGAACCGGACCTTTCATTTAGCTTGTTTGCCGTCACCGGCATTTCTTTTATTTCTTGTACAAAGTAATTTAACATGATTAGCAGAAGAGAATTCTTTTAAAAGCATTTAAAATCATACTGGCCCCAAACTTTTGAACGGTAGTGTACATCACAACTTTTTGATCTTTTTGAATTTTTGCAGCGCCAAAAGCGGACCTTTTCACTGACGTAATGACGCAATGACGTGCACTTGCTAGCCTGTTCCATTTACGTGTTCTCTGAATGCTAAAGAGGAGCCTCGCCTAGCCTCTGAAGGAAATGACTTGGAAGGATCAATCCTGCCAAGGAAGTATCCTTGACATTGAGAAATGGCTCTTGTTTTTGCTTCTAGGCATGTGGCTGTTTGTCCCAAGAAGAAACAGTATTGTGTATCAACTGTATGGAGTGAAAACTAGGGATGCTCCGATTGATCGGACGCCGATCATGATCGGCCGATATTGGCTAAAAATAGATTGATCGGCGAAAC
Source organism: Siphateles boraxobius (assembly GCF_051911475.1). Classification (NCBI taxonomy): domain Eukaryota; kingdom Metazoa; phylum Chordata; class Actinopteri; order Cypriniformes; family Leuciscidae; genus Siphateles; species Siphateles boraxobius. The sequence goes on from NW_027508722.1 coordinate 13,879,929, forward strand.
CCAAAAGCGCCGATCAAAAAAGCCGATCACGTGACGTAAATTACTCGCGCAACTTTTTCCCACCTGCATGCGTGGCGCACGGGCACACAACAGCAGAGTGGAGCTTGGTGGTGGCAACATGGGTTCCCCTTCCCCGGAACGAATAGGGAGTCTCCCAACGGATTGAAGCGCGCGTCTGAGTGAAGACCGTACACCGCGCAAGCCACAACAGAACGCGGTATCTGCGCCACAGATCGCTGCGGCAACGAGCACTTTGATCACTTGATAAAAAAAATTTTTCAGCGCTAGATCGCCTCTTATTTAACAAATGAACAAAATTAATGCTCTGAGTTAACTCGAGATGTTTTTATTTATTTGTATTGGTAGATTTGTGCCGCGAGATGTTTCAAAAGTGGTGGTGGTATATATTTTTTTTGATCTGACGTAGTTGGTTCCTCAACTACATCAGATTCAGATTATTTTATTTAATGCCATGTCAGCATTCAAATTTATTTTCATGGCAAAAATTCAATTATAAAAATACAAATATCATAGATACAATAAAACAAAACAAAACAAGAAGTAATTTTATACAATATATATTTTTAAATGAACATATGATAAAAAATCCAAAACCTTCTCAGGCATAATCTCATTAAATATGTCCTTTAATGAAGTAACTTCATAAAAGAGCATTCTGCTCAACTACATCAGACGTTCATAATAATAACAGAAAAAAACTTGCCATAGTTTTGTCCTTTTATCAGTAGCCAGTTTTGGTGTAACAAGTTGTACATTTTGTTGCCAATTAGTAAATGTAGTGGGTGTATTAAGAGGCTACAATTTCCCAAATATGCCTAAGTGTAACTTGATCCCCTCCCATTAGGCTGATCTGATGTGTGTTGGTCTGCCTGACCCCTCTTTGTTTGGAATAATTTAATGTTACTCTGCCTTATTTGGGAAAGCTGGCCTACAGTAGCCTTAAGGCATCTCATTTTCTAAATAAAATTAAATAAACACATTTTGACAAATGGTGCAAACTCTGCTAGATTATAGCTAAAAGATTCCCATTCCCCTGCCATTCTGTGATCGGCAGTGATCAGCAATCGGCAGATCATGACTTTGGTGATCGGTAATCGGTGATCGGCCCCAAAAATGCTGATCAGAGCATCTCTATATTTTACATACAGCACACAGTGAAAAGGACATGAATATGACACAGTGGGCCACTGGATATAGCACAGCATATTTTAAAAAGAAGGATTTAAAGTGTTTCGATCGTGTCTCCTGTGAAGTTGATCTTCTGTTCGGAGGTCTTTGACAGCAATGACCTCCGTGGAGGTAGAGTCCCCTCTGGCACACCCCAATCTATCTCCTCCTCGAGAGGGGATATTTTGGCTGGTGGCCAGGGTGATCTGAGGGTTATGGTGTGGAACAACCCGATGCGTTTTTTCATTTCATTGGTTCTCCGAACTAGTGCTCCTCGCGACAGCCTATCCCTGGCCAATTCCTCCGAGGAAGGACCTCCTTTCTCAGAGACGGGGCACCCTTTGGCACCCGGGTCCCTATCTCTGGAACCTGCACGTGTGGTTCCTGGACGGGACACGGAAGGTTTGAGTACCCTACCACCTCAGGTGGTGGCTACCATCACTTCAGCTAGAGCCTTGTCCACGAGACACGCCTACGCTCTGAAGTGAAACCTCTTCGTCACCTTGTGTTCTTCTCACCGAGAAAATCCCAGAAAATGCCCAATCAGGTCTGTGCTCTCCTTCCTCCAAGAAGGGTTGGAACAAAGGCTGTCTCCTTCCATCCTGAAGGTTTATGTGGCCACGATCTCTGCGCACCATGAGTTTAAGACGGTAGGACAGCATGACCTGGTCATCAGGTTCCTTAGTGTGGCGAGGAGATTAAATACTCCTCGCTCTCCTTTTATACCCTCTTGGGACCTTGCAGTGGTCTTATCTGCACTGCAGAGAGCTCTCTTCGAGCCATTGCGATCACTGGAGCTTAAATTCCTGTCTATGAAGACAACCCTCATGGTCGCTTTGGCCTCTATCAAGAAGGTAGGGGACCTGAAGGCATTTTCGGTTGACGGGGTGCCTAGAATTTGGGCCGGCTAACCCTCACGTGATCCTGAGACCCCAGCCTGGATACGTGCCCAAGGTTCCCACCACTCCTTTCAGGGATCAGGTGGTCAACCTGGAAGAGCTGCCCTCGGAAGAGGCAGACCCAGCCTTGGCACTGCTCTGTCCAGTACGCGCCCTCCGTGCTTACGTAGACAGAACGCAGTGTTTCAGGACCTCAGACCAGCTCTTTGTCTGTTATGGTGGGAAGCTGAAGGGAAAGGCTCTCTCCAAGCAAAGGTTGTCTCACTGGATAGGGGTGAGTACAATGAATACCTTCATTGTCTTGGCTCACCAGATGCAGGGTCGACCATGCCCCCTTGGTGTGAAGGCACACTCCACTCAGAGTGTGGCTTCCTCTTGGACTCTAGAGCATAGCGCCTCGCTAACAGACATCTGCAGAGCTGCAGGCTGGGCAACACCCAACACATTGCTGCGTCATTCAAGTCCACGGACTGGATACGAGCGTTATTTCACTCAGATGAGTTCTTCTTAGACCCCGAGTTCCTCCTGCACTTTTGATGCCCTCACCAGAGTGCATGCCCGGTCGGTCAGCCCTCGTGATCGGTTAGGTGCCTCCATGTGCATGGTTTCCCGGTTGGGCAACCCCCACATGTGTATTTCCACGGTAAGTCTCCTCCAAGCACGTTTCTTTCCCTCAGCAAGACCCCTCTTGCCATCTCTAGGTTGAAACTTTCCACCCTGCGGGCATGATACCTCCAAGTTCTCCATGTGTATCCTGTACTCGGGTCATATGTGTATTTTAAGTCCTCCCTGCGGGTAGGCACGGTTACATATTCCATTTGGGATATGTTACCCAGTGTACCTTGGTATTCTTGCGTTAGCCTGGCCCTTCATTCGTGCTAGTCTCACAACAAGGAGCAGGACACTGGAAGACAGCCGCAGTGGTGAGATTAGATAGGGACCCCCATTCATCAGTCACTATAGTAACTCGTGTGAACTGAACGAAAGGGAACGAGGGTTATATACGTAACTGAGACGTTTCTTTTGTTAACTATCTATTAGAACAGCTGATTTGCAACAGATAGTGTAAACCTATAATGGTGGCACACTCTGGCCTACACTATTGGTTGCAAATCAGCTGTTCTAAGAGATATTTCACAAAAGAAACTACTGTCCACATTCAGCAAATGTGCTACATCATTTCAACAAATCTCTGAATATCTAATAAACATTTAATTTAACAAACCTTGCAGATTTAATCGAATCCAGCAGTGATATCTTATGAAGTGTGCATTTGTAACCTGCATAAACGTGTTACTGTGTGTGACAGAAGATCAGCTTCACAGGAGCAATCGAAAAACTTTAAATCCTTCATTTTAAAATATGCTGTGCCCCCAGTTGCCCACTGTGTCATATTCATATCGTTTTCACGGTGCTGTATACAAAATTAGCGTTAGCCTACCGTGTCTTTTTTTGAAAAAATATGATTACCAGTGCGCACAATATTACCAGATTAGAGTGGTAAACACCTAGAGCAGAGTGCCCTGCTACAGTGTTTACTTGCTTTTTATTCAAATATTCATATATTTTTAAACAATTACTTTATTTGTGAAAAATACTGTAATAGAATTGCATATTCAAGATGTTGCCATCTAAATTATAAGCATGTTTATTTTTAAGATTTGTTTTCTAATTTATTTCTAATTTATTAAATATTGATTAAAATAAATATAAAGTACATAAAAAAATATTGGCTTTATATCGGCCAGCGGCCACCCTGCTCTCTAAGATATCGGCATCGCCCATAAAAAAAAACAAAAAACAATATCGGTCGACCACTACTCTGAACTCTATAACCTCAATTTTCTTTCTCACGCACATATACTCAAAAGAAAATGGAAAAGGTTCTCTGTATCAATACACATTTGTTATTTTGTTTGTCCTTTTGAAGGCTCTCTCCAACAGTGCTCATTCAATTCTACTTACTTTGAAATTGAGCAAAGGAGGAGGCTGGTTTGATGCATAGGCAACTATAGGGCACTGATTTATATCTTTAACTGTGGGCTTACTGATTCTCGTACACAAGCACACAGCTGTGGATAACATACCTTCAGAAGCACGAGGTGTGTGCTAGATTTAGACAGCTGTAATAGCATGAGGTATGTCATTTATCACACTCATGCACACATACCTAAGAACATGCACGCAAAGCAAATCCCCTTACATGGATTAATCTAAAGGTAAAATCTTGTGTTTAAAACAGGATTTAGCCTAGATGAATTCAGGACCCAACCGGCACATCTACCCTACAGATGAAGTTTGACTCATTATTTGATCTAATCGTGAGGACATATTCAAAGGTAATCTGTTAAAAAACCTCTTTTAAATTGATGTCTCTGTGTCACTAACTTGGAATGCACATGGAGCTCTCATCCCTCCTCTATAATTTAGATGTTCCCTCTCTCAGGTTAACCTACATTCCCTTCCATCTTGTCTGGTCTTCTGTCTATCTGTTCATCATTATCTCTTCCATCTATCTGTCGGAACTACTTCATGTATAAAACGTGTCAACTGTCCATACTCTAAACGTTGTTGTCCATCAAACGTTTCCTGTAGTGTATCTGTTTTAACTAAACACCAACCGTCCCTACAGCAAAATAAACATCTTTCTTTTCTGTTTCTTCTAGTCTAGTGAAAAAACGGAACTTTAAGCAGAGACTATGTGCTGGCATCTGGTGGAGAAAGATGGTAATACAACCATGTTTAACTACTAACCGTCCGTCAGCTGAATCTTAAATGCCATGTGACTAATGACACTGGAACTAAAAGAAACATCTGAAAGAAAACATCCTGATGGCTGGTAGCAACACACGAACACACAATCTCAAGATCTAATAAAACCATTATATTGTAAAGAAATATTTTGATTGCTTGTCAATCGAGAAATCAGCTTTTTGCTGGGAGAATATCATACCAGGCTGTTAAACATTTGAATATCGATTACATCTATATATATTTAAAAAGGGCTAGTTCCAGTCCTTGATTCTGATTGGTCAATAACATTTATTCACGATAAAACACGGCTATGAATGACCGCTTCACACAACGGGTAACGTTAGGTTACACGGCAACAACAACCCTAGCACTCTTAGCAACAAACACGTTCTCGTTGATAAATTGTTCATTGAAGCTTATAGAGTAGTATGAGTTCGAGTAAGCGAGTGTAACGTACCTGCATTTACAGTAGATGTAGCATTTTCCTTAGGGTCAGTCCAATTTTCGTAATAAAAAATCCGTTTGATTGTCCGCAGCCATATCTGGTCCTTTTAACAGGTAGGAGTGTAAATATGAATCGGTTCGTATCGATGCATCGATTATACAGCCGACGATTCGATGCATCGATGCGTCCGCAAGAGTATCGATTAATGTGTTTGTTTTGCCGCCTGTCTATTTTCAGCATCCGCTCATATGCGTACAAACGCTTGTTGTTATGCACTGGGCTAACGTTAGTTAGTCACCGAACTAAACTGCCAGTGTGAATGCACCCTCAGTCACTTAGTCGGCGAATTCCAAGCTAGCAGTTACTAAGGTAAACAAACAGGCGCTAACGTGTACAAAAGGCTACTTCAACAGCTTACTTGAAAAGTCTAGGGTGCTTTCACACCAACTCGGAACGGAACGGGCACGGTTCGCAGGAAAAATCGCTAATTATGTAAACGCTGTCTGTCATGCGGACCCGGGTGCGCACTGGGGTACCGAACCCGAGACTGCCTGGAGGAGGTGCGCTGAGTTCGGTTGCAGTCGAACCGTGCCGCGGCTCGCGTGAATGTGAAAGCATCACGGACTCGGGTGCTCACTTGTTCAGGAAGTAAGTGACCTGCGCATATGCTTTTTAGCTGATTATGATGTATTTAGTTAAATAAAACACATGTAAGGGATGATAGTGTTAATAATTTACCTTGGATAAGAGCGAGAGTGAGTCTGCAGTGTATTCGCACACACATAGCGCGTGGACTCAGGGCAACACATTAATGGAAATCCACTGTCTCCTGCGTTTGCAATCAGCAAAAAGCCAAATGCGACACACAGTAAACCGGTGTTGTTCACTCAGCTGTGCATAATAGCAACAAATAAAATAAAAAAACACAATATATTGACCCGCGTTCTGTTTTCTATCATGCGTCGTGCACGTTTGCGATGACGTAAGATGCACGGAAAACGCACCAGGATTCGATAGAATCAAGTTTTGAACTGTATGCAGTAACTGTTATATTTGCAATGCATTGAGCACAACATACACATTATGTGAATAGAATACTGTTCCTGTATTCTCAATAAAAGGCAAATTATAAACATTTTTGTTGATTTATTTGAAACTTAATAGATATCATGTAAAATTATTGATTATTGAATCGTATCGCGGGGAATTCTGAAGTATCGAAAATAATCGAATCGTTGGCTTAAGAAATCGGTATCGTATCGAATTGTCATGTAGGCTCCGATTTACACCCCTATTAACAGGTAAGTTAACTACTTAAGGGGTTTTCCCGTGCCCTGACACACGATATAGCCGTTTGTCAGTTGCGTTTTGCTTCTCCGTGTTCACAAGTTTCAGACCTTTCATTAAAAAAGTATTGTCTACTGACAGACTCTCTCATAAAGACAGTCTCTGTCGCCATCTAACGGCGAAATAATAACTTGTGTTACTCTTCACAGGGTGGGACTATTTTCTCCAGCGGAAGGAATACGTTTAGTGATTTTACTTCATGAAAGTTGTATTGATACATATTTTTTGGCTTTAATATTTATATTGTGTGGTAACCCTTTTATAAAAGCAATAAGGTAATCGAGGCTAGTTCTATATCGTGAGGCTAGTACTTCACTTCGCGTCGTGCCTAACAACGCTCTTCAGCCGTGACATTCACGATACAGCACAGCCTCTCGGAGCTTATTGCTATAGTACGATCAACATATTTTGTTGAACCTGGAAATGTAGTCCTAACCCTATCCCTGCCCCTAAATCTAACCCTTCTCATAACTTATACCTAACATCAGAGGGAAATGATACATGTGAATAACACTGATCTAGAAGCACCTAACCCTGGTTTTAAGCCTAAACTTGACATAAACTAAACCGGTCCCTGAAATCTGATTGAATGATTGGAATGTTGATCCAGGAACATGTTGTAGGCTACTTGGTGAAATGAAAAACTTGTTTGTAGTTTTGGCAGAAAAAAATAAAATACCACAGAAAAAAACAGGTAATTGGTTAACTGTAAGTTACCTTACCATACACAAGGAAACTTACCATAATTACCTTAATTAAGCAGCTCGTAAACATTTTAATATCAGAAAAAATATATAGTAAATAACCTATTAAACACATGAAAGTATTATTTAATAATTTAAGACATTTCTCCTAGTTGGGGGCCTTAAGCACATAAATAGGTCATTTCGCGCAAATTCATCTAAAAGCGCCAAATTTGGCACAGATGTAGCTCAGGTCAAACCGAATTGATTTAGCTAGGGCGCCGGAGCCAGCGACCCTCGGGGCCAAGATGGCGGCCAAATCCAATATGGCCGCTGCTCGAAAAGGGTTCCGGCTATAACTTTTGAACCGCATGATTTACAAATACAAACTTGATATGTTTTTCAGCTTAATTGATCATGGGAAACACATAGGAATGTTTATATTTATGAACCAGTATATGTGGACCCCTTGATCCTCCAATTCCAATATGGCTGCTGTCCAAAAAAGCAGTTTGGGCTGTAGTATGGGGCCCTACACCCAATTGTTCGCGCAAATTCATCTACAAGCACCAAATTTGGCACAGATGTAGCTGAGGGCATACTAAAATAATTTAGCCAGGGCGCCCGAGCCAATGGTCCCTGAGACCAAGATGGCAGCCAAATCCAATATGATATCCTTATATAGAACCTTTATGGCATAAAGTGTTCTATAAAATTGATTCTAGAGTGTAAGTAATTTTATTTTACTATAAAATACTGTCAAGTGTATGGGTTTTGCAATTAAAAACTATGAATTACAATTTAATTTATGGTAAAACAGTATAAGGTCCATGTGTGACATCACATCACATCACATTATGATTATAATTTAAATAATTTTGTTTCTTCTCATGTTTGACATCAATAATGTACATTAGGGTGTCTCATGTTCCATTTTCTGTCTGTTTTTTGCATTATTTTAGTGTCTGTGTTACCCTGATGGTGTTTTGTTTTTGTATGACCATGTGCTCAGTCTATATTATGACTATTGTTTTATGGACAGCCAGCATGAACATTTGTGATATTTTATTTTACTACCTGTGTTAATATGGTGGTTATTAGTAGCCTACATTTTATTGTAAAAATCAGATTTTAGTTCAAGTAGACTTGAAAATAACATTACCTCACATAATGAAATATACGGCTATAAGCTGTAAAATATACAGGCACCAATTTGCTGTGCCGTAATACCTGAAACATTTTCAATGTAGTTTTTAATGGTGAATTTCTGGCAACCACAGCTCCCATTTTTTTCCCAGTTAATTTAACATGATGTTTTTACAGTGTATGTTTGAAAAGTTATATCATGTCACTCCTCATTTTAGTTATATTTCATGTTTAGAACACAAAAGTGTGGGACAGGTTATGCAGTTTAATACTTATGATTAGGGGATAGGAATTCCCCTTACTGTGAACAATCGCAACAGTGAAGCTTGCCATGGCATGCACAACTGAAGTGTAAATTTAGGATATGTGAAGCAAGTTTCCATTTACTTTCTATAAATGATGGGAAATGTAAGTGCATGTGTTTGTTATATACAGTAGATTGTGTGATAATGCACAATTCTATGAAAGAACACACAAAAAAACAGTTTTTCTGAACATGCAGTCTCTCTGCCTAAAAGAAAAGGCAGTACAATGAGGCCAATGAGTAATATGACTCTTCTGTTTCCAGTAAATTAGGCTGAGTATGTCACCGAATGTGCATGTTCTAAAGTTTTGCTGTACACAGTACACGCACACTGTGACTCATACAGAAGGGAGGGAGAGAGGGATTGTTCCATCCTAAGTCTTGGCTAAACTCCAGGCACCACTTTGATGCCAGAGGGTCTCCTTCTGTGCAAACTCACCTTCACATTGAGGGATCCGAAGGCTTGCAGAAAACAGCCAGCGCGTTTACCTCTCCCAACCTCATAATCTACAGACGTTACACAAGTTTTTTCTAAAATGGCTTAAACTGTTATTTTACCTCCATAACCAAGCAACCAAACCGGATGTTGACTGGGATTTGGATCTGCGTTGAAGTATCAAAACAAGTACTGTGTTTAATGACCGCTTTTTCCATAGTAACAAAATCCTGTTGTTGTTTTGGAGCGCTGATTTTCAATGACGGCCATATGTTCCCCTGGTAGTTCCTTTGGCATAAGCTAAAGAGAGCCTGCGATGGAGAGTTGTGCTGTCAGAATGAACAGCAGATATTTTCCAGGCCAATGTGTGAAAAAAGAAAAAAACACAATGCACCTGAATCATTAATAGGCCTCAGGAGGATATAGAGTGTTAGAGAGAAAGAGATTGAACGAGAAAGTGAGAGAGAGATTAAAACAAAGATGTGCAGGATGGGTGGAATTCCCTTCCTGCAGAGTGGTGAAACAACAGCCACATCTTTACATGAGCGGTATTCTCTATAACGAAACTTGAGTATACTAAACAAATTCCCTGTTAAAATGTTCAGTATAGTCAACAGCATATGTTGTGTTTTGGAGGGAATGCTGTTGTTCCTACCAGTCTTTTAGCTTAAACCAGCTTCAGCAGAAATCATTTTTTAATTGGCTAACCTTGTCATAAGTCCTATACAGAAAAATTACCAGTCCCTTTTCCATGTTAACTGATTTTCTTACAGTGCTGTTTTCAGACACTTAAATTGTAATTAAATAAAAATGTTTCATAGTTTAAATTTATATTAAAATAATGAAAGAAATATGTACTGCCATATGCATTTATGTAAACTGAAATATAGTTTCATGTAATTTTTATTGAAACCTGCCTGTCAACGTATTTCCGTACTTCCTCGCACCCTGCTCGCGCAGACATCGCGCGTTGCACGCTACGCAGAGTTAGACAGACATCAGTCACAGAGCACCGCAACCAAAACAGCAGCCGCCTTTACACTTCCTCCTGAACCAAACAATGATCTTAAGCTGCATTCACGCAATAATTTGGAAGAGATGGAAACCCTTGACGTTATACTCAGAGCGGTTTGTGACTTGAATTTATGTGTTTAAATCATAGACTGTAAAAAAAATGGACAAAGCGTCTGTGACGTCACCCATAGACTTTCAGAATAACGGTTTTGAGGCCGTTTATGGGGGGTATGGGCGGCGCCATCTTTGAAAATCTTGGGAAATCCTAACCCCTCCCACCTTCTGGCCAATCCATATATAGGGTAAAAGGGCGGGCTTTGTGCGAGTAGATTACATACAAAGTCAATGCGAATAGACGCAGGGTTATATACGCATATATAATAGATGCATCATTGACGCGAATTGGGTGACGCGTTTGCTGCGAACGTCTTCCGCGCAAGTTGAAAAATTTGAACTCGAGCGAATGTTCAAGTGTCTAACTAGACGCAATAGACGCGTATTTGACGCTCTTTTCGCGTTCGATGTGAACACACCATAACGTTATAAGATCGACTGGCAGACTAGGCTACTAGATACAGACTAGTATAAGTCCAATGACTAGTCTAAGGCTACTACATTCACTGCAAAGCTGCTGAAGAGTACAACCCAAAATACTGTATATTAACGCTCCAATGTGGGACATATCAGTCTATTCTTATGTTACATTTATTCATTTGGCAGACGCATTTACAGTGTTTCAAACGTCAGTTAACTTATAACCATAGGTAAAGTACCTCAGACGCTAACTTATCTGAGGCGATTTAATGCTAACTGTTGCAGTGCCACTGCACTACCCACAAACATTGATGCTAAATAGTGCTAACTACGTGAAACAGTAGTGGAATGTCACTTACCGGAAAAAAATGGAGCGAAGTAACGTTACTCTTACAGTGTCGGTTAGTGCAGTTTATAGCAGAGCAACCCATTTTATGTACGATATTTCAATACAAATGTTCAGAAAGGATACAGAGGTGGTATGATGTGTTGTGTCAGATCATGGCCGAGACGTCAAATTTCAGGAATCCCACTCGGCGCATCCCGTTATCAGTTGTCAATCGAGCTGTCAATCAAAGTTAACCACGCCCTTATTTGTCATACATTTTAAATCTAAATACGATCTAAACTAATGAGTTAGAAAAAAATTCCCCCCCTCACAGTTGTCAGGCACTCGGAACCTATCGAAAAATACAATAAAAGTCCATGGGACCAACCTGTAAAAACCTGAATTTATGCTGTGAAAACGGACTTTTAACATAGGGGGCTAAGGACATTTGCTCCCTTTTGGGACCTGCCCCTAGCGGATTTTCGATGTATTGCAGTTTTTCGCACTTCCGGGTAGGCTTCATTTTTCAGATTAGAATGTTGCCGCTTGGTTTCAATACAAGACTATCAACACCGAAATGAATCCTCAGCAGTCATTTGGTATCAGTGCTCCAAGTTGTTTATGTTCAGTGTCACGGGTTGAGGTAATGGTTGAAGTGAGGACTCAAGAATGCAGAGGAATAGAGGCTTGATTAATACAAAAGTAAAACAAAACAGAAACTACCCCCTGGGGGAAAACACTATGCTAGATTTGACTAGGTAGACAGACTCACAACATGACTGACTAGGCAGGAAACATACATGACAGGAATTATCAGACAGGCAGGGTAACAACAGCGTGCAACGATGTCCGACAACGATCTGGCCCAGGACAGCAAACACAAGGGGAATAAATAGGACAGCAAACAAGGCAGATAATGAGGGAGGACAGATTGGACAACTGAACCAATAATCAGATAACAAGATGGGCAGACAATAGACAGGAGAGCACATGGAAGCATAACAAGACAAGCCATGTGCTCACATCAAACATGAATCACACAAGCACATGACCATTGATAACCAAACGCTACGAGCTTACATAGAACGAGACACGAAGACGCAGCTAATGAGGGATTCTCATAAGCCGCTTGTTCACACAGAACAAGATAACATGAACGTACGCAGCCAGTGAGAAACTTCAACGGCCGTGGAAACACGCACCATGTGCAGAACAGAACACAACAAGACAAAGACAGGAGAATACGGGACTGTCAGGGCTCTATCGCAAAACCAAGAAACACACTAGACCGAGGTGACAACCCTGACAGTTCCGTATGATCAGAGCCGTCGCAAGGGCTGAGCGAAGTGTGCGACCACACAGGGTCTTGCGCTTTACAGGGCCTTGTGAAATTTGTATTTTTTGTGAAAAATATAATTTTAAATATGCACACATTCACTCAAATCATATGCTTAAAATGCAGAAAATGGCTATGTTAATGTATCTTGTCTCGTCACATTTAAACGAATTACATGAAACAGAATCGCGTAAATTATATAGGCTATATTCATTTCAAAATTAAAATGGCAACATTTGACAAAAAAGTCGATTAGATCACTCGATTGCTGTCGGTCGTTTAAGATTTCTATCGTAGGCTAAACCAGTTGACATTTATTATGTTTAGCTATACCTTACCTTGAACTCTTGCACCATTAAAACTGAAGCATTGCGCTGGAATTCGCACTGTTAGACCGCCGAAGCCGACCAGCTTAAAAATGTTACGTATTAATTTTTTTTGTCATCCTAACAACATGCAGAGCGTTACAGTGCCAAGCACCATCAAGAAAATCTAATAATTGTGGAGTGTCTCTCCCTCAATGTCTATTGATATTGAACACGCTGGTTAAAATGTGTTTGTGTATAAAAAATAAAGATCGAATAAAAGCGTCCCGGCATTCGCCTACCAAACCCATGAATCAGGGTGGGGCCTCTCGTCTCAAGTACAGCTCGCTGCATCCTGCGGTGGATATCCAACCCGGCCCACATCCAAGTGTGACGTCAGAAGCCTCGGCCATGTCCAATTACGGCACGTGACTCGATTTGTTGTACAGATGCGCAAAATGGCGCTGCTTCCTGTCGGAAATATGTTTACGGTTGTTATCATAGTTATTGGTTTATAATAAAAATGAGGTTATTTGTGTAGAGGTGTGACGCTACAGATTATTGGTGCAGTTAAATTGTGACGCTTTGCAGACTTGGAATGGTCTAAATCACAATCACTCCCTTAACAGCTGTATTAGACAATACGTTACCTCTGCATTGCTCACTGGTTTTGTAAGTTAATGACATGGTAGTACAAGTAAACAATGTCCCTTAAAACGATATTTTTGTATTTTTCTTGTATTTCTGTTGAAATTGGTCATCAATAATTATGGTTTTGCTGTAATAAACGTATAAGGGAGCATCTATACTTAAACTAAAACGAGTTTTTGTCACTTTCTTAATTATATGGGATCCAAACTGCACTTATAGTTATCCCTTCTAAATAAAAAAAATAAATATAAACTTTTTTTTACATTTCTTTCTATGTGGTTATAGAAATAATGCATTTTACAACCAAATTAAGAATTCACTTATTTGTTAATGCCTGTTATAGCAAATTACTTTGAAATCAAATAATAGAACAGCAGAATGGAATTTATGTAAACCTTAAATTAAAGAACCAATATGGTGAAACTCGAAAAATTAGAATATCGTGCAAAATTTAATTTTTTCAGAAATTCAACTAAAAGCTGACACTAATATATAATATAGACTCATTACATGCAAAGTGAGATATTTCAAGACTTTATGCGTTGTAAATTTGATGATTATGGCTTACAGCTATGTTGAATTACTGAAATAAATGAACTTTTGCACAATATTCTAATACATAAAAAACAGTTAATCTCTCGCTTCCCCTTCTGTTCAGGTTTTATGAGTTTAACATATCAAAATATCATCACAGTTCAAAATATCTTGGTCACAAGTTAATTTTTTAATTTAATATTTAGTGTTAATACATAGTTTACACACATGGGTCTAAAATGACCCATCTATGCAAGTGTGATAACTTTTTGTTAAAATAACCAATGTCACAGTTGTTCAGAGCAACACATTCACTATACTACTTAAAATCAATAGTATATTCCTGCACAATCGGAGGCTGCAGCTTTAGGACCCCGGTTACAGTTTACAGGTTAGTTTGTACATAGATAGTTTGAAAGACATTTAATCTCAGGAGCATTTTTATAAAATGTGTTTTTTTATTCAAAATGCATCAGAGGCATTTTGAAAAATTTAAATTTACACAAAACAAATTAAAAATGTATATCAATCTTTAAACAACTGAAAAAGTGGAGTGAGTCTTAGTTTCTTGAATTATACTGTATATTGATTAACCTCCTTAAGTTTAACTAATTTGCTCATTATCAGGTAAAATAACGATGGAATCAGCATATGCAGTCACTAAATGATATGGCCAGATATCAGAAGGCAAAACTTGAGAATGATTCAAGCATGAATTTATTTATATATACTATACACATGTATTTATTTGTATTAGGGTCATTCTATGAAAATGGTGGCATTTTGAACAGACAACTTTTAAAAAATGTAATTCTTTTTTTTATACCAAAACTTATAGTAAGATAATAGTTAACCTCTTAACATTATAAATCAACTTAAATGACAGCTTAATGTATTTTTATATTTTTACTATATTACATTAAAAAATGGTTGTGCTGCCCTTTTGTCACTGGTGTTACCTATATTTTAGATGACAATTCAGGCTTTCCAGAATGTAATTTGACTATTTAATTTGCATACATAATCAAAGACAGAAAAAGTTAATGTAATATTAAGAAATTGTCTTGATTAGTAATAATTTACTTTAAACGGGTATGTGTAAAGTTCTATTGTGTGACAATTTTTTATTTCTACCATTGTGTTTTTTGTTGTAGCATTAGAAATAATTGAGGTTAAGTGATCAAAATTGAATGATCATATCCTTAAAATGCTTACTAATGAATGCAGCAACAGTTAGGTAGATACAAAAACCATAATCTAGAAACTGGACAACTCTGATGCCAGAACACCAATATGCCATGCAGTAACACCAGTGACGCAATGTAACACCAGTGACGCAATGTGAAACCAATGACATAACTTAAGATTATTTCAAACTAATTTTTATCAATTTATTAGTGATATTTTACATTACAAATAATTATTGGTCGGATTAAGACCGAACGATGAAGCCCATTGACTAAAATGTACATAACACAACATTGTCATACAAACATAAATCATATCCACTAGAACATTACCAACACTAACATTAAACTCAAACTAAATCTGTTTTTCCAACAGTGCTGATACGAACATTTTGTATGGAATATATGTTTGTCTTTGCCATGTTATTGTAGCGTCCATTTTACACATTCAGGTGCTCCTCCAAGTACTTCCAGATACTGTGGTCAATCTGAACTGATCTTTTGTTCACTGGCAGCGGCTCTGGCATCAGACAAACAATCTGGTCATCTCCATAATAGTTGATATCATCTCTTGGGCTTGGCCAGTAAAACTTGTTGACTCCATTCCTGTGCATGCACTTAACTTTAACATTGTGTTCTTCGACCTCCAGTATAACGCCAGGGTATGGTTGTTCGTCGTAGTTCACGATGCACCACTGTCCACTGTGGTGAGACTCGATGACATCTGGACGAAGTGGAGCTGAGGTATCCGGGTTGATGACACCTGGTTGATGTGGAGGTGAGAGATCACGGCCATTAGCCAACATTGTCGGGAGGGTGACTTCTTGGAGTCCATAACATGGACAATCCCACACGCCTTCCGATGCTTGGCAGAGACAACTTATGTCTCTATATTTTAGGATGCCAGGTGTGATACTTATAACCTGGTGCATTCGCATGGTTCCTTTTATGGTTACCAGAGGTAACCCAGACATCATCTGTGCCTTTCTTTCCACCTCTTCCTCGCTGACATAATACAACTGTATTTGACTGCCAGAGTTTCTGAACTCCTGATAGAAAGACATTGCTGCTTTCATTCTCTCTCTGTGTTTTGCCTGTCTGACCCGCCATTTCCTTTGCTCCTGTCTTTTTCCCCTTTCTGTGAGATCCTTCACTCTCTTTCTTTTTTTACTCTCTAGATCCTTTAAATATGTCTGGTGTTTCTGATTAAGGTAGGCTGCTCTGCGGTCTGGGTCAGCGTCCCTGCGCTGCCTGTAGAGTTTTTGCTTTTCAGCAGCACTTAATTTCGCCATATCTGTCAAAAGGAAAGCCATATTATGTATGTACAATATTGAAACAGTAATAAAATGTAACAAGTCTTTATTAATATAATTGTTTAGGCTTTTATGAAATCTTATGTTGAGAAAAATGTTAGTGGTGTTATTGATTGTCACTGGTGTTATCATCATGTCACTGGTGTTACCAGCAGCAACAGTAACACCAGTAACGGTAACACCAGTGACAAATCTGCAGACAAGATGGGATATCTAAGATGGCGGCCACAATAACTCAAACCACACTTCTTAAATTGTAAATAAATCACTTAATCATGCAATTTGAACAATTATTTTAATCAAATTTCTTTTCCCCTTACTATAAACTGTAGAACACCAGTGACGCATCTTAAGTCCTCGCATGAAATTATCAAATTATTTATCAAATTGCTTAAAGATGAAGAGAGAGTGAACACTCACCATGTGCTTTTCAAAACAGCCCCTCCTCCAACGAGCCTTTGACCCAGGAAGAAGTTGGCAAGGATGTTGAATTTTTTCAAAGTGGTGTTTTTTATAAATTGTAACACCAGTGACATGAATTTGAGGGACAGCTATTCCCTGTAAATTATTTATAATATTTAGTTGATATTTTAAGTAGTCCACTAAATAACTATACTACTTACATTTGTATTATGACATTTAAAGGGGGAGAAAAATATATTTATTAACTCAAAATATGTCACTAAACAACGACTCCTGACCTGAGGGACAAGCCAATTCCATGGTACTGACCGTATTCTACAATATATAAAAAAATTGCTTTTCAATATAACTGTCTTACATATGTTTTATTAACAATAAAACACTTAAATTAAAACAAAAAACTGATATTTTGTGTTGTAACCTGACACTTTTAAGTGTTTTTCCTGGTGGTTAAGGCCGGGACAGGAAAGCCACCATTTTCGTAGAATGACCCATTATACGAAAGAACAAAATTATTTGTGCTAGAACAAAAGCACTAAAAAGATCCCCTTTTCCACCAGTTGCTTCAAGAATGGCTTCAACTCTGAGAGAGAGAGAGAGAGAGAGAGAGAGAGAGAAATAGAAATTTGTTTAACATGTTCAACTGAAATATATATTTCTGATTTAACACTTATGAAATGTTGGAGGTGTAGAGAGAGAAAGTCAAATAGAATATTCATGTTACTGACGTCTAATTCCAAATTCCAAATGTGTAAATGTAAGAGCAACACCCACCAATTGAATGATCTCCCTTCTTTCCTCAATTGTTTGTCAATTTGTCAGTTAAAATCTTCCACTTCACTGAAATAGTTATCAGAGAACAGTAACTGTTGTGTTAACAGAAATATCAGTAACAAAAGGGTGCATTGTGGAAAAATAATTAATAATCTACTCTGACCTGCAATGATAATCCGGACCAGAAAGGAAGACCTGCTCAGCCTCCTGTAACGAGATATCCCGGAGGACAGCCAGGGCATTTATGATGGCCTATGAAAAACGTTAATATAAATATACAATAATATCACTCATATTCTTTACAAGCAGAATAAGATTTACAGGATGTAACGTCACACATAAGCACTGAAATAATATATTTTTCATATTTACCCTTATTAAAATCCAAATAACAACATGAAATTGGTGATCTAATAATGCAGTTAGTACAGTATAATAGTAATAGTATACAAAACAAAATTCTCAGTTGAGAATCTAACGTTAAGTTACTGATACGAAATTCACTCAGCCAAATGTAACCAGGCCCGGTTCTAGAACCAAATCACTGAGGGTGCTTCTGAAAATAGTGAGGGTGCTTACATAAACATAGGAAATGGCTCCCAAAGTTGTTATCAGTCTGAAAATAGTACCTCAAAATAGGGCTGAGCGACACCTATTGTCTACGACAATATTGTAATTGCTTTTATGTTAAACGATATACGATCTGGCATGATCGAGTAGCCTATGTCCCTCACTTTGCAGAAAACAAACAAAAACATGCCACACATAGCCTATACTGTGATGTTACCATATAGTTCAGACCATGGCACGTGCATTTAGTGATTTACTGCACGGTTTAAATGCAGCTAGAATGGCCAAAATTCAAAATATGGGGGGAAATGCCCTGTACGAGTTTTTGTCCTTTACATTTATATCTTGCTTGAGCCAATTTCGTATGTCCATGATTAACAATGGACTATTAATATTTTTAGGCTACCAAAAGCCCCGTCTCAGAAAGTCAGCTAACGAATTTCCTGAGCGGGACGCACACACGCAAGCAAAGTGGGCAATTAAAGAGACAGCTTCACCTATGCGAATAACGATCGCGAAAGGACACACAACCAATCAAATGCATTAAACATAATGCATAAAGCATTATGAAATAATTTCTGATTTGAAAAATAGTGTTAATGGATTTATTTTGTGTATATGTATGAGTGTGAAACCCGTCTGTGTTTCTATTGTCGGTAAAATCTCGTTTACATGTGGGCTATTCAAAATTTCATCTGAGGGTGCTTTCACTTTTGTTTGAGGGTGCTTAGCACCCTCAAGCACCCCCGTAGAACCGGGCCTGAATGTAACACACAACTCAGTTAAGAGACATCACACGGGAGTTAAATGACCAAATATGTAAGTTGAAGATAAATTCATAGCTCTAAAACAACATCATCAAACCTTATTGATTCGAATTACATCGATATTTTGACAATGTATTACATATCGCGGGCTTTCGAGCTGATTGCCGAGCAGGCATGCTAGTCAAGTGATCAGCCGCACTGCACTGACCTCATTACAAACTATTGTTAAAGTGATAAGAGCTGCTTTCAACAGGTAACATCTCATTCTCATACAACTCATTCGTATTATGTTGAACAGGGTTTATACTAAAACCGCAAGTGTGTTTGGTGCATTTTGTTTCGCAGTTACCTTCGTATTCTACTCTTCTCTTCTCGATGCTTCTTCTGTTTTTAAATGTTAACGTTAATGAGAATGTGTCCAATTTAGGCATGGGCGTGGTGGCTTCTGACGTCACAGTTGGATGTGGCCGGTTGGATGTCCACCGCTCTCTCGTCTCGCGACGGCCCTGATTATTATCGTAATGTCATGTGCTTTGAGACATGAGATAATTTAATAGCATCTCTTGTCTAGTGACGCTTTGCAAACTCTGCTGTGTGCGTTCATTTGTTTTTGAAGAAGGCGTAGCTTTGGAGACGTTCTGAAAGGAGGGTTGGATCTCATGCTTTCAAAGCTAATTTAGCTCCTCCGAAAATTGCCTACCCTACTATTCTTCACACTTCTATTTCACAATGGGACCATGACTGACTGTCATGCAAGATTTTCTGCCGACAAAGATACTGTATGGCTTCAGACGGCTCTGTTTAGGCTACATACTATTTGGACTACTACTATGAATCTTTATGTTTTAGTCCAGTGTTTCCCCTACCATGATATAAGGGGGGCGCCCCACCCTCCTTGAAGGTCAAGTAAATTTAATTTGATTTTCTTTATAGCGCCAGATTACAATTTGTTATTTTATTAAACAAACTAAATAGCCCTTAAGTAACATGTTATTTATCTTATTTCCACGATGGCATGTCTTTTCTGTCTGTGTTTGCGCGTTTACAATTATCCCAATGAGTGCGCACACTCACACACAAACAAACACTTGTGCGAGTGCGAGCGCGGGCGGTAATACAATCACTCTGTGTGTGTGCGCGTTGCGGGAGAATAAAACGATTCGCGGGACTCCCGCAAACTAGAAATATCTATGAATAAAACATATAAAAACTAATACATTTTTATTCATTTAGTCCAGAACAACTAAAACAAGAACAACTAAGAACAACTAAAACAAAATAGAAACGATTTACAGGCCAGAGTTTCTTTTTATAACATGTTTGCAGCGTTGAGCGATGTAGCCAATCACAGACATATGTGTTGATTTCTTGAACGCAATGGCCAATCACAAGCATTCAAGATACAGTCCCCTCACTGCTCAAACGGATTTTTTGTCCAGTGCTGAATTCTGTATGCTGGCAAATCCTCTAATTATAACAAACAAAGTGTATATATTATGAAAGATTCATTGTGCAGTCAGCTTCATTGATAATAACTGAGATGTGTGAGATCGTGATGAACTGATGTCAGCTTTTTAGGAATTATTAAGGGAGCTCGAACTTTGCGCAGTCATGCCAAACCATGAACGCAGTATCTGCCTGCTTTTATGTTACAACAACACAAACAGTGGTTCCCTTTCGAGAGGTCTCTCCTATTGCGTAATGCTTACGCTATGGGAAAACTCCTTTTCTCGAGAAATATTGAAGTCTTTATGTAAAACGCATTGCAGCTTTGCACGAACCAATGACGGGGCGACTCTGAACCCGCTTCCAATGAGCGTGCTTCGCGTCCACGTGCGTCAGAGCCCGCCAAGATGGGCGTGGCCAAGGGCTATATATTGGGCGCCCCGTCGTCTGAGTTCTTTAGATTTAATCTCCTTCAGCAAAGAACCTTCTCTTCGCTGATCCTCCGGATTTATTGGAGTCTTTCGCCGCCGCCGCCGTCGACAAGCCTACAGCAGGACTGCTTCGAGGACGCCGGCGCCTTCAGCCGCCTTCGATCGCCCTTCTGCTAAGCCATCCGGCGCGCATCATCACCATATCATTTTCAAAGCTTTCAGTGTTCGCCCCCGCGACACTTTTTCTAAAAGAGCAATTTTTCAAGGCGTCAAATGCCTTCCTGCGCTTCGCGTCGAGGCCCTCTTCAAGACGGGGATCGTCACATCATTTGCGCCCGCTGCCTGGGACCGGACCACGCAGAGGCTGCCCTTACTCGAGGCGGATGTCCCGAGTGTGACGCCCTGGGCCTCACCGAGCTGCGCGCTCGCTTCGCCGTTTTCACCGCGAAAGAGCCCACCTCTTCCGTGCTGCCATCTCCTCTGGTCGAGCCGCAAAAGAAAAAAACGCCACTCACAGAGGCTGCCGGAGCACGCGGTTTGCAGTGATGTCACGCCGGGCCAATCCCCGCGTGCTTCACCGACACCCGAAGACTCCCCGCCGCCAGTCCAGTTCACACAGGCGGACCAGCACCCCTCCAGCGGAGCGATGGGGCTCGTCTCGTTTGGCGCGTCAGGGGATGACGAAGATAAGGATGACAGTTTTTCCTGTGATGCTGCATCCGACGACTGGCCGGGCTCGTCCTTCGACCCCGCGCCTTCGACATTAGCGGGCACGAGCGCGGGCTCCAGCATGGACTCAGAGATCGTCCGCATTCTCTCCAAGGCCGTGGAAGACCTCGGGCTCGATTGGTCTTCCCCGGAAGAACCCACCCGCAGCCGACTGGACGAGTGGTTCCTGCAGGGGCGCCGACAGGCCCCTCGACAAAGACCCTCCCCCTTCTTCCCGGAAGTTCACGACGAACTCACGAAGTCGTGGAAAGCCCCGCACTCCGCTCGCCTGAAGCCTTCTTTTTCTTTGTCGCTCTCCTCCGTGGACGGCGCGAAAGAAAGAGGCTATGAGGGGACTCCACCCCTCGAGGGGGCTGTGGCCAATCATCTGTGTCCACCCTCCAACGCTGGATGGAAAGCTAAAGCTTCTCATCCCTCGAAGCCTTGCCGGTCCACTTCAGCTCTCGCCGGTCGCGCATACGCCGCCGCCGGCCAAGCTGCATCAGCGCTTCAGCATATCACTCTATGGCTGTCCTCCAGGTCTTTCAAGCCAAACTTCTCCGCAGTATGGACGAGTCTGGACCCGAGCCTGAGGCATTTAAGGACCTACGCAGCGCCACTGACATAGCGCTGCGAGCCACAAAAGCCACCGCCCAATCCATCGGCCGTGCTATGGCTAACCTGGCTGTCCTTGAGCGCCATCTGTGGCTGACGCTAACAGATATGAAGGATGCAGATAAGGCGTCTTTCCTCGACGCGCCTATCTCCCAAGACGGCCTGTTTGGACCAGCGGTGAAGGAGTTCGCCGAGCGCTTCACCGAAGCCCGTAAGGACTCACAGGCTATGCGTCACTTCCTGCCCAAGCGATCTAGCTCATCGCAGAGCCGCCAACGGCAGCGAGCTAAGACGGCGCCCCCCGTTTCTCAGCCCAAACCTGAAACGGATTTTCGACGCCGCTCGCGCTCTGCCAACAGGAAGCAACCGCCCGAGCGACGGGGACCTCGGCCCAGGATTGTGCTGAACCCAGAGCCTCGTAAGTCCTCCTAGCTACAGGGAGGAAAAGGGAGAGCGCGTGTCTCGCGAGAGCCGGACCGCTCTCTCCAAAACGTCTAAAGCATTACCCAGTCCCCTTACAGGCGGCTGGAAATGTCTATACAGCAGCCAATGTGCCAGCAACACCGCTCGCCCACCTGCAAACAAACGCCGTTTTTACGGCGACACACAGAAATCACATAAAGAGCTATTTTCTGCCTGTGTCATTAAAGGGTCACGTGTCCACACCAAAGTGCGCATTCCCACATATCAAAACTGTCAACGCAGTGCCAAATGTTTCCCAGCTCAGGCTGGACGCCCCATAAATGTAGATTGTGTGCCAACTGTTACGTATGCACCACTACACACAAGCACTGTTCCCACAGTTATAAACACTTCCCCAGTAAAAGCGGGAAGTTGTATAAGAGTAGCGCGTGTGCCCGCTGTTATGCACGCACCCCAACTCACAAACACTGTTTATATGGCCAAAAACCTCCCGCCACGAGCGGGAAGTTTTATGAAAGTGGCGCGCGTGCCTACCACAGTCTATGCACCCCCACCCATAAGCACTATACACACAGTGTTAAACATTTCCCCATCTCACTCTGTGAGCATTACAGCGAGCGTGCCTGTAATCTCACACGCACCCCTGCACTCGGCATTCAGCAGAGCTGCTCAGCGCGCGTCCGCGCCGCTGAGAGCTGTAAGCTCGGTGTTAACACAGAACGATTCGCTGGCGGGAGCCATACGTCACTGCGACACGCCCCCGGCCAACATTCAGCCCATATCTGTGCAAGCGAAAGCTTGGGAAAATATCCCCGACATGCCGAAATGGGTTTTGAACATAATAAAACACGGTTACTCGCTTCAATTCGCTCGCAGACCGCCCCGCTTCACAGCGGTGGTAGAGACGAAAGTGAGAAAAGATGTTTCACATGTTCTACGCACCGAGATGCTCAAACTGATAGAGAAAGGCGCTATAGAAACAGTCCCCCCCTCTATGAGCGAGGCAGGTTTTTACAGCCGCTATTTTCTCGTCCCGAAAAAGGACGGCGGTCTCCGCCCCATTCTAGATCTCAGACATCTGAACAAAGCTTTAATGATTCGTTCGTTCAGAATGATAACTACCAAGCATATCCTCGCGCAAGTTCGCCCGAGGGATTGGTTTCTGTCAGTGGATCTGAAAGACGCTTACTTTCACATTCCAATAGCGCCTCATCACAGGCCATTTCTGAGATTCGCTTTCGAGGGACAGTCATACCAGTACACAGTACTACCATTCGGCCCAAGGGCGTAGGTTTAGGGGGGGACGCTGGGTACTAGTCCCAATCAATATTTTGAGATGACAAATTTGTCCCCACCAATATTTAGCAAGCTCCTTTGAACTGGTAGTTTGATATTTGCGCTGCTATTTGGATCGATTCCAACGGCCAGGACGACGACAGTACAAGATACGCCGTAATTTGATTGGCGGCGGGTTATCTGACGGGCAGGCTACACGCGCGGGCCGGGACTACTTTTTGTGCTTGCACTCACTGGCAGCGAGCGGGTGGTGTGTGCGTGTGTACGCGCGTGACGACGCCGATGGTAAGTTACCAGGGTTGCAGTAGCTATAACTAGCAGTAGCAGTGACTGACCAGGCTTTCAAATGCAGATTCTACTGTGGAAAATAGTATTAACTGGTGATCCTGGTTACCCAGGATATTGTTACAGTTAAACCTAGCTTCTGCAATCTTTCAAGATTAGGAGCATTAATTAGGGGTGTGCAGCACGGATAGACTCATAGAAGTTGCGCTATCATGATAGAATGCTACGAAGTCACTGAATGTTAATTAGCCTACCTTAACTTAGAATCTTGCAGTCATAAACAATGGATCATCTGAGACATTTTTCGTTTCTACATTCTGTTTATGTAATGTATTTGTGAGTGTAGCCTCCTTGCTAGACACATGTGCTGGAAAAACATGTTGGCAATGTTAAAAAGGCGAAAGTTAACACTGTTGGTTATTCAAATATAATGAATCATTACTTGATTGATAATATCCAAATAACAATATCTGGTAGGAGGGTTTGGTGTCCCCACCAAAGCTGAGACCAAACCTACGCCCATGATTCGGCCTGTCACTGGCACCCCGTACATTTACGAAATGTATGGATGCAGCACTTTCCCCCCTGAGACAGCGGGGAGTGCGAATACTAAATTATCTCGACGATTGGCTAATAGCACAATCAGAGAGCCAGTTAGTGACACACAGGTCTTGGATTATCAGTCATCTAGAGTGCCTAGGTCTAAAAATCAATTTTGCAAAGAGCATGCTATCCCCCAGCCAGAATATTTCTTTCCTGGGAATAGTGCTAGACTCAGTGCAGATGACGGCGCGCCTCTCATCAGAGCGCGCGCTCACTATCCGGCGCCTTGCAACATCGTTCAGAGTGGGCGCGCGCGCCCCCGTCAAGCGGTTTCAGAGGATGCTCGGTCTCATGGCCTCAGCATCAGCTGTACTCCAGCTAGGATTGTTGCACATGCGTCCTCTCCAACGCTGGCTCAAAAGCCGTGTCCCCACCCACGCGTGGCGCTCGGGCCACTTTTTAATCAGAGCAAATCACGGCTGCATAAAAGCCCTGATGCCCTGGAAAGCTGTCGACTGGTATCAGTCCGGCGTGAGTTTGGGTGTAAACACAAGGAGAAAGATGATCACGACAGATGCCTCCAAAATAGGTTGGGGGGCCCTTTAGAGGGCAGGCCTGTCTCCGGCTTGTGGTCAAACCCGGAGAAGCGCCTACATATAAACTGTCTGGAATTGAAAGCGGTCGCTTTGGCTCTCAGAGCCCTGCTCCCGTACCTGAGGGACAAGCACGTCCTAGTCCGAACGGACAACATGACGGTAGTCTCGCATATAAATCGTCAGGGTGGACTCAGATCGAGCTCCCTGCACTCGATGGCCAGGGAGCTCCTCCTATGGTCCCAGCGCAACCTGCGCTCGCTGAGAGCAGCGCATGTGCCAGGTGTTCTGAACCAGGGAGCGGACATGCTGTCCAGAGACAAGGTTCTCCCAGGAGAATGGTCTCTCCACCCCCTGACGATTCAGTGGTTATGGCAAACCTTTGGCAGAGCAGAGGTCGACCTCTTTGCCTCCAAGGAAAATACGCACTGCCCTCTCTTCTTTTCAAAGAGCACGGACGCGCTCGCCCAAGTCTGGCCGAGCCGCCCGCTGTATGCCTTCCCTCCGGTTGCGATGCTACCTCAGGTCATCAGTCGGATCAGGGAGGAGAAATGTGCAGTGCTCCTGGTAGCCCCACTCTGGAAAAACCAGACGTGGTTTCCAGAACTGATGCAGATGATACAATCTGCCCCATGGCCGATTCCACTGAGGCTAGATCTCCTCAGGCAGGCCAACGGGACGATCCTCCATCCCCGCCCCGATCTGTGGGCCCTCCATGCGTGGCCCCTCAACGGATTCCCGGGAACCTCCCCAGTGGAGTGTTGAGAACCATCACTGAGGCGCGAGCGCCCTCTACGAGGCGCTTATATGCCCAGAAATGGAAGGTGTTCAGTGACTGGTGCAAGTCCAGGAACCTGAATCTTGAGACATGCGAAGTACCGAGTGTGCTCGTTTTCTTACAAGAGCTATTGGAGGCAGGCCGCACCCCCTCCACGCTCAAAGTATATGTGGCTGCCATAGCGGCATCACATGAACCGGTCGAAGGACGCACACTAGGGAAAAACTACCTAGTTGTTCGTTTCCTGAGGGGCGCCAGGAGGATAAATCCCCCACGCCCCCCCTCGGTGCCGATTTGGGACCTGGCCACGGTCCTGGACGCACTTAAGCGTGCCCCGTTCGAACCCCTCCGAACTGTGCACCTTAAACAGCTCTCGCTCAAAACTGCTCTCTTGCTGGCTCTCGCCTCGGTCAAGAGAGTGGGCGACCTGCACGCGCTGTCATCAAGCGCTACCTGCCTGGAGTTTGGACCTAACGACAACAGGGTTGTCCTCAGGCCAAGACACGGGTATATTCCTAAAGTGCTCTCTACTCCTTTCAGAGCACAGGTGATATCTTTGGCCGCGCTATCGTCCCCAGCAGACGAAAGTGACGCTAATTTACTCTGCCCGGTCAGGGCACTCAGAGTATATTTGGAACGTTCTGCCCTGTTCAGACAGACAGAGCAGTTGTTCGTATGCTTTGGCGGCCGCACTAAGGGTCTGGCTGTGTCAAAGCAAAGAATATCGCGCTGGATAGTTGATGCTATAGCGCTGGCTTATGAAGCCAAGGGCCTTCAGTGCCCCTTGGGCATCAGAGCTCACTCTACGAGAGGCATGGCCTCCTCGTGGGCGTGGTCGAGTGGGATACCCATTCAAGATATTTGTGCGGCTGCAGGCTGGGCCTCACCGTCCACATTTATCAGGTTTTATAACCTACAGGTCCCCTCATTGCACTCTAACATACTGTCGGTCTAACTATGCATAGGCTGGGGTGTGTACATGCTGAGCATTGTCTCCTCCCTCATAGAATCACATCTTTGCATCTGATGTGGAGGATTTTTCATACATGACAGTACATAAAAATGTGCTTGTGTGTGTCTTTGGACGCCCTTTGGGCCGTTCCACGTTGTCCCTTTATAAAGCCTGCCTTCGGCTGGCTCGTTGGATAATTACTTCGCTCAAAAGCTCAGGCACCGGCCTCCGGCTTAATAGAAGCGAAGTCAGCACGCACGGCGTTTTACATGGCGTTCCCATAGCGTAAGCATTACGCAATAGGAGAGACCTCTCGAAAGGGAACGACTCGGTTACTAACGTAACCTCGGTTCCCTGAGAGGAGGGAACGAGTATTGCGTAATCTGCCGTGATTGTGCTTGGTCAATTTGCTTCAGTCGATTGAACCTAAAGAACTCAGACGACGGGGAGCCCAATATATAGCCCTTGGCCACGCCCATCTTGGCGGGCTCTGACGCGCGTCGACGCGAAGCACGCTCATTGGAAGCGGGTTCAGAGTCGCCCCGTAGCTTTTGTAGCTTGACAACCCCTGGTCCCTTCACTTTCATTGAATGGAAGAGAGCAGCTCAGCTCACACATTGTGCTAAACTTCTCCTTTTGTGTTGTACGGAAGAAAGATTGTCATGGGCTTTAAATGACGTTAAATAAATTATTGAATGTCCACTTTTTTTAGGTGAACTATATCTTTAATGCCTTTTGGATGACCCTGTTTGCTTTAAAATTAAACTGGAACCGGCAGTGGAAAATAGTTTGTGAAGCAATAGTGGTTGACCACAACTATTAAAACTAACTTGAATTTGTAAGTGTTATTTTTGAGCGAGGCTCAAGGTTTTGTGTCAGTTTAATTCGTCTATCTGAGCACTGCGTGTTCTTGTCTCTTTCTTTCTTTGTCCTGCCAACCATTGCATGTGTCTGTATCTAATAAACCCCCCAACCTCCTTTATCTCTCTCTCTCTCTTTCCCTCCCTCCCTCTCTCTTTCTCAGTCACTTACTCACCCACTCTGCCCTTACAAGGAAAGGCAGGCAGGGTTGATGTCATAGTTTGAAGAATGTTTAAAGAATCCAGGGGGGAGAAACAGAGAGAGGTGTTTGGATTGTAATACGCATGACCTGTGCGAAAGACAAGCAAGAGAGAACTTGTTTAGACGGAGGGATGGTGTCATTCCTTTATGAGACATGTAGGGGGAGGGTTCAACAGCTGTGATTCGGAAAGAAACAGGAGTAGAGACTGCAGAAAAAGTTATCATTGAAATCACTTACAGAGAGAGAAACAAGAAGAGAAGGAGAAGGCAGGCAAAGAGGTAAGTCAAAGCTGTTTTCAATATAACAAGACTGATAGCTTGTTTGACCGTTTATTTAATAACTGTCCAAATTGCTTATGTGCAAGGTGAGGTTACCAATTAACTTTTTTTAACCTTTATTAAACCTCTTCATATAACAACAGCACCGTTAAACACAAAGAATAAATCCAAGCTACAGCTACATTGAAAGAGAAATTGAAATCCATTTGAAACCCAGAAATTGAAAATTTTTATAGTAGGCTATCATTTAATACCAAAACCTAACAAACATGTTTGTTTGAAACGTTTTGCTTGTACAATGTGCATGTGCTATATTTTTGCTATTAGGCATGTAATATTTCTGCTAAATTTAACTTGTCACTGTATTTAAAATAGCTAATATAAACTATAAAACGGTAAAAACTTGAATAGGGTACTGTGCAGAATACAGATCTCTAACAGCAGTGCAGTCATCATTTGGCCGCAGATGTTGTGCCACCTCCAGCGGCCAGGAGAATGCGGAAGCGTGAACCGGAAGTGCGACTAGAGTCGGTACATTTGTAAAAAGTTCATGCTGGCAGATCAGATTCGCTGATGATCGTCCCCACGAGATCTTGTCAGTACTAACAGAATGGTGCCTGACGCAACCACAGCAACGTAAAGTGATATACAATAAGAAAGGATACTCATAAAGGGCTGTAGAGATAGAAATTAGACGCGTTGTCTGTTTGTACTGGCATAACTGCACCTTTCCGGAGGAAAACGAACAGTAAGTGCCTTTGTTTCACCTTTTCTATAATTGTAATGACAGATGTTTGTCAAACAGTAGCCTAAACCAGTATCTATCCGCATCAAAACCATAAACCATGTATGCATTCACACTGGTTTTTAGTGATGTATACATTTATTGAAATAGCATTAAGGTCATAATGTTTGTTGTTCGAATGGTTTTAAGTATTCTGACTATGAAAATCTTTCATAATCGCTTTGGAATTCCGTCCTCCGTGAAATGTTTAATGATATAACCTAAATAAAGTGAGGGGTGGGGCTCGTGTACAATGTTAACTAACGTTAAATCTTAATAATGCTTTCAACTAAAGATTTCGGGCTGGAGTCAACTTGTATTCTATTCATTTGGGAGCTTTATCTCTCTTGTTACGGTCTGGGTTTTCAGTCAGATATCCATATAAGGTTAAAGCAACTTGTTATAACTCGTACTACTCTTGAGTCTGATAAGCTACCATCGGGAACAGCTAACGTTACACAAACTTTTCCGCGTCTGAAGAACGAGACCGCAATATTTGTCAATTCAGTATAATTTAAGGCGATAATGTCGTAATGAATAAACTCAGGATTTATCTGGGTGGAGTTCATGAAGATGACTAAGGTTTACTGGCCTTTAGGCGACGCCAGAATGATTTAGGATTTTCCACCTCAAATGTGCTGAAAAAAGATGATGTGCTGAATGCGGACTGGAATGATATAATCAGCGCGAATTATAACAACATGAGACCGCCACAAATGCTCTGATCATGTTAATAAAGCTATTTATCTCCCGTTACAACATAAAATAATAATATTCAATGCAACAGTTTGTAATGAGGAGTGCAGCCTTTTTGGTGTTAATCGTTCCGACTGAATTCTAATTGGATGAGCAGCAGTTTATAGGTTTAGGGTAGGGTGGACTTTTTTTTATAAACACTTTTTGTTTATAAACCTACTGGTTGAAACTCTCTTCACATCCTGATAGCAATCAATAATAGAAAATTTAAATATATCTATTGTGGAAGTCTCAGGTCCAAAAATGTTTGTCCAATCATTGCATTCGGTCCGAATGATACAATGTCCTACCTGCCTGTCAACATGTATTTTCAAACCTCCTCACACCCTGCTCGCACAGACATTACACGTCATCAGCGTGTTCCTGCGAATGTAGACATACAGTCAGCTTGTACAAGCTCATAGTCACACAAGCTCGTAGACACACAAACTTATGCTGTTCACGCCATGGCATAACCATGATTACGAGATGGCAACCAGTGACGTTCTAGCTGGAGCTGTTCAATGGCTACATTGAACAGTATCAACACTATCAATGGCGAAATGAATCCGCAGTCAGGCTGTACAGTAAGAGCTCTCTAAATTGTTTGCGTTCTTTATAATTGTAATGTTATGTGCTTTTAGGCATGAGGTAATTTAACACGGTCTCATGTGACGCTTTGCAGACTCTGCTGTGTGCGTCTATGTGTTTTGGGGGAGACACTCTGAAAGCAGGGTGGCATCTCATTCTTTAAAAGCTAGCTTGCTATTGCTAGCCTCTCTAAAATTGCCTACCCTACCTTTAATAGATTGGCAACGCAACCACCCAAACAGAAAGTCTTTTGAAAAGGACACAAAGCCTTATCGCGCTTTCGATTTTAGTTTGTTTGACAGCATTGGCAAAAAACATGACATTAAAGACCTTTTATGTTATTATGAGAAGTTTAATATTTTTCAAGCCGCCACAGTCTAGTTAATGAATGGGAAGCACTGAAATCTATTTGTGGCCACAACAGATTAATCAATGTATGGGAAACACAGGTGTGGTCACATTAGCAATATTACAGCAAAATTTTGCGTGCAAACAATTTCCATTGTCATTAGTGTAGCGACGTACAGGGGTGATGTAATGGTTAAGATGACTCCGGAGGCCCGAAGGGCCCCCATTTGGGAACGTGATTTCAACAGGGACCCGGGGCAATAAATAGTCCAGGGGGCCCCAGAAACCATGAAGCACTGCTCACACAGAAGTCACTTTCAAACCAAGTGGTTTTCTGTTGATCAGCATGGTGAATTTGCATGAACAACTTGGTGCAGTAAGCGATTTCTGAGAAACGCTTTTGATATTTGAAATCACCAATAACAAACGCACCCACGTACCCAAAAGCATCACATCCCTATATTGATGGTTGCGCCCGTAAATTCACGAACATTGCACAGGCACTTTCCCCATCATAAATGTATATATGACCCTTACTGCTGATTGGCTACAAGTGTTCACTTACTGCATCTTTGAACATTAGTGAAATCTGCTTTGGGAACTTTATCATCCTCTCACAAAACAGCCAAAACGTGCAGAGTCCTAATCAAATGACTGGATTTTGCTGAGCAGCAGTGGTAAATGCACTTGCACGTATTCAAACATTTATTCATTGAACTACTCATTGGTGTCTTTATTGCCATTTTACTTTATGTACTAGTAGCTTTTTTTAACATATAGTAAATTATTTTATATTAAGAATGTTTTTATGCCCCATACAGAAAGCAAGCAAGCAAGCATGTAATTGACAGACTTTATGACCCACATTATATGCCAATCCCCCCCCCCCCCCCCCCCCCCATGACGTAATTATGCTATCCGTCTGAGCTGTATTGGAGCCCAGTGTAACCCAGACAGATTGTGGGCGTGCCATATGCTTTTCACCAGTCATGCTTTTCACAGCTCACCCAGAACAATAGAATCATGCCGCTTTTGGAGTCTTCAGTACCAAATTCCAACCAAGTGTCTTTGAGCTGGATTTGGGAAAGGAAATGATTCTCATATTAGTCATTGTCAGGCATTGTGATAGGACTCGTTTATGATGTGATGTCATAGGTGACGTTATCTTTTGAAACATACTGCTGTTGTGGTGTCATACTGTGTGGTAAGTTGACAGTTCACTGTTTGTCAAGAGCTGTTTTGCTTCCCAAAACTACAAGTTATCAAGATCAGTGTGCTATTCAAGCACACAACAGTCTTAATATAGTTTTGAAGTGAACTCTTATCTACACGCTGTTAGTTGCAGCTTCTCTGTCACTTGTTGGACCTGAGATAAAATCTGTAGAGGAAGCCAGAAAACTGCATTGCTGAAAATACTGCGTGTTTGCAGCCAGAGAGGTATTATGACACATTTGCTTTGGTCTATTGTTGATGAGATTGACTCCTTATAAAGAGCTATTTGCACATCTGAAGTCAGAGTAGAACATCACTTACTGTAATTTCAACATGTCCTGTTATTTATTTCTTGATGTCTCCAGCGTGGCAAACACAATTTTGAAGAATTTGCTTATCTCATGCAACGATTCTTAAAAATGTCCCATTGTTTCCCTCTGAGAGTAACGTTTCCAGGCTGCAGTATCCATCAAGACTGCGCAAGGAGGTCTCATGGAGCCAGATAAGCTGCTTCTCCTTTTTGCAAAAAATGAGCCAGACTCCCTATATCACGTAGTCATTCTGATCTAGTGAAAAAATGCAGACACATACGTAAGGCCACTGGAATCTTTATATTGCAGCTGTTTCTCTTTCCATGGCGTGCAAACACTGTAAGAATGTCCTAGTTTGATGAGATCTAATCCTTTGCTGGATCTCCATAGCGAGTAATGAAAGTGGCAGAGTGTTTTTTCCCTAGATAGGGTTTACTGGTTTGGACGCAGAGGAATCGCTGAATTTCGCACGTGCGATCACACCGGTGTGATTAGAACGGTCAGTGCATTACGTGATGCTGAATTCAGATGTGCTTTCATGTGTTGGCTGGCGCTGAGCCAGACACGGAGACACTCAGCGCTTGTCATATATTTGAACTATTCAGTGTTTTCAACCACATAATGTTTAATATTTTAGGTTTCAGACATAATAAAAGTAATAAAAAAACAATACATTTAGAGTTACACACTGATGTCTATGGAAGCGGCAATAATAATCCTTCCCATTATAATTAGACGACATGTTTTATTCATATCAGATACACATTGTGTAAGTAACTTCAAAGTTTACTCTATTCTTCCCCCAGTTCACCGGCCACTTACTTTCATGTATTTCAGGAGAAGTGGATGTATTTCACGTGTTGTAAATCCAACAGATCCAATTCTCTGAACAGCGGCACAAACTAACATGGCGGAACCCATCGCGCATATAACTTAACTAATGCTATCATATTTTATTTTCAGCTGGCTTTTTGGTTGATTAGGTTGATTTTTTTTATCAAGTACAGTACTTTTTTATTTTATTTAACTTTTAAGTACAATATATTTTCATTTAATCTTCAAGTACATTTTTAATTTTACTTTTAGGGTGCCATACATTTTCATTTAATCATTATTTAAGTTTTTTTATTTACTTGTATGTAAGCAGCACAGTGCAGTGTTATTGTTCAAACTGGGTTTTTACACTGTATAAAAAGGGCTTGACAATAATAAATATTCGTATTAGAAATAAAACTGCCTCGTTTTTGAGCTGTGCATAGCTATAGCTGAATAGTTTGGCCTACTACTGTATTTTAAGATTGGTCATTATGGTGGTACTTGGAGAAAATATTTTCTGAGGTGGTACTTGAGTGTAAAAAGTATGAGAACCACTCCACTATTGTATTGTCTTCTTTCTCACATTATCAGAGTGTCTAGCAGTGTATCCGAACCATTATAGTACCCATAAAGACTAAACACACCAGCCAAACTGGCAGCTGGTGACCTCAACAAGCAGGAAATGGCCTAGTTTGAACTAGGGCTGGGTTTAATAAATATTCACGCATTCGCCGTGGTTTTAGCCAGATCAATACAAGCAATACAATTTTGTTAATTGTAACATTTAAATTGGGTTATTTAATGTAATATATGTATTACTTATTTAGTCTTTTATTTACTGCAATTTAATCATGAGTCAAAACTCACAGAATACTCAAGTATTTTCACAGAAGTCATATTTTTCTAATATATTTTATACATTTTCTTTAAGTATAATATATTATTTGTTTTACTAAAAATACTGCATAAAGATCAATATTGCATATTAACAGTGTATTTTTATATGGAAAGGAAGATTTTAAGACCCAATTTTGGTCTTAAAATCTTCAAGTGGCATTCAATCTTCAATCTTGGCATTGTTTGTCAAAGAAGGATGTAGGATGGTTGGTCTCTTGTTCTTTTTGGTTTGCTTGAACGGGAACTCTGAATTAAGGATGTGATCATCGTTTCCATTTTGTGGCAGAAGACACTCTCAAAAGTAAGTCATTGCTGTTTGTTTTGAGCATCAATGTCACATGCTCTGCTGTGGATCAGTTACTGGAACAGCTCTATGGAATGTTTCATGCAAGTTCGTACCCGCAAGTTTATATTGATCTGGAGATGGAGGCCATGAGGAGAATGAGTCGTCTTTTAAACCCCTGTCTTTATGGCTTGTTTTCTGTCCTTTGTGAATATTTCATCAGAGCATGCACCTCTGCATTATTAAACTCTACATCTGAACCACAGGAGAAAGGTGAAGAATTTGCACTTTACATGTCACTGCCTCTCATGGCACACTCAGAACTAGGGACTAAAAATACCTCTCTTTTTTGGCCTTAAATTGTGCTTCCACTTATGGTTATGCAGAATCCGTTAAGAGCTTCTCAGATTTTGAGATGGTTTGGTGGACCGCATCAAAGCATCTTTAACTCTTAGCGTCTTAAATAAGGGAAGGTATGGCAGAAGGGATCATTACCTCTTGTCAGACGTTTAGGGAATATTTGTGTGAACTGGAGCTCTTCTGTTCATGCCAGAACATGGAATCTGCTGGAGTTTGTGGTTATGTGTGGGAGTCAACTGCTAAACGATTCACAATTACCCCTCTTGATGAAAATCATGACCGCTGTAGATTTGTATGGCTGTCTTTGGACCGTACTGCTTTTCAGGATTTACATTTGTGTGTGTGATGAGAGAAATTGAGTTGGATGTACTCAAACAAGGTGAAGAGGAACTTGGTTATTAAGGGGTGTTTGTTTGTTTGGTAGCACAGCATGAAGTGTGAAGAGTTATTTAGGGATGCTGAGAAAAGTGCCATCATGGCTCATGATGTAGCATTCAATTGATGTGCGGTCACAATTTAGTATAATTTTACAATGGCTTTGAATGTGGCTCCTCATCATGTAAGAAGCATTTACAGTCAGAATTAGGGCTGCATGATTAATCGAAATAAATCCAAAATTGGGATATGGCTTAGTGTGATTATTAAATCGCAAAAGCTGGGATTTAATTAAATATATGCACTGTGTGTTTCAGAGTGAAGCACGTCACTGTGTTCTTACATGTGTGCTGCTCATTATCTGCCAGTGTTTGCATAACAAGTGCAGAAAACCTGCAATTTAAATTTTTTTATTAAATTGAATTTCAAATTTCAGAAAAAAATTGCAGTTAGATTTTTTTTTTTTATAAATCGTGCACTCCTAGTCAGAACTATTGGTAAGTTGTGTCAGATCTTTTATAAAAAATGTAGGGTGGGTCTATCGATAATTTGTTGATTGGATGGAGGCAGATCAACAGAATGCAGATTAGATTTTAGGGCTTCCAAAGGTATCGTTAACGTTACTAATTAATAGAATGTTTATCAATTTGTTGTAATTATCATGGTTCCATTCAATCAAGGCAGAATGGAAAATGCATGAGATTTAATCATTTTAATTTATTATACATTTTTATAAACTTAACATAACATATTTAAGATTTAATATGTTCAATTTATACATTATGCAGACTCATTTATACTATATTAAGATCATCATATTTTGGGATCCTTGGTATTAAAAATTCAAGTTCTAATAATTTTTACATGACTTTTTCAGAGTGGATGAGTTCATTTGAATATTTACTTTAATTCCTCTAATACTTGTGCTACAGAGCACATTTAAGGTGAGAAGGTGTCAGTTCATTTTGAGAAGCTGAACCGAAACGATGTGAACGAGAAATGACTGCCATGCATTGCATGTTTCTTTCCTAGCTGATTTAGTATAACATGATTTGACTGGACAAAATATGGTAATTAGGATAGAATAACAAAAATGTGGCGCCAATTAGTAAAGCTAGAAATGAAAGACGTTCTTTTGTCTTGAAATCCGTGTATACATCATCTGCATTAGAAGGCAACAGTGGGATGAATTAGAGAGAGTTATTTGGCTAGGACAGACCAGGCTGCATTTGATGCCTTTAAAGTGTTTGCCATCATCTGTAATTCATACTTTCAAAAAGTAGTTATGGTTCACTGGCTGTATTACGAGAACTATAGAGGAAAAAAAGTTATGACTTAGTCATTAGGTCAAAATGAGGCTCAGCTGCAGCAGCAGGAGGAGGGGAATGAGGTAATGTCGTCGTTTTTAATGGCAAACATGCTTGAGGTAAATATTTGCACATAGCTCATGCCATGAGAGCACTTCTTCGGTATATCACATCCACATGTCTCAAGCACTTTTAACTGTTTCTAGATGAAGCTCGGTTGACCGTACCCTGAGGCCTCATAAAGGGGAAGTCATGGTATGATTTCAGCCCTGATAACCTCGCTTTGGAGAGCTTGCTTGTGTGCAAGCAAAATCAAAACAGAAATAATATCCTCCTACAAGAGAAGGTTGTATCTTTGTAATGTGTTTCTGACCATCTGTGTTCTGCTGTGTCCTGTTAATCATTTTAAGGGGTCCTATCATGACAAATTGAATTTTGCTTGATCTTATGACATTAAAGGATTTTGTGTACTATGAAAACGTATCAGAACTTTCAGAACTCAAAGCGGTATCCCAAAAGATGTTTTCATGTTTTGAAACTAAGCTGCAAGCTGCTTCTCAACTTCGTAACTGTAACTTTGTGACGTCACACGGATGAATGCATGAACGCGTGATGATTCACGGTTCATGTCAGTGATACCTATTGTGTCATCAGAAACTTGACACTCCCATTCACCGTGAGATACCATAGAGAATGCAGAATAGATTAGTGTTGTTACAATAATACACTTTCATAGTCAGTACAAAACCAGTAACGTTTCATAGTTCTCTGTACCAATTCTCATACTTGAGCTCTGCGCTCTGATGAAAACAAGCTATAGTCAAACAACTACTAGTTTAAAGTTAAAATGATCTGAAGTAGTGTCAGATCTTTACTTTCATATTGCGACGTACATTTGAGTGAAATGGATTATGGAAAAAGAAATAAATGTAGGCACTTGTATCCATCGGTTTTTGATTGTAAGGAGGTAAATAGACTGAATGCTAAATATTTTTACAAAATAAGATTTTAGGGCTGCCAAAATTAACATTAACTTTAGATAATAATTGATAGTATTAATTAATAGTATCACCGATACTACTGGTACTGCAGAAAGGCTAGTATCGTTATTTTTATTTGTTTATTCTTTTTTTTTTTTATCAGCTTGTTACCTAAATACCAGTACTTTTGACAACACGAGGATAGATACTATTATTCCTAAACACTAGTTGAACTAATGAAATAGAAACTTTTGTGCTATTACTGGTTGTGTATATCCTTCTGATGGATCTAAAGTAAATGGTAGTAATGGTTTAGGAGGTTTATTTTAACAAGGTTCCTGTTAATTGTGGTCAGATCATAAACATTGGGGCTTTCGCACCGTAGGAACCTTTTCATATAGTTCCAATAACTAATGGAGGAAGTACTCTCTTTTTGGTGTGTTTGCACAGCAGGAACAGGGAACAATTTTAGTTCTAGGAACGCCTTTTGGGGGAACTAAATTAGCTACTTCAGAGTAGGGTCTAACCCAGCACAATGGAACTTCCAGTGATATAAGTGTACGTTAATTGGCCCGAAAGCATGAAAAACACTGGCACCCAGCATTTTTAAAAAGCTATGCAAACACGGTTTATAGCCTGTATATTTCCTCGACGCAGAAGTCCAGCCACTTCTCAATCTTTACGCTAAGGAGGAAATCCAACGCGACTTTGAAGGGACCAATCGAAACCTGATTGTATTTCTGCTCAGCTAGTGACATTGGGCATCAACCACACGGTACAATACTTATAAGATAGGATTGTAAAACATTGTAAACTAATGAAAACGGAGAATGGGAGCAATGTGTGCTCTGGCTCTGGTTAAGTCATTCTCATCGGCGTCTAAATTAAAGTAATAATAATCAGAGCAGCGGGATGTAAAAGACGGCTTACGTCACTTCAAAGTTCCAACTGGTGGTGCGAATGCAATCAGGAAAAGAGTTCTGGGGAACATTTAGTTCACGGGGGGACTGGTGGCTTGTTCCTAGAACTGAGTCCCTATAACTACCCAATGCGAAAGCATATCATTTGCAAAGAGGCTGTTATTGAAGAATGGGGCAGTAAAAAATGTATTGCTCATTTCACATTTGAAGGCGACTGTTAAACTGATTATTTAAAGCTTAGGTAAAGGTTGAAAACACTAGAAAATGGCATGATTAAAAATGGACATTAAAGGACAAGAAAAAACAAAAAATTGTGTGTGGTCCCTTTAAGAATGAACTGTTGAAAATGGATTTCTGAAAGTGAGACTTTTCTCTAGATATGAAACTGAGTTAAACAAAGAGTAGATATGAAACAAGTCAAAATAGACAACATGGAAGTGCCTGAGATGTACATAACAGGAAGTGAAATGCTTGGCAACTAATTCATGGAATTCCCTTATCCAATATTTTGGTGAATGATTTCCTTATTATACCTCACCGTGGTCATACAAACAGTTAAGGTACACATAACTTTTTTTTCCATGTTAGTTTAGAGGTTAAAAAAACTTCTCTTAAAGCCAGTTATGTTTTTTAGTTATGACACAACAGGGAACAACATTGTTCACAAAGCTAAATTCACTTCCCTGTAATTACTGAAAGGCTCACCACATCTTGTTTTTAAACAATTGTATAATGCTAAAAATATTAAAGGAACATTTCCTGCTCATGTTCTGGGTGTTTCAAAGCTGTAGACATGTAGGAGAATTCTTTCAAATTTAACCCAGATGGTTGACTGACAGGTGGGCGGCTCTCTTGAGAACCAATGCTGCATGAATATAGCAGTTTCAGGCACCAAAGCTACAGACCACTTACTAAACGTTAAGATTTTTCCATATGCTGTTCTGCCAAACTATGCAACCAAGTGATCTTGAATTAGTTTGTTTGCATTGGAAAATTTTGTGCAGAAATGGTCATCTGAACTGTAACACGTCTTTGACTACATGCATACTGTTGTATTTTTCAGATCAAGATGTCTGACTCTAGTAGCGGCAAGCCCATTGTGGTAACTTCCTCGGTCTCCCTCAAAGTTACTGCTCCTTCTTTCTACAACCAACCCAAAAAGTTTGCATCTGTCGCTCCTCCACGCCCCAAAATACAGATGGCCCCATCACAGCCCTCTCCATTTGTAAGCACTGGTGTAATTGGACGTGTTGGAGAGATGCCCCCGCCCCCTTCAGCTGTTTGTGAGGGTAAGACAATTGCCATGAAAGATGAAATGTGTCATTTCTAATATACGACCAATCTGTGATAAGGAACAAGTAAAGTCTTTTTAAAAATATAGTTTAGAACACATGTGGCAAATTCTTAAAAATGGTCTCTTTGTATAAAGATTTTTTTATATGGTTTTGCAAAACGTTTAGGCAACAGTTTTATTTTAATAACCCTAAAAACGTAAAAATGTAGTGTAGACATCAAGTAAAAAGTAATAGGCTAATATATTTTCCTTACACCTTTAATACATGTGTGTACACCGCTTATTCATTATTTTCAATAAAAAATATATTCATTTATTAATATTTAAAGTTTTCAGGGACTTGAACCACATGTGATTTTACTATCTAAACTAACATAGCCCTGTCATAAAAATGTCAAATTATTTGATATTTTAGAGAATTATTGACTTGAGGGTCTGCATGGGGTCACTGATATCACTTCCTGTTTCATGTTTTTTAACATGCTTCATGTTAGTTGCACCACATGACATTGATTTCAAACGTTAATAAGCAGTGAAGTAGTTGTTAACATTTTTTTTTTTATTACAAATGAAATGTAATAAAGAGTAAGTTTATGCCAGCCAAACCATTTAAGTTTTCTCAAACTGTTTTTTTTAGGCTTTAATTTTCATAATGATATCACTAGTGGGTCACTAATCCTTTATTATAGATCGAACGTGAGTTGCTTTTTAGAAAGCTCACTCAACTTGTAAAAAAGCAACTGAAGTAATTATGCGAGACAACATATGCGATTGGCAACAGAGTGCATTTTCAGACACGACTGTTAAAGA
The DNA here is from genome assembly GCF_051911475.1 of Siphateles boraxobius. Classification (NCBI taxonomy): domain Eukaryota; kingdom Metazoa; phylum Chordata; class Actinopteri; order Cypriniformes; family Leuciscidae; genus Siphateles; species Siphateles boraxobius. The sequence goes on from NW_027508722.1 coordinate 13,920,301, forward strand.
ATTCACTTTTGAGCAAAGTGTTAAGCGTTTTGCTATAAAACTGCTGAATATGACTTTAAGGATTAAATTGAATTGCATTTCTGTCTTTACTGATGTTCAATATTCAATATCTGCATTGTCCTTCAAATGCCAGTCCTGATGATCTAAAGAGTTGTTTTTCACATGTGAGAGAAGCAATGTATGCTAATGTAGGTGCAGTATGTAGATAAGCCATGCTATCATGCGTTGTGTTAAGGTGAAAGAACAATGCAGAAAGGGAGTGTTTTGTCATTGTGAATTGGTGCGAGTGTAATGAAATTCACTGCCTTCGTCCATTAGACTTCCCGCCCCCTCCTCCTCCGCTGGATGATGCCGAGCTCCCAGCCCCTCCTCCAGAATGCCAAATCACACCCCCTGCATCTGATGCCCTTCCTCCTGCATTCCCAGCCCCGCCCCCAGTTGCAGAAGACCTGCACCTCCCTGCTCCTCCCGAGGAGTTTATCTCTGTACCTTCTGCCTCCTTCCCCCCCCCACCACCACCACCACCACCTCCTCCTCTCCCTCAGACCGGTGCAGGTGTCAACTCTCAGGTAGGTTACCATATATTTGATATCATTTCAATTTGATTTTAATCTTAACGAGTCTTTACGTGCCCTTGTGTCATTCCCAGCCTTTCTTATTTCTGGTCCTTTAAGATTAAAAAGCTTTCACACTATACTGACTTGTATCCTTTTTAAACCTATACAACTCAATTCTAACTGTAACGATGCACGGAAATATAAATATATATATTTCCAGCTAACTAATGAGCTATAGACATTCTTGTAAACTGAGGTAAATGCAACGATATGTGACATTGTTTACAAGCTGTTGCATTGACATCGTCTTTCTACGGTTGAAACACTAATTGAGCGTGACATGATACATTTCAGTAAGTAGTAAAGTTTCTTTCAGCAAATCTTCTGATCTTTATTTTGTGCTGTAACTAGCAGGAAAGATTTGAACTGAGTCGGCTACGGCGATCATTAGACGCGTTATAGATTTAAGCAAAACTTTTGCTATATTTTCTGTATGTCGATAAAAACACCGTCTCCATTAACCGATGTTATGCGACTAGAACGTCTTTTTTTTTTCCTCTCGCGTGGCGATGAATGTTGGTAGGTTTGCGTATATATCTGCCACCACACTAGCTATTATTTTGAATCTAAGGAGACGTAGGCATGTTATCCAATCATTAATGGAAAGTCCCCTATACTTAACACATGAGGCACATATGAGGTGTTTCTCCCTCTGATCTGCTTCACGGTCTCGATAAATTGTTGCACTTCCCAGTATAATTTTTGTCTTTTATGAGTTTAATGAAGAACTCTGTCTCGACTTCTGTCCAAACATACCGAACCATATACGTCAGGTGACCTGTAAATGTGCAAAAACTGTTTCCATTGGAGTTTTGCGAAATATTCCTTTTTCAATATCACGTCGATGTTTCCATTGGGCGTTTCCATTCCAATTTCAAATTACTGAAATTTTGGTGCATCGTTAATTCAATTAACAGTCTTCTGTAATTCAACTTTCCCATCTTCTCTATTTACAAAAAGACAGTCACTAGAATTGAGCAGTTTGCTGCAGTAAACTCCGCTGTCCTGTGAGAAACAGTTATATGTGCTGTCTGCTGACTTGTCCATATAAGCCCTGACTCTATTTATGGATGTATTATTGTGGTGAGAGCGATGTAATTGGGCTACATCATCACTCTCACAGGGCCTCATTCAATCAAACAAGACCCGCTGTTGCTACTGAGAGCAATGAATATACGTTTTTCATGAAACATTTTCTTACTATAGAGTTTTTAGGGATGGACAAAACTCACTGACCTTTTGTCTAAACAACTAGTTAACTAATTTGTCTTAAGACAGCTATGTGATCACCTGACCTGATCACATGCTTTAGGTAGTGTTCACGAAGGAGATGTTCTTGTGTTCCAAAACAGCTGGACAGAGCATGCTGGAATAAAGGGCTTTTGATGTCTTAGTCTTAACTTTTTAACTATTATTAACATTTTGGATGATACCAGTAAATGTTAGATATTAACCTTATTTTTCTAAATTAAAAGTCTTTTTCTATGCAACAAGTGATTTTAAGCATAACAAGCAACATTTATTTTGAGATTTGTTAAAGATTACATTATATTACATTATTAGGGGTTATTAGTTTACATTACATTAAATTATTAGGGGTTAGATTTACTAACAGCTTGCACCAGCACAAAACCATCTTTTGCTGTTAAAAAACTAGTCAGGACTTACTAAAGACGCACAGTGAAAAATTAGCGCTGAGAAGGGGTGGACAGTATTATTTATGCAGATCACCTTATTGCATATACATTTGTAGGAGTTTCCCTTTCAGACGCAAAATGTATGGGAGTAGAGTATTTAAATGAATCATGCAAGGTGATTTACTTAGGTTTGCGCTAGTCAATTTACTGGTATTTGTGCCTTTTTTTTTTTACCGCCCAAAAGAAGCATGTCTTAAACTAGATGCTAATTTGCGCTGCTCTTGGTGGATTGCATTGGTCATTATGGAAATGATCTGGCTGCGTCTCTGTTCTTTAATTTGTGTGTCGTCAGTAGATCACGCACAGAATTTTCCACTCCCAACTGCGCTTTATTTAAATTGTGCTCTTGTGATAATTTGCCCTGTTTAGTAAATCTGGCCCTTGATGTTAAGTATCTAAATGTAAAAAAAAAGAGGGAACTTTGCATGCACAATTTTATTATCCTAATAATAATGCAATTCATGCTGCAAGAAGCACATAAAATAGTACAAGTTGCGTTGCTATAACCGAAGATATCACTCTTACTAATTGGTTGCTACCTAAACTAGTTGACCATAGTGCCTGATCCCAAATGTTTTCTAAATGTAATGATTTGTGGTTATTTCCACTGTCAGGCAGTGGAATTGAATGCCATTAGCTATTCACCTATTTTCGTGTGATTTTGGAGTTATCGCATACAAAAACTGCTGGATGGAAATGCAAAGATGCACATTAATTCTAAAAATGGCCAAAAATGTATGCACTCAATTGAGGCACATTTTTTTTTCTCTATTCGATAAGAAGACATGCGCATAAACTATGACGGAATCACATTTACCGAATAAATCCTTTGAGGTGCAATAATAAACTTTGCCTCAAAGGATGATGTGATTGGATAACTGGACAACCAGGGGATTAATAACATGACGGCGTTTGTTGGGTTGTGTCTGCGCTCTGAGCTGCAAGTCATTTGATGTATGAAAAAAGAGCCACAGTGGCTTCTTTTTTTTATTACAGATCATTTGTGCCAATTTCCCAGGAACTAACAATTTTGTTCTCTTGAACATATGGGATGGAAACGGTGCTTTATTCGCAAAATTTTATGTGGTATTACAATTTTTTTTTAAATTCACAACTTTGGATGGAAACATAGCTACTGAAAATACATGTTTCTTCTTTGAAGATTGTGTAGTGATTGAACAGTGCTGTGGTTTTCTGAGAGCAAGACTGTCATTTGCTTGTGTCTGCCCTTTTATTATCTCATATAATTTGATCAAATGACTAACTAGGCATGAATTATGATCTAGGAACAATCCTCAAGGCACCATTTTCTTTATTCTTTTTTATATCTGTTCTTCACACGTTTGATGTTCTTTGGATTGTTTTTCAGCTCTAACCCTGTTATTTTTTGTTTCACATATTCCTTTTTTATTGCCTTGTACTGTATTCCACCCTTTTATTGCCTAACTTTATATACTCTTGCACTCCTTCCAACACAACCTCAGATTTCATGGCTGATTCACCCTTTCTTGTCGTTCTCCTCTCACCTAACCCACATCCTTTCCAACCTCTCCTACACCACACACAATCTTGTCTCAATCCCCAACCCCTCAATTTCTCTTTCTGGTTTTGTTCTCCATAGAGGCTGGTTGAGAAACAGTCGAGTTTTGACAAGCAGCTGGGCTCTTTGACTGATATGTTATCAGAGATGGAGACTAGTGGACCTTTCAACCCAAAGGTAATCGCACAACCTTTAACCTCTGACATTCTAATCTTGACCTTCAGGATTCAGTTTATTTCCCTTTAATTTTTCAACCTTAATGAAATAGCGGCAAGATTTACTCACTATAATGGCATTCCAAGGCTTACTTTTTTTAGAAGAACTCAAAAGGAGATGTTTTGACGAATGTCCGTGCTGCTCTATTATTTTTTGGTAGAGGTCAACAAGATTTGAAGTTGATTGCAGATGCTGATATTTTAGGGGATTTTTAGGGTGGTCAATGACTGATATAATTCTGATATATATATATATATATATATAATATCAAACTTAAAAATCACATAAAATAACACATTCTGCAATAAAATACATATTTATTTTGCATAGTATTTACTAAATTAGGAATAATAATTTGTAAATGAATCAACATGAAAACAAATCATTTGAACTTGCAGTCATTCTTATTGATTCTGCAATCTTATTAGAGTATTTTTCACAAATAAAGCAATTGTTAAATAAGGAAGTAACAATATAAAGCAGGAACAATTATTTTTCACAATCTTAATCTTGCAACATTATGATGCCACAATTTAGAGATTTTGTAAGCCTTTAAAGTTCCTTTTTCCCCATGTGATAAGTGACATATTTCTGTGTGTGTTTGTTTACTCAGTTGCCTAGCCAGTTTTCATCAGCACCAGCGCCAAAGCCAGTAGCACCACCACCAAAAGCACCTAAGCCCACCCTCTCCTTTCTGCCCCCTCCTGAGCTGCAGGATCGTCCTCCCCCTGCCCCTTGGGCTGAGGAGCTACGTGCTCGAACACGACCGGCCAATCAGAGCACAGCCTCTGCCCCTGCTCCTGTAAATTCATTGGCTAAAGGCCCAGCTGTTGCTCCAAAAACCAACTTCCCTCCCAGTCAGCTGAATTCAAATTTTGGTTCCAAAACAGTTAGTTCTGCCCCTTCTGGAGGCGCAAGAGGGTTTAACCATACCGTTAAAACCCCAGCCCAAAGCTCTTTCCCACCACCGCCTCCTGCGGCTCCTCCTGCCCCTGTCGCTCCACCAGTGAATATTCCCGCCTCCACACCTGCTTTCAATCTCTCTGAAACATCTCCCATTGGCAGTCAGAAAAGCTTTGCTCCGCCTTCTCCTGCTGCACCTAAGAAATCACCCATGGCATCATTCAGCAGACCAGCAGGAAACACGGTTGCACCAAAGGTGGGTGTGCCTTAGACTGTAACTTGATTAAGTAATTTAAATAAAGGTAAAATAAGGTAACAAGGCAAAAATAAATCTTAAAATAAATGCTAATAACTATGCAAATACATTTATATTTCCTCAAGTAAGACTAATTTTAGAGTTTTGGTAAGCTTAAGTTTAAGGGTGCTTTCACACCTGGATCGATTTGTTTTGTTTTCGGAACAGATCCGAAACAGAATTCTTTGTTCCGAATCAATTTAATGCGTCACTCTGTTCACACCACACTGTTGTAAAGCGGTCCAAATCGCGCACCCTTCCAGGGCTTTCCTTACGCCATTACACCACTACCTCATGCGTGCAGATCGCGCATTCCATTGTGGGACATCGCCATGACAACAGTAGCCTAACACAAAATGAATCGTGGGTTGACTTGGTGATACGAAGAGGTGAAATGCCTCATAGATATTTGGTCGGAAGAACACATCTCCCGGATGTTGGACACTACACACAAGAACACCGAAGTGTACAAGAAGATCAGCTATAAAATGAAAGAGAGGGGTTATGAACGGTCCGTCGAGCAGTGCCGCGAAAAATCCCGACAGCAGTACATAACGGTACGAGACCACCTTGCCAGGCAACACATTGATTTGTTCCGGTTTGTGGGTCGGTTGTGTTCTTACTACGAACGAACCGCTCCAGGGTTCGTATGGAATCGAGCCGAGACCACCTCTTCTAGGCGGTCTCGGCTCGGTTGTTTTGTTCCGATTCAGAGTGCGATTGTTGTGTTCACATATGACCAAACGAACCAGGCCAAAAGGGAAACGCCCCTTTGTTTCGGAACAACGTCTCCAATCGATCCAGTTGTGAAAGCACCCTAAGGCTTTAGTTTGGTAATTGAAGTGCTGTCTTAAATTTGGCTGTTCACAGTACGATGTTTTACATCAGAAACAGATTTTAGACGGCGGACATTTTGTCAGTGTACAAAAGTTCAAAAGTTTGGGGGCAGTAAGATTTATTTAGAAAAGACGCATTAATGTCGCTTTTGATCGATTTAAAGATATTAACAATGTTCCGAAAAATTCTATTTCAAATAAATGCTGTTCATGTTATGATTTCCACAAAAAAACATTGATAATAATAAGAAATGTTTCTTGAGCATTAATATTAGAATGACTTCTAAAGGATCATGGTACACTGAAGACTGGAGTAATGATGCTGAGAATTCAGCTTTGCCATCCCAGGAATAAATTACATTTTAATATATTATTATACTTTTTTTAACGTTATACTATATTAAAATAGAAAACAGTTTTTTTAAATTGTAGTAATATTTTACAATATTACTGCTTTTACTGTACTTTTTACTGTATATTCTGCTTGGTGAACATGAGACTTCTTTTTTTATTGAAAATATTACCGACCCCTGACTTTGGAATGGTACTGGAAGTTGAAGGGTAAATAAAAACAAATAAAAATAATGCACACATAAGGCTTTTGGGACAGCTTTTTTGCATATGCACATATTCTGCATAAATGAAATGCCGCATCTGAGTCATGAATTTTGCTGATGTCATGAGACTCATGACACATAGCACTCATATTTTTTTCTGTGAGCTTTGTTGAGCAATTGACGTAATGCAACATCGTCTGTGCGGAGTAAAGGCAACTATAGATGTTATGAATAGATTGTAAGAAAAGACCAGTCGCATTTCAATATGCAAATGGATGCGAGAAAAAGGTCAATTGCAATTCATATACAAATAATACAGTGATTCATTGTGATTGGTTACATTTTGGATAGTAAACATCCATCAGTGTAAATCAATAGACATTTTTCAGATGTTTACATTACTTAAAATTAGGGATGCACCCATACGAAAATTTAGGCCGATACCAATAATATTTTTATATTTGAAAGCCGATATATTGGCTGATAAATCTAAATCCTATTTTTTATATATAATATTTGAGAGCCTGATTACAAAAACAAAAATCTCACCAATAAAATGTATGCGGCCTATATGACAGACTTGCGGTTCACGTGTTGCACTTAACTGTATTTTCCTTTTTTAAGTGATTCTAATATTTCAAGCAATTCATAACCATCATGGCAAACAGTGCAGTTTCTCAACTGAAGGAAATAATCCATTATTTATCTGCTTTAATATACCGGACAAATTTTCTTATCGGGCCGATAACAATAACATTAAAAATGAACATATATCGGTACCGATATGGTGGACGACATATCGTGCATCCCTACTCAAAAAATGTATACAGTTGCCTAACACAATGACATGTATAAAACTAAAATTTCTGAAAAATGGCAAACATATGCTGTTGTTTTTTTAGGTGTCTGGTTCTGGTGGAGCTCCTCTCACTATGAGGGAAGTAGAAGAGCTGGAGAGAATGACTAAGGACTTTATCAAAGACATGGACAAACATCCTCCTGTGATCACCTCTCCAGCTACAGGTACACCTAACCTTGTGTACACACCCACACCCTTAAGATTTCATTGAGTTTTTCATTTGCTGGAATTTCAGTGATTTCCTGGTTTTGATGTTAATTTAAGACATCCATATGGCTCTTGTTTAACACAAGGCAGACAAGCTGTGATAAACACTGACTGTGTAATGGTTCAAGGCTTCTCTTGCTCTTTTTCTGTCTTCCTCTCTTTTTATTGGCCTGTGTAGGTGTTTAGCTTGATGTAGCTTCTCTATCTCGGTTTATTACTTCATTATCAGAGTCTAAACACCACAGTGCTTCACCTCTCCCATGTCTGGATCTCTCTGGATGAGTTGTGTAATGATCTCACTCTGTCTTTGTCAGCACTGAAGGGTTTTTTTATTTATTTTTTTTGGTTTCTTAGTAGCTTAGATGTGCGTGCAGGTGAAAACTTAAAATACTTTTTGATCAGTTTTTGATTAGATCAACCTACTTTCACATGCAACTGAAATAAGCAGTTTGATTTGTGGATTCATGTTCTGTGTTTTATGGTTTATTTTTAAGTCTGATTATGTTCTTGGTCATAGATTGATTTTGTTCTTTATTGATCGTCTTTTTGTGATGAGTCTTTGCTAAGATGACGATTCAGCTTAGAATAAAATACATTTTTAAATTTATTTAAATAGAAAATAATTATTTTAAATAGAAAAAAATGTCACAATATTACTGTTTTACTGTATTTTTTAAATAAATGCAGCGCTGGTGAGCATAAGAGTACTTCTTTCAAATAATTTTTTTTTTATGTTACCAACCTTTTGACAGGTACTGTAATCATAACTATTTAATAGTTTGAGAGCGTAGTGAGATTGACTCGATTACATCATTCCCAGTGCTCAATGGGAGTGAACTGGCAGTTGAGAGTTTGGGTGAGATTTGCTTGTTGTGATTCTCTGATTGTTGGAGGTTTTTTTGTAGAATCATGGGTAATATAGTCTTCCACCAAGAAAAGATTAAAGATGATTGTTCTCAAAATGTTGAAATAATACCGGCTGATGGCTTCAACAAAAGCATATAGTCATCAATTAACCCTGTAGCTCATCGGTCTGTCTTTAAAGGTTTATAAGTTATCATTAAAAATCAGTTCCTCTCTCTAAATGGGATTTTTACTTCTATAACCCGACTGTTGCACTCAATATGGAGAATGGTCACGGTTGCTTAGGGAGGATTGGTCAGGAATGCTTTTAAGGTGGGGCGGTGCTGTTGAACTGAAACCCTGTTTACATGTTATATTAAGAAGCGTTTTGGTCGATAGGATCACAAGTGGATGGCACTAAATACAAGTGTAAACGGGGTCTAAAACGTTTTGAGCTTGTCCACTTTCGACCACTTCCAGAGGTAGTCGGAAACGCATTTGACAGGATTGCTTTTGTAGGGTAGACGCTCATGTGGTCAAATGCGTTCAAACAGCCACAAAAGACCACCTGCTTTCCGCCTACTGCTCTAATGTTAACATTATGGGAGTTGCGCGCTAGCCAGACGGGGTTAAAACTGTCAGCTGAAGACCAAAGTTTGGTTTTAGGATGAAAAATGTATCAAGCACATTGTTCTCTCACCATTCCCGATTTCTAACACTCACCCACAGCTTTTGGCGTGGTCTTGCTCTCTGTTTTCCCCCCTCGTCGTCTCTGAGCGCGTTAACGTATGTAAATTGAGCAAGCTTATTTTGTCCATTAGATTGAAAGATCTGAGGTAAAAACCATAGCTACATTTACCCGCCCATAGACCCTCCCCTCGAAGAAATCAGGGCAGAGTGGTTGAAAGTGGACAAAAGAGTGATGTGCCTCCCTCGTCTACCTTTGACAAAACATATCGTAGCTACAGGTGTAAACATGACCTCTCTAGAGTACAATAGTGCTTTAGTACAACCTCTCCAGTCACCCAATTATCATCCTGGAGACTAATCTAAGTCTCTCAGTATCCTCAAGCTCTATTTTTCTTTGCTAAAATAAACATATTTTTTCCTTTCAGAAGTGTGCGGTAAATGTGGAGAAGCGCTGTCTAGATCTCAGCCAGCAGTAAGAGCAATGGAGAAACTCTTCCACTCCCATTGTTTCTGCTGCATGAGCTGCCAGCGCCCCCTGCAGGGCATGCAGTTCTATGACCACGAAGGGACGCCTCAGTGCGAGGACTGCTACATGGTGAGACAAACCCGTTTAGATGCAAGAAATGTCATATTCACCGTTTTTTTAATTGACACATTGCTTTTTTGTGTATCAGAAAACTTTAACGAGAGTCAATGTTATCCATATTACAGACTTTTATGAACATTGGGGATTTTTCAGAGACTTTAGTAACCCACTCCGTTTGTTTTTCCTTAAAGCGTTGGCTTTTTTTTACCGTTTGTCTTTGGGTGTGATTGTGTGTTTCCAGAAATCTCTGACTGTGTGTTCCCTCTGTGGGGAGCGGATCACAGACCGTGTCCTGAAGGCGGTGGGTCAGTGTTTCCATGCCCACTGTTTCCGCTGCACTACCTGCAGCTGCACCCTGGAGGGCGCTCCATTCATCACCGATGACAACAACAACCCCTACTGTGTCAAAGATTACCATCGGTGAGCCATCTCACTAATCACAGACCAAACAAAGCACTCCGTTATACACTGGTATACTTTAGAGCATTTAACTAATTACCCCATTCAATCAGGTATCTGTGTAATGAACAAAACAGTGTTTTTTATTTAAATGGGGTTTTCTTCAACTAAGGGACACTTTTAGCATAATAAAAATCAAACATCCTTACAACAAAGTTTCAAAGTTAATTTGCTTTTATGTATCCTAAATACACCCACTTAAATAGTATTTTCATACTTTTTGTAATTGAATTTCAGCTTGATTAGAAAATGAGGCACAAAAATGTTCACAAGCAAGATTACCTTTATTTAACATGCTTTTCACGTCCATGGGCATTGTTGTAATTTGTATAAAAAGTTTATATAAATCAATCCCACACAATATATATTGAATTGGTTTATTATAATTCCACTTTGTGTTATCATGGGTTTTTTTGTCATGTTTTTTATTGATGGATTTTCATTTTTTAAGAATGAAAGTCTGACTAGGGCAAGAGAAAAAAAAGAAAGAAAAACAAAAAATTGAAAAAATAATGTAGTGTAAAAAAAGTTATGATCATATATTTAAATAAAAATTAACACTTGAAAAATGAAGGTGCCTGAAGTTGAAAAAACACCCATGTAAAATGTATATAATATTTAAAAAATGTTGGTAACGCTATAGATTTATTAGTTAACATGAACTTGCAATGAACAATACTTCTACAGCCTTTATTAATCTTAGTTAAAGAGATAGTTCAGCCAAAAATGAAAATTCTGTCATCATTTACTCACCCTCAAGTAGTTCCAAACCTGTATAAATTTCTTTCTGATGAACACAAAAGAAGATATTTTGAAGAATGACGGTAACCAAACAGTTGATGGGCCCCATTGACTTCCATAGCATTTTTTCCCATATTATAGAAGTATGAAATCAACTTCTTGATATGTTTGGTTACAGTCGTTCATCAAAATACCTTTTGTGTTCAGCAGAATAAAGACATTCATACAGGTTCGGAACAACTTGATGGTGAGTAAATGATGACAGAATTTACTGTTAATTTCAACATTTACAGATACATTATTAAAATCAAAAGCTGTTAATGCACTGTGAACTAACATGAATAAACAATGAAGTACTGTATTTTTTATTAACTTAAATGAACAAAGATGAATAAATACTGTAAGTCAATACATTAACTAATGTTAATTGAGGCCTTATTGTAAAATGTTACCAAAATGTTTTATCTTAACCTCTCTCCTTCTTTTTCTGTTTCTCAGCCGTTTCTCTCCACTCTGCGTGAGCTGCAATGAGCCGATTATTCCCGACCCTGGAAGTGAAGAGACCATCAGGGTTGTTGCGTTAGAGAAGAACTTTCACCTGAAGTGCTACCGATGTGAGGTACAAACACTCTTTCATTAGTTATCTTTACCTATTTGTTCTAGCCTCAAATTAGAAGTCATGCTTTAAAATAAGACATTGCTCTTTGATTGCAGGATTGTGCTCGTCCCCTTTCCATCGAGGCAGACGCTGATGGCTGCTACCCATTGGATGGCAGAATTCTGTGCATGAAATGCCACACCCAACGTGCCAAGCAGGCCAAACAGTGATTGGTGGAAACTCACACATACCTAAACCAAATTTAAGACGCATAATTGGCTTAGTGTTATAAATCTCTCTTCCGTTTCACATTCTCATTTTCCTCATGTTTGCTCAATGTCAGTTTAGCCTTTTCTTGACGAAGCTCTACTGCTTTTTCTGAATGGCCTTGTTCAGATCCCAGCCCATAGCTTGCCCTGTTTGGCCTGGCGTCTTTCTGCCAGGGCCTGATGTGTGCGAGCGCAATGTTAGTGCCTCCATTTTGAATGTTATATACGACACAATTTTTACCCCTAGATTGTTCGATATGTAAAGTGTCAGAGTAGTGATTTTAGGACCGTTTTTTGTGGCTTGAATTTTTACTGTAGTGGCTGACTCTGTGCAGAGGTAATGTACTGCACTGCCGTTTGAACTGCACAGTACTTCTCCCAGCATGCCTTTAAAAAAACATCCATTAATTGTACCACAGCTGACTACTGAGGCAAGACGTATAGTTTGTATATCCACCGTCATCCATGCACTTTCAATAAGGCTTTTCCAAAAGATACGTTGTAGTGGATGAGAAGGGCTCTTTGTGAAATTGTAGTCACAACAAATGTAAAATAAACAAAAACAAAGGCAGGGAAAGATGCGATTTTGTAATTTTTTTTTTTTGCATGCTGTTTACCTGTAAATGAACAAATATTTTAAAAAGCACATCCTAAAACATGTAGAACAAAACATGTGATGATACAGTTGAGTAGGTTTGCATTGATTATCATGCCAGTATCAGTTCAATTGTTTTCCATTCCATATATTGCCAGAGGTATTTAGCGATTAAACAATTGTAGGTCGGTTTGACAAATAAGTATTTCCAAAGAAAAGCACATCAATCATTGACCCTCTTGTAATATTTACATAGACATACTGTAATAAATCTATGACATTGTAGTTAAAGCTTTTTTTTTTTTTTTTTTACGTCTGGATTATGGATAAGATAGTATTATCTACACAAAAGCTCTGGTTATATACAGCAAGATTCAACATCACAAAACTAGCGATCATTTTTATCATTTTTGGTAAAAGTAACAGTGTTACTGTAGACAAACTAACATGATTCTGAACAGATTGAACTCTTAAATGTTTCTCAGAAATATTTAGTTTTTAACAGCCACCATTCCTTGTGATTAATGCACAGAATCCCATCATTGACATTTTAGTTCATTTGTTTTGTTGTTTGTGTTTACGATAACAACTATTGTCTAACTAAGACCACTCATTTTGGCTTTAAGGTAGCGCTGATAATTTTGAAAATTGTATCCGTTTTACATATCTCATTTTATTTATCTATGCACCTGTGTTTCTCTTCTTGGCCTTGTCCCTTGACTATTATGTCCAAAAAGTTCTAGTATTTGATGCCAATCGAAAAAAGCAATGGCTCCAATTAAAAAAACAAAAAACCATGACCAAATCTAACATGTTATGCATGATATGTTGTTATTGTTATTACAGTGTTTTTATACATCATGTTTCACGGCCTCATTTTCATGCTGGTATCACAATACTGCTGAATTCAGTAAGGCATTATGGACCATTTGAACACTTGTGGTTTAGCCTTCATGTATTTACCATTTAACATTACTTTTTTTTGTAAACTTAACATCTAATTTCCTCTCTTAATATGTGAATGTGTGTATGTTTACGGTTGAAAGTATGCCAGTGTTATTTTTTTTTAGCATTGTTTTTCTTCCATATTTGTACTGTATTCTGAGCTAATAAAACTATAAAATTGACCAACTGAGTACTTTTTTGTTTTATTTTTCATTGGATTTAATAGAAACTGTTTCTTGTTTCATTTTCTTAGTGATGTGTATTTTTGAAGATCCGTATGTGTTTACGTTTTCGCCATGTGACGGCTTCCAAATATGTTCGTTCCCACGCAATGTGTGACGTGCTCTTTTGTAGTTTTGCTCCTCTCACACCCCCTCAATTCTTATCAGCCCGCACCAGCTTCACATACGCCACTGATAGTCAGGACTGTCGACGTATGTAAAAATGTGAATATTTATGAATATTAACAATGCCACTTCCTGCACCGATGAAGCTTTAAAAATGCACATGCAGCTTTTTTTCTTTATTTTTTCAATTAATGTTTGTTTTCCCATGTTTAACTTGGTTGATTTAATCCAATTGATGGATTTTGGAGCAAAATCATCTTCTGGTCCTGATAAATGTAAGAAATGATGAAGTTCAGGAAATGCATCCAGAAATGCCCCATTTATGTATGAGTAAAAGTGAAGGGTCTTGTGGAAAGCCAGGTCATACATGTTTATCAGTCAGTGAAAGAGTGAACAGAGAGTGTGATGAGGGAAGATAGTAGTTGGACGACTTGTGGCTGACGGAGGGAGAGATAGAAAGAGGAACAGTGTGACGAAATAGAAGGCTTTGCTGGAAGACCAATATGCTGGAAGAATCCTGATCAAACGGCCACACAAGAAGAACAAGATGGATGAGAACCCAGCTGTTCATCAGGTGAGGCTTTAAATATATTTAAAAAAAAAATAGTTTTGGGCTTTTGCCAGTGTTAATATGACAGTGGTAGTGTGGTAGTCACAGGAAATGACAGAAGAAGGTGGGCTGGGATCAGGGAATACAATGAACCAGATTCAAACTCCAGTCACCCATATTGCACCACCTTATAACAGTGTGCAGTAGATTGTTGCCTAAATGACAAAGTTTTGCTTTATATCAGAAAGGTCTCTATATGCCTACATAATAAATGTGTTGTTTGTGGTGTAGTTAAGACTTCTGGTTCACTGTCTGTCTGCTATCTACATGATGCCCTCACGAAAGATAGCCTACTTCTCAGGTTGTTGCTGTTCTATTACGGCTCACTGGAATACTTGATTTTGATTGGTCAATCTGTGAGATATTTCGCACCGTTGTTCATGGCATTTCACACACCCAGGTAAATCAGGAAATCGGCGGCGCTTATCTATTTAATATGCGGTCATATTTAGCCTATACCGTTGCTTTGCGAAAATTCACTGGTGAAATGCAGTCCTTTCCATTCGTGCGACCCGCGGAAAAAGTTTTGCAGGCGCAGGTCGCGTGAATTCGAAGTTTACCACCACAAAGCTGTTTGAAAGAAAGAATTTGTTTGAAAGTAAAAGAGAAAAATCTCGACGAATATTCGCTAATGTGTCACGCGGAGCTACGTAAATGCCGCCATTTATCGTTGTACTGAGAAATACCTCAGTTTTTATACTGCTGTAATATTGTTGAGTTTATCTTATTGCTTGGCCGATTGTACATAATGAACTGTTTTTCTTCGTGAATTCTTTAAAGGGTTAGTTTACCCCCCAAAAATTAAAATTATTCACCCATCACTTTCTTCTTTCAGCCAAACACAATATAGGAGCTATTAAAAATATCCTGGCTCTTCCAAGCTTAAAATGGGAGTGAATAGTAGGCCAAACTTACCTGAGATTTTGAAGCCCAAAGCGCATCCATCCATCATAAAAGTAGCTTTTCTTTTAGTGGGCTAAAAGCTTTCTGAAGGCGAACATTTTTAGAATGTTTTCTCATCTGCAATACGTCTCTAGGACGTTTCCTGTTAGATGTCATAGACAAGAAGATGTTTAAGATTTAAAATGTATGTAAAACTGCCTTTTTTTATTATGTTTATCAGATGTTTTTACACAGCAGATCTGCTTGACAGTCTTCAGATTAATAGATCTTTAGCAGACATCTTACAGACGTATCTGTGCTATCTGGGAATCGATGTGTTTTTGTAAGAAAGATTATTCATATTCATAACTTTATAAACTATAATCACTGGCTTCCGGTAATGGCCGTAGTAGGCGAAGTCCTGGTGGAAGAGTGACCTCTGTCCCGACGTATGGCGTAGGTAAAGCTTAGGTGAGAGTGGATGCCTCTCGCTGTTCAAACAAATAGGGCTTGGCAACAAACTCAACATTTTTCTTTAAAAATTCTTTGTTTTAGACTTCTAATTCGTGACCAGTGTTTTGTTTTGCTCTATACTCTCCGCTTCTGTGCTCGTCAATACGTCATGCGTCGGGTCACTCTTCTGCCGGAACTAGACTTCGCCTATGGCTGTTACCGGAAGCCAGTGATTACAGTTTATAATGTTATAATTATGTATATTTTTCTTACAAAAATGCATCACTTCGCTACAGAAGGCCTTTATTAACCCTCCTACATGCATTGCAGATTGGCAACATGGGTTTAAATCCCAGTTTGTGGTCCTTCCCTTTCCTGTCAGTTATCTAACTAACATATCTTAATAAAAGCAAAAATCACACACAAAAAAGATCAATATATAAATATTTCATGTTTATAATTATTACAGTAGCTGTAGGCTATGTGTTAGGTTGGAAAATGTACAAACTAGATGCAAATTTCACTACTCTTAACTTTTAATGAGACAATTGTATTCATTATCATTGTTCTTTAGTGAACATTCCTTGGACTTTCTCTCATTGTGGATGGATGATTGACTGCTAATGTAATTTCAATCCATCATAAAGTCAATGAGTTATGAATTCCAACTTTTCCCAAATGTGCTTTTAACTTGACATTTTTGAACAACACGTTCATCTCAATATGTACCCACAGGAAATGGTCACGACACCAGAGGAACAGCCTCGTTCTGATGAGCCAAATCCAGTGGGCTGCAACAAGTACCGCTGGCGCTTATTAGTTCTCTTTGCCTTCTCTCTCTTCGCAACTACGTTAGGTTTGGGCATCTATTCCCACCTGAAAAAGGAATCACAATTGAAATCAGGTACAAACCTAGGAACTAGGCCTTATTCTGGTATAGTTTGATATCATTGGTAACAGTGGTTGTGATTTCTATCTCTTGTCTTTCAGCTGCTCCTTGCCTTTCTCCCGCCTGTCTAAAAGCATCAGAGCATTTTTCTGTTGCCATGGATCCTTTTTCTCACCCCTGTGACTACTTCCTATTTGCTTGTAGAGCAGGTGGATCGTCCACCACAACGGAGAGACAGAGAATCATGGGGTCCTCCAATGAAGACAATGGAGAAGTGGATAAAAAAAGACAAGTGAGGACTGGAGGACTAGTGAGGATGAGAAGAGAGGCAGATGTTCAAGGAAAAAGTGATGGACGGCTAAATAAATTTCCAGACAGACAGACTGCTTTACTGAAAGCCATTAAAGAAATACTAGGTGAGTGAAATTCCACTATGTCTTTTGTACATAAACCAGAACCAATGAAATGGTTTCGTAGTATCTTCAGTTATCACATCTGCTTCTATCTGTCTAACTTCCTGAGCCTAAGCTGGTTTGCTGGTCTTCTAGTCAGTCAGACTGGTCAGTTTTAAAACGGTTTTGGGCACTAATCACCTGATCAAGCAGGGAGACCAGCCAGACTTTGATCTATACATTGGTTATTGATTGAATGGAGGCTCTGTCATTTCAAAGGAAGATTGAGTGGTGACATTTTGATTAAACATTAGAAGAAAATAAAAATAAACATGCAAGGTCAAGGAGAACTGAATCAGTCGAGATCAATAAGATGCATTTTTAAAAAATTGATTGAATTGCAATTTTCGATCAGTCTGGGGCACGAGGTAAATCAGCAAACCATCTGTGGCGGATTTAAGTTGGGTTTTTTTCCAGCAGGACCTATTTATCTATCTATCATTCTGTCAGTCTATCAATCATTCTGTCTATATTTCATTCACTTGTGCTAAAAAAAACTTTTTTAATTATCAGGCAAGAATTTGTCAACATACAAAGTTTGTCTTACCGTTTTTCTCAGTCGCTTTGGTACATTTCTTGAATAATCCTTAACATTTACAAACCAGTAAGTGCATTTTTGAAACAATTCATAAAAACTACTACACAATGGATTACCTGCAAATGCCTGTAAATTGCTCCAATTCCTTGGTTCATCCCTCAAGTTAAAGCCCCCTTGTAGTCAATAATTGTATCCCTTAAAACTCATCTCTGATCACCAAAATGACCTATTTAAAAAGATTTTCCTTGAAAAAAAATTCTGCGTTTTTGCGAACTGCGTTTTTGGTTCACTGCAGTTTTAAAGAGAAAATACTCAGCAATGGTGTTGACTTATGAATTTACACATGGTTTGTCTTAAAGCATATTAAAAACACCACAAAGACATATAAAGAACTTTAAAAACTTGATTTTCACCACAGGGGGACTTTAAACAAAAATATTTATGCTACTGAACAAATCAATGCCGTCAGAATGATAAGTCCTTTGTGTCATTGTTCACAAACAAGACACTTAATATAGCAGTGAACTTCAGTATTTCCTGATATAAACTATACTGTAGCTATGGTTTTAATGGCAATGATTGAAAATGCACACTTGTTCTGTATGGCATGTATCAATTTCCCGATCTGTCGGGCCACAGATTCTCATCCACATCGCATATCTTCTCTTCCCTGCAATGCAGCGTTGAAAGAATCTAACAATTTTCACATTCCCCTTCAATGGTGAAAGTCAAGATTCACCTGAGGGCATTTCATCAATTCAGGACACATTAACAAAAACATTCAAATAGAAATGTATGGAAAATATGACATGATTATGACAACCTTTTGTATTTAATGCCTGCTACAGACTTTGTGATTTCGGCAATACTATAATATCATTACAAATAACACTGTAAGACATGAATCTTATAAACTTGGGTTTGACATGTATGAAGACTGTATGATGATGACACCTATTGAATTGTAGACTACGGCGCAAGTATAGTAGTATAGAAGAATAAAACATCATCAGCATGTGCTAGTGGTAAACAAATAGAGCAAGATGAATCGCACTTTGGCATTTGTAGTTCTTATGTGTGCTGAAAAAAAGAAGAGTAAGCAAAAGTGGATGCGGTTATGGCTAGGGAAAAGAAGTCAATTTGACATGCCAATTTTGCAAATGGATCTTGAGGCAAGTAGTTTTAAGTTTTAGCGCTATTTCGTGTTGATCAATACGCCATTTCATGTTGCATTTCTATTGGGTAGTCAATAGATGTAGGTCGTAGCAGCAAACGTTACTACGTAAAGCAGAGATGATCATGCTAAATCTCTGACACTGTCAGAAAATTATTGCAGGCTGCAATCTTTGGTCGCAAGACCGTGACAGCGGCCATCTTTGAACCTCTTTCACTGTACGACGTAGGATCACCGTTTAGGAGCCACGACCACAGAAATCGCCATGATTGGTCATCTTTCGTCTGGGACAGGCCAAAATCGCACAATGTGTACTGGGCATAATGCCACATGTGTCAAATTCAGTTTCATCTGTATGGTCTCTGTGTGATCAGAGTCTCCTGAGGAGGGTGTTTCCATGAATGCTGCAGAACAGAAAGCAAAGAAGTTCTTCAAGACCTGCATGGATGCAGAATCTCCAGGGAAAGAGGGTTCAGAACCCTTCCTCACACTACTCCAGCAGGTACACACACTTTTAGGATAAGAGAAAGTAAAAAAAAAAGTATGCTTATGTTGCATCATGTATTTTGCTCCAGTGCTCTGTTTTTTTATTCTCTCTCTTTCTCTCTCTCTCTCACTCTGTGTCTCTGTGTGTGTAGTTAGGTGGCTGGGCAGTATCAGGTGAATGGAATCAGAAAGATTTTAACACCACCCTCACCCTGCTGATGAGCCAGTACTCCACATTTCCTTTCTTCAGTGTGTATGTAGGGCCAGACTCTGGTGAAGAGCAAAATGCTTCCAATCAGCACTACATACAGGTGATCACTAATACTAATTTACAATTTTTTTTCCATTCATTCATTCATTCCATTCCTTTGGAACAAAATTATTTCACTGACTAGGCTACATCTTTCAAATGACATTAATTATTTTCTCACTCAGACACAACCACCACCAAAATGATATGTACCTACAGGCCAATTTGCATGTTTACATTCTCTAGGGATGCACTGATTTCTTTTACGAGCAAATTGGCCGTTCTACCCTGATTTTAGCCCTCTGATTTGAAAGCTCTGTTTGTGAGATTTCAGTGTAAACGCTAAAGTGTTACTCAAATATTTAATGTGGAACTCTTTCAAAAACAATTACTACGTTTTTACAATTACAGCTGTCAAGATTAACTAATCGTGAAAAGTGTTGATTATAGTGTTGATTATTGGTTATCTACTCCCATGGCATGAAAGGTTGCAGCGATAAGCATTGTTGTAGCCGATGACAGACATCTCTGTTGAGCGAATGAATGCACTGATCTCGTCTTTGCAACTGGATTTCTGCACTCTTACAAATGCTTTCATCATAATTAACAGTGCAAACACAATGTAAACGAGATTCATTGTGCGCGGCGTCATTGATTATAATGGGAGTTTTGGCGTGAGTCCAGAACTCAGAAAGTCTGCAAAGTCTGAGCTGAAATTGCGACTGATTTACCAAATAATCCACAGTGAAATGTACCGAACAAACAAATAATGCTCTACTGAGACGTTCACATAGTTGAAAATGAATAACCACTTTCCTAGCATTAGGATCCTTTGGAATGTAATGTTATTTTTAGTCCAGTGACCCTGTATCGCTCTTCTCTCCTCGTGATCTCACTAACACGCAAGTGGGCAGGGCCAAAGACGCGATGATGTAGGAGTAGGCCTTGATCTGATTCTGCAGAGGCATTCTTTTGTCGCACTATTATGTCATGTGACAAAATCCCAAATCGGGTCATTTTCTGAGCTTGGATTCAATAAAAGCAATAACAATTCAATAACAGTTAGAGTTCTGAAACTTACAGGATGTTTTTATTGTACAATGACCTCTTACATGTCAAAAGGAAAATTTTATTCCTCAATTCATGACCCCTTTAAACTTAATTTAAAAACCAAACATAATACTAAACTGAACTAGACAGCAATTTGCCAAATTTCTACAGTAATAGCATATTAAGATATATTCTGAATCTAAAAAATGAAATGCTATCAAAACAATCAGATGTAGTTGTACACTTACACGGATGTTAGTCTTTCCATTTCATTACCATCTATACAAAAGAGGACTCTTTATGAATTGGACTGTAAATATTTTTTTTACAAAAGAAAACATTGTACAAAGCTACCTGAGTTTTTTAGGTCATTTTTTATGAGTTTTTATCAACCTTTGCTGGTGTTATGGGACAATGACTTTTCTGAGTCATTGAGTCATTTGGGCAGTGATTTGTATTGCAGCCCTGACATAAATGCTCAATATTTTGGTACATTCTTTGTTTATCAGATTGTTTTGTCCTCTATGTTGTTTAAAAATGTCTGATTACATTTCCATAGATTGATGAGCCTCATTTTCAGTTCCCTATTGACTGGAACAGCATCACACATAAATCCAAAGCTAGTACCCGGGTATGTATTTTCTTTTTAGCTTAGCACCAGATTTTACATATAACTAGTGTGGCTAATGCTCAAAAAATCTTATTATACAGGCTTCTTTGATATTTTGGTAACATCGCTTTTGTTGTCTGTCTCTGCTTCTCTTTCTCAGTATTTACGTCCATTCTATTCGTCCTGTGGTCAGTATTTGGCTCTCTTGGGTGTTCCCTCCTCTAAAACCACTCAGCACTGTGGTCTTTACATATCTCTGTCGACAACTCTCGCTGTGGCCACGTCCCCTCTACCCTACCGCCTCAGTCAGAAGTTACTCTTCCACAGAATTACCATCCAAGAGCTACAGGTCTGTGTGCTTGTGCGTAAATTGGATTTCCTGTCTGACATACTGTATATAAAGGGCTCAATAACAAATAAGACAAAGGGGAAATCTAAGAAATCTAAAACAATCTTCTTTTACCTGTTAACTGTCACCCCCCCCCCCCCCCCCCCCCTTTTTGAGCATAGATCTGAACTTAAATACCTAAGGTTGGTCTCTTTTTAAAGAAGACACTCAGCTGATTATTGCAGAAGGGGAAGCACTTCAAAAAATGAAAGTGTAGTTATATAAATTTATTGTTAACCAAATGTACTGAACATTTACCAAAGTAATTTTGAGTCTAAAATTGCTAGAAAATGGCATATGGCATATGTCTAACCAAGTTGTAATCCAAATTTGAAGAATAAATATTATTTTTGAAAATTTCTTTAAATAATAATTTTAAATAATAATAAAAGGTGAAAAGTTTTTTTTAAACAAATATCATAAATTATTTAAATTATATTAATTAACCATTTTGGGCAGTAGCTCTATATTACAGTACAACTAACCTTGTTATAAAAAGGTCAAATCATGTGATATTTTAAAAGACTCACTGACCTTCACACACAGTCATGAGGGTCTGCAGGGATTTTTCTCTGCATGTTTCTGCATGTTGACAATGTTATTGTATTGTTATTTATATACTATTATAGTATTTATTAATATTTTGAATTGGCTTTTATTTTTAAATTTTCAGTTTAAGTTTTAGTAATTTGTTATTTGTTAAATTTGTTACGTGCTTATATGTCATTTTTAAAATTGCTTTCAATTTAAATGCTTTCATGCATTTTATTTCAGTTTTAGTTAATAACAACACTGCATGTTGGCTGGACCTATAATTCAGTTGACCACATGACTTGGATTTGGTGGACTCTTAAAAATAATATTAATAAGCAGTGTAGTTTGATTAATTTTTATTTTCTCAAAGAAATAATAATACAAGTTTATGCCAAACTACACAATAAGGTTTTCCTTTTAAGTATTTGATTCTTTTTTAATTAGGCTTTTTTTCTTCATTATAATATCAGGGCAGTTGAGTTGGATCACCCTGACGTTTTCCCCCCAAAAATATCAATATATGTGAATTCTGTTTCAGAAATTAAAAACATCCTCATCATAGACGGTGTATTCAAATTATTGTTTGAATAAATTAGATTTTTGAGTACATTAATAGATCTGGACAAAAAATGAACATCAGGTAATTAACCCAAATAATGTATGTAACTGACTCGTGTTCTAAAGGTGCTGTTTTTCCTGTCCCTCACAGACTGTGGCTCCAGCCATTGATTGGCTTGCTTCCCTACAAGCCATATTTCAGCCTCTTCCTATCAGCCAATCAGATATTGTTTTAGTCCACAATCTCCCGTACATTATCCACATGTCCCAGACAATCAGCCAATGGCGAGTCAAGCATGAGATGATGGACGCGTAAGTCACTTTTTGGCATGGTTTCTTAAAATTTGATAGATTTTGATAAATGATACAAATGTTTTGTTTCTCCGTTTGTGTCTGTATAAATCTGCAGCATCCCTCTTCACACATACATGATCTTTAGTCTTTTGCAAACACTCATACCTGCGCTGGACTCGAGGTTCTTCCAAACAATGAGAAACTATTCCATTGCGACTGGAGACACTCAGGAGGTGGGTCGGCATTGGATTCATTCCCAACAAAGCCTATTTGTGTGAAGTGATTCAGTCAGACTGCATTATATATTTCATTCGCTTATACTGTCTGTGATTTTAGGAGATGCCACGCTGGTGGCGATGTGTTCAGCAGACAGAGCGAGGATTTGACGCCTTACTCAGTCATATAATTAGAGAACGACATGCACAGAAAGAGGTACATTTTGGTTGGACCTCATGAACAAATAAAGGATTGATTATGCATGAACATGTATTTAATAGAGCAATGACACAAGTGTTTTTCTCTCTCTGCCAGGCTGATGAGTTGATTCATGATGTTTATTCATCCCTCAAGAAGAAACTTACAGATCTGAGCTGGAGGGACAACAAATCATCAGACTTTATTTTGAATAAGGTATGTTGTGAATCATATACAAAAATAAACTGCGGATGGATTTTGTTCTGATAATCTTGTTTTTTTCAGATAAAATCTCTTAATCCAAGACTGTCCACTCAAACAAATAATCTCAATCATACAGAACTCAACCTTCTTTATGCAGAGGTAGCTTCATTTGAAGATAAATAAATGAACAAGCAGTGTAGTCGGATGAGTGAATGAAATATTCTTCATTCGCTGTGTTTCTCCTCCTCTTTGCACTAGGTGGATTTGAAAGAGGAGGATTTTTTCTCCAACTACCTGCAGATGCTTGTGCTGGAGCAGAAGAGCAGGTGCAGACTTCTCTCACACGGCTCACGGGCTGAAGGGTGAGTGCTCGCTCGCAAATTAGCAATGAAATTTAAGGTAACGTTTTGTCACAATGTCAAATATGAGAAAAATATTCTTTGGATTTATATATTATTTCACGGTAATCTTCTTAAAATCACAGTTTATATACACAGTACTATATGCGTTGTTTATAATAGTAAATATATTATTATTTTATTTTATTTTATATAAAATATGTTTTATAAGATTTTATTAGTTATATATTTATATAAAGGTTTTGCTTTTATTTCTTAACTAATATACTTAATTTTTTCCCATTCCCCCAAAATAAACATTTGTAAATTTTTTCAATTAAACATTAAAAGGCTCATGTGATCTGAGTTATTTGCAGCACATATTATTTTATATCTATGGATTATGCAAATGGGGTTTACCTTCAAAAGACTCAAAAGACCTGAATGTCAAATTTAGTTCAC
The DNA here is from genome assembly GCF_051911475.1 of Siphateles boraxobius. Lineage (NCBI taxonomy): Eukaryota > Metazoa > Chordata > Actinopteri > Cypriniformes > Leuciscidae > Siphateles > Siphateles boraxobius. Next base: position 13,944,687 of record NW_027508722.1, read on the forward strand.
ATTAACTAAATCGCTAATTAACTACTCATTAAAACCCTCTGGGGTTCTTCGGACCAAATGGTCCTGAAGAATTTAAATAAAAAAATGTGTAAAATCATAGCTTCATCGGAATGGTCCGAAATTTGATGACTTTGTTGGTACTTGGTATATGAACACCCCAAAAAATTGGGGACAGGATTTGAATAGTCTAAGTGGTTGTAAAAAAAATGGTCACACTCAGGGCCTTCGGGTCCAAATGGTCCCGCCATAGAAAATGAATGGGAAATTGGCAAAAATGTGACAATACAGAGTTTTTTTGTGCGTACAATCTACAAATCAGCCACGATCCAGAAAAAAAGCACACAACAGTGAAGGGGTGAATCTATAAAACATCAAGAGTGCAAAACAGACACATCCACACACACACACACACACACACACACACACACACACACACACACACACACACACACACACACACACACACACACACACACAAACACACTTTTATACATAAACAAACGAATAAATTCAGATTACATATGGGTTTTGCATTTTTAAAATGCTCAGTTTGTCCACCAGATGGCATCCATCTAATTTCAAAAATTTCTTTTATGAGGTCTAGGCTTGACTCTAAAATGAAATACAGCTTTAAAAAAAATAAAAAAAGTTTTTTTTTATTTTCTATTATATTCAATGGGGGGAAAATGGGTCATATTTATTGCATAAATATTAATTATAAATCTTAAATTATCTCAAAACACCAAAAAAGAAAAGAAAAAATATTATAAAAAACAAGTAAAAAAAAAATATATGATTTTCTTTTAATAAATATGAATCAAACCCTTCCGGACCATTTGGTCCCGAAGACCCTGAGTGTGACCCTGAAATGAAGGACCCCTTAACATATTCACTTTTTAGTCTCATCTTTTTGTTTTTCATATCCTTTTTTACTTGGGTTATCCCTATTCTGATATTAAATTCTGATATGAACATTATTATTAAAAACTTGAATCTTTCCATCGGTTGTTGAAGTGATGGAGGAAGATTGGAATGCGAGCTTGAGGTTGATTGAGGGTTTAAGCGGACTAAATGATTGGAAAAGTCTGTCATTTCACTTTCAGTGAAATTTTGATTAGAGTTTTTGTTTGAAAAGGGAAACACATGCGTTGATTAATGGCATGCATTTTGAAAATAGATAGGGTGCATATTCAATTCATGCCATCATCATCCATTTTACATTTCTGTCTTTCCTCTCCTCTAGTTTGTCTATCAGTCCATCCATCTCTGGTAATGACATCATCATCCCTGTTGGAATGTTTGTTTTGCCTTTCTTCCATTCCTCATATCCCAGGTATCTTATTACAACATAAACACAGAATATTCATTCAACTGTAAAAATATTAACTTGGGTGTATCCTGATATACTTTGCACCGATGTTGGTAAAATGTTCTTATGTTATTGTGTAATGTTACTCTGATTATTCCTCATTCTCCACTCCATTCTAGTTTTATATGATCCATAAATATAATTGTATGAAAGTTAGATAACAGTGATTACATAATGAATAATCCTCAGCTAGCTGTGCTTTAAATGATTTTAATGCACGACGTGGAGGCAAATAACTTTTTGAAAACTGATTTATAACATTTATTTAAATTAATTTACCTATCGAGAGAGAGAGAGAGATGTGCGTGTGAATTACCTACAACTGTGAGTTTAATTACTTCAAAAACAGCAACATTGACAACAAGTTTCTGTGCTCCTGTTTCCGTGTGTGACGCATGCATGTGTGCGATTTACTGCAAGCAAAGCGTTAACATAGACCTGTGATTTAACTGACTTGGAACAACCTGTGCATTAAACAGTATTATTGCACACCTTTCAGCTAATCAAAATCAGGTTTTCAGGCAGACCATGGTATAAATTACAATATTCTCTAGGGCACTGAATTATGGGACACTGGGATCTCTGATGGCTAAAGATCTTCTCCACCTTCTGCTTCCTAATAGTAAGTCGGTATGGATTTCAATATGAATATGCATATGTGATGTGTTTTTGAGTGTTTTTAATCCCTTCTATGTTTCTCATCACTAGTACACACACAGGCCAACAATCCAGAGTCAGAGAGTATGTGCGTGTGGTCTCATTATCTGAGTGTGACCAAGGATCCGGGACAGGCTGGCACATTCTCCCTCCCCCCGTCTAAACAGCAGGAGGTTTGGGTGCAGTACTCTGCTCTACAGGTGGCACTGGATGTAAGTTAACTCACTGTAGTCCAGGGGTTTTCAATCGTTTAGATGCCACTGATCCCCAAATATGATCACCCCATACTAAAAATGAACAGGCATCTTAAATAGTTTCTTATTCAAAGACCCAATATATTAATTTTTAAATGAAATGTTCCCTAAATGTTCGCATGACAAAAAATATATAAAGAAAACATTTTAAAACTAAAAATACTGGACGTTTTTTGATGTTTTCAAACTATTTTGGATGTTTGTAAAATATTCAGAAATTATGTTTTCATAATTTAATAAGAATGTTAGAAAAAATTATAAGAATATAATTTTATTAGCTGGGTATTAATTCAATTCAATTCAATTCAAATTTATTTGTATAGCGCTTTTCACAATACTTATTGTTTCAAAGCAGCTTTACAGAATGTGCATTTCAGAAATGTACATAGAAAAAAAATACAGTTATTTAATCATGTAGTAATTTAGGGCATAACATATCGCCGGCGTTGAGTCGTCTCTTTACAGGCTTCGAGTCGTCTCTTCACAGGCGTTTAGTCATCTTATCGCAGGTGTTGGGGCATCTGAGGTCTCCGTGAGAGGCTGGATACAAACTGGAGCTGACGAACGCTATTTACCTCGGGACTAGCGTCCCGAGATAACAACAGAAAAGCAGATGGGAGATAATTAGCATAGCTGATGTTCATAATATTAATGCATTCGATCTGATTCAACAGTGGTATAAAAGGTAAGCATTATGTGAAAGCTTGGCTAAAGAGATGCGTCTTTAATCTAGTTTTAAACTGGGACAGCGAGTCTGAGCCTCGAACAATATCAGGAAGGCTATTCCAGAGTTTAGGAGCTAAATGCGAGAACGCCCTCCCTCCTTTAGTGGAATTAGATATCCTAGGAATGACCAGAAGCTTCGAATTTAGTGATCATAAAGAACGCGATGGATTGTAGGCCGATAGAAGGTCCAATAAATACACAGGAGCTAAACCATTTAGGGCTTTATAGGTCAGTAATAGTACTTTGTAATTGATACGGAACTTAATAGGTAACCAGTGTAGAGATGATAAAATAGGTCTTATATGATCATATTTTCTTGACCTAGTAAGAACTCTAGCAGCTGCATTTTGCACTAACTGTAGCTTGTTTATTGAGGATACAGGACAGCCAGCAAATAAAGCATTACAGTAATCTAGTCTCGAGGTCATGAATGCATGAATTAACTTTTCTGCATCAGAAACAGATAGCATGTTACGTAGCTTAGCAATGTTTCTACGGTGGAAAAAGGCTGTTCTTGTAACATGTGAAATATGATTTTCGAAAGACAAGTTGCGGTCTAGTATAACACCCAGGTCTGTTACTGTAGTGGATAAAGTAACAGGACATCCTTCTAAATTAAAGTTCTATTGTACAAGGTTTTGTGGGTAGTTTTTTGGACCAATAAGTAATACCTCCGTTTTATCTGAATTTAATAGCAGGAAATTACACGTCATCCAGCATTTTATATCTTTGAGACACTCTGTCAATTTAGATGAGTTAGTGTTTTCATCTGGTCGTGATGAAATATATAATTGAGTTTCATCAGCATAACAGTGGAAATTAATTCCATGTTTTCTTATAATATTACCAAGTGGCAGCATATATATTGAGAATAGCAGAGGGCCTAACACCGATCCTTGCGGCACTCCATAGTCTACTGACGTTATCTTTGCTAAGATCAAGTAGAACTAGTATTGAGATACAGCCTTGGTCAGAAGCTAAAAGTAAATCATTTGTAATTTTAACTAGCGCAGTTTCTGTGCTATGATGCGGTCTGAATCCTGACTGAAATTTTTCATAGATATCATTTTCTTGTAAGAAAGAGCACAATTGAGCGGACACAATTTTTTCTATTATTTTAGACATAAATGGAAGATTTGAGATGGGTCTGTAATTTGCTAAGTTATTTGGATCTAATTGCGGTTTCTTAATGAGAGGTTTTATTACTGCCAGTTTGAATATTTTTGGAACATGACCTAAAGATAAAGACGAGTTAATAATATTGAGAAGAGGCTCTTCCACTACAGGTAACACTTCTTTCAGTAGTTTAGTGGGTATTGGATCTAATAAACATGTTGTTTGTTTAGATGCAATGATAAGTTTATGTAGCTCTTCGTGTCCTATATTTGTAAAGCGGTGTAGTTGTTCTTGAAGGGCGATAATTGAGGCTGAATCATAAAACACCATAAAAGATTGTACATTTACAATTGTGTTTCTGATGCTTTCTATTTTCTCATTGAAGAAATTCATAAAATCATTACTACTATACTGTAACGGAATATTTTGCTCTGGTGATGTTTGTTTATTTCTTAGTCTAGCTACGGTGTTGAATAAAAACCTTGGATTATTTTGGCTATTTTCTATTAGTTTGCGGAGATGCTCAGCCCTGGCTGCTTTTAGAGCCTTTTTATAACGTGACATACTGTCTTTCCACACGATTCTAAAGACCTCTAAATTAGTTTGTTTCCATTTACGCTCTAAGTTACGAGTTTCTCTCTTGATAACATGCGTAGCACTGTTGTACCATGGTGCTTTAGTTTTCTCTCTAACCTTTTTTAATTTAATTGCTGCAACAATTTCTAGTGTACTAGAGAAAATGGTGCTCAAACTGCTAGTCATTTCCTCTAGTTCATCTGTTTGTTTGGGTTCACTGAGCAGCTGAGATAGATCAGATAAGCTATTTGAGAATCTATCTATAGTGGTTGGAAGGATTGTTCTGCCTGGTCGATAACGTGGCGCAACATGACAAATTTCAGCAGTACGTATTATGCAAGTTATCATGTAATGATCAGTGACATTATCACTTTGCGGCACAATATCTATATCGGTTGGGTTGGTTCCATATGATATAATTAAATCTAGTGTATGATTTAGACGATGAGTGGGACCACTGACGTTTTGCTTGACCCCAAAGGAGTTTAATAAAACTGTAAACGCAGCCCCTAACGCATTAAGTACTATGTTGTTTTTCTACTCATTATAGTACCGTAGTCTTAGATTTATTATTTCTTTATCCATTTATTTAAATCTATTTTGTATTTATTTAAATCTTTTTTTTCTTTTACTTTTTTTTTCTTAAAACTTTTCAACAGACCCCCAGCACTTCCATACAGCCCCAATCTGAACATCTCTGGTAACCCAACATTTGTCTTTGTCAACCTTTTATATTCCATATTTGTTCCTTACAGGCTTATAAGATGAGTTTCACAAGACATCCAACGGACTCATCTCTATCAGGCCTTTCTTACATTCACCTGTTCCTCTCATCCTTTACTAAGGTACAGAGAAAATCTCAAAGAGAATTACATAGACACTCAAGCATGTGTGCTAATCAAACATTCAAATCAAATGTTACAGGTAACGTGTGACGCTGACCCCTACCATGAGTTCATGCCCTTTGAACCTTCATTCCTGGTGACAGTCCTGTGTTCGAACTCAGGCTTCTGCCCCAAACTGCTGACCTGCCTGAATAAATCTCAGAGTTCTCCTCATGAGATGTGCCAGAATCGAACGCTGCACTGAATCTGGGAGGAACACCTCCACTGAGACCTTTTGGAGCTGGTTTGGGACTATTGAACCATTGGAGCTGCTCAATGTTTAGTGAAAATAGGAGAAAGTCATTCCAGAGATCACTAACCTTTTTATATTCACTGGATAAGTTATGGGTTTTAAAATGTCACATATACATCTAGGCAATATTATTACATTTGATAAGTGATGTACAGTATGATGAACAGTTAAAAGCTGCTTGGTGGATATGATCTCTCATAACACTTTGAAGATTTACCGTGCTTTTACAGAATTTGGGGGGAATTCATGCAAAATAATATATAATGGGCGGGAGGAAATCTCATGCATTTTTACAAAACATATGGCAGTATTTTCTAGTTTGTTTATAAAGTTACACTGGTTTAATATGTGGTAACTGTGGTCTTAGTGTAAATACCACAGTTAAACTGGTTACTACAATAACTATGTTAAGTTTTAGCAAGGAATGAGAGCATTTTTTCACCCTGTAAATTCCAAATGTACTTGTACTCTCTAGTGTAAATACAGTTTGAGGTCTGAAGTCGGAATGTATCATAAATGACACTCTTATATGTGAAACTTATTATATTTGGAAGAAACATAGAATTGTGTTTTGGGATGTGTTCTTTTAAGGGTGTGTATCGTGAAAGTTTGTTTTGATTATGACACTAGCAAAAATCGACGATTTTTGGTGTTTAAAATTGTGTTTATAAATGTATTATCGTTTTCATAATAACATAATTCATTTAATAGGTGGTCACGTGCATGGTCAAGTAGTGTAGTATTTTAAAGCAACATTTTTAATTATGTAGAGAGGTCGTCATCAGCGTGCGCCACTCTGAACAAACGCGTTGTTGTGACGTACATTTGATGGTGTCGTAGTTCTGTGTCAACATGGCTGCACGCGCTGGAGACAAGCGTGGTCTGAAGCATTTAGATGAATATGAACCAAAACCGGCAAAACACCAAAGAACTCTGCACGATCAGATGACGGAAAAGCGTCTTGTTGTTGTTTTAGAAGGAGCGACACTTGAAACCGTAAAGGTAAAAGACAAGGAGGCTCGGTAGATAGGCTATATAAACTTTAGTGTTGGAGCGGGTGTTGTTGATAATACAACAACATTAATAATACAATTTCTCATAACCGCATGTTTCAGCATTTAAATGTGAACGTTTTTCTGTTAAGGTTGGAAAGACATTTGAGTTGCTGAACTGTGATCAGCATAAGAGTATGATTATGAAGAGTGGAAGAGACCCTGGGAAGATTCGCCCTGATATCACACATCAGGTAAAGCTCTCCAGTGCTTGAAATGTGCGTTAATGTTGTTAGTTTTCGTCATATAAACCATTCCAATATTACCATGCCCATATTAATCCCCATAATAGACCAGGGTTCGTTTTTATCGAACTTTTTTGGAGATGCATACAAATTCTATAGTTTTAGTAAACGATAGTTTTTAAAGTTATTTAACAGCTTTTGCGTTGTTGCCAATTTGGGCCAGAGGCAAATGAAGTCATTAATGCAGACTTATTATTATAAGTTCGGTTTTGACTCAACAATATATTAATCCCATATTCTATGTCTCTCAAACACGTTTGGGACTGAATTGTTTTGATGAACATTGCAGCATGACAAGTTGATGATGTTCATTCTCATATTATTTTCTTGTAAATTTCATATATGAGAATTTTTTGTTTTTTGTCAATGTAACAGTTCAAATTTTAAAGATTTTTTAAAAGGCCGTATATTTGGTAATGTCACGCTGTCAGTCAAAACTGACATGTTTGCACATTTACTCATTAGTGAGAAGTTATTGATCAGATACAATATGGTTTTAGTTAAAAAGCTTACATTCAACGGTGTGCAGGTTTTGAATTTGTTATGAAGGTTAAAAGAAGAAGAAAAGCCATCTTCTGATGACTTTATTTGTCCCACATCTGTTCTCTGAATGTCACGTCTGCTTTCCCACAGTGCCTGCTGATGTTACTGGACAGTCCTTTGAATAGAGCCGGACTGCTGCAAGTGTACATTCACACAGAGAAGAATGTTTTGATCGAGATCAACCCACAGACAAGAATTCCTCGCACCTTTGCACGATTTTGTGGACTGATGGGTAAATTAACATAGAGGCTCCATTTGCACATTGACTGTAATGTCAGTATTGTACACTATTTTAAAGTGATGTAGTTAGTGTAATTACACAAATAAGAACTGAGTAATATTAATCAACTACATGTATTTACTATTTGGTTAAGTTTAGGGTTAGTTACTTGTAATCAACATTTGGCGGGAAGGGGAGTCTTTTTATTTAAATAAAGAATTTGAGGGAATTAGAAAATTCTAGATAAAGATAAGTTAATTTTTACATTACAATTTACATTATTTGCAAATAATATTTAAATATGCATACATTTACTCTTATTCTTATGTCGAATACACAAAATGTTTCCTGTCTCATTAGAATCAGTTATGAATAACGTGCATCATGTAAATTATAGCATATTTTCAATTCAAAACGGCATAATGTGATTTAACTAATAATGAACTGCACTTCTACAGCATTTATTAATCTTAGTCAATCTCAGCATTTACTCATACATTATTAAAATCAAAAGTCGTATTTGTTAACATTAGTTAGTGCACTGTGAACAAACAATGAACGGATGTATTTTCTTAATTAAATAACATTAACAAAGATAAATAAATACTGTAGCCAATGTACTTTTCCAATTATTGTTTGGGACTTGTCCCCCTCACTGTGATGGTGGTTATTATACACTCCTGGGTAAAAGAAAAATGGACTAAGACAAAAATGACAAAATATTTAGTGGTCTGTTAATTGTCTTAACCATTTTAATCACAAATTAAAATTAGCAAGAATTGCACAAATACTGTAGATAATGTAACTTAGCATGGAAGACCCTTCTCCTACTTGCAGACAGCTTTTTACAGGGAGAGTCAGTGTTGATGGCTTCAAACAGTTTGTGAGTAGTTGAAAAATGTCTCCCAGATCGTTTGAGTTTAATGTGAGACCAAATGTTCTCTTTAGGGTTCAAATCTAGACTCTGACAAGCCAAAACATGAGCCTGATGGACTAGTTCTCAAGCCACTTCTTAGTTGTCTTTGTAATTTGGCAGGAGCATTGTCTTGTTGAAAAATATCGGATCATTCCTCTTTAGATAACAACTTTTTAATTATTGGAAGCAAGCCATTCTGCAATATTCTCCCATATTTCTCAGCATGTTTCATAGTGATTATTTACACCACACACAACTGCCCATTTTCTGCCGAAACGTCATTTCGTCTTTGACAGCAGGGGCTTTTTAAGTAGTGCACTTGCTTACATTATTTTGTTAATTAACCAATAATTTGTGGTTAAAGACAATTAATAGCTTAGTTTAGCCATTTTGGGCTTGGCCAATTTTTACTTTCATTACTATGGTAAGTACATGTGACTTGTAACAACACCTTAAAATAAAGTGTTACCTTCTGATGTAAAAAAAAAAAAATTCTGTAATGCTGTATGTAAATTTAGTGTCCTACAATTTGTCCTCCTATAGTCCAGCTGCTGCACAAGTTGAGTGTGAGAGCAGCGGATGGCTCTCAGCGTTTGTTGAGGCTCATTAAAAATCCAGTGTCGGACCACCTGCCACCTGGATGCCCCCGATTTTCCACGTCCTTCAAAGCAGGAGATGCTGTATGTCCCAGAACAATCGTCCCTAAAGATGGACCTGCCGCTATTGTCATTGGAGCATTTGCACATGGAGCAGTGAGTCTAACATATACTCCATGCATAGAAAATGATTTCATAAACATGAATTTTCATCACTTTTCAAGTAAATCATCATACTTAATTCTGTTTCTCAATCCTGATTTAGGTGAATGTCGACTACACAGAGAAGACCTTGTCCATCAGTAACTATCCTCTATCTGCAGCTCTCACCTGTGCCAAGATGTGTTCTGCGTTTGAGGAAGTCTGGGGAGTCTTATGACAAAACCAAACTGATATGAACTGTCATGTTTCTGCCTGATCAGGCAACAGACCTTTGGACCGCATTCTGTGTGTATGTGTTTCATATGTGATGTCACAACGGAGGCGAATATTTCATGTCTTGTAACTCAATTTTATCATGCTGAAGCAAATAGTACTCTTTAAATGTGGGGTATATAATCTAAACCTTTTTGTATTGGTTTACACATTTAATAATAAACCCAGATTTGCATTTAAATCTGTTCCTGATATGTAACACTTTTACTTTTTTCTCTTTGCAATAAACAATAAGAACTGGTTTTATTCAGCACTATACTGAGAAAGATGTTTCAAATTCTCTTTTAAAACCAGGTACTTCAGCTTTATTCTTGTTCTTCATTCCCACTAGACAGCTTCAAAAATTCCTGAGTTCAGGCTCTCTGGACTCTTTAGCTTCCTTTATCTTCAACTTTGCTTTAGGTATTACTTAAATGTTTTTTTTTTATTTTTTTCTGTCTAGGCTTGATGTTTCTCCCTACTTGGTTTGTTCTTTCTTTCCACAGTTGGCACATTTCCTTACGGTTCTCACTTTTTTTCATTTGAGTTCCTGCCTCAGATTTTGTATGTTGGCCATCTGTAGGTTTTGGCCAATTGCTTTTGTAGTTCTATTATTCGAGACTTTTTTTCTCATGCAACACAAAATTTAGACACCATTAATTCTATTTTCAAGAGGCTAAAATGTTAATATGTTCACAGAAAAAGAACTTGGAAATGAGCTGAAGTCTGATATAATATAAAAGTCATGGAAATGCTTATATGTACTCCCCCAGTTATTACATTTTTCTTTCTGAACTAGTCATTGTCTAGATGGGGATTTGTGAGAAGTGTTCATTTGAGTGAATTATTCAGGTTAAACAGAAAGAACTGAAATTAATTGAATTCAGATAAAATGATCGATAAATGGAACAATAGAACAATACATAGAACGATCGATAGATAGAACGATATATAGAAAGTTAGAACAATTGATAGAAAGATTGAACAGTAGTCAGATAGATAGAAAGATTGAACGATCAATAGATAGAATGATATATACAACGATAGATCGAAAGAGAACAATTGATAGTTGGAAAGATAGAACAATTGATGATCAAAAGATTGAACGATCGATAGATTTAAAAGATAGATTAAATGATCGATAGATGGAAAGATGTCACGATTGATAGAAAGATAGAACAATCAATAGATAGAAAGATTGATTGAACTAAGATAGAACGATTGAAAGATAGAATGATATAGACAGAAAGATTGAACGATCGATAGAAAAATAGAACGGTCGATAGTGAGAAAGATAAAATGATCTATAGACAGAAAGAGAACTATTGATAGAAAAATAGAAAGAGCAATCGATAGAAAGATATAATGAACGATAGATTGTAAGATAGAACGATTGAAAGATAGAACAATCGATTGTTAGAAAGATAAAATGATCGATAGATAGAAAGATTGAACGATCAATAGATATATTTATGCAACTTATTTAGGACGCCATAGGACATTCATCCATACAAATTAAAAAAAAAAACTTTTATTAACCAGAAAACATATGTACATGAGGCAGAATGTACAGTGTCAGAAATCAAGCAGTCTTTCAAGAGCCATCGTCATTTTCTTCTACAGTCGCCAGTACAGAAGAGCTGCTGGCGTTCATCGGCTCCTCAGGGGAGTTCTCCAGAAGAGTCTCCTCCAGTTCATCCGCTGATTCCTCGCCCATCTCTGGGTCATCGCAATCTTTAGATTCGTCTAGCGCCGATTTCTCCGTGTCTATCGGATCCAGATAGTGGCAAACTGCGCTCTTGCGTCCAAACGACTCCTCATCGTGGAGAGCCAGGACCTCTATGCGGTTAGAGACGGGCTCGTCCTCCTTCCTCTCGGAGAGAAACGTCCGCTGCAGCATCAGCTTCTTCATCGTGTGACATTTGTATTTAAGGGCTGGTTTAGAGTCTGCACCACCCTCTTCAAAAAACACACATGTCCCGATGGCGTCCTCGTATTCTCCAGCAAACAGATACCGGCCCACCTGCATCATGGGCTGCTCGCTGTCGATGTCCACTATCTTACATGTGCTCTGCCGACTGGACAGTAAATCAGAACCGATCATTCCAGACAGTTCCGCCACAACCAGCTGCTCCTCCTCCTCCCATTCATCCTCCATGGCAGTTGTTTTCACTCAACCCTTGAGTTGAAGCTCTCTCCGACAACTTCAACTAGTGAATTTCTTTCGCAGAATGTGCGCGACGGAAGTAGTAATGTGTGCGATTCATTTATACGAATCGGTTCTTTCAAACAGTTCGGTTTTAAGAACCTGTTCAAAGACGATAAATGTTTTACGTAACGTACACTCGCTGCTGATTGCTGGTTTTACAGTTTTTTTTAATAAAGGTCTTTATTGCAGTTTCATGTGTCCCAGTTCATTTTGTCGCAACCATAATTCAGCTTGAACACTTATCAATTAATAATTTTCATAAATGATTTTGTCAAGAAACGTGTTTTCAATAAAAAAGTTTCATATGTGTGTGTTTGTGATATTGGGCTATTGAATTAAATTAATTTAAACCTCGGTTTACCTGGGGGGGACGAGGAGGGGGGGAAATCCACCGATTTAGAAAAGATCCGACTCCAAAGAATGAATCGGGCATCGCTAACAACTTCCGGAAGTCCAACGTGTGCTGCTGTAGTCACATGTGCGCTAGTTCACGGCAGCATGAGAGGCACATGGCAACTTTCGTAAATTAAAGCTACAATTTCTCGGAGTGTTCTAGAGAAGATCGGGATAATCGCAAGAACTTGTTTTTGTTAAACAGTAAGTATCTGATGGGTTTACAGTTAACAGTTACTACTTTTGTGTCTTAATCGGTTCACAGTGAGCTAGTCTCATAGTTTGCAACGTGCTAGTAAATTGTGCGCAAAATACAACCTAATGTGTTCTATCTAAACATTATATTGAATTTACAGCAGTAATATAAACATAATGGGCATTTTATTGACCTAATGAACATAATAGCAATTACCAGTGTTAAATTGTTGAAGCAGCATCACGCTCCGATCTGTCAATCAAGTAACGTTAAAAGTTGTATTTGTCACGATTACAAGCCATACATCTATTTTAATACAATGAAAGCTTTGAATTGTGTAGATGGCTATGTTTACATGAGAGTGATATTATACAGTATGAAAGCCACATGTGCCATGGCAACTACTGGTTTTTGTGTTTCTAACCTTATAATAATCATGTTTTTACTTCTGGTCAAATATGTTTTATTGATTACTTGTTTTGTTACCCCAGAACAACTTTTTAGGTGTCAATCATGGGCAGGAAGTTGGATCCCACCATTAGGGCGAAAAGAGGACCTGGACGCAAGTCCAGGAAACAGAAGGGAGCAGAAACTGAGCTGTCCAAGTTTTTGGTTGATGGTAAATAACACATACTTTAAATGATAATTCCATTCATTCATTCATGATTGAGACATATAATGACTATATATATGCATATATTCTAACCATTCTAACAATGTATTAAATAAGTTATAACAATGGTTATCTTCTGTTCACAGATGAGGGGCCTAAAAAACTTTCAAGCAGAGGAAGAAAACGGTAAAATTAATTTGATTAGGAGATTTATTTTCGTAGCTTTCTGATGATAACTTGTCATTTATTAATATTTTTTTAATTTCGACAGAGCTGTAAAGAGAACTCAAGTGACCAAAAAACCAAAACAAGAGGAAAAGCCCAAAAAAGGTATATAAAGGTTTAAAAATTAAACAAAAATGTAATAACTGTTTATACACCGTTGAATTTGCATTGAATCGTTGAATCATATTTATTGCAGGATTCTCAGATGAGAATAGTGAATGGCTCAAACCAGCACAGAGGAAACGAAAGATTGAACAATGCGAGGAAGATGAGGACAGTGACAGCCAATGGGAAGAAGAAGATGATGATGATGTTGTAAAGGGCTTAGATCACAAGGGATTGGCGGGTGGTGATGATGATGATGATGATGATGATGATGAAGAAATGGTGGATGACTATGGTGCCGATGAAGGGGATGAACAAGACAGTGATGGAGAAGAGGTATGAAACAAACATTTGTTTAAAGAAAATCTTGACCTTTTGTTCAGTATGTCAAATTTCTCCATTAAACATCCAGATGTCCTACTACTTTTGATAAATGTGAAGTTTGGGAGCACAAAACACTGTATCCCACAATGGAGTGTGTTTGACTTTCCATTTCTATGTGAGATAACTGGAAGTGATATCAGCAGCAATTTTAACATCTCTCATCAAAATGTACATCGTTACTGTACTATACTATATATATTTTTTAATTTAAAAAAAGTGCATTGTATTCCAAGCATAGCCAATTCCTAATTGTGTCCCATCATCCTTTGCCGTGTCAGCTTCTGCCAATAGAGAAAGCTGCAAGAAAACAGAAAAAACAAACAAGCATGAAGCCAGAGAGTGATGACGACGATGATGATGATGACGAAGAAGAGGGAAAGAAAGTTTCAAAGGAAGATGAGGAGGAAGAGGATACTGTTCAGGCAAATATTGACGAGACAGAACAATTCAAACTCCCTGCTGCAGCAGATAGAGCCAAGGAAGGTACGTCCAACCTTTTTTTGTCATCAAACTACAGATGTCCACAGCCTCCCAGATTTTGTTTGATCTAGAGGTGTGTTCTAAGTCGCCGCCCTTCGTCTCGCGTGTATGCAGGTCTTTTACTGATGGACTTACAGACCATCCATCAGAGGATCAAAGATAATGTGGATGTGCTGTCTCACTTCAGTGAGAAGAGAGAGGAAGGCAAGGAAAGATCCGAGTATCTCTCTCTGCTGCGCTCTGACCTCTGCACCTATTACAGCTACAACCTTTTCCTCATCAGCAAACTCATGGACCTGTTCTCTCTCTCTGAGGTGTGTGTTTGTATGTGCTCTTGCTTTTTAGTCCGTAATGATGAGTAACTTGGCATGACAGCTTTTATTGCTGAAGTATAGATGCTTCCTGTTTTTAGTACCACACATCTGCTTCCTCACAAGGTGTGTGGCTATGCTAACGGGATAAAGCAAATGTCTATCAAGATCTGAAGGGGTGGATGGCCACACCCCCTCCACCTCTATATGAATTGACAGTACATCTATATCAGAACCAAATTCTTTGTTAAACTTTGTAAAAGTTTTTGTGCGTTTATTGATATACAAATACAAATTTTCTGTTTCAGCTGATTGATTTTCTTGAGGCCAATGAAATTCACAGGCCAGTCACCATCAGAACCAACACCCTGAAAACCAGAAGGAGAGACTTGGCTCAGGTCTGGAATGTCTTCTTTTTTCAATCTTTTTCCAAAATGTTGTGATATTTTGTATCAGAAGCCCCATTAATGCCTGGTTTTTGATCGAATGGTGCTCAATGATATGGGGCATAAAAAAAATTTGTTTGGTTTCGGTTTCCGACCGACCTTGTCAATTTATGTACGACCCTAAATTTATTTTATGAGCTTGGGGAAGAAATAATACAAATTAAATAAATACGCAAATAAAAAACTTTGAGGCGAACTATTATTTATGTTTTTGTACAGCACCGTATTTGTATAGCCTGTTGTCCTCCAGCAATGTGAACAAACGAGGCAGCCACGGGCGTTCACACATCGTTGTTGTCATGTAGATGCACTGCTGCGCTTGTGACAGGGCGCATGAACTGAACGAGCAGAGATAGAGAGAGAGCCCCGGTCGCGCACGCGCACTCTCTCTGCGGAGCCAGGCGAAAGTATAGGCTTCACCGTCTCAAAACTAAGCACTGTCTTGCTCTCTCTCCCTCGCACATATTAATCAAAATAAATCGACACGATGGCAAGGTCGGAAGACTAAAGTTTCATGTGGAGCATTCGGAGATTTCTTTTTTCCTGAATTACCGCTGGGTGGGAATTGTGCTAAAATACGTTCCTTATCTTCTCTGAAAAGCGTACACTTTAAATAAACGAAAAAACTATCCAGTGATGAAATGTTTTCTGTGATGACACAAATCTTGTGGGATGTCCTAACCGCCGGGATAATCACACAACGCGCACACGTCCGATAATGACACGTCCAATTTGCGAACTCATTACTGGTTTTAATGAATGGTTAAAACAACTGATCTTTCCAACACTGAACTCACGAGACGTCTGAATCGGTGTATAACTAATCGGTAACACTTTACAATAAGGCAACCCCGTTTGCCCCCGCGCACACATTTAAAATCAGCGTGTGTGTAACATGCTGGGACACGCAAGGTGGTAGAGTACAGGTAGGCTATGTTATGAAAAAATAGAGTAGCTTATCCATCGCTACTGTAAATTAAAATAAATAAATAAAATAATAATTTCCTTCCTATCCCTGCTGCCACTGGACAGAGAAAAAAAAGTCCCTACCGACCCATGACCTCAACTGACAACCAACCGGAACCAATTTTTTTTTTTTTTATGCCTGGGTTCCAAAACATGATCCAATTACTGAAACCTCATTGAATTTGTTAAATGCTAATGTATCCTGATCCACCTGGACATCGAAAAATTAATGACCATACATATAAATATTTTTGCTTTGCACCATTAGACTTAGTTGAAAAATATTTTATTTTGATAAATATTTACTAGGGCTGAGGCTGACACCTACTGGTGTGCATGATGCATCGTGCAAAAATAAAGTTTTACAGTAACGGATGCGACTGTTAATGTGTTATTCGTAGTGAGTGACCCATGATAATTTATTTCACTTCCTTCCTAGAATGAGCAGTTTGCGACATTGCGTGATAAACAACAACATTACTGGTATTGCAAAATATTCAGTGGCACATGCCACTCAAACGCATACAAACTGACAACATGTTTGAAAAAATATTACAGACTTTAATGTTTTATTGACATTTATTTTAGAATATCATTAAATTAGGCTAATTATTTAGGAATTTGTGTCACAGTTATGTCAGTCACTATTGGAGGTAGTGTAATACTAGTGTAAAACAATATGTAACTCCACCTTAAGGTCTTGATGAAATGGAAGTAGCGAGAGATTTTTTTTTTATTCCATATTTTGATGTACGTCCAATTGTAATGGATTATTGAATAATAAAAAATGTATGATGTAGACTTGGTTCTATGCATCAGTAGCTTTGAATTTGAGATGTGAACATTGCGCTCAAATGAATGCGTTTGCAGTCAAGGTCCCAAAAGTTTTTTCCGCATGCTAATCGATGAACTGTCATAATAGATTTATGCACATACAAAATAGTGAACTTTCCTTTCATGCCGACTTTAACACTCATTTTGAGTACTGTACACAGTCTAAGACAAGTAGTCACACGAGATGCATCTGAGACTCATTTTAATACACACTTCTTTATTGGCATCTATAGTTCCATAAATTACCGTTCTCTTCCACAAAATGTTCTTTATCGTAGAAAGGTGCTTTAGATCTTTAAAGTGTTATTTACATTTAAGAAAAGAGGTTCTTTTAAGACTTGTTTACAGAAAGGTGCTTTCGGACATCACTTTCTTTTTTTTAAAGATTACCAAGCATCACGTCTGACCAAAACGGACGTTAATAACAGGTGTAAACAAACCCAAAATGCCATTGACACCTGTCAGTCTTGTTCACAAATGGATGCTGGTTCTTATGGCTTCTTTTTTTAACACAGGCTTTGATTAACAGAGGAGTAAACCTGGATCCATTGGGGAAATGGTCCAAAACGGGGCTAGTTATCTATGACTCTTCTGTTCCCATAGGTCAGTTCCAGTGTCATTTCAAAATAACATTGTTTTTCTTCGTTCATTTACTGGTGATTGTAAGTGTTAATTGTAATTCTCTCTTTCATACAGGAGCAACTCCAGAATATTTGGCAGGCCAGTACATGCTGCAAGGGGCATCATCATTTCTTCCTGTAATGGCGCTGTCTCCTCAGGAGGGGGAGTCAGTGTTAGACATGAGTGCCGCTCCAGGAGGCAAGACCACATATATGGGTGAGCATATGCTTCTCCGTGGCAGTCACACCAACTGCTGTGTTTTTGTAAAGTGGCTAATCTCTTTTTATGTTTTTTTTTTTGGCACCAAAGAGTCATGTAGAAATAATGCACATGATTACCTTTCTACAATGTTGTGTTAAAAAGTAAGCATCAGGAAATGATTCTGGAGTGTCTAAATGTGTATCATTTGTGTGATGCAGCTCAGCTCATGAGGAACACGGGCATGATTGTGGCTAATGACGCAAATGCAGAGAGACTGAAGAGTGTGGTGGGAAACATCCATCGTCTCGGTGTCACTAATGCGGTCATCTGCAACTATGACGGCAGACAATTCCCAAAGGTCCGCATTGTCCGTTTTTCATTTTCTGTCTTAGAATATTTCGTTTTCAGTTAACCATGTTGTCATTAAAAATCCTTTTTTTCTTTTTTTAATCTGAGGCGTTTCATTTTGTGTTCTAGGTGATGGGAGGTTTCGACAGAGTGCTTTTGGATGCTCCTTGCTCCGGTACAGGAGTCATTTCCAAAGATCCAGCCGTTAAAACCAACAAGGTGAATCTGTTCTTAAAGTTACCTCTTTTCATTCTTTTGGCATTTGATGTTAACGTTTTAAAGACTTCCTTCAGCCTTTATTCTGAAGGATTTGTTTAGTTTTTGCACATCCTCCATTCAGAATTGTAAAGTATTTCTCTCTTTCTCAGGATGAGGCTGATATTCTTCGCTCGGCTCACCTGCAGAAGGAGCTCATCCTGTCTGCTATCGACTCTGTCAATGCGGATTCCTCAACTGGCGGATACCTTGTTTATTCCACGTGCTCTATTATGGTGAGTTGACCAATACAGATTCATTTATTTTAGTCTCTGACATCCAGTGTGCAGAACTTATCTGATATTTAATAAGTCTTGTTTTTTGCACTTTGGTAACTGAATAGTAATTTCAATAAAACTGCAATAAACTGTCATTTAGGTCTATAGATTAAAGGGGGAAAGAATTTTAAATGTCATTTTGGTGATGAAAGATAAGTTTTAAAGGATCAAATTAACTACAGGGGGACTTTAAATTTTAGTTTTATAAATGAAAAACTCAGTTTGAAGACATCAACTACCCTTACTAGAAAAGTTTGGGATTGGTATAATTATTTCATGCAAAATTAATCAAAGCGCAATTTAAAATAACTCTTCTGTTTTAAAATGAATTTTCAACAGCCATTACTCTAGTCTTAAGTGTCACATGATCCATCTAATTATCAATGGCGAAAACAGTTGTGCTGTTTAATAATTTTTGTGGGAAGTATTAGAGAGGATGATTTGATGAATAGAATGAACTTTGTGAATAGATGAATAGAAATCCTTTGTACCATATAAATGTCTTTACTGTCACACTTGGTTAATTTAATGCATCCTTGCTGAATAAAAGTCTATCTCTTTAAAAAAAAAACCCACATTATATTGACCCCATACTTTTGAACGGTAATGTGTGAAAATGACCAATTACTTTGTGGCCAGCAATCATAATACTTAAGAAATCATTCCCTGTCATGGCTTTCCACATGAGACTTTTTTTGGCCTGGAAATAATGAATACTTCAGGGGCCTGAAAGTGTTAGAATCTACAATCAAATATTTTACTAACCTTTTAGGTTTCCAACAACAACATAAATCTTGTTGGAGTTGGTGCAGCAAAAACCTTTTTTAATTGTCTGATTTGACATGGACTGACTCAGAAATTGCATTTTAATCAGCGCTATAGTGCAAGATTTAAAGGAAAGGTGGAAGAGATGGATGGAGAGTAATTGTATGAATCCTTGTCTGAAAACCTACTGAAATTTTTGGATGATTGCTTTTCATGTCCTCCTAAATATTCACATTTTTAAGTGAATTTCTTATGAAGATTTGATTTGACTTCCCCATAGGTGGAGGAGAATGAGTGGGTTGTGGACTATGCTCTGAAAAAGAGAAATGTTAAGCTGGTCCCTGCTGGACTGGACTTTGGCAAGGAGGGATTCACCAGGTAATGAGGCCTTATTGGAGATCAATCTACAATAATAAAGGCTGTACTCCCAGAAGTTTCCCAAAGAAAGCGTATTAAATAATGTACATCTCTTTTCCACAGATTCAAAGAGAGACGTTTCCATCCCTCTCTCAAACTGTCTCGCCGATTCTACCCTCACTCCCACAACATGGATGGATTTTTTGTGGCTAAGCTAAAGAAGCTGTCTAACACAATCCCTACCGCAGCAAAAGAAACGGGTGCGTAGTTATTTCCCATGATTTCCACAACTTGTTTATTTTCTATCTGATGTTAATGGTTTGAATTGATTTTTCAGAAAATGAAGTCGAATCTACAAAAATGGAGACTGCAGCCTCATCGGAGCAGATCCAAAAGCCAGAATCTAAGGAACAGAAGCCCGCTTCAACTAAAGCGAAAAGCAACATGGGCAAGAAGCAGAAATTAAAACAGAACAAATCTGAGACGCCCATCATCACAAAGAAAGCTGGAGTGAAATCTGAGAATAAGAAATCTGATGGTCCCAAAAAGGCTAAAATTGCCAAGTTGGATGGTAAAACTTCCAAAAAGGTTGATAAACCTTTCAAAAAACAGAAGGTAAAGGAACTGAACGGAGATTCAACGAAAGAGGTAAAGGAGAAGAAAAAGGGGAGCCAGTTTGAGAAGAAAAACAAAATGAAAAAGAAGAACTTGAAGAAAAGAATAGGGAAAAACAAATTTAGGAAGTTAAAAAACATCCTTGGACAAGACGAAAGTGGCCAGTGAGATTCATCGCTATGAATTGACATGGACCTGTATGCTCAGGACTGGGGTCCGTCAGTGGTTTAACACACAACTGGAATTTGAAACCTATCCCAGCCTGCTTTTGGGGACTCAAAGATCATCCTTCAGAAATGTACACAGTGATTTTGTGTATTTATCTTGCTTCTCAATACTTTTGTCAACCGTATTGCTTTACCGTGAGGTTTTCTTCAACCCCGTGGTATGTGTTATAAATGTATACTGTCCGTTTTAATGGATTTTGTTTTGAGTAAGAAACATTTAACTGAAATGCTGCAAAGGAATGAGTATGTGGTCTGTTTTCTTCCCTCATACCCAATTAAAGAGAAAGTTTCAAAAAAGGTATGTTGTCTGAAAAAGCAAAGTCTGAAACCTTAATGTACTTTGGTTATCGCCTTCCTTGGGAAGAGAATATTAACCTGAACTTTCCTTTCAGAACATAACCTCAGAAATCGGATCAAAAACTGTTGAGGTAGAAGTGAAACTTTCCTTTGAGCCTGAGTGCATCACGACTGCTATACAGCAAAGCCTATTGACTTCACTTTTCACTTTGCTTAGCTCCCGCCACAGAACATTTATCAACGCAAAGTTTTCTTCAGGTTCAAATGGCTAAAACGCTCAGTAGATGAACTTCAGCTATGTGTGATCTTTCTTCCCACCCTTTTGGCCCAGTGCCTGCGTAGCCATGGTGACGCACTTATCGTATTGTGCATCGTGAAGCCCTGAGCTCGTAACCTCTGAACTGCGATGTTTTCTCCCTGCTTGCATGAGATCCTTCGGTCTCCACAAAAGATGGCCCAAAACACCACAATTATCATCACTTGTTCCTCCCAGAGCTGTAAATTCTATTGAAATGAAGCGCGTGTAGGCAAAGCGTTCATTTTAATCACATTGCAGTGATTGCATGCAAGGAGATAATTTAAGGTTGTGCCTGAAGGGTAGAGGAAGCCATTCAGCAGGCCTATGGGTAAAGCGGTTTAGATCAGACTGGTTTGACACCCCACTGATTAAGTGGTATTGTAGAAGGATAATTAGGATCATCTGAACATACGATTGCAGGGGTTGGATCTTTAATAAGAACTGCTACTCCTGTTTTGTACTCTACAGATGAGTTTTCGCTTCTTGTGTATCTCCAATATTTTCACACTAACTTTTTTTTGTGGGGGGTTGCATCTGACACGCAGTGAAAGTGTGCACTCTTTTGTTTTTTGCAAAGTAAGCGCCTTACTCCATAATGTTGCAAATCGTTAAAACAATAGTCATATTATCGTAAACTACACAGTACACATAACACATCCCCAATTCAGAATACTTGTAAAACAGTAGGTGAAGTACCTGGATGACCTACTACTTCTGACGAGACTCTTAAGTGTGTTTCTAGTAGACTATCCCACGAGGCCACAGGAGAGGAGTTGACTTGGCAGTAAAGGAAAAGATGTTTTAAGGCCCTTCAAAAAGAATGGAATATATTTTCTTTCTCTTTGTATTTATATATCAATATAGTACAAGATTATCCTATTCAAATCAATATGATAAATGTGTTGGGTCAAAAGTAATCAAATAGTTGTCCGATTATATTTCCTAAAATGTGTAATGTAATTACATTAGATTACTGCCCACATTTTTCATCATGTAATTTACAATCAGTAACGGACTACAGTACTACTAAAAAATGGTCACATGACAAATGTATTACATCCAGATGTATGATTCATACAACTGACATACTATATAGAACATACTTTTTATTAGTTGCAAATACATATGTAAAAGAAGTACCTATCAAGAGATGCGATATCGTGTGCAGCCACAGTAATAGGGTCAGCAGAGGTTTTCTCTATTATATAATTTCCTTTTTAGTTTTTCTTGGTTTCTCCGCACATTAGTTGGATCAAAAGTGAGAAAAACTTGTTGAAAGAAGGTCCATATTACAGAGATTTTGAGGTGGGTTCTTTTGACTTGGGCCGGTGTCATGACAAATCGGGTCTCTATCAACTGTTAATTAATGATTATAAAAGTTCAGCCAAATTATATTAATTTAAGATATATCGTGCATAATAAAACAAATTGAACATTATTTCGTTCACTTGATAAAATGTTATTAGTTAATTAATAATAGCCTATTTAGTGAATAATGGAACATTCTTTTTTTTAACTGAAATATTTGGAGATTTAACACTTAAATTAACATTTAATTACATTAAAGATGATTGTGAATGTAGGGTAAGTGCAAATGTGTGCATAAACTAAGCTATTAGGCAAATCGGGTATCTGCATGCTAGATCATAAGCTAACTAATACAGACATTAATGGTCATTATAACGTTGTTCAAACATTTATCATAACATGATTTTGTAGGAATAGTAATCAGGCGCTAAAGAGAGTACCATAGAGTTGTAGAGGTATGACGTCACTTTGTCGACCCAATAGGATTTTCCCATAGGCTTTTGGATTATCGCTAAAAACAAGTGATCAACAAAAGTTTATGATACTTGCACGTCTATCAAGATAATTATCACAGATGATCACAACTTTTATGAATTTTGAAGCCTAAATGCAGTCACCAGAAGTAAAAAGCTAAAGGTACACCATGGTTCCACAAATTCAACGTCACCATAACTAAGCTTCCAACAACTCTTTCAGTGTTTATCTAAAAACATTTTCCCAGAATTTTTGAGTTAAGAGTATATAAGAGCACAATTATAAGCATAACGATGCTGTAAAAGCGGACTGAGCTTACCTTTTCAGCGTGATGACGTTTAATCTCCTCGACAGCCTCTGTAGTCTTTATTTAACCACTTGTTAGCAACCGCCTTTTTCAAGACATGTAAAAAATCACGAGTGGGGTTAAGTTGATGTATTTTATGTCATGGAATACAATGTGAAAGTGTCTTAAGCTCACCACAGACCTTATTTCCACCATTTAACCAAAAACCTATTAAGAAAACTCAGCAACTTCGGGACGGTGAAGCCGGAAGAAATTGCAATGCGCAATATGGCGGAATACGTCCCGGAGGCGGTACAGATATGGTCTCCAAGTGGACAGACTTTCCTTGAATTGGAGTTTGCCCCAGATTTGTCCACACCGGTAAACACCCAGCCCTAGCAATGTGCTAAAAACAAATCAAAAACCTTTGCAATTGCATAGCAACGCACTGGCAGTCACCCAAAACACCTTAGCCTTTCAAATATGTAAGTAAACAGTTGTTTTGAAGTAAAAACAGTAGCAGAAAAACAATTCAGCACATGAAAAATAACAGCATTTCATGGTGCATGGGGGTGTTGCCTATATGTAATTGTGCCATCCCATCCGCCCCTTTAATTTATGTTCCGCTACGATTCCCATTGCCTCAGCCTCTGTAGTGCATCTATGAGAATGTCGTGACTGTACAATTTGACCGGGTAGTTAATCCTTTTACAGCTGGGAAATGTGCCAGAGTCTTCATTATATCCTCCAGCTACCTATATCAGGAATGACTGCAGAAACGTGTAGGCCTACGCTGAAGTCTGTAACTGGGAGACGTAGCTGTCAAACTCAACTAAACCTTACCGCTCAGTGTCAGCCAGGGAATAGTGAGGCCAAAAAAAAGAAAGAAAAATCTACCATTCTTTGCTCACCATTTTTTCAAAAATCTTATTATATATGGCAGAATATTCCGGGTGCTCTTTTGTGTATGAAGAACGTGTTTTTGCATTCCACTGCGCTTACATTGTATTTGTATATAAACATTTGCATCTTGCTCAGCTTCTTGTGCATGAGCACTGAGTTTTTAACCTTTTAAAAAACTACTCATTTTAAATGTCCCTTAAGGGCTGTTCACAAAGGCATTCTAGGCTACTGCCCAGCTTTTTCCTTTGTTTATATATGTAAACATGCACTATGGACATGTTTGCCCATTGCATTTGCATCTTGTGTCTTTTTCAGTGTCTCGCACTTGACAATGTTCTAAAATAGCAGTGCCCAAAAAGAATGTGGTTTTGTATTCCATTGAACTGCTTTTCATAGACGGACATGTTTGACAATTGAGCTTGTGTCTTAGTGCGCATGACACTTATTCTAAAAACACAGTGTTAAAAGAAGTGGAACTTTAAAAAAAAAAAAATGCATCTCCAGCCCAAGCGTTTTTTCATTCCATTGCTTTCCATTTCACTTTTTTAAGGCAAAAACAACTTTAAAGGCTATAAGACACAAAACAACGGTCAGTCGCCGGACTGTCGTTAAAGGTCTGTTGGCCCAGTTTTTGCGGTGTGTTTCTTACCGTTGGCATTAGTTGGATCACAGTTGGTGGCTTTTTGGCCGATTAAGCAGGCTGAATTAGCGTTTAAGCCATCGGTGAGAAAGATCACTCTGATTGGCTGTTAAGCAAAGTAGTGCATAAGAAACAAAACGAAATCGACAAAATTCCAATGCGCAATTTATTTCATAACAAAATGGGCCCTAATGATGAAATTTGAAGGCCAGTTGATCAGCATTCATTATCAAAATAGTAAGCAAGCGCTGATTTGTTTTTGTTTTTTTATGGCTTGTATATCTGCAGAGGACAAATAGAGACTACTGCCACTTGCAGGTATGGAAAGTTATTTGGTCTCATGCAGGTGCAGAATGTACATGCCAGATGGTTGTTGGTTTTCATCTTTGTGGTGTGTTCATTCCAACTTTTTGTGCCAGAAGAAGATGACAAGATGGGGCAATACAGTCGGCTTTCATCACTGCTTTTTCTTTGATGTCGGCTTGGTGTCACACCTTCCACTTTCTTGACAATATTTTAGAAGTAAATATGTGTACTGTCCAGTCTGTTGGCTGCTTAGAATCCAAACAAGTGATGTCAGATTTGAAAATGAATCGATGAATTGATCCAAATGATAAAGTTATCAGTTTAAATTGAATGTAATGGCACCAGCGTAAATGACTCACTCACTCTATTTTAATGCAAAATATCTGGAGTAACATGCCATAAATGATATTCCCTCAAAATGTTTCTGCTTGCTGCCTGCAGCCCTTAATATGAACATCATAGTTTGTTGATCTGTCTTTACTCAATTTTCTCGACTCAATCTCACTCGAAACTTTCTGAACTTGAAAACCTTTATTTTGAATATAACTTCTCAGGGTCTGGTGTCCTCTCACCCACCCACACGCCTACACAGATGAATATGCCCACTCTTATTTCTCACCACACACACACACACACACACACACACACACACACACACACACACACACACACACACACACACACACACACACACACACACACACACACACACACACACACACACACACACACACACACACAAACACACACACACAAACACACACACACACACACACAAACACACACACACACACACACACACACAAACACACACACACACAGCTAGATTCCTACAGAACTACAGAAAACACACATACTCACATGTACCACCTTCGCCTCTTACTCTCTCTCTCAGAGGTGACACTGGTGGGCTCTAGCCATATCCTACCATACCCTCATTTTTCATACTTGTCTCATCCCTCTCTTTTCGCCTACCCATCCTCCTACACACCTTCTCTCTCGTGCTAGCGTTCTCTCTCTGTCTCGCTTTGGCTCTTTCTCTGTCTCTTGAGTGACAGTCAGAGAGGACTGTAGAGGCCAATTACTCTTCTGCTGTTCTGGTGAGTGTGTTATATAAAATAAGAGTACCTTCTGCTGTCTGCAAGAGGCAGACATGTCAACTTCTGTGTGTGAGTCTGCATTCACATCCCGCTTCTGGGATAAACTTTTTGAATCACCTAGAATATTTATTTGTATTAGTTTAGATTTTAAAGGGGCCTTATAATAGCTGAAGTTCTAAGCTCTAATTAATAGAGGTTTTCAAAGAATAAACTAACATACCCCAAGTGTCACTAGGGGTCCACAGAAAAAATAAAAGTAATTTTTTTTTCAAATATATAATTTTGGCTCTGTCAAAGTTAGCATGCAAACTTAAATAAAAACTGTGATACATAAATAGCTATTTAATTAATCCATTTGATTATAATTTTTATTATAATCAAATGGATTAATTAAATAGCTATTTATGTATCACAGTCACTTCGCTCCCAATTATCAGTAAATGTTGAAGAAAAAAAAAAAAGGATAGTTCTCCCAAAAATGAAAAGTCTGTCATCATTTACTCACCTTCATGTTGTTTGGTTACAATACAAACATTCTTCAAAACTTAAAAGCAGTTGCATGAACGATCATGAGATGAGCATCCTACTTAAATCCTGGAGAACTACTGGAAGCCTGCAGTAAAAAAAATATTTGTTATAGATGTAAGATTAAATCCATAAAGTGTAGGTTTTTTATATTATAATTATTTCTTGAGTGTTTGTATTTCCTGTCTGCTTTGATGCATTTTGTGAAATGCAGAATCTGGGGCCTGGGACATCACAGGGCCAGTATTAGAAGAAAAGGTTCTATACAGAACCTTATAGGGTTCTTTCGAAAACTTGATATATAGAAATAATAAATATACATTTAATAAATGTTTACAAAAAAAAACATCTTTCACGGTCACTCCAGGTTCCACCGGCACTTCCTCACAATGATCCCTGTCACCAGAGTACTGATCACCTGCTCCTGTCACCCATCAACACACCAAGCAATGCACTACATAAGCACACAGCTCAGCCTCAATCTTTGTCTGGTCACCAATACTGATACACGACTAAACCCATGCTCTACTTACCTGTGCGTTATCTACCTGAGAAGATTCTAGTTCCTGTGCTCCAGTTCCAACTTCTCCTCTCCAGCTCCTGTCTCCAGAGTTCCTCTCCCTCATCTCTGTGCACTTCCCATATCACATTGGATCTCACCTGTCACTGGCAACTGAGGTGTGTGCTATCAATATTCCTGCCCATCCTTCCCGTCTGCTTCACTGGCCGTCTGCTTCACTGGCTCTATGAAAGACAGAAATGGACTGTGTCATATTCATCCTAGATCACCTTTATCCATTGCATTAACATTCTCTATACTTACCTGCCTGCATTGCTCACTATTGTTTAAACTTACATCTATTCTCTATGAGAGTGCATATCGTTACAGAAGACGAGACCATAACAACTCACCTGCAGCATGAGCAATCCAAATCCCGATCCTTTACAGGACACCGTTGATGGTCTTCAACCACCTCAGTTGCCGCACACGGCAATCAACTACTATTATCGTCAGTCTCATGGTCAATCCAGCACCCTACTCTGATTCAGCAGAGGACTGCAATGGGTTTCTCATCCAATGGTCACTATCTCTGGAGATGGAGCCACAACAATTCCTCACTGAAAAGGCTAAAGTATCCTTCATCATTTCTCTGCTGACGGGATGAGCGCTCCAGTTGGCAGAAAGAATTTGGCATCAGGATAGCCCCGTGGCTTGCTTCCGTGAAGTATTTGGAAAATCTGTGGGAGATTCCAGTATTGGTGAGTAACTGTATCATCTGCAACAAGGAAATAGCTCTATTAACGATTATGGCTTACGTTTCCATACTTTAGCTGCTGAAAGCGGATCAAACAAGCATTTGCTCCTCACCACTTACTGTCAAGGGCTCAAGCCTAAACTGCGGCTGCGTCTTGATGCATACGATGATGCCATGGGATTAGAGAAATTCGTCCAACTTTCCATCAGAGTCGCTCATTATGTGCAGGGCTGTATGGAACACCAAAAGGGTCAGCAAGCCTACCCACTTCCCCGCCAACCAGAGTATGTCAGCTCTCCAAAACCAAGTGTGGAACACATGCAAGTCGAGTCAACCCGTCTAACTCAGGCTGAGTGGCAACATCGCCTGACCCAGGGCCTCTGCCTGTACTGTGGTGTTAAGAGGCATGTCATAAATCACTGCCCCATTCGTCCTCCTCATCCAGTCGTGAGTTTTGTAAATAATTTTAATTCTCATTTATCACCACTTACCTCGATTGTGTGCCTTACTGCCTCTGATGTCTCCATTTCAGTTAATACCCTCATTGACAGTGGGTCAGTCAGCAATTTCATTTCCGGGAAGCTCTGCCGCCACCTCAAACTCACAAGTACAACAAAGTCTGTTACAAGGTCCATTCCATAACGGTAAGACTGCTCAGATGACAAGTATGCTTCAATGTTGGACCAGTGTTGCTCCGTGTAGGACTCATTCATGTTGAGAACATCGAATTCCTGGTTCTGGAGAACTCCACAGCTGACATCGTCCTAGGGCTCCCCTGGCCCATCGAACACCATCCGATTCTGTCTTGGTCCGTAGGTGAAGTCCTGAAGTGGGGTGAGAAATGTTTCCCAACATGTTTCCCAGAATTACCTCTTCCCTCAAGATCACCAGTCAAGACTCTACCTGTCCTTTCCACTTCGATAGAGAGCTCACAAGAGAAACAGGTGACGTTCCTGCTGATTACACCCCGTTCAGTGACGTATTTTGCCCAAGACGAGCCTTCCAATTACCACCTCACAGACCATGGGACTGCACTATTGACCTCACACCGGGTGAGCCAGTGTCCAGTGGCAAAATATACCCACTCTCCATTCCTGAACAGAAGGCCATGCAGGAGTATATTCAGGAGGCTCTTTAACAAGGACACATCCATCCTTCTACCTCCACTGCTGCTTCGAGTTTCTTTTTTGTGGAAAAGAAGGACGGAGGCTTGAGGCCCTGCATTGATTACCGGGCACTTAACAAGATCACTGTGAAATTCCGCTATCCACTTCCCCATGTCCCAATGGCCCTGGAACACCTTAGAGGTGCTTCCATCTTTACCAAGTTTGACCTCCGAAGTGCCTACAACCTCATCTGGATACGTGAGGGAGACAAATAGAATACCGCTTCTGTGACCCCTACAGGCCACTATGAGTACTGCGTCATGCAGTATGGCCTGATCAACGCCGTATCAACTCCGTATTCCAGGATTTTATGCATGAAGTGCTTTGGGAGTACCTCCATCGTTTTGTACTAGTCTACATTGATGATATCCTTGTTTACTCTTGGACCTTGGCTGAAAATCACCAGCACGTCCTCCAACGCCTGAGAGAGTTCAACCTGTTCCGGAGAAATGTCTGATCCATCAACCCGGAACTTAACCCTCTGGGGACGGATTGGGTGGTACTGCCCAAAATTGCATACTTTTACAAATGTGTAATTATCTTAAAAACTATTAATGATAGAGAGGTGCAGTCTTTTTTGCAGTCTTCCTCAGATTCCGCTGAAAACAGTGATAAACTAACCCGGCTTGTATACACACTTCCTTGTTGCGCAATACCACTACGTCAAAGGCCAATGAAATTGATGTTGTTTGGCAGATTCACGAGCAACAACCATTGGAAAAATTGCCGATGGAGGAATATTTTTCTTACCCAATCAGAGGAAGGTTACCATGACATATTCTAGCAAATCGGAGGACTCTGTAACCTTGCAAAGGTTGGTACTATATACTATTACGCAAACAGCGTTGAGTGGCAGAGACGACAGAAAGCGAACGGACGCGTCGAGTTTAAACAAGGCTTTACGGAGCGAGAGCGCACAGAGATATGAGAGAGAGACAGAACAATTATAATATATATATATATATATATATATATACAGATACAATTATAGCATTATTTATTGTTTTAGCACTTTCATGATGGCAAAAACAAGCTCTGGAACAATTACTGGAGAGTGACGAGGAGAAAGCATTGCTTAGAAAATTCTAAGCATTCCTAAGAAAAACGCCTGGGACTATTTGTAAATAAAGTTACATTTTTCATTGTTCTTTACACATTTTATTTAACAATTACACATGTCTGTCAAGCAAAGGCTTTGACAAATATAATTTTTGTTCAAAAACTGTTCACTATTGTTGCGTGATGTGTGATTTCCAGAAATAAATGCCAAAAATCGAATTTATGTTTTTGAAATTCTCTAGTTTATTGTACATTTTTACTTGTACTTCCTTTATAAACATATTACATGGGTGCTTATGTTAGCTTAGGGTCTTCTGAATCCATAGATACCAAACACATATTTTTCCATCTCCATTACATATAGTTTATAAGCCCTAATGTAAAAATAGAGAAAACGGACCAAAAAGAGCTTAGTCCCCAGAGGGTTAATGTCTTGTTTAGTTCATAGCCATGTTCTGTTTTGTTTCATTGTCATTATCTGTTTAGTTTCTGGTCTGTTATGGTCTCTAATTAGTGCACACCTGTTCACTGTTCTGTTGATTATCTCTCCTTGTGTATTTAAGCCCACAGTTACCTAAGTTCAGTGTTTGTGGTTAAAGTTGGTATATGTGTAGTGTTCTTATTATTTGTAGGAATTAAACTCTTGTGCCCGCCATGAAAACAGAGCCAGGGTGCTTGCCAAAGCCCGAGCCCATCAGGGTCTGTTCAGGTGTGTGAGCCAGTGTCCTGAAGAAAAATGCTACCTATCAGGTTGTGCTACCATTACTATATTTGCCTTGTTTTAAGAATACGGTTTGGACCACATCACACAACATGAAGGTTATACTGGATTATGAAATGTTTCCTGGTCTACTATCCCCGTTAGTCTTATCCAGTTTCAAGTCGTCTCAGTCTCTGCTAGTTCAGACCAGACAATGCCACTTTATTTCCACTGGTTTAGGCAAGTCTCAAGTCTTCTTCGCCAAGCTCCAAAGTCACCTTTGTCGCCAGTGGTGCTACCTAGCTCCAAGTTGCCTTCGTTACCATTGCCCAGCTCCAAGTCTCCGTCAAGGATGTTCACGCCCCTCCTCCCTCTCCTTCACCTTTGCCTAAGCCAGGGGTGTCCAAACCTGCTCCTGGAGGGCCAATGTCCTGCAGAGTTTAGCTCCAACCTGCTTCAACACCCCTGCCTGGAAGTTTTTGGTATGCCTAGAAAGACCTTGATTGGCTGGTTCAGTTTTGTTTAAATGGGGTTGAAGCTGAACTCTGCTGGATAGTGGCCTTCCAGGGGCAGGATTGGACACCCCTGGCCTAAGACATCTAGTTCCTCTGCCTCACCTCCGTTGTCTCCCTTCAGCCCCCAGGCTCCTCCTTTCCAATCATCAGCTCTGCTTTGGCCTGTGGATCCCTCAGCTCCAACTCAAGCCTCTGGCCCCAGACTCCTCCATGACCCTCCAACCCATCTGCTCCAAAATGACTCAAAGCTTCTTCGGCTCCACTATGGTCTGTCACCCCTCAGACTCTGCCGGGCTCCCTCGTCCCTCTGGCTCCACCTTGGTCTATCATTGCTCTGGCTCCGCCTCAGACTTCCAAGTCTTCAGCTATGCCTCAACCCTCCACCCCTCTAGTTCCATTGTGTTCAGGCATACCGACTCCACCCAGTTCTGCCAAGCCCACGTCTCCACCAAACACGTTGTTTCCTCTATTGGCCGGGCTGTGTGTAGCACCTACACCTCTGCATATATCCTTCTGAAGGATCCCAGTGTTAGAAATGAGCAACTAAAGATCCCTGATCATTTCAGTTCAAATTTCACAATATGGTGTGATACGTTGCAGTGTGTGGATTGTTTTCTAAACTGTGTAATAGTGTAATACAGGTTTTGCAGAGGCTGTTATAGAAGGATGGGGCAGCACAAATTATATAAGACCGGAAAGAAAAATGTTGCAAAGTGCTGTTACACATTTAATTTGTGAATATGCAAGATAAAGGTAAAACAGCAAAATAAATTTTAATTATGACTGAAGGTGGTCAAATACCAATTTATGACTTTCTAAATAGAAAAACCATGACTTTTTGACAACTTGTATATTATGTGGTACATTTTAATTTGACTGATATCTGTAATTAGAGTAAATAAGCACTGTAATGTAAATAAATTAGATCTTGTAAATGGCTCTGTTGCCAGGTTCCTGCTGGATTGGTTGCTAGTGGCAGCAGCTGGCTGGATAAACCTGTGATCCTTCGCAGTGTGAGAAACTCAGACAGGGTACACAACCGTAAAAACACTGGTTTCAACCTGATCAAACACAAGAGCCCCTCTCTGGACGCTGATGCTTTTATGAAGCTAGAGATACCTCAGGGTGTGTGTGGTTTTTTGGAGACTATTATTGTGATAGACCACTGTTGAGTCTGTATGATGAGAGTTGGATCATAAATGAATCATATATTGTGTTTGTGCAGTGGTAAAGGGAAATAATTGTGTTAGGTTGTAACACTGCATTATATCAACGCGTTTAAGGTCATCTTTGTGCTTGAATTAAGTCAGTGGTTCTCAACCTTTTGACTCCAAGGCCTCCTTTGTCCACAACAATATTTGAAGGTCCCCCTAGCCCTATTTTTGTTTTTAAAACATTTATTTAATATGGGTATATTTTGTAAATAATAAAATTAACAAATAATTAATATAAATTAATTTCAGGATTCCAGAAGTTTTAGGAGCGCAATATTGTTCAGGGTTCCCACTCTCATGATTCATGATTTAAGCCGTTAAATCAGTCATTCATGATTTAACGGCTAAGGATTAAGCATACTGATTTTTTAAAATATATTTCCCCACAATTCCTACACAATAAAATATGGCATATATTTAGATTTTGTTAATTTACATTCCTTTTCTATGACTATAGGATCTATCTATTTTTGTTTTATTTGAAATAAAAATACAAATAAAAAATTACAATAATATTATAATTACGCTTTTTTTGAGAATTTATGAATTTTGGTCCCCATGAGGAAAACAGCTTATAAATCATACTAAGTGATGTCTCTTGAAAATGCAGAAAGTTTTCTGTGATGGCTGGGGTACGGTTTAGGGGTAGGGTCCCATAAAACATGAAAATCCAACTTGTGTGTGTGTGTGCGGCGTGTGCATGTGTGTGTAGGTAATTGTATCATGTTCTTGAGGCTGGGGGGAGCAGTAAGCAGATGGCACTGGCAGACTGTGATGGCACTCACAGACAGATAGAAAAAGAAAAGCAAAGATATTTCTCACAGTGACACAGTGATTAATGGGGGAAAAATCAAGGTTTCATATTCAATAAATGACCTATAATGCAAATGCACTTCAAAATGTAGCTTTATTCTCATGCAATTCTGATGATGGACATCGACCATAAGTTTAGGACTCAAGCATTTGCTTTACATGTGCGAATGACACAGGAACAGCAAGAAATGCCTCTTTCCTATCCAAACAGACATTGAAAGCTCTATATATCTCCTTGAGTTAAATACACCAAAAAAGTGTTGGCATCCTCTCAACAGACACAATATTCTGCCAGCCTGTGGTGCTTTTGGCAGCCAAAGTCGCACCTTGCAAACAGAAGGATGCAAGGGGACAAGAGATGGATGAGGAATGAATAAAGGAAGGATGAGATCATTTAAAGTAGAGGGCAGAGGAGGGCAACACCTGGTTGTGGTGCCCTGCATTTGTGTCACGATTTCTTTTGTGATGTGCGTGCATATGACGTCATATTCCAGGCAGAAGGTGGCATCCCCATGCCTGATCACCCCGACAACATCAAACACCCCCTCGATACCTCTGACATCATCCGAGAGGCATTAAGATAAGAAGAGAGAGAAAAGGGAGGGAAAAGAGGTGTGTGTGGTATGAGTGGAAGGGGGACGAGCAAAGCATATATAGATACCTCATGCTTACTATTAACATACTCAACAAGCTCACACAAACACACGCTGACATACAAACACCACTCGCATTAAATCACATTCCTGCACTCAGAGGACGGAAGAGAGAGGAAAAGGAAAGACAGGGATGCTCTTAGCAGGTGCCAAAAACTGAGAGAAACGAGAGAGGGAGAGAGAGAGAGAGGGATGGAACAGGACTAAAGCATTCAGTCAAGTTTTAGAAGATCCTCAAACTATTATTGGTGAGTAAAACAAAACTTTATCTTCTGATTTAGATGTGAAAATTGTGGAAAACAAATTTAACAGGTCAGATTTTTACCATGAATTTGACTAAATACTAAATTTTACTGAACTTGTATAACTTATTAACTATATATATATATATTTTTTAGATATATATCATTAAGACTTCATTACTTTATAAATGTGAAATTATATTTGGCATTTTTGCAAGGAATTATTTTCTGCAAAGCATATTGGTAAATCTAAAACCTGCCAGGAACATGTCCGGGTCATATTTTAACCCAAAATAAAAAGAATATTATATTTTGTTTATAGAAAACGAAGGAACTTAAAGATAAAGTATCTCTTTTTTTGCATTGTTAATCATATTATTTCATTATTTTTATGAAAATGTAGCACTGCCTCAAATTCTCATTGCCGTAATGCAAAAATAATAAATACTTTATTAAATCATTCTTATTCCTGTAATGTGAAAAAGTTTATATTATATGGGGTTTTTATACATCATAGTAGTAGTATTTGTTGTACTTTATCTTTATCCTGATTTAAATCAGTGTCGTTTTTGGTGTACTGAATTAAACTAATCTAATGAGAATAATTATTGTCATGGAAAAATACAACAAAAAAAAGAGGAGATGTATTTACATGAAAATGTCAACAGCAACAAAATCCTACAATGGCCTGGATTTGTCTTTTTTATTTTATCTTTTTTTTTAAAATATAATTAAAAAATTATTATTTAACATGTTATTTGAATGTTTATTTAATATTTAAATGCTATTTTATTTTGTTATTTATATAGCCTAAAACAAAATAGCATTGTGGAGTGCACTATAAGATTACAGTCTATCAGTGAAAAAAAATAACATAAAATCTTGTTGTGTACTCCAAGATGCTATTTTGTTTTATAATCTGTATCATTATAATAAAAATATCTGCATGTAGCTGAATTTGTTCAAACGTTTTGCAAAAAATGCATGACATTTACACAAACTAACCTCTTTCTGTGTTTTGTGTTTCTTTGTATGTACTGTGTAGTATTTTCTGCAGAATGTTTTTTTGTTCGTATTCCCATGGGTCTCTCTTCTTTTTCTGTGTTTGAGTGTATTCACCTAAAACCGTTCATCTAAATCCCGACTCGCATTAGTGGTGTATCCGGGGCTAATATCACTTGCACCATGCTGTGCTCCTCTGTATTTGTGGTGCTTCTAGTCCTTCTGGCCAATCCGGTGCCGGCCCACACCCGAACCCTGCACACCCCTCACAAAGCCATGCAGGTGGGCTTCCTCAGTACTTGTACACATATCATTTTAAAGTCGTTAACAGCCATTGAAACATATTTCCTATCTCTACAATGCAGGTCATTGAGCAGTTTCTTGAGCGCTACAATGACCTCTTGACCCTTGATGATCTTGAGAACCTCACGAGTGACCAGTCGGAGGAGCCCATGCAGACCTTTAGCTCTGGGCTGAAGGTTGCAGAATATCCCAAGTGGATTGACATACCTATGGAGAGCGAGAATGCCTGGCTCCGCCTCTTGAGGGGGGCTTTGGCCAATCAGAAGCGAGCTCCACCGGACCGGTTGCGGAGGGGATGGAATCGAGGCTGTTTTGGCCTGAAACTGGACCGGATCGGCTCTATGAGTGGCCTCGGCTGCTAATAATGAACTGAGAGATGGACCGAGACGATGAGATGACTGTTGTCCTGCTTAGCTTTAGGTAGAGGTCATTCCAAAACTCTTGTCTGGTCTGGGACCCTGTGAAAAGAGTTGTACATAGGTGGATAAATTCATTATATCGTGTCTTTCAATATACTTATTTTTACATTGGATTTAAAGTGAGATGTTGTTTAGCTGTATTTGTATATTTATTTCCTAATGAAGGAAGCAAAGTATTTTACTTGTTCCTTGAGATAGATGAGCTACACTGTCCTTCATTTTTGAAATTCTACTAGTAGTCTACTAGTGAACAAAAGTTTTAAAGTAGATGTAGTCTCAAAAAATGCATGATTAATAGAACGTAAACATATACTGCTCACCTTCTGTACTTTTAGCATGAATAAAATTTCTCCTATCATGTTTCTTTTTGCATTCTGCATGAATCTTAATTGCGTTCCCTGATCATAAAGTGTTTTTATTATGCTTTTCTAAACCGAGGTTGTTCTCCCACACACTGCAAATCAAGGAGTTCCACCTGTTTCTGTATAATTTATTTTCTTATGGGCTGCAAATATGCAAATTGGAAGAGTATGGCAGGATTTTCATCCTTAATTCAGTCTTAATCAGCTCGCATTGTTCAAGGACACGCAGGCTGACACACATCCACATCCTTCTGTGACAAGGAGTGGGAAGTCTATTAGTGGTGCAAGCTTTTTAGTTTTAATTAAGGAACTTAATAATAATCACGGAAACAACGTATTGAACAATGTGATGTACTATTAACAATCATTGTAAATGGATTAAAACAGCACTGCTCAACATTTTTCTTTTCCAATGCTGAGTCTCACATACATCCACAACCACTGAATCATTTGGGAACTGCATGAAAAATACCTTCAATTCTTAAGACTAAATCAGCCTGTGAAATGGATGTGGGTGTTAGGATTATGGCTTGTATGAGAAAAAATAACACTTTCTATGTTTAGCCATACAATCTTAACTTGAACTACATATTTTATAAGTAAAGGAATAAATTCTCTTTCTGTGAACTGAATGGTGTTATATGTCAGCCATAATGTATCTGGCGCTAACCATGCTTAAAATAATTTGGTGAATTAATCTGTTATGATGATCTCTGTCCCCTTTTCTATCCTTTATTTTTACAGTATATGATTTAATATAAAATGAATTTACTGGTTTTGTTGAACTACACCAAAGTGAGTATAAAGTTATGGTGTTTTTATAGGTGTTCTTCTTTTATCTGTGAAACTTTACAGGGACATTTCATCCAAAAATGAAAATTCTGTCATTATTCACAATTATATTAATGTCTTTCTTCAATTGAACACAAAAGATGTTATGCAGAATGTTGCTGAATTATGCAGAATGCAAAAGCACAATGAATGTGAATGTGCACCAGAACTGAGAATAATTAAGCAAAAATTACATAAAGTACCATAAAAGTAGCCCAAACAACATAAATGTACCTAATTAAGCTATGGTCAAAATTTACTTTTACTGGATGGAAAAAAGTGAATATTCTAAATAATTTATTTTGTGTTCAACAGAAGTTGAAGAAGACAGCCATACAGGTTTGGAATGACATGAGGGTTTATAAATTATGACACTTTTCTTTTTTTTGGGGGGGGGGGTTCC
Source organism: Siphateles boraxobius (assembly GCF_051911475.1). Lineage (NCBI taxonomy): Eukaryota > Metazoa > Chordata > Actinopteri > Cypriniformes > Leuciscidae > Siphateles > Siphateles boraxobius. The sequence continues at coordinate 13,982,412 of NW_027508722.1, forward strand.
CTTTAATGCAGCAGTTCTTAAAGTCCCCCTATGGTGAAAATCAAGCTTTTAATGTTGTTTATATGTCTATGTGGTGTTTTTAATATGCTTTAAGACAAACCATGTGTAAATTCATAAGTCAACACCATTGCTGAGTATTTTCTCCTTAAAACTGTAGTGAACCAAAGACAGTCTCAAAAACGTGGTTTGAAATCACAGGTGTTTCTGATGTCACAAACTACCTTGTAACCAATCACGTCAACGAGTGATCATCAAGGAGTGGATCTCTGAGATGGTGTGAGTGAGTGGAGGCGGGGCCAATTTACACATTCATAGAACCGTGTGTACTTAATGAGGCAATGGTGTAGAGTTACATCAAGCTATTTTTATCGCATGAAGAAATTTGTTTTCAAGGAAAAAACATTTAAATTAACGTTATTTTGTTGATCAAAGATGAGTTTTAGGGGACACAATTATTGACTACATTGGGACTTTAACCTTTGTGACTTAAAGGCCTCCCATTGTCAAATATAATATTTGAAGGCCCCTCATATTGCCACAGATTCTCTGTTTCTGTTCAAGAACTCTTAAGGCCTCAATATACTTCAAGCGAAATAGCCCAGCCAACATTTGTATGTGGGGCCCATATGGGTATGAAATGGGCTGAAATATGGGCCCTATTTTCTGTGGGTTCCATAATAGTCCCATGCTAATTGCCCATATGGATTTCATATAGGATTGTACTTGCCACTATGTGGGACCCAACTGGGCAACATCCGCAAGACCCATCTCGGTCCCAGCTCTAGGTGTGCTCTGTCTTCTTTGAAGTAGAAATTCTCCAGTTTATTCCTTCTGTTCAGTCCCTCGAGGTCGGACGTCCACGAGAAAAAACACAAACTCACTGGAAAGAGGCTTTATAGTAGAAATTGTGATTCTAATTGAAAGAGACACTGATACTGTTTTTTTTTTTTTCGTTTTAAATTCTGTAAAGCTGCTTTCTTTAAAACAATCTATTGTATAAAGTGGTATATAAATAAACATGACATGACTACTGGAGTGCTGAATTGCAAAGCTTGTGCTACGATCAGATGCTTTCTTTATGTTCTCATTACTGTCATTTTACATTTTATTTTATTGAAAAGAAATACACCAATGCTGTCAAAACTTGCTCCCTATGTATCCTCTGTTGCCACATAATCCTTTGCTAGTTTGTTTCTATGGTTTCTGTGTGTATATAGCCCTATATACTGTATATATGTATATACTTTGTGTGTATATAGCCCTAAGTTTGTCTGTTTGTTCTGGTTGCATTCTGTTTCTCCAACATGTCCTTGTTGTTCTGAGTATCTGCTGGAATTATGATAAAGCTGCTCTTTTCAAATTTTTGACAATATATTTAACTAACCACAATTAATTTTTGCACATTTTAAATTATGAAAATCATTCTTAAAGGCCCACTGAAGTGCCATGGAAGGCGCAGCTTTGTATGATGCTTTGACGTAATTTCCACTGATACAGGAAGCTAAGGTGGGACATATTGAATGGCTCCTCCCCCTTTTCAAATAGCCAGTAGCATTTAGTTTACCTCACAGACTGCAATTCGTACTTGACAGCATCATGGAAGCGTATCCGAGTGCTAATGATACGTTGGATTCAGTAGTAGAGTTGTGAATAAATTCTAGGCATTTAATTCTTCACCAACGTACAGTTGGAAAACGGAATAAAACTCGAGCGTTTGAGCAACCGAACACACATCTCCAACCTATATTCCTCCATGACGTGTCAACAGTTGCTTTCGCCAGGTGGTATTTATAGCATAGGGGACGGGACACTTTAAATTTTAGAGAGCATTTGATTGGACAGAAAATGTAATGAGAAGCTGAAGTCCACGGTGATGTCATAAAAATCTGTGATCCATTTAAGATGAATGAGAGACTGTTTTGAATGCTTACATCTCCTAAATGTGAATTTTGTCATTGTTTTGGAACACACCAGCTTAATCATAACCTTAGGGCTAAATTATTCTTACTAAAAGCTAAAATACTTAAATTTTGATTTCAGGGGGCCTTTAAATGCAGTTTTTGATTTTGACCACAAGATAGCACTATATCATGAGGCTTGAGACACTAGACATGTCCCGTCAGATCAGATCCTGGACTCTGAGCTCAAACAGCTATGCCGGTTTATGGTTAGTAGTTAATATATAACACCCTCACATACCAACGCACAGAGCTAAAGAATTATCCACACTGGAGAACAGCATTTAAGCAAACAACTACATGTCACCTGCAGAGTTCAACAAATCACAAACTGGTCGACAAGTCTTCCAGCTGAGGAGTCTTAGCTATCTGGGGTGAACTCAGCAATATGACGTGACAGACGTGCTGTTTGTGTCAGTCAGGATTACTCTCAGAAGCTTGTCTGATTCTGTCTGAATCATGTGAGTCAGTCGACGCAGAGTGAAGTGGATCGTGCAGGTCACTCCACAGGAGCACAAGATAGCCGCAGTGGAAAGGGTGCGGGGTCAGCCTTCGAGTGTTTGTGTATTTTTAGCCTGACCCTGGCGACACTCCAGCACATTCTCTCTGGTGGCTGGGGAGCAGATAGCAGGGATATACATACACTATTCTGAGGGGCAGTTGCTGAGTGCTCCCAACCTGTTTTCATGAGAAGAATCACTTAGAAATTAATATTATATGTACATAGAAGCATATACATTACAGCTACCCCATTTAATAAGTAAGTTGTGATGATTAAAGGGTGTGATGGCAATTTTAAAACTGTGACACCCCACTTCAATATCCCATGACGAACGCAGTTTGGCCTCTTCATCTCTGTGACCTCTGACCTATCATAAGAAGCCAAAAGGCCACAGCAGCAGTCACGACAGTCCAAAATTGTCTTCAGTGTAAACTCAGATGATCCTTAACACCATAGAGAGGACAAGACTACTTCAATTCAAAATAAAAAAGGACAAGTCTGTAGATTTGCAAAGTTAAAGATCATATCTTGCAAAAAACGTGCAGGTTTACTGTGAAACATTGCACTATGACAGCTAATTGAAGCCTGAATAATTTTTTTTTCCAATTTGTACTCATGCAAAGACGGAGCACCTAATCTCCTGGATCATGTCAGTGTTAATTACTAGTACAACCCTGTGATTAATTGCAGGAAAGAGACAAAGAGTCAACAGCTTTTAAAATAATTAACACCAACGCAAAATTTGACGGATAACAGAAAGATTATAATGCGATTAATCAAATACTTTGTGATGAAATTCACTATGCAAATTTATAAACCAAGGTATTAATCTACCACGTCACTCTCTGAAAGATTGTTCTTGTTTTAAACAGGAAATCAGTGTCCTTTTGATCATGTTTATCATCTGTTTCTTCTATCACTTTTCTGGTTTTCTTGGTTTTACCACGTGCATATAGATGCGCTGGTTAGTGATTCTGCAGGTACAAAGGCATTGGATTTCCTACCGATGTGAAGGATTCTGGGATTCAGGAATGGCTGTGTAAAAGGGAAGGGTCATGGTCTTTCCTGTAAATGTCACAGACTCACGACGAGGGCGATTTGATCCCCTGCTTCATCTCGCTCTCACTCTGGGACAGTTGCTGTTAGAAGGTCAGGGTGGACAGAAATGCTCAAATCAAATTTTCTTTTCTCTATGAGAATACCATTAGCAAACACATTTTATCCTAAATGTCTTTCTTTTGCAGGGTCAGTACACCTGCAAAAATAGGCAGTAATTGGATCGAAAGCTCAGGAAGTCTTCACCTTTTTGGTTTCCTTAGGATTGAACATGATGCCTTTGTTATTAATCAACGTCCCAAAACAATGTAACAATGTCCTTTCATCCATGCCAAAAGATTTTTTATTTTAAAAGCTTAGTTAAATGCAATATAATATACTACCAAAAAAGTTGCAGGAAATAGGCCTGGCCTAGCCTATTACTGAAGACATTAAACTTGATCTTATTCACTGCTAAATTTCCAAAAGGGACAAACTCTGAATATATCAGTAGTTGTATAATATGATTTAATATACTTTGATAATTTAATTATAAATACTTTATGTTAGCTTGGTTTCATTTGTTATAATTATTTGAGATTGTTTCATCCAACTTTCCCCCAATACGACCTTGACATTCTAAGGGGGCGTGGTCATTATTGCCTAAAGTCCAAGGAGGCGTGGCCACCGCTATCTCACCAGATATAAATTAACCTCATGCTGGTTATCCTTCCACTCACACCAAGTGTCAGGACGAACAGACGCTTCTCACAAACGGTAAATGAACATTCATACCAGCTTGAAATACACTTTGTTATAAATCATGTAATGAATTTGAGTGTTTAAATATGCAGCCACAGTTAACAATGTAGTGGTAGAAATTCTTTATTGAGTTTATAAATTAAATATTTACCTATAGCTTATACATGCACAGTTGAAAGTTTGAGAGAGATCGCGACAATGTTGCATGAAAACCAGTTGGTCAGGCCCTAATCAAAATGAGTTGTCAATGAGTAGGCTATAACGTTGTAGGCCTAAAGGGAAATGTTTGAACTTAATGCATTATGAACTTGTTTAAAGGGGCGTTAAGTTAACACTCAGTCTGCATCTCTAGACTTCAGCTTCGCAAGATCACAACCTGTGCTTTGTGCTTCGACTGACGCAATGTAGCTAGTCCAATAACTAACTATGATTGTCTTCTTTTTTTCGTTTCTTCAGAGGACACGACCAAATCAGGCATCATGGTTAAAGTTGGTATCAACGGGTAAGAACCCCTATACATAAAACTGTGACCCCGTTATGTTCCAGAAGTCAACATTTGTTACTTGGAAATGTTTGCTTGGAAATGTTTGCTTTGAAACGCTTATAGAAAAGCCTTCCAAACAAGCTTTATTTATAATACAGTAATGTGGCGTGGTGAGTAGCATACATGTAAAGATGCTAATAATAAATTGACTGAACCCCCAGTGTAAACTATAAATCTTTGAAAAATGTCAATGTTCTTACTAGACTGCTTATTGATTTTTATGAATGATTGGCGGGGGCGTCGGCTGCACAAGCCAGTCGCGAGCCAGTGGTTGGGATTGTGCCATCGCTGATGTCAAATAATGGCACGCTCGTTTATCTGTGTACTTTGTCTCTTTGCGTCACTTTTTACTCCAGGGTCAGAGTTTAGTTTGAGTCTGCGTTTCATACACCGGTCACAATGCAGTACCCAACAATCGTTTCATACACCGGTCACAATGCAGTACCCAACAATCAATTCAAGTCTGACTAACCAGCTGAAGTGTCTCTGCAATGGGAGACTTCAGCACCAGCTGTGACCTTTCCAAGCCTTGTAGAGTTATGCAACAGGACATGTGATCATTAAGCGACATGCTGATATTTGGGTCTATGCATGAACATTGATGTACACCAATGTTCATGCATGCGTAGACCCAAATATGTTACAACATCTTTAGTGTTTGATAACTGTCCTGCAAAGTTTAGGTCCAGCTTAATGTTACTTGGGTTAAGTTACACACAGTGTCTTACTGTTAACATTACTTTTGTAAAAATGTTAACTAAAACAATTGAGTTACTTAAAGCGGAAAAAGTAGTCCATAGCCTATTTTAGCTTTACTTAACATATTTGTTTTTATCATGCACCTTTTATAGACCATTACAACATTCCTCTTGTGAGCTTTGATTAACCTGAAGATTTAAAGTGGTAATTCCACTGATCAAACAGGACTTTATACCTTTGTCCTGTTTCTCAATTTTTACGGACTTCATGCAAATGTTTTGAAGTTGTACCTTCACCGTATCAGTAGGTCTTATCAGTGCAAAGCGATATGTACCTATGGTTACTGGTTTTTGTTGGCCTATTGATTTAAAGTGAAAAGTTTTCCAGTTGAAGAGGATTTCTTGTGGATCTTTCATGCAGTCAATCCTTATCTGTCTTCAGCATTCATATGAGTACCAAAATAGCTCACAATGACTGCTAGAGGGCAAGCTCTGACGCTCTGGCAAACTCTCTCTAATGCTTTGGTAGTATCATTTATCTAAATGATACTAACCGTACTTCAGGGTTTAGCATTGTTAGCAATAGAATGGCTTGAAGGTTAGGACACTTTCTATATTTGGTAAAAGGTGGAGCTGGTCACTGGCTCATTTTTTGACATGTGGGTTATAAGAGGGTCCAATCACTGGACTCACAAGGATAGGACATGGTTTTGTATTGACTGAGTAATGGCACATGTGTGCCATCTAGTGATGAGATGCAGAAAATTACTGTAGGAGATATTTGCTCTCTTGCAATTTTGGAAACATTGAAGTTTGTGTATTCTGATTCATTGTTATTGATTAGTCTTAATTTGTAAGAACTATACAAATGCACTTCCTTTTTAAATGTTGGGTTTGGATTATTATTGTCTTTGCTCACCAAGGCTGCATTTTATCTGCTCAAATGCAGTAAAAACAATGCGAGATTACAATTCAAAATAATGCATTTATACATTAATTTATTACTATGATGGCAAAGCTGAATTTTCAGCTTCATTACTCTAGTCTTCAGTGTCACATGATCCTTCAGAAATCATCATATGTTGATTTGGTGCTCAACGTTTCTTATACTCCTAGAAATCAGTTGTGCAGTTTACCATTTTGTGGGGACTGATGGGTTCCTTTTAGAAGTCTGTTTGAATGGAAGGTTCAAAAGGACTATTTAAGTATCTTTACTGTCTATTTTGATCAACTTAATGCCTCCTTACTTAAGTGATTTAAAAGAAAGCAAATCCTGTTTGAACTGATGTATACTGTAAAATGATATTGTTTGCAGAATTGTTCAAAGTGAGTTTATTTCCTCCTGTCTCAGATTCGGCCGCATTGGGCGTCTGGTGACCCGTGCTGCTGTCCAGTCCAAGAAAGTAGAGATTGTGGCCATTAATGATCCATTCATTGACCTTGATTATATGGCAAGTTCCTAACTTTGGTTTCTTCTCAACCTATGGTTTTCATGCTGTTTTGGAGTTTTATTTTACATTCAAATATTCTTCTCTTCACAGGTTTACATGTTCAAGTATGACTCCACCCATGGCAAGTACAAGGGTGAGGTTAAGGCAGAAGGCGGCAAGTTGGTCATTGACGGTCACGCCATCACCGTCTTCAGCGAGTGAGTGCTGTCCCTACAAACACTACATGCTGCATTCAGCGCTGTATTCATGATTTCTCCATCTGTGTCCATGCAGGAGAGACCCAGCCAACATTAAATGGGGTGATGCAGGTGCTACATACGTTGTGGAGTCTACCGGTGTCTTCACGACCATTGAGAAGGCTTCTGTATGTAGTCATTACGTCAGCTATCAAAGCTACTGTGCCCTTCCTGTGTCTGAACATTTGCTCTTTTCTGCTAGGCTCACCTTAAGGGTGGTGCCAAGAGAGTCATCATCTCTGCCCCCAGTGCCGATGCCCCTATGTTTGTCATGGGCGTCAACCATGAGAAATATGATAATTCCCTTAAAGTTGTCAGGTAAGGATATACAGTGGGATGAAACATTTAATTTACTTTTTTAAACTTTAAAAGAAAGCATATGCATTCTCCAACTTAACTATAAAAAATACTTTGGTATTTCGTGAGCTTAGAATTATACAGTTCTATCTCTGTTTAGGGTAGTTCTGAGATATTGAGCATCAAAGTTTTTAAATCCCTGCTGTTTTGTGAGATAGAACCTTTTTACTTGAAATACTAAAATATTTTTTGTACAAAAATAACACCACATGGGCATTAATAAACACCTAATGGATAAGATTTTCAAACTCAATTTCCACCAGTGGAGATAGAACCATATAATTCTAAGCTCACGATTTGTCTTAAATACTTTTTTTATTTTTTATTAACTCCATATAAAAATGTGTAGTTTTATGTTGCTTGCCAATGACTTGTGTATATAAAACTTTTTTTTAACTTGGTTTTGTTTTTTATTTAATACATGTTTATGATTTAAAATTGGAGGATACCAAGTTTAAGTAATTTAGATTTACTTATTTTCTACTCTGCATATCTCTACAGCATAACATTTCTGCCAATCATGGTTATATCCTGTAGGGGGTGTACTAAAGCAAACTGAGTTAACTCGGTTAATGAAATGCAGGGATTTTAACCATGTGTAGAACAAATGTTCGATCATGTTGATTTATTGTGACTGATTCCACCTGTCTGTTTTTCTAGCAATGCCTCCTGCACCACCAACTGCCTGGCTCCCTTGGCCAAGGTCATCAATGATAACTTTGTCATCGTTGAAGGTCTTATGGTAAGATTAAATGGCTTTCCCAATCTCACCAAAAAGCCTTTTGACCTAAGTGATTGATGCATCTGACAAATTGTTCTGTTCCACTTCCTTGTCAAGCACTACACTCTGCTCTTATCGAAATGCGTCGCTTGATTCAAATAAATGAGATGCAAGTGAAGCTTTGGTTTTATAATCATTCCCAGAACATTAACTCTCACCCCTTTCCCACCTCCTTTCTTTCAGAGCACTGTTCACGCTATCACAGCCACACAGAAGACCGTTGACGGGCCCTCTGGGAAACTGTGGAGGGATGGCCGTGGTGCCAGTCAGAACATTATCCCAGCCTCCACTGGGGCTGCCAAGGCTGTGGGCAAAGTCATTCCCGAGCTTAATGGGTCAGTGCCACCCTCCCATCGGTCCATCATGACTAAGACGTTTAAAGAACATTTTACTTTACCCAACATCCACTTTCACAAGTTGTTCGCACACCCACATTTTAAAGGTCAGAGTTAACTGACCTATTGTAACAGTGCATAGAAGTCTTGTGATATTTACTCAAAAGTGGAATGTTCTGTTAGGGGAAGTTTAGATATTTGATGTCCTTTTGGTTTTTGCTTCTCCTTTCTGCAGTCCAAACATATTCTGATGCTTGTTACTTCCTGTTTCAGCAAGCTTACTGGCATGGCCTTCCGTGTCCCCACCCCCAACGTGTCCGTGGTGGATCTGACCGTCCGCCTTGAGAAACCTGTAAGTTTATTTCCAAACCTTCGGGATAAAAATGGGTTCAGTTGAATGACCTCAATTTGACACCTGATGGCTTTCTCTTGCGTCTTCTGACTACAGGCCAAGTATGATGACATCAAGAAAGTGGTCAAGGCTGCAGCTGATGGACCCATGAAGGGCATTCTGGGATACACAGAGGACCAGGTATGCACAAACTGTCAAGGTTGTGAGTGTAAAGGTTTTGAAGTGCAGCATATTGATTTCTTTTTCTCCTGTGTGCAGGTGGTGTCCACTGACTTCAACGGGGACTGTCGTTCCTCTATCTTTGATGCTGGTGCTGGCATCGCCCTCAATGATCACTTTGTCAAGCTGGTCACATGGTAAGATACTGCCTTCAACTGCATCTAGAAAACTTCAGTATAACATGTACCTCAGTGACATGTCATAACGAATACTTGTGAAGAAAATGAATTTGAAAATCCATTCATCTTGAACAAACCCAAATAACTACATATTAATTCTAAATTACAATACAGCATGTCAGATATTTCCAAATCAGTCCATTTTTAATGCAGACTTGCTTTGTTCTCACTGATCTCTAGAGATTTATAGGCCTTTATGCCACTCTCCGAAGTGATTCTGATTGGTCTGTTCACCAATGACTGTCAATAGCAACTCTGTATAACTGACAGACCGCTCATCTGGGTATCAGACTCCGGCTCTTGAATGTCTCGTATCATACAAAATGCTGCTGGTGCCGTTTTGCATCGGTTCTAGTTATTGATTTTATATCGAATGCAATTGGAGTACTTCAATTGATTTTACTGTAATAGTTGTAGTTTGTCTTGCCAGGAGGGTTTGCACGCTGTATGATTAACCTTGTACGCTAAGATTAATGGTTTCGTGTACAATCAATATTTAATGTCCCCGTAATTACCCGGTGAAAATCCGTGTAATAAGTGGTATGACTGTATCCCTAAAGTGTTCATCTTCCACTCAAATTAATATTGTAACTTGTCAAGTAGCAGCTTTGCGTTGCTCGTAATCACACTGTCAGGTTTTATTGTGATAATCACATTATCTCGTAGCTATTATAGATATAACCATTGGGGGTTTATAAAGGGTTTATCTATCTATAGATTTTGTTTTTGCAATATTTTAAATCAAAATGCCCCTTCCAGGGGATCAACTTGTGCATCGTGTTGAATTCAGTTTCCCCACTTAAATGCATGAATACTACTTGGTTATTCATGTCCTTTTAACTAGTAATTAAGATATTTCTGACCCCACTTGAAGGGCATAACAAATGGTGCTTTTGAAACTCTTTACTTGTGTACTTTTTGAATGGGTCTAATCCATTCTCTTCCTTTCATAGGTATGACAATGAGTTCGGGTACAGCAACCGTGTTTGTGACCTGATGGCACACATGGCCTCCAAGGAATAGATGTGACCTTTCTGCCCTTTTTGATACGTGACCCACCATTTTCTCATCTGGTTGGATCTTTGCACCACATGCCTGGAAGGAAATTAGATGCTCAATTTGAAGACCAATGTTATTTTTATATGAAAACGCTCTGTTCTGTTTTTGTGTGAGGTTTAAAAATGGATGTTGACTTCAAAAAGGCTTTTCTGTCTGCTAAAAACCTGTGACGGAATAAAGTCCTCTGTTTGTGAGAAATGGATGCAAGCTGTTGTCTTTGTTTCATCTAGATCTAGTGACTTATTTGGGTCTGGGCACTCATTAAAAATTGTAAAAAGGAGCCAGCATTTTAATTGGGTTTTCAGGGAGACTTATTGCCATGGCCCTAGGGCTGTGAATATTTGGAGACTTCAATTCAAGAGCAATCCCCCCCATCTTTTATTCAATGTTAGTTTATTACAATCCTTCACAAAATAAGGGAGGGTCTCAACATAATCGGAACCCAAGTGGTCACAGACTCATTTGAAATGCATGTAAGAGGATTTTGGACGCTTTAAAAAAAAAAAAGATTATACTCCGGTCATGGGGAGAAAAACAAAGCTTTTCACATTGCTCTAAAGTTCACACTAAAAATTCTAAAGTGTGTTATTGCAGCACCAAGATACAGAGCTGCATTTAACACAGACTGTGTTTCCACAGTTATTAAACTTTTAGGGGTTTAAAAGAAAATCTCAAGTGTACTTTACACAATGTTCTTAAGAGTTTTTAACTTAGTTTTTGCATAGATGACGACAATGTTGTCAAAACGATCCATGTGCACACTGATTCACAAAAGACTATAAATGCTGTATTATGCTGATAGGCCAGTAGTTGGTGACATCACTGTCATGTTTTCACAAATGCGACTTGTAGTTTATAAGGAGATGATAAAGGCCCCAATGAAGCCTTCAAGTGAAATGATGTAGTTTTGAACAATCAGGCTGAAAAGTTTGTTTTGGGAGTTCAAACGTAAAAACACGAACGCACTGGAGAGCTGCTTTATAGCACGAGTCGTGGGTCACGTCTGACCTACACGAACTGAACGGGAGAAATTAAGCGGAAAAGATTTCCTATGAAAGAACTCAACTAATTTAGCAGTAGTTTACACAACGCTGATTTTAACTAAACTGAAAACTTTTAATGCAGTTTGGTCATTCATTTACACGACAACGACATTTCGGGGGGGTGGACAAAAATTTGAACTTTTGAAAACTATTGTTTTGTCACGGTGTAAACTACAAAAACGCAAATATCTGAAAACTGATTTCATACACATGCGTATTAAGTGTTCAGTCTATAGACGCGTAGTGTTTCTTTACAAAGTGACATCATGCCAGGCCAGTTTGGCAAAATTTGGCTACTGTTTTTTTGGCTGTTTTCACGGATCCGTGTGAACTGACCCAGGATCGTTTTGACAGCAGTTTGTACAAAGAAAAAACGTTTCCGTGTTTAGTACATCGATGCCATGTAAATGTACGTAGGCTACTTAGTGTTTCAACTACAATTCGACTTTATTTCTCAATTTTGGGGGAAATTTATAGAAACATCATGGAATTTCTTTTGCAATTGGGGCAAGCGGGAACGCAAAAACTATTCGTTTTAGTTTGTTCACCACTACAGAAATGTACCGAACTGTGACTTCTGCGTCTAAGAATTCCACTGACAAATGTGAAAAGGGTCCATCGAAAACTGAGCAACGCTTGCCTGAATAAAAATTCATGTGCTTTCTACAATTTCCAAAAATTTTACGTGGCGATTAGTTTTTTTTATGGAAGCTTGTTTCCGCCACTGAATAAAAAAAAATAAAAAACAAAACTTAGGCATAGTACAACATCCAAGGTTATGCATGTAGAACATGAAAAGGATAAACTTTCACCATTAACCTCAATTTTAAGAGTGAAAGGCCCTTGATCACTAGTCATTTTTAAAATGACATCACCAATCATGAGAATATGCATTTAAGTTTTATTAGACCTGGTCTGATGATGTTAAGATATTCTAACCTCTTACTGTTTTAATTAAATACAGTTTCCCTGCTCTCATGCACCCATCTAAGCACTCTGTCTATTAGTTCAGTAGTTCAATACTCTGTCCATTTGTGCATCGGGGGTAGTTTCCCATGAATAATGCACCCTGACATAGACATGCCATTATTTCACCTGATGGGCCTTTATGAAATATGTCTATCAATGTTATTGATGTGGGAGTAAGAACAAGACCAATAGACATTTCAACATTAATGCATTGCATTAGCATGGCACAGATTTACCAATGATGAGCATGGTGCTTTTTTTTTTTTTGGTGTACTTTATCAGTCAAGAGTGCATAACATTATACATCATATTAGAGTTGACGTTTTCTAAAAAAAAAAAAAAGCAATTTAAAATATTTTCATACGATTCTATGTCCAAACAATCATCTTATAACAAAATTAATGTTTCAGATGTAGCTGCATATGACTTAGCCTTGAGACATTCTAGGATTGTGGGATTTATGGTGCAGCTCATCCTTTTTGCGCGCGCGTGTGTGTGTGTGTGTGTGTGTGTGTGTGTGTGTTAACGCAGAGGATTTAAGAGACTTTAGTTGCTTATAGTTCAGATGGCTGTTATATTTGCACATTTCTTCTTTCATATGCAATGTCCCCCCCTCTCCCTCTCATCCACCCACATACACAGATTATGTCACTGCTATTAATCTTATAGCATCAACAAGTGCAGTGTCTGCCATGATGTTCTTCCATCTCACTAAAACATTTACGGCTCCCGTTGTCTATAAAAAGTAAGTTCCGTCTGTGGTATCCTCTAATCACAGAGTTAAAGTGCTGAGGAGTGTGAATGGAGTGAGAGAAAGGTAGAGGTGCGCATGAAGAGGGAGGTGCAGGGTGTTCAAAAGGATGGGAGGGTTACTGTTGAATCATGATGGTCCTCTGGCAGATTGACCACAGCGAAATTGATTCGCTCTTCCCGTATAAACAAAGAGCAACAGGAACCAAAGAGGCTTAAGACTGAAAAGCGAGCATTTCACTTTGAGATTAACTGAGAGTGGCAGACTGAAAAAGGCAGAGAGATAAACACAAGAGGTGGACTGATAAAGAGGAAGGTGAGTAAAAAACTTTCACCTCGTTCTATGCTCAGATGTTAGTGACCATAGTTTATTTGACACTTTAAAGCTGAATTATGTTGGACTCAGCAAGCTTCAGTGAAATAACACATCTCTCTTGAACAAATTTGTTCTATTTATTCCTCGTTTTACTGTTTTGTTTCCTTCTTGTTCATAATATGTTCCCACTATTTTCCTCCGCGAATATTTTCTAAGTGAGAATGTTTTTGGTAGCACTATACAACAAGCTATACATCAACACTTTTTATTGCAATAGTTAAAATAACAATGAACAATATGTTTACAGCATTTATTTATCTGTTAATATTCATTTATAATTTTAATGACATTTTTAAAATTAAAAGATGTATAATATGAACTCAAAGTGAACAAATGTATATTTATAAATATAAAATGTAATAAAATATCTTAAAATATATTTTTAGATTTGAAAATTATTGTTCCTGGTTAGTTCATGGTAGTTTATGATATCTGATATTAATGTTAATACACTGTAAAAAAAAAAAAAACTTTTTTAAAGTACAATCAATTTGGAAGTACAACTTAAATTACATTAAACTGACTCAAGGAGTGGTTAAAAAAAACTTGTTTTGAGGAGTTAAAGCAATGTAACAATGTCATAACTTATTGATCATATAATTTTTTACAGTTATATAGAACATTACTGTAAAGTGCCACATGTAGTAATTTCCAGTAAGTTACATTTCCTTTCATGCACTGTGAACTAACATGAACAAACAATGAGTGACTTAATTTTTATTTACTAATATTAACAAAGATAAATAAATACTGTAACAAATGTATTGCTCATTGTTAGTTCATGTTAGTTAATACATTAACTAATGTTAACGAATGAGACATTATTGTAAAGTGTTACTGTTTTTCTAATAACTTGATAACATGCTTCAAAAGTCACATTTCTGTAATGTGCAGTCATACTTTATACAACAGAGGATTAATGCTTTGATAATATTTGTCAAAAGCAAAAAAAACTTTTGAAATATTTAAATTAATTTAAAGAGAAACAAAGTATTAATTTGGAATCCTATTACTTTTACACAAAATCATTTTGGTCTTACGGTTTAATGTTAAGAACATGAGCTTTAATACTTATGTTTGAATCTCCCACTCTATTTTTCCCAGATTTGTTTGATTTTCATGTAAGTCCAGCATGTTAGTTGAATGGATTTCATCAAAGCAGCACTGATGATGTCTTTCTCTGTCTCTGTTAGTTCATGTCTAAGAGAGGGAATGGGTCATGGATGGGGTCTGTCCCGTCCTCCGTCCCTCATGCCTTCCACTCACAACTCTCTTCATCCACTGACCTCAGCATAGCCATCTTCCTCATCATCACGGGTCAGTGACCTGTTTCATCATTATTAATGCTTCATTAGTATTTTTGAAGATATCTTTAATATTTTTAATATTTTAACAAATTAACAAATTTTGCAAGACCACTATTAAAAATGCTTTTTTGCATCACAGATTATTATCAGCATAACAATGTATGCCCCCATTTAGCAGACGCTTGTATTCAACGCGACAGTAATATTGGACACATGAACTGCATATTAAAATCTATTTATACTATAAAATTAATTAAAGTGCCCCGTTTTGCTTTTTTAAACGTTTTAATTTTGTTTTGGCGGTCTCCTATAATCGGTTTACATGCATAAGGTCAAAAAACACTTTACTTTTCTCACTATATAAAATGCAATACCTCTTTTCTCACAGTGTCTGAATCAAGGATTCAGTCTCTCTAAACTCCTCCTTTCTGAGAACCTTCTTTGCTCTGATTGGTCAGATGGCCCATTCTGTTGTGATTGGTCTACCACTTACAGCACTAAACACCCATTACCATTTCTGAATTTCAGCCCCGGAGGCTTCCTCAGTGGATATGCTTTAACAGTGCAAAAACCATGCATCTTCTCGACATGCTGACTGACAACACAAACCAAACTCTTTCAGGCCTCAGCTACAACTACAGTGTTTGAAGCAGGGCAAAGTAGTCGTTGATTGCGGGCAGCCAATGAAGACCATAGCAGAGAATGTCTAATAAGGGGAGAACTTAGTAAACTTCCGGCTTCTGAACTGGTTGCAGTTCCACTCTGGTTCCATATGAGGGCGCTCACAGGACGAGTGCAGAATGAATGGAGGTCTATGGAGCTATACCCCTCAAAATCCACTTTTCTCAGGATATAATTTTTTGTCTAGTAATTTGAATGTTGTATACGAAAGGAGATGCAAAGAAATTACACATTGCTGAGTGTTAGATATTTTAGAGTCACTAATTTGCTTTAAAAAGTCTTTTAAAATGTCAATGACGTCATACACATCATATCGACCAGAGATGCTGCTTTACGGCAATCCTTCAGTCACTTTGGTGCTTTCGCGCTCTGCATTTTCTCTTCTCTCGAGGCATCGACAACACAGCTGACACAGGTAAATACAGGTGCTAGAAGCGTTTTTGTTTTGTTGTTTTAAAAGACCACGACGAAAATACACACACACATTCTGATCCCGCTTCGGATGCCACGATGCCATCAAGCGGTATCTCTGGTCGTAACCAGTCCTTCACTGACCAATCAGCGTTCATTAGCAGAATGCTAGCGTGTTATGGGCAACAACAACTCAACCTGTAAGAAATCGAAAGGACATAAGTACTCGTTCATTCAGCTTTCGACCTATAACCCATGTTGAACTTGCAAAACCTACAATCAAATCAGAGATTTCTGAACGGCAATCGGCTGAAAGAGACAAATTTAGCCATCTAGCCCCATAGACTCCCATTCATTTTGCACTCATGGGCGATCGCCCCCAGTGGAACTCTGGTGGAACTACAACCAAAATTCGGTACAATAGGACTTAATAGGGAGTGGCCAAGCTCTCCGTAGACGGGCTCTGACTATAGGCTGGCATTATGCAAATTATTGACAAATTTATGTAGGTTTGTGCAGGAAGTGAGTCTGGAATTACTGAAGACTCAATTCAGGTAGTTCAGAATCAGAATCTACATTTGTCGTGATCTTTTGAACTTTGCTGACCTTTACATTTACAAACATATATATAACACACTAGATGAAAGGTAAGAGGGACTTTAAGAGGTACATCAATAAATGGTAACACTTGACATATATCATGTTTTGTTGATAGGTTTTTGTAAAGCAAGTGTTTTATGGCAGTGTTTTGGTAACTACTACTGATCTGCAGTCAGAACCTAAGCAATGTAAAGACACCTGCCCTCTACAATCAATACACTGATTTGCACAGCAATGACACAGCCATTTAAAAACTGCAGTGCAACCAGAGGGGTTTACATGCAGCAGATCTAACACAGTTATGTTTGTCTTACAATGGCTCTGGGTTTGGAAGGATCATATGTATTGGTGTGCTTGTATGAAAAAATAATCTGACCGTAATAAGATAATATTGATAACATCAATTCCACATTTTTGCTCCCTGCAAAAAAAAAAGAAGTAATTTTTCTGTACACAGAACATAGAATTGTTATGCTAAAAAAACATTGGTTCATAGATTGACTAAAAGTGACCTTACAATTAAAAAAAACATAAATTATGCATGAATTAATCGTTTTTAACTTATAAAAGATTTTGTCCCATTAAAATATATATTAATATTTTATTCAAATTATTTATATTCAACAAAACTACAAACCATTTAACAATCAATCAATACTTAGCTCACAATATTTTTTAGCCTACTGCAAAAAAATAAAAATAAATTAAATTTATAAAAAGTTATATATAGTTCAATGGAAAATCATTTAAAATAAAATAATTTTAATTCATGACATAAATCACTTTATTCTATAAAACCTATTTAGTTTGAATTCATTTTAAGTAACTACATTTAAATAATAAATATTGTTTTGTTTTGTTATCTTAAACCCCCAAAATGTCAGGTGGTGCAACTGTCCGAACAAATGAACAAACTAAGAAAACTATTTAAAATGGTGTCTTAATAATAAAACTAAAAACTAAATACTATGCATCATTTTCAGGTTTGAAACCTTTCATATAAACAAATTGTATAAATATCACTAGTTTTAAAGCTGTTGAGATAATTGAAAACCTTTTGTCCAGTATTTTGTATATCCTTAAATATCAGGGTGGCAAAACTGCAAACATGGCTCTTTTATTATAAATTGACAAGTTAGTAACAGTAACATGATAATGCATCATCCAGAAGCGAAATGAAGTGAAATGGTTTGTAGATTTCTCTCAAATACTGGTAAAAACGGCTCATTTCCAGTATGGGTAAAAGTTGGTACAATTTCCATGTCAGGTGGTACAAGTGGCCTATATATACATAGGCCTACAACTGGTTGTACGCCTGACATAAAAACAGTCAAAAAATGAATTTAAACACTTTGAAATGTTATTTAACAATTGAGACTTGCATGTTTAAACACATTGTTCATGACTCAAAATATGCATTACATCAGTTTTGTACATTTTTGTACATCATTTGTCGATGACCCATATAGGCCTATATATATATATACACTGTGTGTATATATATATATATATATATATATATATATATATATAAATTTTAAAAACCTTACTGTAAAATGACATGTATTGTCCCATTAAAAACAAATATAGGCCTATATTTTTAATATTAAAATGATCTATTTCATTTATTTCTGGCTTTTTTTATTAGGTCTACCTTAAATATAACTGAACTTTTGGTCTGTGTAAGATGACGGTCGACACTAAGATCTACGTTTCTGTCCCAGGTGTGGTGTCGGTGGTTGGGAATGGGCTGGTTTTGGTGGTTTACGGTCAGAGGAGAAAGAAGCTCAGAGCACACGAGCTGATGACAATCAATCTGGCAGTTTGTGACTTCGGCTACAGCCTGCTGGGGGCGCCGTGTCTCATCATCTCAAGGTAACACCACTGCACTGACCACAAGTTTACATAGAGCATGGTTAACATGTATGAACCGTGGTTAACTAGTGAAGGGTTTCACTAGTTTGTTAGGCATGGCAATAGTGTACATTACAAGTATATAAAAGCCCTCTTGACTTAAGCCTGTAGTAGTCTACGACATTGTGTGGATAATGCATCACTCGCTCTTGTTATTATCCGTGTGAGTATCAATCAAGGTCAAAGTATTAAAGTTAAAAAAGAAGATTGACAGTCCGAATATAAGCCATTGATGACGCTATTACATAATGTAGAACATCTATGCAAGGAATAATATTGATCTGATTTGACTTTAGAGAGGATTTAACAGGGCATCAGGGAAAAACACTTTAGATGTGCTTTATTTTTTATTATTGCTTTATTTAATTCAAATCTTTATACTTCTCTGAATGACAGGATTTTGAGGAAAAAGAAAACAAAAAATCCTAACACTATCGATGGAATTTGGAGTGGATTCTTAAGGGGCCAAAAGGGTTTCACTTTTATGTTGCTGTTAACGTTAAGTTCAGACGACTCCGCCTGATGAGAAACTTGTGTTAAAGAGGCAGCGGAACACCAAAACGTTATGTTTATTGTTTTAACTAAAGAATATTTCGGCTAATATAGGTAAACTTAACTTAGGCTACTCATCAATTAATAGTATCACCGTTACGACAGCGACCGGCTTAGAGTCAGAAAAAGGCAACAACAACAACAACAAAAGAACATTCTGACGAAAAAAAGGATAAATTATGATGGTTTGCTGTTAACATTATCTGAAAACATTTGAAAATGTTTGTTTTACATAAAATATAAATAGTATAATAACCTTTTTGGAGTTTTCTCTTTTGTCGATGCATTAACTGCCACAGCCACTTCCATCGAGTAGCATACAAGAAACCTCTCTTGCCATTGGTCAGTATTTCGCGGCCAAGTTCACTACTGTAAATGGATTTACAGCAGAGAAGAATTATAGTAGTGACCATATATTTTCCCGTAAAACCCATAATCAAAAAACCCTAACCCTTTCGATGGAAATTGGAGTGGATTCTCAAAGGGCCAAAAGGGTTTCACTTTTATGTTGCTGAAAGTATTTTTTCCTCCCACAAACCACCAAAACATGCCCTCAGGTGAAGGAAAATATATAAATACTTATGTGGAAAAAAAGAAGAGAAAATAGAGTGTGTGGGAAAAAAATCATCATGCCTGACTTTTTGGCTTGTGGACTTGTATAAACATACAACATAACCACAGTTTATAAAAAAAAACTTTTAAAGTGTAGTCTTAGAGAAAATAAACTGCAGAATCATCACATCTGCAGAATATGAGCATATTAAATAGTTCTTATGGATATTTTTTGGATTTGCTGTGCTCAGGATTTTGTTAGTGCTCTAATTTTTTTTTTTTCTGCTTGTCTCTCTTAGTCTTTCCCATGCATGGATTTTCGGGGAAACGGGATGTATGTGGTATGGGATTCAGGGCTTTGTTTTTGGTATTGGGTCTCTCATCACCACCTGCCTTATCTCCCTCGACCGCTGCTTCAAAATCTGTAGCTTTCGATATGGTAATTCTCACTTTTTTATAGTTTGTAGTGTCTTTTTTTTTAGATTTTCAGTTTTGTACATTATGATTTGAATTCTTAAACATTACTGAGACTTGCAATTAAGGTACAATTAAGGCCTACCCGGTCATTCGTTTCCACAGCAGGATGAAAGTACAGAATTTGTTTGTCCTTGTTGGACAGAAGAAGAAAAAAGAGCAACCTCAAATAAGAGCACAAATCAAAGTATTAGTATAATTGCCTTAATATTACTGAATAGTTTGTATGATATTAATAGGTTACTTATCTGTAAGAACGATATTACATAAGCACAATGCCACTTAGTCAAAGTGGAATCTACAATGTAATTATATTAAATAAAATTTTTTTTACCGAACTATTTTGATCAGCTAAGTCAAGTACATTTTTCAATAAAAAAATAAATAAAATTTAACATTTTAGCACTTATATTTTCTCAGGCAGAGAGAGAACAGCAAATTCTGAGAAAATGAGATCACTTAAGCTGATTTGTAATTGAAGAAATTTATTTCGATACAATTGCCATAATTACAATTTGAGTCCCTAAAAAGTATAGCATCTCATTGCACAAAATCAACAAAAAGATTATAGTTGTCATTTATGCCTATTCAGTGCAAAACATAGATTCATTTTTCTGATGGATTGCGCATCTTTCAGCTAACAGTATCATCAGGCTGGGACAATCAATACAATAATACATTTCAGTCCTTTGCAGCAACTATGGAGCCATCTAGCAAGCTCTTAGATGTTTATTAATGAACCTTTTCCTTTGTCTCAGGTCAGTGGATTGAAAGAAAGCATGCCTCTCAGTCTGTCGCTCTGGTGTGGATCTATACATTGTTCTGGGCCTCACTTCCGGCATTTGGGTTTGGTAGTTATGGCCCGGAACCGTTTGGAACCAGCTGCACCATAAACTGGTAGTGAACCATAGCCATTGGTAACTCAGTAAAGCGGTTGCTAACCAATTCCCCAGTGATCTGTTGGTGTTTTCAGAATGCATTCACAAGGGCTTTCAAAAGACTTTCACTTTTAAGCAGCTGAAAGTTATTTTACCCACAAACCAGAGCATATGTGTTGATGTGTTCATGCATTGCTTCCTGTGGCCTCAGGTGGAGAATGAAGTCTTCACTCAATGATAGAGTCTATATTTTCCTGATACTGTCGCTCTGCTTCGGAGTTCCCACCCTCACTATCATCGTTTCATACATTGCTATCCTCATCAGGGTGAGATAAACAGAGATATTATCAATATTAAATGGATTATAAAACACTTATTTGAAGCTAAGATGATTTTACCTCATTCTGATATAAAAAGTGTCATGTTTATTTGACAGTTAACTGCCATTGCCATTGTTGACTGAAAAAGCGTTAAGGTGAATTGAAGTGTTGCTACAGTGTTGTGTGATTTCAGGTGTATCGGTCTGGCCGCATATTGGCTTCAATCCCTTCTTCAAATGTCACTCACAACAGCAAAGATCTTCGGCTGACAAAGGTACAAGCTCTAACCGATCACCCAGAATACATTTGGAAAGGACCCTCTTCTTAGACATAACTATTTTACGTAACTATTTAATGAGGTGGCGATTTTGTAAGTATTCATACTATTTGATTTGAACGAAAACATACATTTTTCAGGAAAAAAAGTAATTATGAAGGACCACCCCTAAACCTAACCCTTAGTGGTGTGTATGCAGGTCGTACAAAAATATAAGAATGAGATTATACGGATTCATATGAATTCACCACCAATTGGCCAAAACGTATAGGGGCCTAATAGTTATGAAATGACAAGAAAGCGTATTGGTTGTTATTGTTCACAAATAAAATAAAATAAATAATAATAAAAAATTGTAAAAAAATATATATTTTTTTTTTAAATACTAAAATTTATAAATAAATAAATTACTGTAAAACAAATGGAGCTAAATTAAATAAATGAAAAAAGGTGAATGGCTACAAATTAATTTTAGTTTTTGGTATACCTTGACAGCCTGCTTGCTTTAAAGTTGGTAGGAAATTAGAAGTTGTGATTTTCTGAATAGCAATAACAGTAAACTATGCTGAGAATTATTTTTTAATGATAGCAGTTAGCACAACTTTGACGGTCTTGAAACACTAAAAGATAAATAAATACATAAAAGGGACAAAAACCAAACTAAATAAAAAATACTACCTTAAAAAAAACTATAAATAGCCCTGCTGATTTCATAGGGGACATTATTGGCCCCATTTATCACAGGTCACGTACAACGGATGTCTCCCTTAATTCTGGCCCTATTTTACCACCCCATTCTTTTTCATGATTCACATACAATTTCTAATTTCCTTGTAGTATACAGTTTCTGAAACTTTCTGTTGCAGATAGCAGCAGTGGTGTGTTCCTCATTTCTGATAGCCTGGACTCCCTATGCGATTGTTTCACTGTACTCGGCTTTAACTGCTAGAGAAGAGCACCTCGCGGAAGCCGGAGGAACGGCTGTCCCGGGAGGAATTTCAGGAACAGCCGTCGGCCATGGCGGAGGCTTCTCTGATGTCTTTGGGTTTCCCTTCCTCATGAACTGGACCTCTTCAGAACATTTCGGAGATGCTTTTGGTACCTGGAGGAACATGACTTCAGATCATTCCCATTCAGTAGGGCATCATGGATCCAGTTCAACTGCGGATTCTGCACATGGAGGAATGAAGGAACACCGGCCACATCTTGTGTCCATCCTGAAGCCAGAGGTCACGCTCATCCCTGCTATGTTTGCCAAATCCCACTGCATGATAAACCCCTTCATATACCAGATCATGAACCGCGACTTCAGGGAGGACGTCTATGATCTCCTTTGCTTGAGAGGAAAAGATGGAGAGAGAAGGAGAGGAAGGAGCACAGATGGAAGTGATTCTGAAGGTCAGGAGCTAAATGATTAGATTACTATCTATCTATCTATCTATCTATCTATCTATCTATCTATCTATCTGTCCGTCCGTCCGTCCGTCCATCTATCCCTCTATCTGTCTATCAACCCGTCCGTCCGTATATCTATCTATCTATCTATCTATCTATCTATCTATCCGTCCGTCCGTCCATCTATCCCTCTATCTGTCTATCAACCCGTCCGTCCGTATATCTATCTATCTATCTATCTATCTATCTATCTATCCGTCCGTCCATCTATCCCTCTATCAACCCGTCCGTCCGTATATCTATCTATCTATCTATCTATCTATCTATCTATCTATCTATCTATCTATCTATCTATCTATCTATCCGTCCGTATATCTATCTATCTATCTATCTATCTATCTATCTATCTATCTATCTATCTATCTATCTATCTATCTATCTATCTATCCGTCCGTATATCCCTCTATCCCTCTATCCCTCTATCTATCTATCTATCTATCTATCTATCTATCTATCTATCTATCTATCTATCTATCTATCTACGTTTCTATTTATTTAAATTTCTCTGTATTTTTCTCACATTTCTGTTTCTATTTCTGTATTTTCCACACATGCAGGTCATCGTGGAAGCATCACTCTCTCTTATATTCACAGCTGGAGAAGAAGAAGCACACCTACAAGCCAGCCATCTGGGGAGCGTGTGAAAAAAGATTCCTCTCGGAAAAGTAGAGGGAAGAGAGGGTCCTGTCAGGACAATGCATCAGTCGGGTGGGCATCCTTGGACACTACAAACTTAGATACACAGGCCAACTTAGAAAGAGAGAGGGGGAAGCAGGTGGAAGGAGAGATGAAAAACGATTTAGAGAATCCACCAGCTTGTTGATGGGTGAGGAGTGATGCCTGCTGATATCTAAGACCGAAACAGTAGTTCTAAATGCAGTTAGTTTGCATAGCTCAAAATATATGTTTTTTAGTTAAAATATAGTGGGTTTTTTTCTATAAGTGTCATCCAGTGTGCGATTTTACGCACTAATGCACTCATTCAGTTTCACTTCTTCTCTGTTCTTTGACACATGAAGCTCGAGTAAGTATTTTCATATTTATTTTGTCCTTTGTATGTTTATTATGGAATCCAATGTATTTATTTATTTATTTATTAATCTTTTGTGAAACCAAATATTTTATGAATTTACATATTGTATTTATGTTTTTATATAGGCTCGTTAGAGAGCACTATCGAGTCCAATGTATTGCAAAATACTCTTTCTGAATAAATGTGAAATGTAAATAAAATGTACAACAGTGAAAAGACTTTGATATGTTTATTTTGTAGTTTGCAAATTAAAAATAAATAAACCAGAAGCCCTATAAGACCCAATGAAGTAGGCTACAATGGCTATTTGTTGCAGATTTATGACGTCAGCGTTGCTTTGTTAATATGATGCATGGGGTAATATGTTTTTACCGTAAGTGCCCCTCTAGAGCAAACACAGGAGGGGAATAGCATACAGACAGCTGTTAGTCGCTTTCGAACAGTGATATATTATACATAAATATTCGTTTTCGTATTTCATCTACCAAATATTATTTTGCAGCTCTGGAATATTCAAATACTCAGACAAGAGGGGACAGATACTGCTGATGTTACGGTAATGTCCGACAGATTCTATTGACTGGAGCGCTGCAGAGACTCGAGCACTCAAGTGTATTCAGGTTTCCAGGCAGGGAAGCCACAAGACATTCGTTTGGACCTATTTTAAATGTATTTCGCTAACGTTTTTACAATATACTTTGCTTGTTAGAATAGAGCTATTGCGTGCTTCTGTAATTACTCCACATTGTTGGCTTTTATCGCTTGCTGCAGTGAGAGTCGCGTCTATTCATCCTTACTCAGCATTCACGCACAAGCTGTAATACTCTTATCTCCTTACATAAGGCTTTAACGAGTTAAATGTGGACATTGCCGTGTCACTGGGTCGTTAAACACTATTGACTTTGAAATCAAGCCGTTAATTGTTTTGAGGTCAGACTTTTGAAGTCAGACATAGCTGGTGTTCATGCCCGATCTGCAGCGCTTCAGTTTTCCGTACCGTAGCATGAATTCACCTCTCCATCATCATCATCAGCAGCAGCAGCAGCATCAGCATCAGAATCCAGAAGGACCCGGCCACCCCGATTCTCCCTCCGGTTTACTCCCCGAGGCTGCTGTCCTCGGTGCTCCTGACACATCGTCTTTTTTCCTCGAAGAACAACACGGCCCTACTGGCGTCTCCCAAAACGCATTTGATCTTACTGCATCCTCTTACCTGCACTTCAGTCCATCCTTCCACTGGTCCCAACCTCCTCCACCAACAGCCATGGCACTGAGGAACGACCTGGGATCAAATATAAGCGTCCTGAAGACCCTCAATCTGCGGTTCCGATGCTTTCTGGCTAAAGTGCATGAACTAGAGAGACGCAATAAGATATTGGAGTTACAGCTGCAGCAGGCTTTAAACAGCAATAATGCGGGTGGATGCGTGGAAGACCGAAAGACCAAAGACATGGGTGTCCAGACTGGGTTTATTGGGCCTATTGCTGTCCGGCCTGGGTCGCTGTCCTTCCAAAACACCAACAACTCTGCCAAAAGACCCACTACATTGTTTATGCCTTCTCTTACGAATGTCCTCAAGCTTGAGCCCAATAAAGCCGACGATGTGACCACAACTGACCTAAACACCAACAGAAACCCAACCATCACGGTGAGTCTGTCAACACCCACCATCGAACCCGCCTCGGCCAACACCAATAACTCTAATAATACTCCACAAGTGAGCAGCGTTGGCATCGGGACGTCTCCCAACCCTCCTCCCCGCTTTCTTCCGGGCACTATCTGGTCCTACAACCACACTCGTAAACTGGGAAGCGGGTCAGAGACTCGGGTCACTAGCCCTGGAGTATCGTGGGTCCACCCGGACGGTGTGGGTGTCCAGATAGACACCATCACCCCAGAGATCAGAGCACTTTACAACGTCCTGGCCAAAATCAAAAGGGAGAGGGATGAGTACAAGCGAAGGTGAATATAAAGATAATATAGATGCTTATTATTGCTGAATGTTTGTTTATGAGAAAAAGTTTCTGTGTGTGGCCCTTATGACAAACCTCTGCTGCAAAGTCTTCCTTTTGTTTTAGGAGTGTAGAGAGTCATGATGGCTTCTTTGGGGCATGGTTGCAATTTGAATGACCTCTGGGGATCTAGAAAAAAAAAACTTCATATTTTGTGCTAATGCTAACTTTAAATACCAAATATTTTTGGCAGTGGTTATTTACACTAAATTTAGATAGCAATAGATACCATTTACACTAAGTGAAATAGCAATAAATTATATTTGCACTGTAAAAATAGCATTAAGCATTAAGTGTAAATAGTAGTTAGATGCCATTTATACTAATAAATGGTGGCATATATTTGCACCTCAGTGTTGTTGTACATTAAACGATATGCAATAATAACAGAGTGTAAATGGTTATATTTATTAAAATTATTAAATTGATGCCCCTTATTAGTTCAATAAAGCCCTTCCTACCCCTAACCATAACCAATAAACACGTTATTATTAAACACACGTTAGACACTTTTTTATTGTTTTCTTCAGGTAACACTTTATTTTAAGCTGACGTAGTTACACGTTTACTACATGTACTTACTACATTAATAACAGTAAATTATGCATAATTACAAGTAACTAACCATAAACCAAACCCTAACTGTAACCCTGTAGTAAGTTCATGTAGTTATTTAATATTGCTCAGTACTTATTTGAGTACAATAGAACTATGTCACCTTAAAATAAACAATAACCTTTCTTTTTTTATTGAAAATAAATGCCTTTCCGATCTGATGGGAAAAGGGAGTAGAGCGAGTTCAGCAAAGGTGGATACGAACTCGATTTGCATCAAAACATTATGCCACGCACTTTAACCCTACACAATTGCTACTGTTGACAATCCAGCGTCTTCTGTAATTTTGTTTGGCCCAGCCAGACGTCCACACTTAGTGTAAATAGACAATCCGAATATTTTTTAATAGCCTATAAGTTCAAGAAATTATAACATTTGACTTTGATAATATAGACTAATTTGCGATGAAAATGTATTAAATTTAAAAAAAATGCAGAATACAAGCATTTTCACTTTTGAACTCCATTGTATTGTCCAATCCAAAACTTTATTTCTTGTACACTGGGCTATTTGAGCATGTTCCAGTGTCCTGCCGTTCTGGTGCTGAGGGGAACCTGACTGGCATTGACCTCTGATAACCTGTGCATCAGTCACGAACAAACCTTGTTTCAATGCAGAGCAGACTGCAGTCAGACTGCAGACTGTGGTTACTTTTCAAACCTGAAAACTCTCGAACCTGCTGGTGTTCAAGACCACAACAAAAACAACTAGCCATCCTGCAAGGGGAATTTGTAAAAAAAAAAAAAACAAGACCGAGTTGTGACTTGCAACTTTTATGAGATAAAATAGAGCATAAATCATCTGCTGGCAGTCATATGCAGAGACATGAAGTAGACTTCTCTACTTATGTCTTTATTTCTCACGGCTGCTGAAGTTATTTGATTCAATCTGAGATCATTGAATAGAGTTTTGCCAAATATACGGGATAAATTTACTTTTAGTAATCTGTGAAGGTGATATGAGGTGGTGGTGGAGATAAATGAACTTTAAAAGGGACTCTAACGATTGGTAAATACCAAAGGGTTTTGTTAGTTGCCAAGCTGGAGTTGAACATGAGAAGCAAAAGGAAGAAAGATAAAATGTACAGTATTTAGAAGATAAGAATCAGCTGGAGGGGAAATAATGTGTGTTACTCAGAAATGGTGGTATTCAGTCAGGCCCATGGGTCTTTTTATGTCCAAACCTGCAGAAGCCAGAGCGCCGCATTCCACCTGCTTCATTCACATACAGCAGTTTCATATATCTGACCGGCAGATCGCAAACTCATTACCGTCTGTTGACTCATCAGGACAGGTGAAAACACTGTTGAAAAGCACAAAAGTCATTTTAGCTCTCTGTCTTAAATCCGCCTGCTTCATAACAGATGTTATCGTTCATTGTCTCTCCGTTTGACTGCTTTGTCATTTGCTCTGGTAATTTATTTTCTTTTGTCTTTCTAATTTAGTAAGCAGACTTTCGCTGTCTGTGTTAAAAAATTATATCTCATTTGTTTCGGCTTATTTATTCACCATCATTTCAACCAAGCCGATTCAAAATTGAATACTATGAAAATCCAGTTAAAAATAATCATTTTCAAGTCATGTTTTCCACATTGGTTTATCCATTCAAATGAGCCCGTAATTTACTCACCCTCAACAAGCCATCCTAGGTGTATATGACTTTCTTCTTTCAGCCAAACACAATCTGAGTTATATTAAAATTATCCTGGCTTTTCCAAGGTTTATTTTGGGAGTGAATAGAGCTTGAGTTTTTGAAGCTCCAAAAAGCGCATCCATCCATCTATCATAAATGTGATCTATATGGCTCCAGTGGGTTAATAAAGGCCTTCTGAAGCGAAGCAATGCGTTTTTTGTACGAAAAATATCCATATTTATAACTTTATAAACTAGAATCACTGGCTTCCAGTAACAGCCGTAACAGCCATGTAAAAGAATCTAAGGGTATTTAAACACTGGGACTAATGGGATAATTAACAACAGGTGAACTATTTAGAACACAGCAAAACTAGGTCACAGGGGAAACACAAACTCGTGACCAAACATGTGACACTAGGATGGCTTGAGGATGAGTAAATTATGGTATCATTTAAATGTTTGGGTGAACTAACCCTTTAAAATTTCGGGGGGAAACTGTGATTCCTTTTCTTCTTTCGTAATCTTTCTTAACATTATCAATGCATTTATGGTCACTTTTGATCAATGTTATGTGTACAGTAAATAAATAAAATAATTAATTTAAAAAAAAGAAGTGCTTACTCCAAATATTTGAACTGTAGTCAATGGACAAAATTATGTTGGCACCCCTTTGTAAAACAAATCTAATAGTGACATTATAGAAAATTCTGTGTGGCAAAACAGGTTAGTGAAGAAGTTCCAAAATGACATGTGTACTAAGCTGGGAACATTAAGAAATGGTTGGCTACGTCTGTTTTGACTTAGTATCCTAATTAGGGTTGGGTATCATTTGAATTTTAACAATTCCAATTCCGATTTCGATTCTGCTTATTGATTCCGATTCTTATCGATTCCTAATTTCGATTCCAATAAGGTAAAAAAAAAAACTTAGATATCGTTCACATTTAGTCTTATTGCAAAACATTTAATTGAAGCTGAATATCATGAACAAAAATCAACAGGCTAAAGAACACTTACGCAAGGAGCGTTTGCCTGTGGTTTAAAAATACCATACCAAGTAAACACTCAGTAATTAAAAAACAACAAATAAAAAATTAGCAATCGGAACAAATAGATAACAACTGAACAAAGATACGATTGAAATAAACAGTGTTTTAAGATTTTCAGGTATTCAGGTACAGAAACTGTAATCAAATGTAAAATAGCACTGCACTTTATAAATAAAATATTCATTAAAAATATAGTTAAAATAGTTATTCAGTTAAGAACGAGTGAATTTTCTCTTTGTCTTTTGTTGTTTGATTAGTGTTATTATAGAGACGGCAGCAGGAATATTAGGCTGCTGTCACTTTAAGAGTTGTACAGATCCAAAATAGTTACACATTGCCTGCAGCACTGAAAACAGTCGTCTCGTGCTTGAATGGTTTAAAATCACATTCAAATCACATTTTCTGTGAGCACGCTTTCGATATGTGTGCAGCTCAGAAAGTCATATTGAAATGCTCACAAAGGAATTGAGAAGAGGATTTGAAAATTTAATTTTATAACAAGTATCCTATTCCTGACCTCAAGTATTTGATTCCATAATTGGAATCAGTTTTGGATTCCCAACCCTAATCCTAATTGACACCTTTGGGATGAATTGGAAATGAAAACCAGGTCCCATCACTCACCATCAGTGGCTGACCTCCTTGATGCTCTTTTGTCTTCATAAACATTTAATTTCAAAAGATTGGCAAAAGCTTTAATCCCTCCCTTTGCTGCAATAACAGCTTCATCTCTTCAGGGACGGATTTCCACTAGGTGTTGAAACAAGGATGCAGGGATTTGCTTCTGTTTCGACTCAAAAGCTTCAGGGAGGTCATGCAGTGATGTTGAGTAATGGGCCCTGGCTCACAGTCAGCATTCCCATTCATACCAAAAGCGATGTGATGAAAGTGATGTGTGATGCAAATGAATGATTGAATTTTCGAGTCGATTCATTGATTCACAAAAATAACACTATTACATGAAAGAAAATATTTTTCTCATAATGCATTATATGTGACACTATAGTTCAAAAGTTTGGGTTAAGATTTTAAAACAGTATTTGAAAGAAAGAAATCATTATTTTTATTCAAAAGTCACAGTAAAGACAAATATTACCAAAAAATTATAGTTCAAATAATCGTTGTTCTAAATTTCTATTAATCAAATAATCCTAAAAAAAAATTACAGTTTCCACAAAAATATTAAGCAGCACAATTGTTTTCAGCATTGAAAATAATAAGAAACATTTCTTCTTGAGCACCAAATCAGCATATCAGGATAATTTCTGAAGGATCATGTGACACTGAAGACTGGAGTATGATGCTGAAAATTCAGCTGTGAAATGCTGAGAAAAGAGACTTCTACAAAAACATTAAAACATCTAACAGACCCTAAACTAATGAACGGTAATGTAGAAGGATTGAAAAAAAAATTTATGTGTTCTTTTGGAAAATTATTGGTCCAATAAAAAGCATATTAAATTCACATTGAAATATCTGAAGCTCAGCACACTTGCCATTTGTATCATTCGTCTCATTTAGGCCGCTCTGTAACAGCCACCAGCTGCAGTGATCTACGTTATATCTGCATTGCAGTACACACACAAGGTCTCAGGCTGCAGAGAAGCAATCTCTCTCTCCTTCTCTCTCTCCACCCTCTCTCCTCACGTAGCTCGCGTTATCTGTCACTCTCCTCAGTAATAATTGTATGTTTGCACCTTGAATTGGCAGTAATGCACGACCTCAAACTAACCTTGCAGTCCAGTGAAGATGTTTAATAAATGTAGAGGATGCTGCAATGTTTTGAATGTTAAGTAGCTCTTACATAAGGACAGGGCTTGTTGGGTTCCACCTGATTACACTATACTACTGCACTGGACAATATTACTGTTGAACAGCCTCACAGTAAATTACTGTAGAGCTGACTGGGCTGATGGATCATTTAAAAGAACTGAATGGATGCACTTAAGTTGAGCTAGCATTCTCACAGAAAGAAAAAAACACTCACGTATGAAGATCACACACACACAAATGTACCTTCTGTAACGGGAACAATACATGTTTTGCATTTGTTTGTTTTTTTCCTGCTTTACAAGAGCAATATTAAATTGTCTCGCATTGCATTGGATTTTATATAGCATAAACAGTTGAGTCAGTCAGATTGTAAATTAATAATTTAGACCAGTTTTGTGAACCAGATCACCTGATTCACTTAAAGATATGATTTCACTTTTTTTGAATGCACTAGAGAGAGCTACGGTAGAAAGATTTTCAGTAAGCCATGGCTAGAATTATAGCCGGATAGGGCCTAGGGCCAGATTTACTAACAGCTTGCTGCTGCCAAACCTTCTTTTGGCATTAAAAAACTACTGTCAGGATTTATTAAAAACACGCATTGAAAAATTTTCGCTGAAAAGGTGTGGACAGGGTTATTTTTGCATCTGACCATAGTACATACGCATTTGTAGGAGTTTCCCTTTCAGATGCAAAATTTATGGGAGGAGAGTTTGTGCTAGTCAATGTACTAGTATTTGCGCCATTATTTAACGCCTGTTATGCATGTCTAAACCCATTTTGCGCCTGTGTTGCTGGTCGATCACTCGCACCTGATTAGCAGCGGCTCTGTTTGTTTACGACCCTACGCTAATTTGCGCTGCTCTTGGTAGATTGCGTTGGTCGTTATGGAAATGATCCGGTGGTATCTGTGTTCTTTAATTTGCGTGTCGTCAGTTGATCACGCCTTGTTTAGTAAATCTAGCCCCTAATCTGCGGCTTTAAATATATTGCACAAGTCGTATGGACCTCTTTTTTATTTTACTTGATGTGATATATTCAAGTTTTTAGCTAGCTAAATCAAAAAGTTCCTGTTGTTGGGTCATGCTCTGCGGTTGGTCCTGATGTTCTTGTTTTCTTCTCTCAGATGGGAAGAGGAATACACCATGAGAATGGACATGGAACAGAGAATGAATGACCTACAGGAGGTGAGAAACACTTTTCAAGGCAAACCTCTTTCCTTCTCTACCACATGCTTCCCAGACACCAACATAGTGTCAGCCCAGATCCGGGCCACATCTGGTACATGTGGATTTCACGCGTACCAGATGTGGGCCGGATCTGGGCGATACTATGCTCCTGTCTGGTTGTTTTAAGATATTAATTGCGTCTACCACATTTAACTTCCATTGCAACCTCAATGTCCAGACAACTTTTTAATTTAGTCCCCGTTTTATTTATTTCACTAGAATAATGTTAAACAAAGTCTTTAAATAAATTACCATTCAAAACTTTGAGGTTGGTAAGATTTTTTATGTTTTTGAAAGTCTCTAATGCTCACCAGTCACCAAGGCTGCATTTATTAGCTCAAGAGTACAATAAACAGTAATACAGCAATATCGTGAAATATTATAAGATTAGATTTTTTTTAGATTTTAATATATTTTAAAATGCAATTCATTCCTGTGCAAAGCATTCATCATTTTGATATGCTGATTTATGCATATCAGAAACATTTCTTATTATCAATGTAGAAAACATTGTGCTACTTAATATTTTTGTGGAAAGCATGATACATTTTTCCCCAGAATACGTTAATGTTTAAAAGAAAAGAATTTATTAATTTTTTTAAATATTACATCTTAAATGTCTTTACTGCCACTTTTAATCAGTTTAATGCATCCTTGCTGTATAAAAGTACAGTAGTGTACTTACTTTTGAACAGTAGTGTACAGTACATCACTGGAGACTGAGTAAACAGATCAATGATGTTGTCTGCGGTTTGAGGTTTTTGGCATGTTTTACCTTTGGGATCAAGTGTTATTTGCCTTTTTATTAGGTTTTTGGCATGTTTTACCTTTGGGATCAATTGTTATTTACCTTTTATTAGGTTTTTGGCATGTTTTACCTTTGGGATCAAGTATTATTTGGATGAACTTGGATTCAGGAGATGCTCTTGAGTCTGCAAAACATTGAAATAGTCAATGTTTAGATGTTTTACTTAGATGCAGTTTAGACGCAGTTTTACTTTAGTAATTGAAAAGTTATTTTATTTCTGTTACTTTCATATCTGAAATCTAGTGTTAATTCTTAGTTTCAATTCATTAGGTTAAACCTAGTCTTGAACCAGCCTTAGAACTACATTGATTATTCTTAACTTAAGTTTTAAACCCAGATTTTAATATATAAAATAAATTACTGTCCTGTCTAAATTACTAACTGTCAATATTACTGTGTTCTTAAGCTCTTCTATAGTAACTTAATTATAAGTCTTCTAAATATTTAATTATACTTAATTATAAATTTCTAAATAATTGTTTACAATGTTCCGTATGTAATTATTCTATGGACGTTTTTGCTTTGTGGGTCAGTACTGTCTTCTGTTAGATATGAATTTAGGTTGGGTTTTTGGAAGTATATGAGTAAAATTGTAATGACTTTGGCCAAGAAAGTCTGTAATTTGTACAAATGAATTGTTTATTATTAATAATAATTGATATGCATTTGTCTATGTGTGTAGGACCTACAGGAGAGTGAAGAATGTCAGGATGAGTTGGGCCTCAAGGTGCAACAGCTGAAAGCTGAACTCGTGCTCTTTAAAGGACTCATGAGCAATGTGAGAAGCAAAACACACTCTCAGTACACTCAAACAACAAATACATGCCTCAAACACACTGGACAGGACAGGAAATTATCACCCAAAATGAAAATTATATGATTTACTCACCTTCATGTCGTTCCAAACCTCTTGTCAAACTCCCTTGTGAAAAATTGTGCACAATACAACACAATACAAAAATTATGAATAAAAGTTAATATACTTTAAATTTACTAAATCGCAACTTCATTATTATAAATGTGTGGCATTAAAGTATATTTCAATTTACCATAAATTCTTGTCAGTACATTCGGCAGTTCATTCATACACTTTAACCATATTGTGAAGACAATAGACTTATGAAATTACATACAAATATGTACTTAAGTCCTACTTGCATTTAGTCAGTGGGTCAAAGAAACACTCTAAATTACATTGAAATATGAATGCAAGACAGACCAAAGATATGCAAACGAACCAAAAACGGGACATGATCTCACAAGATGCAACCCTAAAAGGACAGAATGCTCAAGAAGACCTGTTTTTTCTCGTCATAATTGCGATGTTGCCCACCGCAGTTCGATACAAGCATCAGAACCGCGTCTCCTTGCAGCAGATCTTCGTTTGTGTGTGTGACGGAGGGATCCTGCCCCTGTTTTGACCTTTACATGTTTTATAAGCTCTTCAAGAGTTCTCAGAAGGTCAAAATATCATCATATGTGTTACATGTATGTCCTGTGTTTCCCCCTTCCTAGTGTTTTTGGTTCAGTCCTGTGTCCTAGTTTTCCCGCTCCTCGTTAGTCTTTATACCACCAATTATTAGTCATTATGAGTTAATTTGTCCCAGCTGTGTCTCGTTTCCCTTGTCCGTCCTGTGTATTTAAGCCCTGTGTTTCAGTCTGTTCCTTTTCTGTTGTCGTCGCTAAATGCCTGGTTGTTCTGTTCTTGTTCACGCTGTATCCTGTCTTTTAAATCTAGTTTGTTTAAATAAAAGATTGCTGCAATTACGATCCAGCTTCCTTGGCTACTTCAACGAGCCCGTGACAGAACGAAAGACCCCCCAAAAAAATGGATCTTGCAGCAGTGGAGATCCTCCTTCTTTCCCAGGAGGATCAGTCCCTCGAGGCCCACACACAGAGGTATTTGGACTTAGTACCGTATGTTCATTATGATGACACCAGCCTCTGTGTGTTCGGAGATGTGCCTTGGGGGAACTTCGTGGAGTATGTGGAGTGGGTGCTGTAGCATAATGGGTCTTCATTCACTGTTGGGCACTGCGACAGCAATGTAGAGTCTCGTCCCGCCGAGACTGCCCTGCCAGAGAATCTTCTTGTCATGCCAGCCATCCGGCCCAGTACCGGATCGGTCAATGGGCAATCAAAATTAATGTCCAGTGTGATGGACCCACCGCTCTTATTAGCGCGGATGGCCATGAAGATCGCCCTGCCAGATTCCCGCCCCGCCGAGACCGCCCTGCCAGAATCTCGTTCCACCACGTCCGTCCTTCCAGTGTCTAGTCCCGCCGAGAACGCCCTTCCAGAGTCTCGACCCGCCGAGACCGTCATGCCTGAGTCTTGTCCCGCCAGGACCGCCCTGCCGGAGTCTCTTCCCACCGAGCCTGCGCTCCACGTCAGCCCTGCCCCGCCAAGCCAGAGACTGTTCTCGTCATGCCCGCCGAGCTAGAGACTGTTCACGTCAGGCCTGCCCCGTCAAGCCAGAGACTGTTCAAGTCAGGCCCGGCGAGCCAGAAACTGTTAACGTGATGCTTTCTGAGCCAGAACCTTCTATCCCTAAGCCTGTACCTGTTCCTGTCCAGGTCCCAGAGCCTGTTCCAACGCCTGTCCCTAAGTCTGTCACTCCCCCCAAGAATTTTTTTGGGGGGGGGGGGGGGGGGTGGGGGGGCTATACGTCCTCGCCGTGGCCGCCCAAAGGCCCACGGCCTTTTTCAGAAGGCCTTTTTCCTCTCTGCCATGGCCACCCGAAGGGTCCTCTCTGCCATGGCGGCCCGAAGGGTCTTCTCCGCCATGGCCACCCAAAGGGTCTTCTCCGCCATGGCCACCCCAAGGGTCCTCTCTACCATGGCCACCCGAAGGGTCTTCTCCGCCATGGCCACCCCAAGGGTGCTCTCTACCATGGCCACCCCAAGGGTCCTTTCTGCCATGGCCGCCCGAAGGGTCCTCTCCGCCATGGCCGCCCCAAGGGTCCTCTCCGCCATGGCCGCCCGATGGGTCCTCTCCGCCATGCGCACCCGAAGGGTCCTCTCCGCCATGGCCACCCAAAGGGTCCTCTCTACCATGGCTATCCGAAGGGTCTTCTCCGCCATGGCCACCCCAAGGGTCCTCTCTACCATGGCCACCCCAAGGGTCCTCTCTACCATGGCCACCCCAAGGGTCCTTCTGTCATGGCGGCCCGAAGGGTCTTTTCCGCCATGGCCGCCTGAAGGGTCGTCTCCTCCACGACCGCCTGAAGGGTCTTCTCCGCCATGGGTGCTTGTACAACCTGCTCCGTCCTGGTCCCCTGCACAGCCTGCTCCGCCTTGGCCGTCTGCACAGCCGGCTCCGCCCACCCCCCCACCACAATTGTTGTGATACGGCGCGAGGTCGCGCCTTGTAGAGGGGGGGACTTCTGTTACATGTATGTCCTGTGTTTCCCCCTTCCTAGTGTTTTTGGTTCAGTCCTGTGCCCTTGTTTTGCCGCTCCTCGTTAGTGTTCAGTTATACCACCTGTTAATTAGTCATAATGAGTTAATTTGTCCCAGCTGTGTCTCGTTTCCCTAGTCTGTCCTGTGTATTTAAGACCTGTGTTTCAGTCTATTCGTTGTCTGTTGTCTTCGCTAAATGCCTGGTTGTTCTGTTCTTGTTCACGCTGTATCCTGTCTGTTGAATCTAGTTTGTTTAAATAAAAGACTGCTGAAATTACGATCCAGCTTCCTTTGCTACTTCAACCAGCCTGTTATAATATGCAGGCAGGTTACGCACATACAACGTGTGCATTTATCCCAGCACACAGCATAGTTTTGGATGCACGGTAAGTTCCGTCACAAAATATAAAAAAGAACATATCCCTATGCCTTTAGGTTCAGTATCTTTAGGTTCGGTGTTAAAATGCCAATGTGAATGCTAAGCTGACCAGGACTAAATGGGTTTTTTTTTTGGTCCGGACCAAGCAAACCGAACTACAAGTGTGAACACCCTAGGCTTCCGACAACTCTTTCAGCCTTTGTTTAAAAACATTTTCCCCCTGAAAGCTTGAGTTATAATAGTTTGCAAGTGTGTGATTATAAAGACCATGGCTGCGTTTACACTTGGCATTAACATCACCGTGATCCGATCAAGCAGATAGGATCATTGGCCAATCAGGACATGGTGCGTTTACATTTCTTCACATTAAGTAGCCTGGAAAACCGATCGGATTTCTGTTTCCTGCATAATATTTAAATTAGGTCTGTGGCACGACACCAGATTAAGAGTAAAGATGATACCAATTAAATAATGTACCAATTGCTTTCACTCACTCACTTTACTTTCGTGCAATCTCCTGTCTTAGATAAAATTAAGTTTTTTGAACGAAGGAATTGGCCTACTTCCAGAGTTGATCATACAAAAATAACTGGGTTGATCATGTTAAAAAGTCCATCATCGATCATCTGGGTTTAAGGTTATAGCGTGCAATGACTATATTGACAGAAATGGGAGATTGATAAACATGGTGAAACAAACAATAAAAACATTCAACAATTAAAACATTCAACAATTCCAATTCTGATTATTCCTCTGGCAAATCAGCGTGCAGCTCTTCATTAAGATCTCATGACTGACTGTGATTGTACAGGCGATCGCCTCGTTCAGATAATGTTGCACAGTTAAAATGAAAAATGACACACATAGTATTAGTGTAAGTCTAAATAAACTGTTTTAAAGATTGACGTTTATTGTAAGATTCAAATAAGTTTAATTTCTTGTCTAAACTGCGTCTGGCCATTATTTTCTGACAGCCAGATATTTTCTGAGACTGGGCGGGGATTTATATGACGTCCACCTGTGAAAGCAGACATGATGGCTGGATTGCGTTTACATTACACTGAGATCCGATCACAATCCGAACCTGGACATGCTGATCGGATAACATTCCGATCAGAAGCGCGTTTACACTTGTCTTTTCAATGTGCATGTGGACAACATCCAGATACAGGTCGCATGTTAATGCCAAGTGTAAATGCAGCCAATGAGTCTGTGAAAGCAAACTAGTGAAGAGTAGCTTACTGTTCAGCTGATGGCGTATAAAATCACATGAGGGTATTACTGATGTATTTTATATTCAAGAATAAAACTTGAAAATTTTTGAGCTTGTGTTCACCACGGACCTTATTTCAAACATTTAACCCAAAACACATTTAAAAAACATTGACTTTGGGACGATGGAACCAGAAGTGCTAAAACTCTGATAGGGCTAACTAATTATACTGGCTTTGTCCTAAAAGAAATATGCCATCCCTTCACCACGCTATTTTAAAGAATGCTAAAGTTGTTTTTCAATGCAATAAGAGGGAGTGGGTTCTGGATAGTGGGCACTGAATTATCAAGAATAAATTGGTTGACCAGTTCCAGAACAGCACAAACCAGCCTGGACCAGAACAAGAATTCATGTTGGTCTAAGCTGTTTTATAGCAGCCATTTGATTTCATTACTTTGCTCATGTAGAGTTTAAATCAGTAAATCACACACACTCAGTGGTTCGTTTCTGGTGAGCTCAAGAACAGTATGTGTATTCATAGCAGGTACTACATTCATAGCACTCGACAGTCATCTTATTTTCTGTAGAAATACTTAGGAAAATTTATGAGCTTTGTGCTTTTGTTCTCATAAGCGCTCACACACAAACACATTTTCCCACTTTCCACAATTAGCACTTTGTGTGTTTTTTTAAAAATCTTCTGATGTGATTTATCTGAAAATCAGGCAATACCCTCCTTTGTATCAAACACTCTTCCCAGAAAAGATTTATCACACAGTTCATAGTGTTAAAAATAGCTTGTTTTGAGAATGAGTTCAATACAAACATTAGCTGTTAGCTTACTGTCCAAGAAACACAAACATCACAGTTTTCCTCATTGTGTGCCAAAATAGACATACCACTGCAGTTTCAGTCTCAGATCATCTTAAACTACAGTGCCGGAATACTAAAACGAGTACTTTATAGAAATGAGTTATTAATCATCTAATTATTCTTGCTTCAAATGACATACATTTACCCACACAAATCTTTACACCTACAGAACCTGTCGGAGCTGGACAGTAAGATCCAGGAGAAGGCCATGAAAGTGGACATGGACATCTGCAGACGTATTGACATCACAGCTCGCCTGTGTGATGTCGCCCAACAAAGAAACTGTGAAGATCCAATCAAGATCTTTAAGGTATTCACACACTCAAACAAACATCTGCACTTCCTGATTTCTCTATGTAATGCTATCATTATTGTTGTGCGACACATTTAAAGGGATTGTTTAAATGAGGAGATTCCCCCCCACCCCCCTCCATGTAAAGCACTGAGTTCAAAGAAAAGCATTATATAAATTTTATAATAAACAAATTAATGTTATTTCTCTCATCCTTTACTCACCCTCATGCCATCCCCGATGTACACTCACCTAAAGGATTATTAGGAACACCTGTTCAATTTCTCATTAATGCAATAATCTAATCAACCAATCACATGGCAGTTGCTTCAATGCATTTAGGGGTATGGTCCTGGTCAAGACAATCTCCTGAACTCCAAACTGAATGTCAGAATGGGAATGAAAGGTGATTTAAGCAATTTTGAGCGTGGCATGGTTGTGGGTGCCAGACGGGCCAGTCTGAGTATTTCACAATCTGCTCAGTTACTGGAATTTTCACGCACAACCATTTCTAGGGTTTACAAAGAATGGTGTGAAAAGGGAAAAACATCCAGTATGCGGCAGTCCTGTGGGCGAAAATGCCTTGTTGATGCTAGAGGTCAGAGGAGAATGGGCCGACTGATTCAAGCTGACAGAAGAGCAACTTTGACTGAAATAACCATTCGTTACAACCGAGGTATGCAGGAAAGCATTTGTGAAGCCACAACACGCACAACCTTGAGGGCTGCAACAGCAGAAGACCCCACCGGGTACCACTCATCTCCACTACAAATAGGAAAAAGAGGCTACAATTTGCAAGAGCTCACCAAAATTGGACAGTTGAAGACTGGAAAAATGTTGCCTGTTCTGATGAGTCTCGATTTGTCTCAATTTCTGTTGAGACATTCAGATGGTAGAGTCAGAATTTGGCGTAAACAGAATGAGAACATGGATCCATCATGCCTTGTTACCACTGTGCAGGCTGGTGGTGGTGGTGTAATGGTGTGGGGGATGTTCTTGGCACATTTTAGGCCCCTTAGTGCCAATTGGGCATCGTTTAAATGCCACGGCCTACCTGAGCATTGTTTCTGACCATGTCCATCCCTTTATGGC
Organism: Siphateles boraxobius; assembly: GCF_051911475.1. Classification (NCBI taxonomy): domain Eukaryota; kingdom Metazoa; phylum Chordata; class Actinopteri; order Cypriniformes; family Leuciscidae; genus Siphateles; species Siphateles boraxobius. Next base: position 14,022,842 of record NW_027508722.1, read on the forward strand.
AACATGTACCTATCCTCTGATGGCTACTTCCAGCAGGATAATGCACCATGTCACAAAGCTCGAATCATTTCAAATTGGTTTCTTGAACATGACAATGAGTTCACTGTACTAAAATGGCCCTCACAGTCACCAGATCTCAACCCAATAGAGCATCTTTGGGATGTGGTGGAACGGGAGCTTCGTGCCCTTGATGTGCATCCCACAAATCTCCATCAACTGCAAGATGCTATCCTATCAATATGGGCCAACATTTCTAAAGAATGCTTTCAGCACCTTGTTGAATCAATGCCACGTAGAATTTAGGCAGTTCTGAAGGCGAAAGGGGGTCAAACACAGTATTAGTATAGTGTTCCTAATAATCCTTTAGGTGAGTGTATGTATCGTGTAATCTTGCGCGCTTGTAATTCATACAGCATCCCAGCCCCCTCTCTGTCTCTGACTCAGCTGCTGTGATTTTCTGCTGATGCCTGCTATAGTGTCTGAGGCACAGAGAACTGATGTGTATTGCATTTTCGGTAGGGTAGAAGAGGGAGTGGTCGAACCAATAATTTATTTTGTGTGTTTGTTTCAATGTTACGTAGGGGCAAAAGTGTTGAGGTTAAAGTTATTAATGACCTAACCCCCCCCCTCTCTCTCTCTCTCTCTTGCTATCTCAGGTTCCCAGCCCTCAAAATGCCATCACCTCTCGTGCCCGTAAACAAACCTCGCAACCTGCCAATGGCAGCGAGACAGATGAGCCAGTCAGCACCTCTGAGAGTGATGGTGCGCGAGAAGATGAAGTGTGCACCCCTTCAACCCTCCAGATCAATGAAGAGATGCAGAGAATGTTGACCCAACTGTGAGTGATTAAAAATTCCTTGCAATGTTTGGTCAGGGCTGTGGTTTCTAATTGTCAACTGCTTGTTTGTTAATGACTAATGTAATGACTTACCTGTGTATTTGCCAGGCGTGAGTGTGAGTTTGAGGATGACTGTGATTCTCTGGCTTGGGAAGAGACAGAGGAAACGCTCCTTCTGTGGGAGGATTTCCCAGGATGCACTTTAACAACGGACACTAATCAGGGCGAGGTTAGTGCACTGCATTCTGGATCATATTGTTTATATGTGGTTGATATTTGTGGTTGTGTTAGAATGCACATTATTGCTTACTACTTCCTCATTTATTTGTGCATTTGGAAACTTTCCCATGAATTAAAGCCTTTTAAGAATTCAAGGGTCCATTTCTGTAACGGAACAGGCTTCCGCTTCGCTCCCGCTCAGCCACCGGAGGGATCCCTCTCCGGAATATTAACCATCCTTAGGAACTTCACTTCCCATCATGCCGCTTACCTGGGACTGATTACGCGACACACCTGCACCACACTGATTGCACACACACCTGCATGTCATTTACACACACATAAAAGCCACTTCCACACACCACTTCTCTGCGAAGTATTGTATTGCCCTGTCTTTCAATAACAAGCGTTTATTTCTGAGTTTACCATTCTGTGTTCTGATCTTGGATTGTGTACCCCGACCTCTGACTGTTCTCTGCCTGTCTCGACCCGGATTGCCCTTTGGATTTGTATACTTCTGCCTGCCTTGACTGTTGCCTGTGACCCCGACCTTCTCTGTGTTACCTTCGCTGCTACTGTCTGCTGTCGATTACCCTGCCTGTTTGACCATTCTCATTAAAGCTGCAAATGGATTCCTCAGTATCTGTGCCATCATTACAGAATACTTCGCCTCCCAACGATCCAGCAGCTGTCCTGCAGTTGTCCACGGAGCTCACGAATCAAGCTACACGCCTTGAGGTGCATCACCATCAACTGAACCATTTGACTTCCCTCACTGAGCAGCTAGTTCGGGGGTTACAAGAGCTGCGTACGGAGATGAGGAACGCATCTCCCGCTCCCGCCGCACCACAGCAAGAGGTCCCACCATCTCCAGCCATCCCGAGCGCCTCAGCCAACCCTCGGCTTGCTTTCCCAGAGAAATTCGATGGTAACACTGCTAAATGCAAAGGTTTCTTACTTCAATGCACCCTCTTCGTTGATCAACAACCCTCACTCTATACCACTCATGCGAGCCGCATAGCGTTCGTCTGCTCGCTGCTCACGGGTCGGGCGTTGGAATGGGCCACCGCGGTCTGGGGAACAGAGGGAGCATCATTTCCCTCTTTCAGGGAGTTCCTTCAGCAGTTTCGTCATGTTTTCGAACACCCCACTGCAGGAGGAAGTGCTGGAGAACAACTGTTAATTCTCACTCAGGGAAGAGGAACAACGGCTGAATATGCCCTTTCTTTCCGTACACTCGCAGCACAAACCAACTGGGTGGAAGATACCTTAAAGACTCTCTTCAGGAAGGGACTGACCACCGAACTCCAGTCTGAACTAGCCTGCCGGGATGAGGGGAGAGACCTGAACGAATATATCGATCTAGCCATCCAAGTTGATAATTTAATCCGTTCCAGACGTTCAGCTCGTGTTCCTCCACGCTACCATCAGGAAACCACCTCTGTACCCGAGCCCATGCAGATCGGGTTCACCCACCTCACACCCGAGGAACGAGAACGCAGAATGCAGAACCGTTTATGCCTGTATTGCGGTCAATCCGGACACCTGAGGATCGCTTGCCCAACTCGTCCCTCTTCTAGCACTTCATCGGTGAGTACCTGCATAAGAACCAACTCAAACACATCCAGCCTAGCCATACCAGTTCGTCTAGAGTTTCGGGATAAAGTGATCAATACCACCGCTCTGATAGATTCAGGAGCGGCTGGTAACTTCATTTCTCACAAATTCGCTGTGCAGGGCAAATTCGAATTATACCCTTGTCATTCTTCTTTGGCAGTGGAGGCGCTAGACGGTCGACCTCTCGGAGAGGGAAGAATTCACAGCATCACTGAGAACATCAAACTTCACGTCGGATCACTCCATTCAGAAAACATCAAGTTCTACGTCATTCAATCCTTTCATCACTCCGTCATACTTGGTCTCCCCTGGTTACGGAATCACAATCCACACATCTCCTGGAGGGAGGGTCAGATCACTCAATGGGACGCCACCTGTCAAACCGCTGTCTATCCAGTGTCACTCGAATCTCCACTCACAGTCCGGACACCTCCACGTCAGATCCAGAAGGATCAAAAGTACCACTCGACTATGCAGATCTCCTTGAAGCCTTCAGTAAGGAGAAAGCCTCTCAACTACCAGAACATCGCTCCAGTGACTGCGCCATTGATCTTCTCCCCGGTGCGGCTCCTCCCCGGGGAAGAATATTTCCTCTGTCCCGACCTGAATCCGAGGCCATGAAACGCTACATTGAGGAGGAGTTAGCAAAGGGGTTCATTAGACCTTCAACCTCACCAGCAACGGCCGGATTCTTCTTTGTGAAAAAGAAAGACGGAGGACTACGACCCTGTATCGACTACCGTGGGTTGAACGACAACACTGTGAAATTCAGGTATCCCTTACCCCTTGTACCTGCCGCCCTGGAACAACTCCGTCAAGCCAAGTACTTCACCAAGTTAGATCTGCGTAATGCGTACAATCTGATCCGCATCCGAGAGGGGGACGAGTGGAAGACTGCCTTCTCGACCACTAGTGGGCACTACGAATACTTGGTTATGCCTTTCGGGCTGTCTAACAGTCCTTCAGTGTTCCAGGCTTTCATGAATGACGTCTTCCGGGACATGTTGGATAAGTGGTTGATTGTATATATCGATGACATCTTAATCTACTCGAACTCCATGGAGGAACACATTCAACACGTCAGGCTGGTTCTGGAACGTCTAATTCAGCACCAACTTTTCGCCAAGGCTGAGAAATGCGAGTTCCATCAGACCAGCACATCATTCTTGGGATACATCATCAGCCAGGAGGGGGTAGCCATGGACGAGAAGAAGGTCAGGGGGGTTCTGTACTGGCCGTTACCTCAAACTATCAAGGAACTTCAGCGATTCTTGGGCTTCGCCAACTTCTGCAGGAGGTTTATAAGAAACTTCAGCATCATCGCAGGTCCATTAACCGCCATGACTAAACGTCACTCTGCTCGTCTGAACTGGTCCACCGGAGCCCATCAGGCATTCCAAGAACTAAAGACTCGTTTCACATCCGCACCCATCCTCCGTCATCCAGATCCAGAACAACCCTTCATTGTGGAGGTAGACGCTTCCAACACAGGGGTAGGCGCAATACTATCTCAACGACAGGGCAACCCAGCCAAGATGTACCCCTGTGCTTTCTTCTCCAGAAAACTTACCTCGGCCGAACGTAACTACGACGTGGGCAATCGCGAACTACTAGCCATGAAGCTAGCACTAGAGGAGTGGCGTCACTGGCTGGAGGGAGCGAGTCAACCCTTCACAATTCTCACGGACCACAAGAACCTGGAATATCTCCGCTCTGCCAAACGTCTGAATCCTCGGCAAGCTAGGTGGGCTCTATTCTTCACCAGATTCCAGTTCACGGTGACTTATCGACCTGGTACCAAGAATACCAAAGCCGACGCTCTCTCACGTCAAACGGAAGAAACAGCTCAAAATCCCAGTCACGAGAATGTCATTCATGCTAACCTGCTGGTAGCTCCCGTACAATGGGACATTATCACGGAGATCCAACAAGCCAACCTTCAAGTAAGACCACCATTTGAATGCCCAACTGGTCTCCTCTTCGTTCCAGACCCTCTTCGTCTCCGACTCCTCGAGCAAGTTCACTCCACACCAAGTTCTGGTCACCCAGGGATCACTGCTACCATCCACTTACTCCAAAATCGCTTCTGGTGGCCTACGTTGTTGACTGACACCACCAAATACGTTCAGGGCTGTACCAACTGTAGCACATCCAAATCACTCAGACAATTGCCTGCGGGTCTCTTAACACCACTGCCTACGCCACAACGTCCCTGGTCCCACATCACTATTGACTTTATCACTGATCTGCCCAACTCCCAAGGACACACCACCATACTCACCATTGTTGACCGATTTTCCAAGGCCTGTCGTCTCATACCCCTTCCCAAACTGCCTACCGCACTCGAAACAGCCGAACTCCTCTGTAATCAAGTATTCCGTTTTTATGGTCTGCCCGAAGACATAGTTTCAGACCGAGGACCTCAGTTCACCTCCAGGGTTTGGACCGCATTCTTCAAACACCTCCATATTAACATCAGTCTCACCTCTGGTTACCATCCCCAATCCAATGGGCAAACTGAACGGCTGAATCAGGACGTCATTCGCTTTCTCCGTTCCTACTGTCAGAAACAACAGGCAGATTGGAGTAGATACTTGTTTTGGGCTGAATACGCCCAGAATTCACTGGTCAAACCCGCCACGGGAATTACTCCCTTCAAGTGTATCCTCGGCTTCCAACCCCCACTGTTTCCCTGGTCGGGTGAACCTACTGAACTACCATCTGTTACGGAGTGGCTACACAAGAGCGAGGAGGTTTGGGATCAGGCTCACACCCACCTGCTCCACGCAGTCAGACGACAGGAGCAGCAGGCTAACCGCCACCGCCGTCCAGGTCCTGAGTACAACATCGGTCAGTGGGTTTGGCTATCCACCAGAGATCTAAGACTCCGCCTTCCATGCCGCAAACTCAGTCCCAGGTATGTTGGTCCATTTCAAATTGTAAGACAGATTTCACCAGTATCATTTCGATTAGATCTTCCCACTAATTATCGCATCTCTCCCACCTTCCATGTGTCACTTCTGAAACCTGCCGGTGGTCCGAGAGGAGAGCCGGAGACGGGAGCCACGCCTCAAAATCCCCTACCTTTCCTGGTTGACGGCGAGGAGGCGTACCGCGTGCACAAGTTGCTGGACTCCAGGCGCCGGGGCAAGGTCCTTCAGTATCTGGCTGATTGGGAGGGGTTCGGTCCGGAGGAGCGATCCTGGGTTAATTCTGGAGATATCCTTGACCCCACTCTAACTGAGGAGTTTCACCGGACGCACCCGGAAAAACCGGCCCCTCGACCTCGTGGAAGACCCCGGCGTCATTTGCCTCCTCGCGTCAGGAGCCGCTCGCAGGGGGAGGGCTCTGTAACGGAACAGGCTTCCGCTTCGCTCCCGCTCCGCCACCGGAGGGATCCCTCTCCGGAATATTAACCATCCTTAGGAACTTCACTTCCCATCATGCCGCTTACCTGGGACTGATTACGCGACATACCTGCACCACACTGATTGCACACACACCTGCATGTCATTTACACACACATAAAAGCCACTTCCACACACCACTTCTCTGCGAAGTATTGTATTGCCCTGTCTTTCAATAACAAGCGTTTATTTCTGAGTTTACCATTCTGTGTTCTGATCTTGGATTGTGTACCCCGACCTCTGACAGTTCTCTGCCTGTCTCGACCCGGATTGCCCTTTGGATTTGTATACTTCTGCCTGCCTTGACTGTTGCCTGTGACCCCGACCTTCTCTGTGTTACCTTCGCTGCTACTGTCTGCTGTCGATTACCCTGCCTGTTTGACCATTCTCATTAAAGCTGCAAATGGATTCCTCAGTATCTGTGCCATCATTACAATATCACATTCTTTTTCAATCTTTTTGACTCACTTATAATGTTAGACACAAAAATGTGACAAATTTGTTTTGCCTTCTTTAAGATTAAACGGGCTGTTTTTGCTGCCGTAACTATAACAGTTCTATGTAAATGACCTCTGTTATGATTCAACATTTGTTGGCAGGTCCAATGTAATCGTCACTATCCCATCTTTCAGTAACAACCTCTTTGCAAAGCCTTCGTTACATTTTGACTGGTTCATAAAGTTGTTTTTTACCTTCTTCATAACAATAAATCAAAACTGACAAAAGAGTGAGTGAAGTGTTATAAAACATACAATTGTAAGTACTGTAGGTACAATAAAATTAATAATATTTAATATTTAAAAAATGTGCTGTCAAAATCACATGAGAGGCATAATTTATAGAAAGGACCTTCAAGACTTTTGATTATAATCCAAAAATCTGACCGTACCATACAGTACCATGCAGTGGAAAAGCACCAAATTGTGCTGTACCATACCATGCAGTGGAAAAGCACCAAACCGTGCTGTACCATACCATGCAGTGGAAAAGCACCAAACCGTGCTGTACCATACCATGCAGTGGAAAAGCACCAAACCGTGCTGTACCATACCATGCAGTGGAAAAGCGCCTTTAGTTGACATGTAGTTGCAAAGTTACTTATAGTTAGTAGAAAGTCTAAAGTGGACTATCGAAATAAAGTGTTACCATAACTTCCGTTTAGCTTTCCTTTTTCTTCTCAGCATTAGCCACCATTATGCTCTCTGCTTTATATCATAATTCATATCATATCATATTTCCTCTGTCATTTGGTAACTCTACCTCTTTCTCCATTATGTTCATTCTGTAGGCACTCTCCTCCAGTCTGTTTCTCTATCCGTCTCACATTCTGTTTCATGAATTCATGTAATGTTTGTGGTAAACTGTTGAGTATTGGTTCATCTCAAAGGGAGGGCATCTTTAATAGAATCCAGGAGGAATCTGACACAGAAATGTGACACAGAATGACGCTTAGGTTCACACACCTGCTCAGTATCCAAAGGAGAATAGGATTCTAGTGGACATCCAGTCATGGGGTTCACTCATAGGACACATGCAAACACACACACACACACTGGTCATATTTAGGTCAGAGTACTCAGTCCAGTTTGCTGGGGGGTGGTTCGATACTAAACATTACTGACATTAGTTAATGCGATGTGGGCTGGAAGTGTGTCGCATTTCATGGAAAGCTCAAAGTCAACGGGGTTTCCATCAACAGGGTCATTAATCTAGTATTTTATTTTCCCTGCTGGTTAGATTAAATCTCATCTGCTGGTGAGTGCTTGTGCTTCTGCAGTGAGATAATGTGCCTGTGGGATTTCTCTCTCTCTCTTTCTGCCTGGACAGGAGGAGAGTTTGGAAAAGGTGATTAAGGACACTGAATGTCTTTTTCAGTCTAGGGAGAAGGAATATCAGGAGACTATAGACCAGATTGAGGTGAGAAGTTTGGATAGTTTACTTAAATGTCATGCTTTATCAGATTATTGCCATTTTCTTGTTAGGTATGTTGGATGAAAGTGCTAAGTAAATAAATGTACATATAAATGTAAGTATGGAAACCCATCAGCCTGGTCTGATGAGATCTGTTTCTCTGTAGTTGGAACTTGCCACAGCAAAGTCAGACATGAACCGCCATCTTCACGAGTACATGGAGATGTGCAGTATGAAGAGAGGACTGGATGTGCAGATGGAAACCTGCAGGAGACTCATCACTCAGAGCGGAAATGAAAAGTATGCATATATCCACAAACATATGGGCCTTTGACGCTTTTTTTGGCACTTGACACTGTTCAATACTGTATCCTGGTACTAAGATTTTGATTTGATTTTGATTTCACACTGTACATTTAACAGGGTTATTGTTAACTCAAACTAAAACCATAAAAAATGTTAACTTAAATAAAATAAAATATAAAAAATACTTAAACTTATTTAATTTTAGCTAATTGCCAAGGAAACATTCCTCATTTTCATTTCATTTTACTTGAAATACTAAAATAACTAAAACCAAAATAAAATGAATAAAAACTTTATAGACATATTTGAAAAAACGAATACAAGTGATAAAAACACACAACCAAATTACTAAAACTTGATCTAAAATTAAAAGCAAAAAAAAATTCAAACTGTTAATAAAAACTGTAATAGTAACTCACTATGATATTAAAATTACACTGCTGTAAACCATGGATTTATATTCATGTGCATATTCACAAGGTCAGCCACATAGATAGACATAGATCACAATTCACCCTAAAATGGCAATTCTGTTATCATTTACTCACCCTCATGTTATTCCAAAGCTGAATTACTTTGTCTTCTCTGGAACATGAAAGAAGATATGTTTGAGAAATCTCCATATGGAAGACTATAGAAGTCAAAGGTCACCAAAATTGTTTGGTTACCAACATTTTTCAAAATATCTTCTATGTTCCAATGAAGAAATAACTAAATACAGTTTTGGAATGACATGAGGGTGAATAAATGATGACAGAATTGTAATTTTTGGGTGATCCTTTTAAAGGGATAGTTCACCAAAAGATGAAAATTATGTGTATATATGCGTTTGTGTAAGAAAAATATCCATAAATATCCATTGTGTGTCAAGTTCAAGTGTTACTCTTTTGGCGTAAATCAAATCCGTACGGCCGTCTGCCGGAAGCTAGTTATTTTAGTCGATAAAGTTTTAATTATAGATATTTATCTTACACGAACGCATTGCTTCCCTTCAGAATTACTTTATTAACCCCTGGAGATCCATGTCAAGCACTTTAATCATGAGTAGATGCGCTTTAATGGACTTCCAAAGTCAAACAGCCATTCACTCTCATTATTAAGCTTGGAAGAGCCAGGACAATTTTTAATATAACTCTGATTGTATTCGATCTGAAAGAAGAATGTCATATATATACCTAGGAAGGCTTCAGGATGAGTAAATCATGGTCTAATTTTCATTTTTGGGTGAACTATCCCTTTAAGTATTCTGAAATATACTGCAAAATAATACTGTCTCTTCATCACTCTTTTTTTCTGCTCAGATGCTGAAACTAAACAGCTACTGAAAGTTTTTTAGTATTTTACTATTTCCCAAATCACAAGAAAGTGTATTTTGTTGATTTATTCTTTTTACCACCTTACAGCAAATCCACTTCTTCTATACCTGGAGGAGGTGCAGATGCGAACGGAGAAACAGAGAGGGATAAAACTGAGGAAGCAGGAAGATAATGACAACAATCTGAAGAATGTGTTTGCAAGACGAAGAAAAAGCACCCCTCATCTCTTCACAACACCAATCATCAGTACCAACATCAGCCCTGCTCATGTTTTCGCAGACTATCCAGTCACTGCCTCTAGTGGTGGTAAATGGAATTACATTGTGTGTGCTGACTGCCCAAAAGAGAACATGTACTGACATTTCCCCTTTGGTACTGTTTTCACACCTACATCATTTCAAAGATGAGAGTCCTCACAAAATTGTTTGCTCTTATCTGATTTCAGCGAGCCCCTTAACCGGCGAGTTTCAATCATGTTTTCCGATCTCATCCCCAAAAGTCTGAGTCATCGTATTTTCATCAGTGAATACAATCACTTTTGATTTCGTATGTCTGGCAGAGAATCACTGACAATGTTTTCACAAAGTTTCCATTTCCTAGAGACTCTGAGGGGACATTTGCTCACTTATTGTTGCCGCATGTACCGTTACGTGCCGATGTAAGCCGTGGGTCAGTGGGTGTGTTGTGCTTCCTGTCTGAGCTGTTGTAAATACTGGGCTGTTTATGCTAGTGAAGGGTGGAGGTAACTGTAGCCTGCACGTCCCCCATCTCTGTGCTCAAATTCACATGAAATATATGACATTTCATGCTAACGGTATTGTGCTGATGCCAGGCTGCTTTGGAGTCTCGGCTTAGAATAATGAACTCTTTTACTTCCTCCCTTGCGGGTGGAAAACATGAGTGATGGGTGAGGTCAGACGAGTGAGATTGAGGATGTTATGGCTTCGGAGTACATGTCAGAGCGTTACGCATGTCAACCGCTGTTTTATTTCCTTTTCACTTTTCCCCTCATTTTTCGTCTTTAAGATAAATGATATTGAGCCTTTTTCTCTGCCGGTGGAGATAGATCCGAAAATAGAATTTCATTAAAATGCTGTATATGTATCGCTGCTATAGACATGGGACCTGCTCAGTCCATAAAAGTATCTAGTATTTCTATTTTGGATAGTAAAATCCTTCTAGTGTAGTTTGGCATTTTTCTGTTTCGTGTCCTTCAGATCTTGCTGGTGCCTCTGATGGCTGAGGTTGATGCAAAGGTCTGTCCATTTGTCTGACCTGTTGTTTTCATTGTTAATAGACTTGTCGTCCAGACTGGCTGTGTTCTGTTCAGAACTGCAGACGTAGAAATGGGTGGGAAAGTGATCTGTAGGATAAGGTGATATGAGAGAAGTCCTTTAGAGCGAGACCCTGAAGAGTTATTTTCATGCTTGTGGTTATAGTTAATAGATAGTTTAAGTTAGAGCATCCTATCTTGTTAATAGTCTACCAGTGAACCTGATGGTTAAACTCATTGATGAATGATCTTAAAGACCCCATCAAATGTTTAACAAGCTATTTTTTTTACACAGAGATCTTATGGAAACCTATGGAAGCTTGTTTCCACCACAGAATGAAAAATAAAAAAAGGTAATTGCGACTTTTTATCTCACAATTCTGACTTTATTCCTCAGAATTGCGCGATATAAAGTCAGAATTGCGTGCTATAAAGTCGCAATGCGTGTTATAAAGTCAGAATTGTGAGATATAAAGTCAGAAATGCGTGATATAAAGTCGCAATTGCGTGTTATAAAGTCAGAATTGTGAGTTATAAAGTCGCGATTGCATTTTATAAAGTCAGAATTGTGAGTTATAAAGTCGCAATTGCGTGTTATAAATTCAGAATTGCGTGATATAAAGTCGCAATTGCGTGTTATAAAGTCAGAATTGTGAGATATAAACTATTCGGAGAGGAAAAAAGTAAGTCTTTTTTTTCCCCATTGAATTGGACTTTAAAACTCGCAATTGCGAGTTTATATCTTACAATTCTGAGAAAATATGTCAGAATTGTGAGATATAAACTCGCAATTATGTGTTATAAAGTCAGAATTGCGTGATATAAAGTCAGAATAAACTCGCAATTATGTGTTATAAAGTCAGAATTGCGTGATATAAAGTCAGATCAGTATCGTTCAACTGGTCGAGGTTGATATGGGATTTAGAAAGTAATAAGTAATGCAATACTTTAGAGGGAGTAATTAAGTTCAGTAATCTAATTACACTGGTGGAGATATAATTAGTAGCTAGTGATTAATTACTTTTTTAGAGTAATTTACCCAACACTCATTTTAACGTTATACAAATGTGACTTTGTTTCTAGTAATTGCGACTTTTATTTAACAACACTGATTCTCATAATTGTGACTTTGTAGTTCAAAATTGCGACTTCTTGTTTTGCGACAAAAACTTTGCGATTTTGTTCACACAATTGCCAATTTTTTTCTGAATTGCAACTTCATATCACACCTTTACAAATTAAAGGTGCAGTATGTAATATCGACAGCTAGCAGCTGAAATGGGTACTGCAGTCAAATTCAAAATATTGGAGAGTTATCTCCAAGTGTGTCCGACTGCGTCCCGCTGTACTACGATTCATGCCCCTTCAAATTACACCCCCTACCTCATGTTACTCCCCTATAATCAATGTCATCAGAGCCCGTCCCTCTGGATTCGCTGATGTCATCACTAGTACTGCTCTTCTTCTGCTTGACTTTCCTTTCTTTTAAGCTTCACTATCACCACCTAGTGATAAGGCATACAGATCGTATAACATATCACCAGATGTCGTAAGTCATCCTGATTTTTTCCTCCGTTTTTAAAGATTTTTAAATAAAACTAAAAGTAAATAAAATTAAAGTAAATTTAAATTTTATGGAAGGGTGGGTTTAGGGTAAGGTTTGGGGTTGTGGGGTCGGTTTTTATCTATCATTACTATGAGTGTATTAATCTGATTCTATAATTCATTTTATGTTTTACTAATAGCTGTTATTTCATACTTCATAAGAACCCGGAGTGTCGAAATACAATTGGGTAAATTGGCATCAGGCGAGATCCCACATACGAGAACGCACATTTCAAAGTAAAATAATTAGCTGATTTTTTTCAGAAAAGCAAGTATGTGAACTTAGCATGTTCCCTAAATGTCTGCAAACAAATATAGGTATTTGTATGCTTTAGTACAGTCACAAAATTGCATACAGCACCTTTAAGATTTGTTGATCTATTGCAAGGGGGTCAAATCCTGTTCCTGGAAGGCCACTGTCCTGCAGAGTTCAGCTCCAACCCCAATTAAACACACCTGAACCCGCCAATAGAAATTTGAATGCCTGAACCAGGCATACTAGAAACTTCCAGGCAGGGGTGTTGAAGCAAGTTGGAGCTAAACTCTGCAGGACATTGCCCTCCAGGACCGACTTTGGACACCCCTGGGTTAGATGGGTCTACTGGAGAATAATCATTCAGTGATTTTCTTGAGCAATATATCATGCAAATTAATGTGTAATCTGATTCTTGGCTTAAGTTCTCAAGAACCTCACGTGGTTTGTAATAATCATCTCTCCTTTTGGGAGAGCACTTTCTAATTCTAACCAAACGCCCACAAGGACTGATACAGTACAAAGAAACGGACAAACCGACATTATGTTGGTTCATTCATATCTGTAGTCTGAGTGTAAACTCTTTTGAGTGCCAAATGTGAAATAAAACATTCAGAAAAGATACTTGAAACGGTGAAAATGAAAACCTCATTGCTTTTGAAAACATGGTGCTGTAAATCCAGCATGTAAATTTCCGCTTTAGAAAAACAAAGAGTGAAAGCTTTAATAAACACATTTCACAGTACATATCACTTTCTATGATTTAAATGTATTCATTTGAATAATATGTTATTCTTTTGACCTTTTTGCATACTGACTGATGAACAACACTGTGTGTCTGCCTTAGGTTTTTCCCTCTGACCACTGTGAAGTTCTGTCGGGGATTTGCAGATTCATTTGATTTTACTGAATATTTCAGTTATTTCACATTATTTCAAAGATGTTCTATGGGTACCAACACATTTGATTTTAAGAAAAAGGTTTTGTTTGTGAACTAAACATTGTTTGTGACATTTCTGCTGCCATTGCAAACAACTGAGCTGTTGTTTGTCCACAGAAAATCTTTTAATTGAGTTTATTTGTCATTGTTTTGCAGCACTGAGCTGAACTACGTGTGTAAGACTATGTATGCATGTGTATATGTACTGTACGGAGTGAGCACTCCAGGTTTCTGCAACAAGTAAGTGGTTGTTTTATTCAGCAATTTACTTCTTGTTTGTTGCTATAACCTTAAAGCAAAAGTCTTTTTACGAGAATTCTGTTAACAATTCAATAACCACAAATCTAGTCTTGTATGAAAATGACAATAGTGTACAGTCAGGAAAATGACTCATTGGAACTGACTGAATTTTTCTTAAAGATTCTTCAGATTAGCAGTGGCTACAAACAATGAGTAAATTCACAAAATACCAAACAATATCTTCACCAAAATAATAACAGATTTTGAAAAAAAAAGAGAAAAGTGCTTAGAAAGAATGTTTATTTGCAATAAATGTATGAATGCAATGATACTGTAACCTAGAAGAGACTAAAGGAGAGTCGTGTAATGCTCAAACGCTGGCTATGCAAGCAAGTCCTGAACCTTGAAAAGAGAATTACAACATTTGAAATGATCGCTTGGGACTCATTAAGAGTCTAGACGAACGCCTGAATGATCTCAGTCATTCATAGCATCTCCGTGTCATTCTGGAACATCTCGCAGGAATTAATAAAACTTTATCTTTTATGGGTTCTCTTTAAATTTACACATGTGTCACTGTGGTTGTGGCTATCAGATGCTGTCCAGTGACCCATCTGAATGTCTAAGGGGTGGAAACGTACCCCGACTTTAGCAATGTCACGTGTGTATTTAGATTTAAACAGTAACAGGACTATATGTATATATAAATGTGTACATGTAACCCAAAGCAGAACATGAATTGCTCGCTTCACTGCAAGTGTAAAGAAAGACTGGAGCTTTAAAAAGATTTCAGAATAAAGGTTACTGCTGAACACACTGCGAGGAGTGGAGTTTTTGTGCGTGCATTTTATTTTTAAGACTATATGTAATTTTTTCCTCTTAAGTGTCGGTTTATCTGTCAGTCTGTTACGCTCTCGGTTGCTTAATAAGGTAATACAGGAAAAAAGGCCAAACGGAGTAACTTAAAAAGACATTTAAGATAAAAGTTCAAATGGTTCAGTCTGATCTTTTGTCTTTAAACTGCTTTATGAAGGTTGCTTTAGGTCTTGGTAGGTACCACTAAAATTGAGTTTGTTCAACATAAAATATAGAAAATAAGTAAGAAGTTATTTTCATTTTGTGTGCAGCTCTGTGCAAACGGGTGAATGTGTTCTTATGCGTATATTTTTATGATGCATTCCAAAACTACTTTAATTAGAAATACGCTTACAGTATTGCCTTAATCAAACCAGTAATAATGAAACATCAGCGAGACCGTGACTCTCTCTCTCTCTCTCTCTCTCTCTCTCTCTCTCTCTCTCTCTCTCTCTCTCTCTCTCTCTCTCTCTCGCTCCAAAACAGTAAGCAGGTGAAGGGCAGTGTGAGAAAGAGAGGGAGGAGAATGACAGGAAAGACATAGCAGGTGAGGAAACAATGAGATGTGATGAGCAGAATCGAACAAAGACTGGCAGAGGACACAGAAATTGAGTTTGAAAGCATTTGATGACATTATGGATTCTAATTGTGAGGTACTGACTATCATTTAGCCTACTTATACTGCAGTTATTGTTATGCTGTCTTGTGTTTTTCACTTGCCGCGTTTTTTCTAAAATTCAGGTCTTTGTTATAAGATGCTGCCTGAAATCTAAAACGATTTAGTAAAATTAAACTAAACAAGAAGCCAGTCACATACTTATTTGCTGTTTGCATCAGATTCACAAATCTACTTCCTTTTTTTTTTGTGCAAACTCAGCTGATGCAAAATATAGGCTATCAAATTATTTTATTGACCATGAACATGTGAAAATTGATGTGAAACTTCACATCACACTTCTTTCTTTGAAAGTTTGATTGTATATTCTCTGCAGCGAGTGACTGATGTAGGCTAGGGTGTGTGATATATTGTGTGCGTGGATCAGTTCTTGTCTGATATCATTTTATTATTTACAGATGCTTGTGACAGTGTTATCTGTAGCCATGGTAATGCTGACAGGTCACCTGATAAATGGCCTCCCAATGGTAACTATGATATGTATTATGATGTGTATGATATATTAATGATATGATAACATGTTGTAAAGACTTTTAGCATAATGCACGCTGAATTAGCACAGAACTGTTTCAGAACCGAAGGCTAATGTGCACTTTAAAGATACAGCGTTACTTTATTGGACGCATCCGTTACTAATTGTTGTTTGCTTTGAGCAGGACGGTAAAGTGAGAAGACCCAGAGCCCTGTCAGATGATTGCTCTTCTTTGTGTCCAGCAGGTGAGAGAGAGTGCATGTTTGGGCGTTATATTTCTCAGAGCCTTTTATGTCTGGCATGTAGCATCACTTTCTCTGAATTCGATCCCTGTTTGTGTGGAGAGCGTGAGCGTAGTACTTTTCTTTCACCACACTTCCCAGTATTACAAATGTGGTCTGAGCCAGAAATTGCTTAAGAAATCAGTGGTTATTTATTAAGTTTTTTCATCTTTCTATCTTCTTTCTCTCTCTCTCTTTCTTTCTTTTTCTCTCGTGATGGGAAATGGTACGTTCTGACACAGAAGCGTCAACCACTTCCTTCATTAGAATGCCACTGCCTGTTTAAGCTTCTGTGTAACGTCCTGTTTTTGATGCTATTTCTCATCTCTCCCCTTAAGAGACATCAGTCAGCAAGTATGTGCATGTAAGTGTGTGTGCACGTACTATGTGTGAGTGTGTCTGTGTGTGAACAGCACCCACATCCGCCTTAAAGGAATTCAGTGTGTGCCCTTGAGTCTGTGCACAGTCAAAGACAAATTGAGTTATTACGTCTTTAAATTATGTTATGATAGTCATTTTACTTTCATCTATTCCGTGCATTCATGTTTGGCAGTTATGTGTGCGTGCAATCTGAAAGTTATGTGTAAATACCTTTTTTAAAGACCCCCAAAAGAGAAAATAGTAAATATTAGTTAGATGCTATTTGCACTAAGAGTTGTTAGATGCTATTTATACCAGTGCAAATAGTGGCAGGTACTACTTGCACCTCAGTGTATTGTAGTAAACTATTTGCAATAATAAAAACATACTTAGTGTATATGATTATATTTATTAAATTCATAAATGGATGCCCCCATATTAGGACATTAATTGATCCTGCCCTCAAGCCGTCCCCTACACCTACCCCTGATTTTGCCTATTAAACACTTTATTCCCACTATTAAAATCTCGTTGGGCACTTTATTTCCACTTTATTAATATTTTCTTAATTTTTATTTGAGATAGACACCTCTGCGAGCTGATGTTCGATGGGAAAAGGTAGAAAAAGGAGTTCACAAATTGGTTAACACTACCCACCTTACTCTCCAAACCCCCGATTCTGTTATCAGATCGGGTTTCTTTTGTAGTTATTTATCTGGGTCAATCATCGGTGGGCGGAGTTCATTTAAATAGCCCCTGCCAACATGGTGGGCTTTTTTTCACTTCAAAATGATATTTTAATGCTTTTGTATTCTCTTGTAAAACTTCTGCGTTCCCCTTAAGAAACATTGTGTTCTCTTGCAAAACTTTTGTGAATGATGAGATGGGAGGAACGACAGCTTTGCAGGAGAACGCAAATGTTTGGAAGCGAATGCAAAGTTTCTTAGGGGAATTAGCACGTTATTTTTGCAAAAGAAAACGCAAAGAAACTCAAACAAGAATAACAGTGCAGTAAATAGTAAAACTAAAACTATTTGCGCTACAAGGCAATCGCTGTGTGCGAAATCGCATTCTGTCTTGAGTTTGAATTTGAGTTTATTTTGCAACCCGTAAAAAAGTATTTTCAATATATAGTATGAATATGGACAGTGTGAATTAAATCTGGACGTACTACATCTGCCCTGTTGTTACTGTCACGTGACCTACCAGCGTCAGTTGCGTCGCTACATTTCCAATTCATAAGCCCCTCCCTTTCTGTGCGCCGATCTCTGAGTGACGTAAGGGTGTGTGCGCTTCAATGGAAACATCGCATTAATATAGGACAGTGATTAAACTAACTTGGAACTTCCTGTGCATTAAACAGAATCGAGTATTCAGACAGACCATGGTATAAATAATTGTCAACAGCGAAATGTGGTTTAACGGCCAAAGACGTCCGTCTGACTCATAGGTACTTGCATTAGACCAACAATTTAATAGCCTCTTTTTTTCCTCAGATGACAAACTCGACTGACTGTAAAATGTATTGCTGTGAACGGTATAGGCCAGTAACAGGCTTATGTTCAATGATATGAAAACAAAACAAACTAGTATTGCCTTCTAAAGCCCTTTTTTGTACACAAAACAAAATATCGTAATTGGTATTATGTATTATTTTATTTTTTTAGTGGAAATTATGATACACATTAGTAAATAGGCTACGGTTAACTAATCAGCATCATGTAATTACTTCAAACTAATTGTTTATTTAAAAATGAAAAACATCTTTCTTGTTAATTTTAATGAATTTGAACTTAATCCCCTTCTTGTTTTTTTTGTCTTCCTCATTTCCACATCCTATTTTTCCTTTCTGTCTTGCTGCCCATCCATCATCCCTCAGGATATTACCAGTCAAATTGTGAATGTCGTCCATGCTCCTCTGGTTTCTTCACCATTGGGATGAACAGAGAATCCAGTTGCCACCGCTGCTTCCAGAGCTGCAATGCTGGTATGAAGATCATTTCACCTAATATACCCATGATAGTATAAACAAGATGAAGTGAGAATAGAAACAGGAAGTATGGCAAAAAATGCTTCATTTTGTAAACACATTTGTGTGTGTGTGTGTGTGTGTATGTGTTAGATTTCTTTATGGAGGTGGTGAAGGAGTGTACGATGACATCTGATGTAGAGTGTCGCTGTCAGAAGGGTTATGTATGTGCCACGGAAAACGAATACACACGCCGATGTCGTGAGTGTGTTCCCGTCACCACGCCTAGCCTGTTCTTTACCTCCTCTGACGTCCCCTCATCCACCACTTCATCCACCACTTCATCCACCACTTTGTCCACCACTTCATCCACCCCTTCGTCCAGCACTTCGTCCACAAGTGCACAGAGCTTGCTGGGTAAGCATGGCTGTTTTCTTCTACATCAGGGTTTCCCAAACTGGGGTTTGTGAGGGAACTGCAGGGGGTTCGTGAGATGATGAAAAGCTAAAAAATTTATTATATTGAATGTAAAATGAAAATAAATAAATGGGGCTGCACGATAATCGCTTAGTGTGATAAACAAATTAAAGGCTGCATTTAATTTAAATAACTGTATAGTCTGATGCTTTTTCATTATTATGATAACCAAAATAAAAACAATTATAGTACTACTTAGAATAATAATAATAATAATAATTACTATACTATTATTATCGATATCAGAGAATCATTAATATTAAATTATTGTAATATTTAAGTGGACCTTTTTTACATAGTGTCAAAGCATCTCTATATCTATATTATTCTTTATATCAGTAAGCACTGTTTATGAACTCGCTGAAATGCCTGGATTATAGTCTTGAACTTTTTCCCAGAAAGTACACGTCACAATATACTTCATTTAAATAATTCCCACAAGGCATATATGCAAAAAAGGGGGCGAGGCCTGGTTGAGTTGCTTTAGTAGTGCGTTGAAACCGGTTGAAACTCATGGTTATGGTGAGGGGTGTGACATTTCCAAAACACACTCGAAGCAGTTGACCAATCAGAGCACATTGCACTTTTCGGAAGGAGGGGCTTCATAGAGACATAATCTAAACAGAGCGTTACTGACAGACTGGGAAGAGAGGTGCTGCAATAATTGGAAAATAATGTGTTTTTTGAACATTTAAGCATGAAAACCTATTCTAGTAGAGCCAAAAACAAAATCAAGACTCTTTAATCTCAGTGGGTTCTTTAAATAAATATTCTAAAAGGGACAGCTGACAAAAAAGCTTTCAAACCCATGTTCTACTAGCCTGGGAAAACCCAGACAACTTCCGGCAAATTTAGATTTGCTCTGAAAGTTAGTCTGACAAAGAGCTCATTGAAGTCCATTTCCAATCCGTCGAAATCGCGGCACCAATCAGAAACGTTGGGGCGCATCATGATGACGACAGCACAGCGACGGTGAAGCAGATTTTGTACATTTACAAAGATGGATGCCGCCGTGGAACTATGTGTGACGGTTATAGTTGAACACCGTCATTATAACTCTATAACCGCCAAAACCATGTTATTAAAATATTTTACACAAACATTTATCATAGAGAATGTTTAAATACTAATATCCGCTTACGAGGGAAACGGAGGCGGAGTTAGTGGTGTGATCGGAGGTTGCTACTGCTGGAGATGATTCGGGAGAGGTCTGTGCCCCTTTACCGATCAGAGCGCGCGCTGACACGGAGTAAAGCCTTGTTTATACTTGACGCGTCCGCACGAGCGCAAAGGTGCGCAAAAATGACGCGTTCGGTGCGCAAGACCGGCAAGACCCCATTTCGGTTGCCTGTGTGCACAGGTTTTTTGTAACAGCGAGCGCGGCGCAGCATCCGAGGATGAACGAATTCAAGCCTAATCTGCCCGAGCATGTACGTCTCACCACACCGGCACCCAGTTTGCGCGTCTAAATTCCAAAGTTCATTGCAATGTTTTTTTTTTGTTAAGTTTTTGTTTACTGTGTGTGATTTATTTAATGGAAAGCACATTCACTTCCAGTTGTCTTGCTGTTAATATTAAATAAATGTAGAGCAAGTAGTGTCTGCTCGTATTCAAACGTTGTTCTATAACGTCACCCTGCATACGTCATCTCCTTCATCGCTCTGATTGGTTTTAGGTCTATCCAATTGTGCCCAGAGGCATTTGAGCTACGTCCGTTGGTGACGCCCCTTTGGAAATGATTTGTCATCATTTGTCAAGATGAAGCTTTGCCAGACCCTAACTCAGTTACAACTGAGAATGGTCTGGTTTTAACCAGGCTAATGTTCTACATGATGTATTTACACAATTGGAGTATTTTAAATTTATTTTAAAAAAAGGAAGTAAGGAAGAGTCGTATGTTTGCATCAAGATTGGATTGCGGACTGGGCCAATGGGGATGTTGCCATTTACATATGAATGCGACCAGAGACAACGGAAAAACATACGGAGATGGACATTAGTGTCGTCCACTTGTGATCCGATCGACCAAAAAGCATCTTAATACCAAGTGTATACAGACTCAGAGCCATACAGTGCATTCTAATCACTCAGCTAATTATAATCATATTATCCTATTATTAGCCTATCAAAACCCGCTTTTCCAGTTTTGTTTTAGCCCAATCATACTTGTTAATAAGTGATTACGGGTCTGCCACTAGGGGGAGCAGGAGGTGGGCTTGAATCTTTAAGGATGACCTGTTTTTGTAGGCCAACCCAGAAGTTAGCATCCCCCTGGTTCACATCACAAAAAGCTAGCAGGATTTTTGCTTTGCCTTTTAGATTATTGCAGAAAATAAGCTCTGTGACCAACAAAAGGTTATGATTCTTACGAACTTTGTTTATCATGGTAATCTTCACAAATTAACATAACTTTTACGAATTTGGAAGCCTAAATTCAATGCCCAGAAGTCAAATATTGAAGCTAGGATATAAAGTAAACAATTACACCACGGTCACATGACTTCACCGTCACCACCACTAAACTTCTGGCAACTCTTTCAATCCTTATTTAAAAAACACCTTAGGATCTAATGTGCTGTTTTTGTGTTACAGTGGATGAATCCGCCCACACCTTTTTTGAGAATGTTTGCATTATTTTAGAGAAAATTCTTTTGGTTTCTTCATGGTATTGTTTGGCTTCGACAGTTTTGATACGAATTTAAATATAAATACTATAAATCTGCCAGTTGGAAATAGTTTGCAAGAGTGCAAGTATAAACACAACAAGGCTGTAAAAGCGGACTAGTGAGTAGATTTTTGGATATTTAATCGTGGACACTGGTCTATGCCTATTTTTAGATCTAATGATAGCACCATTTAAGAGCTCTTTCCCATATAGGACGTTTTTCATCTCACCTGTTCAGCTATTCATCTCAACATAAATAGTTATGCTAATTCACTTCCTTGTGCTTATTTTGCAGTTGATTATAATTTGGTGTGGATTTTTGGGTTCATTTTGGTCGTGTTAACTGTCATCATCCTTACACTCTTCTTCCGGCACTGCAGAAAGAAAGAGAAGGAATGCTTTAAGCATTGTGAGTAACACACACACATGATCACAAACATATTTCTTCTTCTTTTTGGGTCAATCTCTGTCTCACCTCTCATTGTTTCTCCCCTCCATTAGTTGTCAGGCAGTGCTCTCTGGGTAATATAGAGGTACGTGACGAGTGAGTGCACATTTTCGCAGTATTTTAACATGCATTATCTGACTTACAGTCCTTCAATTTCTTAAGGTGGACAGTGAGACCAAACCTTCTCCCAGCCAACCAGATGAGCTGCCCCACCCACAGGAGATGCTGTCACGTGGCAACAAACCCACCAATCACAGCACAGACTGCTCTTTTCATCAGCCAGTCAGCTCAGAGCACGTTGTGCCACCAGCTGGCAATTTAGGTACTATAAAAGGATGCTTTTTGTGATTTTATTCGTCTTTTATTAAAAGGGTCAAACACATTATGCTTTTTTTTCCCAGATCTATTAATTTGTTAAAACGTATGACCTAAAATTACAACTTTATGGCATGAAGTAAGGGGCCTGAACTAAAAATAATGTGTATCATAACATAAAAAATGGTATTCTCACTTTAAAACTGCATTAAAAGACATTAAAAGAATGAAAATCTTGAAAAGAAAACCTTATCAAGTAGTTTGGCATAATATTTTATTATCATTTGTTAACAAAACTGCTTCACTGCTTAATAATATTTGAAAAATATTTGATTTGTCTTTGACATCCTGTCACGTGGTCAAACCAATATGCATAAACATGCAGTACAAAAAAACAAAAAAGGGAATGATATCATAGAAATGTTTAAAAAGTTGCTTAAAATATCAGATAATTTGAACATATTATGAAAAAGCAAGATTAGTGTAGGTTGTAAAATGTCATGTGGTGCAACTACCCAAAATGTAATGGTTTATATCAATTATTATACCATTATATGTATAATCTTAGGACTTTTTTGGTTCCCATGAGGAAAACAGCTTATAAATATAAAAGCATATAGAATAATTTAAATCTGTTATGGGTAGGTTTAAGGTTAGGGGATAGAATATACAGTTTGCACAGTATAAAAATCATCATGTCTATGGAATGTCCCCATAAAACATGAAAACCCAACATGTGTGTGAGTACACTCCTGTGTATTCAATGCATAACATACTTTTGACTTGACGGTTTCACCACATTACAGTTTTACAGTCATTACATTTTTTTTGATGCAATGTTTTTCAAAATAACATGAAACCGATATGAATACAAATATTTTTATATGAATTATATGAATGAATATATATACTTTTAAACTATTTTTTTCCTTTTCTTGGACACTTATTTGTCATTGACCCACACAAATTTTAATGAGGGAAAAAAAGCAAGCAAACATGTACAAATAGTATAAAAATTGAAAATTCTGTTTCTCGCAGGCCCTCTCCACATCTACGGTCCCCAGACAGTTTTTGTTAGTTTGCTCAATCAGTTTGGATGGGATGGAGGAGAGAAAAAAGCACATGAACTCCAAGAAGAATCGCTAGATAACAGCAACGTGTCCTACCCTCAGTCTCCTCCCGTCCATCTATCTGAGGAGGAACGGAGCAGAGAGAACGACTTTATCTTCTTCCCATCTCAGGAGCAAGGGAAAGAGTGCCACATATCTAAAGAAGAGGTGCTGTGAGGGATCATGGGAAATTTGTGTCCGTTCTTCTTCCGTACTGTTCGACTGCTGTGTGGTTTGTTTTAACTGATGCTTTATGAGTACCCAGTTTTAAAACTCTAACCCAGGTAGGGGATTTCATAGAGAGAAGCTGCGTTAGGGGAAGACCTGAGTGACGGTGTGGATTACAAACGTGTTGCGTATGAGCCTGACAGTTCATGCCAGCTTTGAAATATTCCTTTATGCGTAACCACTGATTCTAAACCATCAGAACAGCAGTGGGATCCTAATGTTGATTTTGGGAAGAGTCGATACCACAGGCTTTCAGTTCACTGCAGGTCTTATGATGGTTGAATGACCTTCAGGGATGAAGCGGAATCTCAGTGCCTCTTTTCAAAGTGTTTGAAGACAAAGAGCAGCTTCAAAACTCTCAGAAGATTCACATATACTGTATGTTGAGATATTTATTTTAAGTAAAGTTTATTGAAGTTATTGTAACTGCAGTGTGCCCCATAATTTCCTTTAGATCGATCGATTGGTTCTATCTATATTGGATCTATCTAAAGGGAATGAATACTGTATTTAATCAGTGACTTATGGGGCATTTTGAATCTTGGCATATAATGTTATTAAATAGTAAACATTTTTATTTATAACCGTTTTTAATTCTGTTACAATTGTTAATATCAGGAAAACAGTGTTTTTGCCCGGTTTATCATTGTTCAATCATGTTAAGTCCCTGGTTGATGTTGTCAGTGTTCTTCCTCTTTTCTTTGGTTTTTGTGTGGCAGACATGATGGATTGTGCTGTCAAAAAAGCCCTGACATTTTGATGGTGGTCTGGAAATGTCATTGTTTCTTCGCTGGGAACTCAGTAAGCACAGCACAGGAACATTGTGTCATCATGTATTATGTTGTATATTCACTGTAATGCACGTTTTTTTATGCCTGATATTCATTGTAAAGTGCAATAGAAATCAATAAATTTTTATTTTTTGGTATTAAATTCACTACTAAATTCATTTCACTGCAAAATGGACTTACAAAAATATAATTCCCTTTTCTCTTTTATGCAATTGAATAGACAACATGAAATTCATCTGGGCCCCGTGGTTTGACATGCTATATATTATATACAGGCAGCTTTAATGAGCTCATTATTTGAGACATTAGGTGTGTGTGTTGGACATCGGCGAGAGTTGCCGCGTGCAGGCGGGGAGGAGCTGAAACTGAGACGTGAAGACGGACACTTTCTGCTTCCCGTAGTGACGTTTGCGCTGGGTTTCCATACTTTAGCCAGAGCTTTAGTCTACCACAGCTGAATTTAAATAAACGCAATATTTGTCAAATACAAACTTTTTTAAATTCAATTATGTACTGCTTAATACAGCGTCTGTATAAACAAGAATAACGTTCCAAATAAGCCTACAGCCTACTATTTAAAAAGCGATTTAGTGAGGTCTACGTTTTTTTAATCAGTTTTATTTTGATAAACATGACACAATATAAAATCACGAATACATGAAAGGAGATGTTACTGTTATAAGACAGATTTGTGGAACTACAAGTGTGAGAATAAACACGGCCAATCGTGAAACAGCTGTGTCGACATCAGAGCACGTGATTCATAGCAGCGCCATCTTTGATTTTTAATGGGAATGAAAGCGAGGCTGTGAGGGACAGACATGCATCTCTTCAATGCGTTGTTCCCTATTTAATGTGTTTATGGATTGTTCTGCTCATGAAACATTGGAAAAATGTCTTTCCAAAAAAATTCAGTTGACAAAAAACTCCCGACAATAGAAGCTGTGGAAAATTGTAAGTAATCTAAGAACTTTATACAGCTTTTTACAGCGGATGCCATTGGAAACAGGTTAGTCTATCCCTCACAGCCTGAGCCTCACTTTCATACCTGTCATGGCGCTGCTCTGAATAAGGTCTAGAGCAGGGGTGTCCTGGAGGGCGTCCTGGAGGACCACTGTCCTGCAGAGTTTAGCTCTAGCCAGACTCAACACACCTGCCTGGAAGTTTCTAGCCTATAAGACCATGATTAGCTGGTGGTCCAGGTGTGTTTAATTGGGGTTGGAGCTAAACTCTGCAGGACAGTGGCCCTCCAGGACTGAGTTTGGACATCCCTGGTCTAGAGATATCTCTATATGACTCTGGAGAAGCCGCTCTTGAGAAGCTGCGCTGGCTGAATCCTGGTAGTCCCCCAGAGTGCAGTGTGGACGATGGGGCGACACGTGTCGCCCAACCCCAATTTAAAGGGTAACTAAACACAAAAACAACTTTTTTTAAGTTAATTATCTGTAAGAATGGAGCTTCATAAATGCTGTTCATTGATTTGACTAAATTTTTTGATATTTGGGTTTAAAGTGTTTTAATTCTACAATATATGGTGTAAAAACGTCTGAGTGCTGCCCTCTTCAGGCTGAACGGCGGCTACTGCAGTTGAATTTTCCTATTAGAAGTTGTGGTACCCTCTGACGTCAGAGGGTACCAGCTAACCACGCCCTTGCCTACAGAGAGATGCGTCTCAGGTGCACGCCCCCCCTCCGCTTGGCTCCGCCCACTTTCCCAGCATCTTTCAAATATTGCCAGTGGGTGGAGTCAGGCTCTGAGCAGGGGTTTAGTTACCCTTTAATTGGTTTAAAATACATCAATCTCATTGGTATAGACGATTCAGGTCTGAGCATGCGCATTCCTTTATGTAAGATTTTGTGAATGATTTGGTCGCATTAAATAAATATTAAATGCTAACTTTAATCGTATCTTATGGTTTACCATGGTAATTTTAGTAGAGAGATATATTGGCTAATGTTTTATTGTACTAAAGACAGAATAGATGAAGTTATTGTTTAAAAACGAACGCTTGGTGACGGCACCTCAGTGTACTTCAGGCTAATAGAGCTGTCATTCACTTGGCTTCTTCAAATTTCCATCAAGATCGGTAGATCAGAACAAACAAATACGGGATATTATGCAAATTATGACAATTCACTGTATTAAAGTTCACTCAAAAATGAAAATTCTGTCAGTATTTACTCACCCTCATGTTGTTCCAGCCCCGTAAGACCTTCGTTCATCTTCGGAACGCGAATTAAGATATTTTTGATGAAATCTGAGAGCTGGATCACTCCTCCATACTAGTCCATAGGCTTCTTCAGAGATTGAACTTGCAGGCCCCGAAAAGTTATTCAAGACATCGTTAAAATAATCCAAGTGACTACAGTGGCTCAATCTTAAGTTTATCAAACGACAAGAATACTTTTTGTGTGCAAAAACAAACAAAAATGACGACTTTATTTCAACTATTCATTTCCTTCTCTGTGGGCCTCGAGTCAGTTCACTAGTGTAACAGCGTAAGCTTCTGTTGTTGTACGTCACACGCATCACCCACATGACCAGCGTCGGCCAATAGTGAGCCTAAGTGTGACGTAGCTCTACGCAATCACACTACGTGAACTGACTAGAGGCCCACAGAGAAGGAAATGAATAGTTGAAATAAAGTCGTTATTTTTGTTTGTTTTTGCGCACAAAAAGTATTCTCGTCGCTTGATAAACTTAAGATTGAGCCACTGTAGTCACTTGGACTATTTTAACGATGTCTTTAATGATTTTTCGGGGCTGGCAAGTTTCAATCCCTGAAGAAGCCTATGGAGGAGTGATCCAGCTCTCAGATTTAATCAAAAATATCTTAATTCGTGTTCCGAAGATGGATGAAGGTCTTACGAGGTTTGAACAACATGAGGGTGAGTAAATACTGACAGAATTTTCATTTTTGGGTGAACTATCCCTTTAAAGTAAGACATAAGACAAACCCGAACGCAAGCAGCTGATTTTAAATTCTATAATGTAGCTAGGCTAAATATCAATAAATATCATTTATATCACCAAATTTCGTGATATCACCCAGCCCTAAAACTGCTCAGTATTAAAGCTTATAATATGACTTTTTGTAAAGCTGCTTTGAAACGATGTGAAATGAGCACTTAACAAATACATTTTGACAGTAACTTCATCTAACTTGATTTCGTGTAAATTCATCAAAATATTATTAAATTAATCGTTACTGTAATCGCTATGGTTATCACTTAATATTTCTGTAGTAGGCCTACGGCCAAACAGCGTAGTAGATAATTCATAAACTCATACTTAAAGGAATGCGCTTGCGCATGCTATGCCTCAAGCGTCTATGCCAATAAGATTGCTGTATTGTAAACCAGTAAAATGTGTCACCCGCCTTAATGTGTTGCCCCGCCCCAATCATCCAGACTGCACTCTGGGGTTACTCGAATCCTGCAGCTGCTCTCGCGGTACTTTGATGTCATACGTCACAGTCACGTGGAGTCGACGCTGTATCAAGTCGGACACAATTTGCAATGCTTTAAGGCTCGGTTATATTCCAGTTTGGACACGTACATTGACAGCTGAGGACAATTTGTATTTATACTGTCTGCTGAGGTCCGCTCGGTGAATGCGTTGCGCAGTAGATCGGCTAGATTGGCTTTTTCCAGGGCTTTCGCGGTTTTAACCTATAGTGACCGCACGTACTTGTCTGCACGGTCACAAAAAATGGGAGGCACGCGGACGTCCGCAAGGAGCCTTCGCGCACACCCTCCGATGACGATTTTTACGTCACGCGGACCCTCGCGCACTCATGGACACGGAAAGTATAACACTGGTCACGTCAGCCACCGATCGGTCTGCGCAGAGCTGCATGAAGTCAATCAAGCCTATTACTTTTAAAGCGATTAAAATTGTGAAAAGAAATGTTGAGCAGGTACCTATAACATATAGACTTCCCTTGTACATTTATATACATTTTAACCTAAAGTCCACATGGATTTTGTTCATTAACTACCCAATTATAAATACAAACAAGTGTGCAGTGAAGAAAACCTAAAGATTAGCTCTGTCGAATGTTGAGTGTCTTTGTGCAGTGAGAAGTAAAATATTTGACTGTCTCTCAGTGTTTCTCAGGGTAGACTGTCATTCTCACAGAACCTTCAGATGAGCCACCTCTTCACCTGTCACTCTTCTCTTGAGTAAATGGCAGCAGCAGATTTGTTCTAAAGTAAGTACTCAATCCGTAGACGCATCAGCGGCCTTTTTCCTCCTCCTTTTTCAGACATCCTCCAGTTTTTCTGTCTTTCCACACACCTCCTGCACTGGCATTGGTACCTCCTCTTCCTCTGTGCACTGACTGGATCCAGAGTTGCTCTTTTCGGAGGACCAGAGACCTGAAGACCCAGTATGATACACATTATTAAAGAGTCATTCCTGCTATGCAGCACAATTTCATGCCATGTTTTAATATATTGAGTGAAATATTAAACTCAAAATGTATATATATAGAAACCACATAAATTAATTTAAATTTGATCACTTATTACAATGAAATTACTATAGTGAATTATAAATAATGTATGTAATGTTTCTAATAAATATATTATTAACAACACTCTGAACAGTTGGTCAGTCCATCACAGATAATATAAAATAATATAATAATATAATTTAATACTATTTTATTTCTAATGAATATTATAAACAACACTCTGAACAGTTGGTCAGTCCATCACAGATATTATATTATATTGTAATATATTATATTATTTCTAATAAATATATTATAAACAACACTCAGAACAGTTGGTCAGTCCATCACAGATATTATTATATTATATTATATTATATTATATTATATTATATTATATTATATTATATTATATTATATTATATTATATTATATTATATTATATATCCTGTTATGTTCCACCTGTTAGGCATGAGAAAAAAATTATTGAAAATGCATTATACATTCGTATAAGTGTTTGCGAGTGTCACTACAGCTACAGATAAAGCCACAATACACACAACCTTTCACTGTTATGCTGATGATACTCAGCTCTGTATTTTTTCGCGCTAGACGAAACGCACCAATTCACAAAATTAACAGAATGCATAGCTGATATAAAAATGTGGCTAACTAGTAATTTCCTACTACTTAATTCTGAAAAAATACAGAGTTTCTAATTATTGGGCAAAAACCTCTGCACATATTAACCAAGAATACTGTCTAACACTTGATGTCTGCTCTGTTAAGTCTTCGTCGTCGGTTAGGTACCTGGGTGTGCTCTTTGATACTAATCTTTCATTTGAAAGCCGCGTGTCTAGCATTTGTAAAACCTAATTATTCCATCTTAAAAAAATATATCTAAATTACGTCATATGCTCTAAATGAAAAATGCGGAACAGTTAGTTCATGCGTTCATGACATCAAGGCTAGATTATTGTAATGCTCTACTGGGTGGTTGCCCTGCACGCTTAATAAACAAACTCCAGCTGGTCCAAAACGCAGCAGCTCGAGTTCTCACTAGAACCAGAAAGTATGACCGTATTACCCCCGTTCTGTCAACACTGCATTGGCTCCCTATTAAACATTGTATACATTTTAAAATATTGCTGACTACTTACAAAGCGCTAAATGGTTTAGCTCCCCAGTACTTGAGCAAGCTCT
Organism: Siphateles boraxobius; assembly: GCF_051911475.1. NCBI lineage: Eukaryota > Metazoa > Chordata > Actinopteri > Cypriniformes > Leuciscidae > Siphateles > Siphateles boraxobius. The sequence continues at coordinate 14,053,072 of NW_027508722.1, forward strand.
TAACGCATATAGTCCTTCACGTCTATTGCGATCTTAAAATTCTGTCCAGTTGATAATACCTAGAATATCAAAATCAACAGCAAGCGGTAGATCCTTCTCTTATTTAGCACCTAAACTTTGGAACAGTCTTCCTAACATTGTCCGGGAAGCAGACCCTCTCTGTTAATTTAAATCTAGACTAAAAACACATCTCTTCAACCTGCATTCATACAGAACATTATACATTTCTATTATTCAAATCAGTTAAATGATTAATATATGGCTGCATAGATTAGGTCAGCTGGAACCGGGGACACTTCCTGTAACACCGGATGTACGCGTTACATCATAAGAACAATGGCATCTACGCTAATGTCAGTCTTTCTGTTTATTCCGAGGTGGAAGATGACTCAATTTTTTTCTAAAAACAAACTTTGTTGTATTATTTTCATGTTATCACTGTGAAGCTGCTTTGACACAATCTGTATTGTAAAAAGCAGTATATAAATAAAGATGTCTTGACTTGACTTGAGTTGACAATAAGCTTGCGGATCAAACTGATGCAGAGGAAACTGACCAATAAGAGGACATATTTTTTCCATATGACATATTTTGGTATGCTTTGAAATGTTGCTTCGTAAAAGTGAACCGAACCAGAAAGAAATTGCTACACTAACAAATTAAGTCCCTGTTTGGGAACGAAGCAAACAATTTACAGGTCTGAAAACACCCTTATACTATCATACTGTTCATGCATTCATACGGTTCACTTCAGCGGTTTTGTTGATGTGAATTATAGTGGCACTGACCGGTTGATGCTGACATGATCCATCCACATGGTCGTGCATGTCTGCTGACAAGAAGGAAACAGGTGAACAGAACGCACACACACACACATGCAAAACACAGACTCACCGAGATCCACACATTATCTGGAAGAGGTTGATAGAAAGGGAGCAAATGATTGGAGAAAAGGAGAGAGAAAGAGTAAACAGGTCAGTAGAGAACTGTGTGTGTGATAGTCTGTCAGCTGGAAATACCACAACAGTCCAAATTTATGTAAATGGTTATAAAATGAATATAACAGGCTGAAAAAATCACGTCAGGGTTCAGATACTCACTCTGGGTGTGCAGTAATGGTCTAGTAAAAGCAGGACGAGGGGACAGAGTATATGTCTGGACTTTCACACACATCTCACAATTGCTGTCAATGCATTTGTAGCCCTCATCACATGTACACACAGCATCACTTTTCGGTGTACAGTTCTTCTCATACTTCATATCTGCAAAATCAAAACAGTGAAAGGGGTTATGTAGAACTGTATGTGTCCATTTGTGTTTCTTCAACTGTGGTACTTCCTTAAATCACTCACTAGTTCATTAAATTTAGTTTTTTCCTTGAACTTTCTTTAAAAATGTAATTTCCACCATATTTCAAATCACTATTCTTTTTGTTGAGTAAATGGTGGATAACATTTTAAAACATTTATTTATATACAGGATTTAAAAAATGGCAAAATTGTACACAACCAGAGTATCATTGGAAACTTTCATATGACCCACAATAGAAATGTTCAATATTCAAATTTACCTTTACTTGTCTTTGTTTTATCACATTTAATCTCAAAGATGCTCTAAGCTGAATATAAATAAATGTACACAAAAACTATTAAAATAGTTTGTTGATTATTCTCTTTATTTGAATCATAATAGCATAAATGCAATAATTAATATTATTTTTATGGTTCAATTTTTGTAGCTATTCTAAAACGTAGGGTCTTGGAAAATAGTAAAACTAAAGCTGTAACTACAGTATGTAACTAAGTACACAAACTTTATTAGGGGCAAAACTGTTTCCTACTACATTTATAATGTATATAAATGGTTATAAAATTAGTTTTCACACCAAGAACGATAACTAAGATTACTATAATAGTGTCCACACCATCGGTCGACATTGTTCTGTTTATTATAAGCGCCTGCTTGTCTGTCACTTTAAATGCTCAAGCTCGATATAGCAGGATTGATTCTGATTGGCTGTCAATGTTTTTATCATTAAGCAGCTGAATGAAATCGTTCTGAAGGTGATTCCAATGATATCGTACTCTGTGGCTGTGCCGTTATCGTTACAGCTGTGGTGTGAACTCTGCTATTCTTTTAATATTGAGAATGATTTTTAGAACTACATCTTTATCGTTATCTTTATAGTTACCGTCCTTGGTGTGAATGGACCTTAAAACTGTACACATACAAAAATGTCAACGCATTTGAAAAGTAGGTTATAAAATTTACAATTTTATACAAAAACAATGTGACCTTCATACAGAAAGAAACAACTGAAATCTGTTAGTATGAGTACAAACCAAACCCAAAGACATAAAAGCACCTGTACCCATATTGCTTACTAAAGCACAGTCATTTCACCGAGACACAAGTGTCAAAATAAAACAGCAAACTCAAACACAGGTTTTGTTTTTCTGCTGACTCACAATACACTTCTCGATCCACCTCAGGATATTCACTTTTCATTTCTACTCATCTTTTTTATCACAAGTCACAGCCTGGTTATGTGACCTTAAGCATCTCCAATCTGAGCTAAAGAATCATTTGGCACGGGTTTCACAGAATCATGTGCAAACTTTCTGCATAATTTGCAGGATTCAGCAGTCATTCATATTGTAAACAACATTTGTACAGAATTCACTTCCACTGTTAAAAAACAGTTCAGCATTGTTGGTCACCAGCATGGGATATTGCTGGTTTAACTATTTGGTCAAATTCCTACTGAACAACTACTGAACAAATTCCTTTGTTCAGTTACTTTAAACTACTTGCACTTCCTCTCCTTTTCTTACTACTACCTGTTTACAAGTATTTTGTTTCTACTTGTTGTTTAATCGTCAAATTGAATCTACACATTAAAAAAAGTTGCTGCCTCAAATTTGAAAGTACAATCAACTTAAATGTTTAATTCATTTCAACTTAAATTACATTAAACTGACTTAAGAAATTATTTGAATCTTGAATAACATAAAAAAAGTTGAAAATTGCTTAACTTATTTTGATGAGTAAAGCAATGTAAAAACATATGTTGTCAACTTATTGATCATATCTTTTTTTCACAGTGATTTAGCAAGGCCTTTGCATATCAAAACATCTCAGACATCTCAGTAGGCAGTTATTTCCGTTCCGAATAATAAATTCCGTCGCTCAGGTGCCATTTTTTTCCAGAGCTACACGTGTATTTTTAACATTTGCTGTCCCATAACATGTTCGTTACCAGACACTCAGACATTTCTCAGACCCCCACCTACCTCCATACTAAAAACCCACCAAGATCTGCTGAAGGGGAAGCCCCCGTCTTGTTTTACTGACATGTTTGGTATTTCTAGTTTACTGATTCATCTGAAGATTCAGAACACAGCTAAACGAATCATTGTATGAACATAAAACGTGTTTGGTGACATCACAAACAAAGAAATGGAGTGGACGTACGTTCTTTGGTGCACATCGTGCAATAATGACAATTAAAATTTTCATTATAGACGTCAATGTAGAAGCCAGTTCCGCAAGTGTCACACTGAGTATCAGATGAGCTTGTTCCGCATCTCATTACCATAGACTGTCCTGTTTAAACACACACAAAGACAGGGAAACACATGTAATGAGATGTACTGGCAGAATCATGCTGATTCTGCTGCTGTACAGGCAAAATAATAACAGTGTGGTATTCAACACTGACTAGTTTGAGAGTTTACCAGTTTGAGTTCAGAGAACAAGTCATCCTTATACGAGAAACCAGATGTGTCATACTAAGACGTTAGGTAAATGTCATCAAACCATAGATTAACTGAACCCTGAAATACTCTTACATAATACAGTCGGTTTTGGTATGTTCAAAGAGTACATCCAGTCTGCATAAACAGTCTCCAATCAATTTTGTCTCTAAAATTATTCCTATTTTAGATTGTCCTGCTTTATTACACACGTATTTGGTTCATACATGTTTGTTTAACTCAATACAGCCCTCTAAACTCAACTCAATTGATCTAATCTTAACTGATGATAGCTTAGCTCATTTTAACTCTTCTTAAGTTTAACTCTGACTCAACTGTGCTCATTTCTCTTCAAACTGTCTTATGATTGCACCGGAGTGATGAGGCAGCATTTCATTTACCTGGTTCACATTTTTTGCAGCACTTTTCATTTTCTAAGTACTCTGTGCTTTCATCGCACGTCAGTGATTGGACGAGAGGAAGGACATGTGACGATAGCAGGAGGACAATGAGCAAAGCAAGCATCTTACTGGAAGAGAAAAAAAGAAGTTTGTGAAGGTTCAGAATGACACATGACACCTGGAATGACTTTCAAAGTGTTAGCAGCATATGTAAAGAGTCATACAAATCATAAATGCATTACTTGGCTGTAAATGACTGATAAAGATGGCCTTTCTTGTTAAATGCTTAATATAGCCTACTAATTATTGATAAATAACTTTTTTCATTTATATCAAGTTCTTAATTTATTTTAAGATATTTTAGCACTAAGTTATGATCAAATACATATAGGCTACTCTACAGAATATATAATTTTCTAAATGCAATTTATGCTAAATGCAACACACACATATTGCATTGCACATATTGAAACAGTCTTTTTTAAACAATTACAAAGCGTCGACAAACAAGTTGATTTTGTGGCTTTATGAAGCATGTGTCATTATATTATTAACATTTTTACCAAAAATCAAGCTCGAATTGAGTTACAAGGTTTTTGACCAGCACTTTTCGTCATTACAACGGCCACATCTGAGGCAGTAAGTGCATCAAATTAAGTTTTCATCATCCAACAGGTTATACAATTTACTGTAGCTATGTAGGCGATCAGTTTTTTCTATCATTTGGTCAAAAGCTCATGCTATTATAAAAGATGAAGTGCTACGCACAGGATATTTAAGACACTACGAATGCTAGACTAGACACTCTTCTTCATTCCTCAGATACGCCTACATAAAGCATTAATCTGTATATGGCGTTTCTTGAGTAAAGAAAACGCTGTACTTATTCAAACAAACAGTTCTTTATTTACCCTTGTATTGCAGACAAGCAGAGACGGTTCAAATGCGGCACTTCATTCACCATATAGGTGGGTTTATGAGGTTTTACCATAGACTATTTACCGATATTTTGATGATCCAATTGAGTCAAGATTAGGTTTAGTCACAAGCTCTACTTAATACTTTTCGTTGGCTAAATATTTGCAAAACCCAAAGACAGACATAAAGAGAGACTTGTGTTTGACTTTAAGCAGCGCTGCCCAGACAGGTGACTGGCAGCCTGACATCAAAGTACCGCGAGACTGATTAGAGAACATACGGCTCTGTATGCTTTCGAATCACTCTCGCGGTACTTGACGTCAATACACCAATTGGTCTGTGTGTCGCCGCTTCAAGTCAAACACACCTGATAATTTATGAAAAAAAGACAAATTATGGAGATACATCGCCTGACAGCGATGATATGTATTTTCACCTAGCCTAGGTTTTGATAAAAACAAATAAAATTTTGTTATAATGAGCAATAGGTTAGTAGCCTAACGTCCTCTATAGGCTACTGTGTGAATAAGTGAATGGAATAAGATTATACAACAATCTAAATGATTATACAACAATCTTTTGAGCATTCTTAAAATAAAAACCAGAATAGATTACCGCCCTCGCTGACTTACTAAATTCAGCTTGACCCAGTTATGTAGCCTATATTTGAGACTTTCATTTTTATTCGCTTGAACTTTTAATTAACATTGATATAAACATTTGTACCCTTACAATAAGATTATTATAGCTTGTGCATCACATAGTACATTTTAACTAGCTTGCTATTTACCATACCTGTTAAATCCTTTTATATTTGCAATGAGAAAGAGTAAAGTCTTACCTTGAAACTTTGTACAAGCAGGGAGTCAGTGAGAAAACGACGAGAGATGTGAGTTAGTCAGGCCCCTCTGAAACTTTGAAGATGAGGGGACAACATTTCAGCATTAAATCTTTATCAGAATGTCAGATGAGTCATCTATGAACTAAAGTTCGGCAAACGTTATTGATGACTTTGCCGTAGGACCCCCAATTGAAGCAGCATTGCTCTCTGTTAATATTTCTCCTGCGCCTCTTTTTCCTACCCCAAAGTTTCCATCAAATGTTTCATGTCTTGTTTTAACTTTCAAATAGTTCCAAAACAAACTCTCTCTTTCTCTCCTTTCTCACTCTCTTTGAAACAAATACATGCGCACAAAAGAACACTGTAGATGAAAAGGGTCTTGTGTCTCATTCTGAGTAAAACCATGAGTAAAAATAAAAAGCTAGCACTACAACAGCTACTCATTCTGAGACGTAAGATTAGTAGTGAGGTCAATGGTGAAATAACGTCCGATCACACAGAATCCATGAAGCTCATCATTTTATTCTGAGCTCAGATTAATGAAGATGAATTAAAAGACTGGTTTGTGTAAAGCAGGCCTACATTATGTCTGAAATCAGCCTCAATGGGTTTTTTGTGGATTATTTTACAAAGCACATATTCAATTTGTTTTATCTTGATCTGTCTCCCCAACTGTTGTTCACACATATGAGCTGTCAACTCGTTGGTTTTATTCAGAACTGATACCACTGAGAGTGAAGAGTCATGTCTTTCTTGTAGACATGCCACTATAGCACACGTGCACACACACAAGTGAAGTTAAGTGTTTACAGTAAAAGGAGGTCTTACCACAACATCTCTATAACCGCTAAGATATTGTGAAATTGGTTCATGCAGATAACATCACCTGCTGACAGGCATGCGACCTTAAAGAACTCCAGTCTTTTAGTAAAAGAGTTTTCCCCCTTATGAGTGAGACCCCTCTTCAATGCTGTCATATTAGGTCAATTTAATTTTCTACTCTGTCAAAAATGTTACTGTGGAGGTGTGGCAGAGTACTTTGTATTTCAGTACTTTCCTCTTAATGTTTTCACACTTTCCCTTATAAGTGACATCTGATAGCAAATTGTGAAATAACTGATGTTCTTTTGAGTTAAGGGCTGCAATGAAAATCCTGACAGATAATGGAATATTGTCTTTTTGGATTTGCATTTGTCACTTTAGTAAACTGGTCATCTCTAGCAGATAACCTGTGTTCTCCTTTATACTGCAAGTTCAGTATCCAGATTCAGGAAATGTCTTAAGACACCTATTATGCAAAATTCACTTTAACATGGAGTTTGAACGTAAATGTGTGTTGGTGTGTGTACACAACCACCCTATAATGATAAAAATCCACCCACTCTTTTATTTTAGTGTCTTAGAACAAGCCGTTTGCAGTTTCTATGCAATGTGATGTCACAAATGCTTAGACCCCGCCCACGACTGCTGATGGACTCTACCCTATTAGCATAAAGTGAGCTGTACACTCTCCACCATGTTTATACAGCCCGATCTCACGACCTCACTCGTACGAATTAATACGATTTTTGCTAAATCGTACATATTTTACGAGTTGCCCAATTCGTATGAATTTGTACGAATGACCTACCCCTGACCCCGCCCCTAAACCTACCCATCACGTGGGTTGAGACAAATCGTACAAATTCATACGAGTGAGGTTGTACGAATTCATACGAATAAGCCACTTTTTAATCACTCGTACAAATTCGTATGAATTGGTCGTGAGTTAGCGTTGGTTTATCTCCTCGCCAGAGCATTTAAGTTACAGCAGCATTCAAGTAAGAAATGTATTCTTATTAAAGCTACTAAGTTATTCAATCAAGAGCAGTGAGTGATTTTCTGTTTTTTCTTTTGTTGTTTGATTCATATTAACAGCATATAAATCAGTAGGTACTGTATATTACGCTGCTTTCATTTTAATACACAGATCTAAAATAGCCTACACATGCAATTTCTTTACTTGCTGTTTACATTAACAGACATAATCGTATGTGTTTATGTGAACTGTGTGTTTTTTTGACATAACCTTGTGTGTATTTGACAGTTTAAGTGCAATAAGACATGAAAGAGAACTTAGTTTAATACTCGCGGGATGTGCCGCCAGCTCTTTGTGCGCGTGCTTCGGATGTAAGCGCTTAGACAAACAACTTTTTGCGCATGCGCGTGCGATCTGTGTTTGTGTTTGGAGCTCCGTCGAATTGATTCATTAATCCCTGATTTTCTTCTTTACCACTCATTTATAAACAAGCACTTTCTATTTTTATATCATGTGAACTTATCCTCGACACTATTCCTTATAAAAAACAATCGGATTGCTTTGATATCGCTACTTAGATCCAACTTTCCGAATCTCGGCTAATAGCCTTTAGCCCGCTAGCATTTCACGCGTGGCCTCGCGCCTATCGACCCTCTCATTTTACACCCGTTTGACTGAAAGGATACGGGTTATATCCATCATTTCAGTCCTAAATTAGTAGTGATATTGGTAGTATCACTACTAATTTACTGTTCATCTGTTATAATGGCGAACATATCGGATGTGTGTCTAACGTTACCTCTGAGTGCAGGTGAGGACACATTCGAGCTGGTTTCGGTACGATTGGAGCTGGAGTCGGTGGAGAAACAGATCCGCGTTCTGCTGGTGAAGCAAGCCGAGCTGCGAGATCGGCGATCAACGCTTGAAACATCACGCGCCGATGCTCACAAGTCAGTGGTTAGTAACTTTTTGACTCCGACTTCGTCTACTCCGTGCGTTTCTCTGCCCAGGAGGACGCGATCATCTCTGCCTTCATTCACTCCGGCACCGAGGCAACACCACGGACCCTGGGTGATCCCACAGCGGAAGACACGAGCCAGGACCAGACCAAGGACTTCGCCCCCCCTCCCGGTCTTCGAGATCTCCACCCGGAACCGCTTCTCCCCTCTTCGCGAGCCGGAACGTGACGCCGCCGTGATCATCGGCACTTCCATGGTCCGTCATGTCCGTGCTACCTCAGGTAAGCGTAAGGTGCGCACTCACTGCTTTCCTGGTGCTCGTGTTCTTGATGTCGCTGCACAGATTCCCGAGATCCTGAACGGTGACGAGCGCGTCGGAGCTGTGGTCCTACACGCGGGGACGAACAACATCAGGCTGCGGCAGACGGAGGTTCTGAAGAAGGACTACAGAAGCCTGATCGAGACGGTTCGCAGCACATCGCCTGAAGCAACGATCATCGTGTCTGGACCGCTTCCCACGTACCGACTAGGACAAGAAAGGTTCAGTAGATTATTTGCTCTAAATGAATGGTTAATGTCATGGTGTAATGAACAGAAACTGCTCTTTGTAAATAATTGGAATCTGTTCTGGGAGCGACCTAGGCTCTACCGTGCTGATGGCCTGCACCCCAGCAGAATCGGAGCGGCTGTTCTGTCGGACAACATCTCCAAGACGTTACACACCATATGACTAGTAAGTCAAAGTCCAAATCACAGTCTTTGCTGTCCCAACTTAATTGATATAAGTAGTGTAGAACATTATATAGAAACTGTGTCTATTCCTCGCTTAGTGAGGCCAAACAATAAATCTAGTGTAGGATCTAGCAAAAATCTTATTGTAATTAAACCAGAAAATCTAAATATCAGTGAACAAAAACAATTTCTAAAGCTAGGTCTTCTAAACATTAGATCGCTCACACCTAAGGCGGTTATTGTAAATGAAATGGTCACAGATAATAGTTTCGATGTACTTTGCCTTACTGAAACCTGGCTTAAACCAAATGATTATTTCGGTCTAAATGAGTCTACTCCACCAGGATACTGTTATAAGCATGAGCCCCGTCTGATCGGTCGTGGCGGCGGTGTTGCAACAATCTATAGAGATATTCTTAATGTTACTCAGAAAACAGGTCACAGGTTTAATTCGTTTGAAGTACTTGTGCTAAATGTTACGCTCTTAGATGCAAGAAACAAATCCATATTATCTCTAGCCTTGGCTACCCTATATAGACCTCCAGGGCCCTATGCTGATTTCCCAAAAGAGTTTGCATACTTTCTCTCAGATCTATTGGTCAATGTCGATAAAGCAATAATTGTTGGAGACTTTAACATACACGTAGATAATACAAATGATGCGTTAGGGACTGCGTTTACAGATTTATTAAACTCCTTTGGGGTCACGCAAAACGTCAGTGGTCCCACTCATCGTCTAAATCATACACTAGATTTAATTATATCATATGGAACCAATCCAACTGATATAAATATTATACCGCAAAGTGACGATCTCACTGATCATTACATGGTATCTTGCGTAATACGTACTGCTGAAATTTGTCATGTTGCACCACGTTATCGACCAGGCAGAACAATCCTTCCAACCACTATAGATAGATTCTCAAATAGCTTACCTGATCTATCTCAGCTGCGCAGTGCACCCAAACAAACAGATGAACTAGAGGAAATGACTAGCAGTTTGAGCACCATGTTCTCTAGTACACTAGATATTGTTGCACCAATTAGATTAAAAAGGTTAGAGAGAAAACTAAAGCCCCATGGTACAACAGTGCTACGCATGCAATCAAGAGAGAAACTCGTAACTTAGAGCGTAAATGGAAACAAACTAATTTAGAGGTCTTTAGAATCGCGTGGAAAGACAGTATGTCACGTTATAAAAAGGCTCTAAAAGCAGCAAGGGCTGAGCATCTCCGCAAACTAATAGAAAATAACCAAAATAATCCAAGGTTTTTATTCACAACCGTGGCTAGACTAACAAATAAACAAACATCACCAGAGCAAAATATTCCATTACAATATAGTAGTAATGATTTTATGAATTACTTCAATGAGAAAATAGAAAGCATCCGAAACACAATTGTAAATATACAATCCTCTATGATGTCTTATGATTCAGCCTCAATTATGGCCCCTCTAGAACAACTACACCGCTTTACAACTATAGGACAGGAAGAGCTAAATAAACTTATCATTGCATCTAAACCAACAACATGTTTATTAGATCCAATACCCACTAAACTACTGAAAGAAGTGTTACCTGTAGTCGAAGAGCCTCTTCTTAATATTATTAACTCGTCTTTATTTTTAGGTCATGTTCCAAAAATATTCAAGCTGGCAGTAATAAAACCTCTCATTAAGAAACCGCAATTAGATCCAAATAACTTAGCAAATTACAGACCCATCTCAAATCTTCCATTTATGTCTAAAATACTAGAAAAAATTGTGTCCGCTCAATTGTGCTCTTTCTTACAAGAAAATGATATCTATGAAAAATTCCAGTCGGGATTCAGACCGCATCATAGCACAGAAACTGCGCTAGTTAAAATTACAAATGATTTACTTTTAGCTTCTGACCAAGGCTGTATCTCAATACTAGTTCTACTCGATCTAAGCGCTGCGTTCAACACTATCGATCATAAAATACTCCTGGATCGACTACAAAACTACACTGGTGTTCAGGGACAGGCATTAAGCTGGTTTAGATCTTACTTATCAGACCGTTACCATTTTGTCTGTCTAAATGGGGAAAAATCAAAGATAACGTCAGTAGACTATGGAGTGCCGCAAGGATCGGTGTTAGGCCCTCTGCTATTCTCAATATATATGCTGCCACTTGGTAATATTATAAGAAAACATGGAATTAATTTCCACTGTTATGCTGATGACACTCAATTATATATCTCATCACGACCAGATGAAAACACTAACTTATCTAAATTGACCGAGTGTCTAAATGATATAAAATTTTGGATGACGTGTAATTTCCTGCTATTAAATTCAGATAAAACGGAGGTACTACTTATTGGTCCAAAAAACTACCCACAAAATCCCTTACAATACAACTTTAATTTAGAAGGATGTCCTGTTACTTTATCCACTACAGTAAAAGACCTGGGTGTTATACTAGACCGCAACTTGACTTTCGAAAATCATATTTCATATATTACAAGAACAGCCTTTTTCCACCTTAGAAACATTGCTAAGCTACGCAACATGCTATCTGTTTCTGATGCAGAAAAGTTAGTTCATGCATTCATGACCTCGAGACTAGATTACTGTAATGCTTTATTAGCTGGCTGTCCTGCATCCTCAATCAACAAGCTACAGTTAGTGCAAAATGCAGCTGCTAGAGTTCTTACTAGATCAAGAAAATATGATCATATAACACCTATTTTATCATCTCTACACTGGTTACCTATTAAGTTACTTATCAATTACAAAGTATTCCTACTGACCTATAAAGCCCTAAATGGTTTAGCTCCTGTGTATTTAACAGACCTTCTATCGCCATACAATCCATCGCGCTCTTTAAGATCACTAAATTCGAGGCTTCTGGTCATTCCTAGGATATCTAAGTCCACTAAAGGAGGGAGGGCGTTCTCGCATTTAGCTCCTAAACTCTGGAATAGCCTTCCTGATATTGTACGAGACTCAGACTCGCTGTCCCAGTTTAAAACTAGATTAAAGACGCATCTCTTTAACCAAGCATTCACTTAATGCTTAACCTTTGATACTGCTGAATCAGTTCGAATGCATTAACATTATGAACATCAGCTATGCTAATTATTTCCCATCTGCCTTTCTGCTGTTATCTCGGGACGCTAGTCCCGAGGTAAATAGCGTTCGTCAGCTCCAGTTTGTATCCAGCCTCTCACGGAGACTTCAGATGCCCCAACGCCTGTGAAGAGACGACTCGACGCCTGTGAAGAGACTACTCAAAGCCGGCGATATGTTATGCCATAAATTAATACTTGATTAACTAACTGTATTTTTCTATGTACATTTCCGAAATGCAATTTCTGTAAAGCTGCTTTGAGACAATGTGTATTGTGAAAAGCGCTATACAAATAAATTTGAATTGAATTGAATTAGAAAACCATATATCAGAGGTTTAGCCTGATATGGCTTTTAAACACATGCGGATAATAAACTTTCATGATGATGAAGAACTGCAATGTCGTGAGAGTGTGACCGCGATAGAGATGATAATCAAAACCAATCAGATGTTATAGTTTGAGGCAGAGTATTCTGAGATTATGATTATGATGCTCTCCAAGAAGGGGGTCTCCAATCAGAGACCACTTTGAGATCTATTTCATCTGCTGAATTATTACTTGAGGTAAGGTTCTGTAAAAAGGCTTCTGTAGTTGAATAAATGCAGTTGCAGGCATGACACCAAACATGAGATGAAGGTACAAAGTCAGCAATCAGAGACAGAAAATTGACAAGCAATACATAGGACTACACAGACAACAAGTCTGGCGCGAACAGAAGGTCCTTCTGTGAGTCTGATGTACCTGAACTAAAACTGAGGGTAGATATACCCCAAACTCTTAGTCCATTCTATTAAGTACAGGTGTGTGGGAATTGGAAGCAGTGGATTAAGGCTGATGAAGATAATCTCTTGACAGGTACATCTCCCTATGGAGAAAATGAATGGGATTTTTATTTCCGGAACCCAACTGTTGCCCTCTATGCCATCAGTCAAAAGTCAGGCGGCAACAAGAGACTATGCCTGAATCCGAAATCGCTCCCTAAACCCTCAAATTTAGCGTTATTTGAGGGGACAGACATTTGTAGTGGTGTCTGAAACCATAGTTGACGTTATTGAGTGCACTCATTCAATCCCACATTGCACCGTGTGTCGAGTCGATGTACGCTCAACGCCTGTCCTTCACTGCTTCAATCGAACATTATTAGTGGACTAACGTAGTGAATGAGGGTTTAGGGGGCGATTTCGGATGATTACCAGCAGTTTTCTGCCCTGCTGCTATTTGAAATAACAGCACTTTTGCTCATGAGTCATGACACATTGTTTAATTAGCCTATATCTTAAGAAGAATGTCTATAATACCTATAAAACTGTTAGCATTCCCATTCATCTAAATGAAAGATTAATATAATACAAATCTGTTCATCATATAAAGCGATCGAGCTCCATTTTTAACATTATATATGAGAATAATTGTTTAATCTGGCAGCAAACCCTGCTGGTGCAGTATTGGCCTTGTTGGTCAAGCTAATGAAACAGCAGGATCTTGCCATTTGAGCCATGTGGTTATGCATTGCAAATTAAATATCAAAACTTAAAGAAGATGAAAAGCCATCTGAATTTAATACACAACTAGCAGAACAATGTTTTGTTTTGTTCTTTTTTTAAATTAGTCTTTGCACTGTGTCACAGAACAATCCGTGGGCATTTTTTACAATCTCCATGGTTACACTGCAGGTCACAGGGGAAATGGAGACAGGATGTGGTTTCAGAGGTGAGGAAGTTATTTCTTTGCCTCAGCAGCTAAGTGCAACGTTCTGTCTGCTATTATAAAAAAAAATCTTTAACTTTTTCCTCAACCTAGAAGTGAACGTTTTAAGAGCCTTATTAGCTCATATTCCACCTAGAGAAACATAAATAAAGACAAAACTTGTAACAGGGAGAGCTTTGAAAACATTTCCTCAGCTGTTATGCAATTCAGAAAAACATGTACATAAGCCATGTAGGTATTTTTATGTGCAGTCTCTGCAGTGGTATGAGAATGTGCCATTACTTAAAGGGATAGTTCGCTCATAAATGAGAATCCTGTCATCGTTTACTCACTCTCAGGTCGAACTCGAATTCATCGTTTACTCACTCTCAGGTCAAACTCATAACTTTCTTCCCTACATGGAACACAAAAGGAGACATTTTGAAGAACTCCTATTTGCATGCATTGACAATAAATGGTGACCGAAGATGTCTAGCCTAAAGAGGGCCTCACAACCACCATAAAATATGATAAAAGTGTTCCATGACTAGTTTTCTGAAGCCATATTGTGACTCTTCATGAGAGTAGAAAGGCACATCATAACAACCATATGTGTTCCAAAATTGGCTCAAAATATCAGACATGTTTGATATCCTCCAACTGGATGGAACAGTCTGAAGCTCCTAATTTTTATGCCCATCATACATATACGCAATTCTTTTGTGAAATCTACTCGGACTGGCCAAAATCTGCAGGCTGGCTCCAACTTTCAGCAACTGGAGTTAACTCATCCAGACTAATCAGGATAAAAGTCACAGTGTATTCCAGAAAATTATATCGATGTCTGACTCATTTGTGTCAGATCTTATCAATGAATCGGTTGATCCAAAACCATTTTGAAAGATTCAATCTGACCTGGTTCTCGAGATCAAATCACTTACTCAGTAATCCGGATGCAAGTTGCAACATACCAAAACATTCTTAAAAAAAATCTTTTTTTAGGAAGAAAGGAAGTCATGCCATTAGGTTGTTTCATTTTTCGTAACTTAAGTTTTCTTTAACTCTAGTTTTGTAGATCAGAGAGTTTGATATAAAAAATATGTATTAGGCTATAAGATAAAGTGTATTCTCCAACTCAACTTAAGACAT
Organism: Siphateles boraxobius; assembly: GCF_051911475.1. Taxonomy (NCBI): domain Eukaryota; kingdom Metazoa; phylum Chordata; class Actinopteri; order Cypriniformes; family Leuciscidae; genus Siphateles; species Siphateles boraxobius. The sequence goes on from NW_027508722.1 coordinate 14,068,412, forward strand.
CAACATAGGGTTACACTTTATTTGAAGGTGTCATTGTTAGGATTCATTCACATAGAACGAATTATGCTTTGAAAAAACGCAAGATGTGGGCAGTGGAACGAGGAAAAAAGCAAAGTCTCAAGATGGGTTTTTTAAAAGTTGAACTAATTTTAACTTGAGCGTTGCGTTTTTAGAATGCCGTGTTAGCGCAAAACGCTGCAAAAGCCGCAAAACGTGAGCGCAAGGGTTATACACGTCCGTTTAGCGCGTGTTTACATAGAAAAACAATGGAATAGTAGCACACTGAAATGGAAAAACGTGTTCTGTGTGAACAGCACCTTACAGTGTAATTAGGCCTAGATATTTAAGCACTGAGTAATATTTATTAACAACATAGACTACTTACACAATATAGGGTTAGGGTAGGGTTTGTAACATAACAAGGACACTGTAAAATAAACTGTTACTCAACATAGCGATGCTTGCTTTAATACTTTATGAACGTTTAGCACATTTGGTGTTCTGCAGTGTGGCGCCATCACTGTGTAAAGACTGTACTTCTCAATGTTGTAATAGAAGTTTTACTTAGAGTAGGCTACTTTCGGTTTCATCCCGCCGCTCGAATTCCTTCCTGAACACCATAGGCACGCGAGGAGGAGCGGACTATTGTGACGCATAACATTTCCAGTTAACGACTGCCCTTCCTTCTCCGAAGAAATGGACGGTAGTGATACTTCACAAATCTCACCTTTTTAACACGCTTTTCTGTAGTTATTTGCTACAGTAAGGATGATAAAAAAAGCTTTTGGGAGGATATTAAAGGAAAACGTTGCATTGCCATGATAAGAGGTAAGTTCACGCGCTGTTCTCAGTAAAGTCTCTTTATCTCTGGCGATCTTTAATTTAGCACTTTCAAGTTTAAGTGTGGGCGTCGGGACTGTGCCGTAAGGTTTAAACGGGAGGAGGGATGTTCAGTATTAGTAGTTTATGTCTGTGGGGGTCTGCCATTAACAATAAAATCTGTATTTGATACTGTGTGTGGTTTATATCTGATGTCAGTTTCTCATGTAGGCATTAGGCTATTTCGCAACAGGTTAGGCTACTGTAATGATACTCTGTTTGAGATAGGCCAACAAGGAAATAAGAGTTCATATAACTCTTGCATTGTCTTGACTATGTAATGCTGTGAAATTAATAATTCGGCAATTATTTACTGTTACCTGCACCTACTTATTCCCTCTTCTTTTATCCTCCGACCCTCCGCCATGTCCGGACAGTGTGTTTGGTGAAGTAAGAAGCTGCTTTAGCGCCCTCTACAGCGGCCATGAGGAAATGTCAGCTGTGCATTATATTGCTGGTAAGACAGGATTTGCAAAGCAATTTACTCTGCAGTAAGCCGTCATTTTCAAAATTGCCCAGGTTATCGTCTAAAGTAACGCTGTAAAATGTTATATTGGTAAGTTTTTCATCATAGTTGACTATCATTAAGGGGTGTTTTGATTGGTTAAATATTTGGTTACTTTATCTATGGAATGGGGCACAACGTTCAGGTTCCGTAATTTATTTTTAATGATAATGTATAAACCTTTTAAGACAGACATGAGATTAATCAAGTAATTCTATTTGCTTTTGTAGAAGGCATGAGTCAGTGTAATAGATTTTTTTTTTATGTTTCCTGGTGAAGAGCTACCTTACCGGTAATCTTGAAGAAATATCAACCCATCAGAGAAGTTGCTTTATATTGTACATATAGTTGATACAAAAAATGATATGGCTCTTTCATAACTCATTATTTGACTGGACATCTAAATGTTAAGACTTTTTTTTCCACACAAAAAATAATGTTTTTTCTAATGCTCTAATGCAACGAACATCATGTGATAACAATGTTGTATATTCGTTTTTGAATCACTTATTATGTATTTGGGCATGCTGGTATTAAAATGTGTAGGCAGTAGTCCAAACAGCCATTCAGTCATTAAATGTTTTATGCTCATAATAAAGACACAATCTGACCAAAGGATGATTGTAGAAGAAGCTATTTGAAATTGTGTGAGATATCACTTATGGTTTATTCACCACGTTTGAAATGAAAGGTCAAGCAAATGCATTTTCACCCAAATGATCTTGTGTTCCCCACAGATTCTAATCAGCCAATCATATAGGCCTACAATTTCACATTTGGCAAGTAGAGGAGCCGGGACAGATAAAACAAGTTGTCTTGATAATGAATACTGGTCTAAGAAGGGATTCTGCTGTGATAAATGTCATCCAGGTAAAGCAGAATTCAATGCTTTAGTTTATAGATGTGAAATGTGTCAACGGAATTGCTCTTTATGTCCAGTTTATGTCCTTTCATTAAAGGGTCACTCCACCCATTTGCATTAAGCTTTCCATTGTTAGAAATACGATTGTTATACGATTGAATGGTCGTTATACGATTGTTATACGATTGAATGGTCGTGTAACACTCTCTCATTTTCCCCTGAGACGAGAGAAATCCTCTATTTACCTTTTTCACTTCCTCCTACAATGACGCAAAAATCGTCATTTTACGTCATTGTAGGAGGAAATGTAAGACAGGGGGATTTCTGTAAAGACTACAAGCACTAGATCTCACCCTTTCAAACCAGCCCATAGGGGGCTGGACCTAATGCGCTAACAGACCAATCACAGATCAGTGCCAGTGCGTTTGATTTCACCGGCAGAAACTTTTTGAAAATATGGACGAAGGAACTGAATACGCAGACGGATGCATTATGGAGGATTGGGATTACACATAGTGTCAGCCATCTTTTTTGGAAGGTAAGCTAGCAGGCTCTTGTTCTGTGGAGAAAGCTGAGTAGTAACTTTAGGGGTTACCGTCCTCTTTTTCCCAGACATGTCCGGCCGTCAATGTCGGGGATTCAGCTTTTGCTTTCAGCGGTCGCCATTCATTGTTTACATGCACAGCTTTTGTTTCAATCTAACTGAATTCATTCTGATTGGTGAATCTGAATGTAGTGTTTACATGAACGCTAAACAAGTGATCGGTTGATGTGCGTTTTAACATTGCTAAGAAAATTCCCGCTCCTCCGTGAGAGATACGAGACCGGTGCGACTCACAGGTGTCGCTCATCAGTAATCATGCCACCGGCCTCGAGTCGTTCTCCACACGGCCTTCACTCGTCCTGCTCGCCACAGTAAACATGATGAATGGCGACTGTAGAACGCAAAAGCCGAATCCCGGACATTTTGGGCGATCTCGAAACACATTTTCGGGCAGACTCACTAGTAGCCTAGACTTGACTTGTCTACTGCGCTCTGTTACCGGTAGGCGTGGCCTCCTAGGGCAGCAAAGCAAGTGCATTCTGGGAGTTGTTGTCTTTCATCCACATAAGCCAAAAATACATCTGTCTTTTCTCAGTCTAGAAAGCTCCAAATTCATAAATAATTTCACATTTCTTCTACATATATTACCCATTTTAAATACACATTCATCTTTCCAGAGGTGGAGTGACCCTTTAAAGTATGTGATGTTCTTTTTTTTTTATTAGAAGAATATTAATCATATAATGGAGCAAAGCTGTTAGCATTTAAAACAGGTTATATGGATAATGTAGCAGCAGGGTGTGTTTTCCACAGAAATCTTTTGTTCACCTTCATTAGATGTTTTTTTTCCTCCTCCTTCCTACTCGTGTTTCCTACTTTAGGATTTAAGTTGAAAAAGGAATGCCCTGAACCGAATAAAAGGTCAGAATGTGAGAAATGTGAAAATGGAACCTACCTGGAGACATCAAACTACACTCCAAACTGCTTCAGATGCCAGAATTGCAAAAAACGTGAATGCCATTATAAATTTCATTTTTTGCATTTTATGGTTTGTAAGGATAGTTCACCCAAAAATGAAAATTCTGTCATAATTTACTCAACCTCACATCGTTCCAAATCTGGAGGACTTTCTTTCTTCTGAGGAACACATTAAACACACACGATATTTTGAAAAATGTTTTAACGGGTTTTGTCCATACAATGATTGTCAAAGGGGTACAACACGATATTGGACTCCACTGACTTTAATTGTATTGACAAAAAAAAAAACATTTTAAAAAATATATTGTTTTGTGTTTCACAGGAGAAAGAAAGTTATAAATGTGTGGATGAACATGAGGATGAGTGAATTATTTTTTGGGAGGAAAGTATCCCATTAAGTGGATGTTAGTTAAAAACATCACATAACCAATTCATACGATCTTTGCCATGTTTTCATATGTCTTTCATCTGTCACTTATCCACAGCCCATTCCAAGATGATATCAGATTGTAAACCATATACCAATAGGGTGTGTGGATGTGAGCAAGGATATTACAAGAAGATATTAGGCGACTTTGAATGGGAATGCTCTCCTTGTAAGGAATGTGGACCTGGACAGTTTAAAACTGGGGAATGTAAGTTTCTCAAGCTTAATTAAGCTTCATAAATTAAATAAAGTTATATATTAATCTTATACATTGTCGGATACCATTGGTTAATGTTTCCATTTTTGTCAGGTAATGGGGAACAGAATACAAACTGTTCGTGCAAAGAAAATTATTACCCTGTTCAGGGTAAAGCCTCCTGTAAGAAATGCGTTGAGTAAGTCACCCTTAAGTACTCGTCAGCCCTGCTGGCACTTATTTAAGTTAGAGTGTATTCCCTGCATGTCGTTGCTGCTCTTCACAAACACTGAAGTGTATTGAAGTAGCACATGAGGATTATTTTAGTGGCTAATTAACAGATCAATTAAGAGATCTGAATAACATAATAATCAACATGTTTCGTAAAGTTTTCTTTATGCCCTATAGATGTGGGGAATGGTGTAAACACTTGTGCATAACCAGCACTCCAATAATCTCTTTTAAATCCTCCAATCCAACAAGTCCTTCCGGTGAGTACTGATCAACATCCATTCAAAATTTGTGCTCATCAGAAACTATGAGTCAGTTGTTGATGTCTGTTAGCTTTCCTCATATTGTGGATGCCAAACTATGAATTTAGAGTATATCGATAAAGAGAACCAGGACAGAAAACTGAAAAACATGAGTAATCTTGGGAAGTCCCGTTTAGCGTTCATGCTCTGTTGCATTTGCCCTGCCATGACTAAGCAAAGTCTATCTGCTGTCCAAAAACAACATGTGTTCAAGGCAAGAGTTGATTTTAATTTGTGTGTTTCTCATCATGTTGATCTTTCAGACAAATTGCCTCCAATACTGGTTCCCGTTTGTGCATGTATCACGGTTGTAGCATTGGGAGTGTTTATGCTATATGAAGGCATCAGGCTTCAGAGGAAGAGGAGTCGTGCATTGTCACGGCAGTCATCACCAGCTGCTCCTGAAGATCAGGTAAAATTCTTCATTAACCTATGACATGAAGAGACCACACACCATTCATCTCCTCAGTGTGAATGATTCACATTTGATGCCAAACGCATAATTACTGTAGTGCTGTTTTCCCAGAAGATGATTCAGTTTTGATGATATATACTAATACGTATACTTTTTCGTGAGGCCCCTCCTTTTGGATTCTTAACTAAAAAAATAATGACATATAATAATGCTAAACTGGTGCTGTATATACTTATTCTCACCAAGGTTTATATTACTGTATTATTTAAAATCACATAATTTACTGCATGAGCAAAAGCTGATTGGCCTCTGCTGATCCTGCAGCCAATGAGATTGCTTGCTTAACATTTAATAGTCTGGTTCAGGTATTACATGCTCTCAGCAAATGTGTCTGTGTATCTATTAGTCTAAGTCGAGCTTTGGTTGAAGTTAACTTTGAATATACTGAATATTGTTTATGCATTTTTTTTCAACGTTTATTGAAGACCCCTGTTGTAAAACATTTCAAAGATATTTCTTAATAATTATTAGTCCATAGGACTCCTGCAATACCTTCATAGAACAACTTCATAGAATCCAGAAACATGCAGTATAGGTGAATTGGAGATGCTAAATTGTCTGTAGGTGTGAATGCGTGTGTGTATGTATGTATGTATCATCCCAAGCCATGTAATGAGGAAAGACCTGGCGAATTACCCCGGAAAAATCATCGCCAAGAAAATTCATGGACAGTTTCTCGCGTATGTCAGAAGATTGCCCATAGAATCTCCAAGAGTTGGATACGACTGAAATGATTGTTTTATGCATGTTATTAAATAATTACGTTTATTCTATGTTTTCCACAGACATTTATTATCACGGTGCCATCAGACAAAATAAATGAGAGTGTTCCTTTTACAAATCAGCCATGCGAACCAGAACAGCACAGAAAACTCCCAGACTGCGTCCCAAGAGAGATCAAAAGTATGTCTGTGTGTATTTGTATTTACACACAAATCCCTGGAGGATTGAGTATAATGACGGTTAAAGATCATTCATTTCTGTTGTCTTTCTCTCCCCCATTTCTTTCTCTGGCTATCGCTCTTGTAGTTCACGAGTTCTTCTATTTTGTGCTGGATGAGGTCCCTATCGGACGGTTTAAAGAACTTGCACGTCGGCTTGGTGTTTCTGAGCAGAACATTGACAGGGCAGAACAAGACCACCGGAACTGCAAGGATGCCCACTATCAGATGCTGAAGGTTTGGAGCGACAGTGGCAGTGGAGGAGGGAACAATGTTTTGCCAAATCACCGCATCCAGATGTTCATAGAAACATTAAAGGACATGTATTTGGTCAACTGTGCGGACAACATCGAGAACAGGTTCCTTTCGCAGGACACAAGCTCTTCATAATGAGGCCATCGGAGGACAATGGAGAACAGGGCATTAATAGAGATCTTTAACTTCCACTAAATTCCAATGGATTCCCTTGAGAGTGGAAGTGCATCTACAGCTGTATTACTGTTTAACACCATGGCATATTTCCAGTTGTCTCAAGATTTCACACTAAAATGTTATGTGAATGTTGTATATATTTCATCAAATTTTTTTCTATGGACTCAGTTTGTATGCTGTATCTGAACAAGGGTGGTGGGGTGGCTGGGGTTTGGGTTGTCATTTTTTACAAATTTAATTGAGATGACATAATATTCCCTCTTAGTTCTCTTTATAATAGCACAAAACTCACGAAAACATGTCCAGCTCACATTTCACCACATTTTACACTATAACACTACTGTTGGGGATCAGTAAGGTTATTTTTATTTTTTGAAAAAAGATTGTCATGTTCACAAAACAGCATTGTTTTGTGCAGCATCAAACATTTTATTTTTTCTTCCGATTTTTAGCAGCCATTACTCTAGTCTTAAGTATTACTTCAAGAAATCAGGGAAAAAAATTTTTTTTTGAGGGGTGAAATTTGACCTGATCATGTTCTTTATATGTTTTATGAGATTTCTAAAAATGCCTTCAACTGTTTAGATTTATTTTTTAGCATTTTTGGAACAAAAGCTCTCTTTAATTGCATTTGTAATGCCATATTTTCTGTGCATCACACTGGCTTTTAATACGGTGCTTCAGCAAAAAAAAGAAAAAAAATAGCATTAAAGTTGTGCATGTGCAAATATAAAGCTGATTTGTCCACATATGATTTGTATTATCAAGTTAATCAAGGTAAGTCTTGCAGATTTGTTAGCTGAATATGCTAATGAGGGGATTTAACATTTTCTGGTTTTCAGTGTTAAAACATTACTTAAACTTTGTTTTAAATGTTCTATCCTCTCCAGCTGAAATGTTTTTTGTTTTAGTTATTACACATATATTTGGCTCATGTCCTCTAGACAGCTGTTTTTCTATTAAACTCTTATTAAACTTGAAAGCAGGTTTAGAACAGCCAATCTTTTCATCTCATTTTCATCGTTTCAACAGCGGACTTGGGTTTTTATACTTTACTTCCCATTGTCTTTCTTTAGAAATGTGTAATGTAATATACAAGCTAATTTCTGTGCATTCATATATCATTAGCCGATTAGAAGCATTTGTTTTTGCTTAAAAACAAACATATATATAGATGTCCCAAAAACTACTTAAATATTCGCAAAAAACATATTTTTCGGATCCCACTGATATCATGCACTTTTTCGCTTTTTTAATAATTCCTGTATGATTTACCCATATATGGTGACTTTATGTGTAATGAACAAAAGCCATCGCACACCTGTTGGTGATAGGTGCGTAGGGAAGGAAGACCAAGCTTGATCGACGATCTACAAATAGGAACCCCCGCACACTATCAGTGCTTGCAAATAAAATTTTAATTTAGCAGAAACGTTTCGGTCTTTCGACCTTCATCAGGCATATACAAATTTACAAACTCTTCCTATTTGAAATACACACATGACCAATCAACAAAGTTACATCTGCAACCACTTAAGCCCATTGATAATCTATAATTGACAACACTCCATCACACAGTTACACCCCGTAATTGTACTCGATTGCAAACATACTTAAAAACAATACAAATTGAAAATTGTGTGTGTGTGTGTGTGTGTGTGTGTGTGTGTGTGTGCGCGCGCGCGCTGTGTGTGTGTGTGTGTGTGTGTGAAATTTGTTTTTCATTCATAGTGATTCCCATTTTTAGATTAAAATGTTTGTTAGGAGCCTCTCTTGAGAAACTTGGTAGTTCAAGCTTTGATAAAAGGGCTTGCCCGCACTAAATCTACTAGTGTTTTATTAGCAGACCATTAAACACTAGACAAGCACCACCCAGCCGTGTCCTCCTCTGATGAAGGTGCTCGTGTAATTATGTCTTGATGCATGTCTGGTATGATCTTGCGCAAAGTTGCTTTTCTGCATTCTTATCCAATTGTATTAGTTCCTGTCTGACATTTCTCAGGCCCTCTGCCCAGTTCTTTATTTTTAATCAGCTGACCTGCATGTCTTCACTGGTTGACTTGACAATGTTCTGTGGAAATATCTTAAAATATGATAAAATGGCCAAAAATCGAATAAATGTACACTTGAAGAATAAACCTGAGCCAAATCTACCTAAACATCAGTGTAACATGATGCTGATGGGTTTTTCTTGGGCAAACAATCAAAACCTACCAGGCACATTCATTTCCTGATTGGACACTATATAACATCTTTCTTCCTCATTGTGTGAGCAGAGCATGTGTGTGTATTTTTGTGTGTGTGTGTGTGTGTGTGTGTACATGCATGTCTATGTGGGTCTAAACCACAAATCTATCATCCCTGTCTAAACAATTATAAATTCACATGTTGTAATGTACCTGTGATCAACAGCTGGCTGGTTGTCAGTCACATCAGAAAGCACCAATGGCTCGATCAGGTTTATCCTCTCAGGGTGCAGCCAGGCCTGAGAACGAAGACAAAAGAATCCTGTCACGCTCGCTCAACCTGTTGCTGAAGGAAGGGTTAAAGAACGAAAAAGAAAAATACACAGAGGACTAGAAGGGAGACAAGAGGGAGAAAAAGAGAGCTCTAAGATGTCTGTCTGACTGAGGGAAATGGACACAGATAAATCCAGGTATCTACTGAGGAAGACTTGCCACGAGAGCCAGTGTGTGTGTGTGTGTGTGTGATTTGTTAAGGACAATGTCTGAAATAAGAATCACATCTAAATTGAGATTGTACTGTAAATCTGCGTATGATGCAGATTTTCACTTTTGAAGTAAATGGAACTTAAATTACTTGTATATAATTTTTTTCTAAATTATGTGTTATTACTGTGTGCTTATGTACAGTATTTGCCATGCTGTGCTTGTATATATAAAGACAGATGTGAATTTGTAAACATATGTGGATGTGAATGGCGGTGTGTGCGTGTTCGTGCGTACGTTCGGGGTATTTTCAATAGATTGCTGATGATAATGTTGACAAGGTGAGGGAAATTGGTGTATTGCCAAAAATTGATTGTCAAACGTGGGATGACTTTTTAGATCTTTCTCAGAACATGTGTGTGCGAGTCTTGTGAATCACACACTAATGAATTCCTTGCTCTTGAGATTCATGCCTGGGTAAATATGACTCACCTGAGTTACAGAGAAGTGTGTGAATCAGACATAGTAAGGGTATCCATGTTTATAAACGTCAGCGTATCTGTTCATGTCAGAGTCGCTTGCAAATTGAGTATTGATGAGATTGTGTGTGTGTGTGTGTGTGTGTGTGTGGGGGGGGGGGGGGGGGGGGGATCTTCGATGGGTAGAGGGATAGAATATAGTTTGTTTAAAAGTTTGTACAAAAATCATTGTCTATGGAATGTCCCCATTAAACCCAACGTGTGTGTGCGTGTGTGCGTGTGTAACACTATATATACATAGAATTTGCAGAAGTGAGCTAAACCTTGGGTATATCTGGGGATGTCCTCAATTGTAAAAGCAAGTCTTGCATAAAATAATTATAATAATACTAATAAAAAAAATAGAAGTCATCATTAGCTCAATTTAAAAACAATATACGTCAATGGAAAAATTATAAACCCACCCATGATAGAAAAACAAGTGTGTGTGTTTGAGAGAGAGAGAGCGATTTGGCGATTTAAAGGTCACTGTGGGCTTCAGAAGTCTGGTATCAGTTCTTTTGCAGTTGTGAAGAGCTTTGTATGCATTCTTATGCATTATATTATGCATATAATTAAATGAACCATAGCATCACTTTTCACTCAATGCTGCTACTATTTTCTGGTTTGCTATCCCTGTTTATTCACCATCTTCAATCTTATTCTCGTTCAATTGATAAGCGATTAATCCTCTTATTGTAATCTTATCTGTGCACATTAGTAATCCATCAAAAGGACCGGAACTGAGCAATGTCATGGCCCCAGAGGAGACTGCCCTCGGTGACAAGAGTGACCGACAGAGGGAGGAAGACAAAGAGGCAGACGCTGTCTCTCCGGATGGGATTATTGCAGTACCACCAGTCAGCCAGCGGAGGGCACAAGAGAAACACAGATACTACACTATAGGCCACCAGGTACTGAATTCATAACAGTCAGCAATGAATCATGTTTGCAGGATGAAGATGCTTTTATATAAAATAACTTGCATTGCATTTTAGATCAAAAACATGACGATCCAAAATAGAAAATATATTTAATTGTGGCAGGTCTAGTAATTGTCTTGATATCATAATGAAAATCCTCATTAAAAGAGGACATTTTTGTAAGGAAATTTTTTTTTCATAGAAAATCTATCAATAAGGCTTTTAAAATATTAATCTTTTTTTTACATAACAAGGTTAGTTCAGATTGTATGTAAAATATCATGTTGTGCAACTTCCTGTATGAAGGGCCAAACTAATACAAATTAAATCATTATCATCATTATCTAGACTTTTTGCCTTTAAAACTGTATCAAGAAATGTGTAAATGATGTTCAAGTTGTTTTTAATAGTAGATTTATACTGTAGCCTATGTTTTTCACAACCATGAGACCCACATGAATTAAAAAAAAAGTGACCCGGAACTCGGGTGGATCTCTTACCTGACGCGATAATATAAAACTCTTCTGATATTTGAGTAGGCTAACAGTTACCTACAGAAGAATAAAATAAAGCATATTTTGTTACCTTTTTGAGCTTGGAAGGGTTCCGTTTGTGCAGTTTTATAGCATCATCACTGTCCTCGTCATTTCCCAGTACATTCAGCATCTGGCTCATATTCGCGATCTCAAACATATTCTTTTTTTAACATCTTCAAAATCAATATTTTTAAACACTGACAGCTTCTTTACCAGATCCACCATCAAGTGAAAGTAACACCAATATTTTATTGCGTTCATTACCAGCTCTGCAGTAAATCGTTGAGCCATAAGTTTTACTGATGATGCTTCCTATTCTTTTGTTTTCTTTTCTGCCTGTGGGTGAAACGTCACTTCATCATTGTGTATAAGATATTGCCTCCTTGTGGAATAAAGGTGAACTGCACTTATTCAGTCATCAAAGATTCAATTATTGTTGTGCAGAAAAATATACTTATACAGTTACACACCTTGGGTTGTTAGCGACCCTGTTAAATTTGTACAAAAACTGGCATTCTTTTATAATTGTTTTCATGTTATATTGTTTATAATAAATTGATTGAGGAATACTAAGAAGGTTGATGTCTAACTGAATGAGGAGGAGGGTATACATGACGTCCTGGGTCTCTGAAGAACCGAGGTATGCGTTTAAGGGTTAAACTACTCGATTTTTTCTTTATTCATTTTCAGTTATTTATCACTGAGCATTTTATCAGCATCTGTGTTCCATGGCCATGGGAATCAAATGACCTTAACCTTGGAGTTGCTGGAACCCTCCAGGTGCCCTTAAACACAAATTCAGGCCCAAGTCTTTTTAATAAAACACAAATGCCCACTGCTTTCAACATAGTGGTGCTCACATATTCAGAAGCCGTTCGTGTGTCCTCAAGTGATTTAACCAATTAGAACAAGAAACAATGTATTTTTTTGGTCATGTGACTGTATCAATCAATATCCTCTGCGTATTTAGTGCTATGAGAAATGCTTCTACTCTACTACTTCTTCTACTTGTAAATCTTGTTGTTGTAGTAAAGGATGTCACTACAAAACGTGGGTTATTCAGGCTTGGTTGATTGCTGTTAATTCAGCTTGTCACATATCAATTTTTGCATTGTCAGAAAAAGAAGCAGAGGTCAGCGGTGGACTTTTCTACGATGAGCAAGGGAACATCTGCCGTTGTGAAGACCAGAGGTGCATTAAAGCAGATGCTTTTCAGTCAGGGAGTGTCTGAGAAAAACAGCACATTGGAGGTAATTCATTTTTCGCCTAAATTGGGTATGTATGCAGGAGGTACGTTTTCGGTCTGCATGCTGTATTTGTACTAAACAACGATTTTTTTCTATTACTTTTCTGTTCTTTCTCTCTCTCGGGTGGTGTACAGGGGCAGGTGGATGCCCTGAAACAAGTTCTGGACTCTTTCAACGTACCTGCTGACCTGAGGTGGACATGGGGAGAGGGAGGTACTGAAAGAACACTGGAAAAGAGCTGGACAGAAATAGTGCACTCTCATGAGGTATGGATGGATGGGAGAGAGAGGGAACTAGAGGGAATTGGGAGAAATACATTTTTTTTTTCTGTTATGGAATTTCCAAAACCCGTCATATTTCTATTCACCCCCTAAAGGGACATGGTGATGGGGAAATTTCAGATGGGAGGGTAAAAATTATTTCAATGCTTTGGGTTCTCTCCAAGATGCTCTCATGGCAATTTGTTACTATTGGACATTTTAGCAAAATTGGTTGCTAATTTGTATGAATTTGTACGATCTCATTTGTACTTTTTGTATGGTCTGCTTATGCCACACAGATGGTTAGGCCTACGTGCGTATTTATGAATTTAGGGGTTGGGGTTAGGAGTGTATCTTCATGCTTACGTTGTTTTTGTTCTTCTAATAATCATGTTTTTGCATCAATCACATCTTATGAATTCATACGAAATCACTACCTCTCAAAGTACTTTTGCGTTCCCCAAGAAACGTTTGCATTCTCTCATAAACCTTTTGCGTTAGCCTGAGAACAGCTGCATTTGCTTGCACAACTTTTGTGATGGAAATAAAATGTGGCCGGAGGAAAAACTCAAGGTACATTAATGTCATGTCAGAATTACCATGAAAGTGAAAAGTGAAAGTGACACGTGATGAATTTGACCTCTGCATTTAACCCATCCAAGTAAGTGCACACACATTAGGAGCAAAGTAGTGAGTAGTGAACACACACACTGCAAACGTGGATACACACACCCGGAGCAGCGGGCAGCCTTGAGTGGCGCCCGGGGAGCGATTGGGGGTTAGGTGCCTTGCTCAAGGACACCTCAGTCATATTCCTGCCGGTACTGGAATCAAACCAGCAACCTTTGGGTCACCAGTCCAACTCTGTTACCATTAGGCCATGACTGCACCATAATTACAGAGCTTCCGACTTTTCTGAGAAGCTTTGTGAATGCTGCATCACCTGACCACTGCACATACATTTTGGAACTAGATTAGTTATGGCGTGTTCCATTTACCTCGGAAGAGGGATGTCGTAGCTACATGGAAATGACTTCACACCCGACGTCACTGCACAGGTCCGAAAACTAAGATGGACGCGTCCAGGCAAACTTTTACCTTCTTCTTCTTCTTCTTCTTTTTCTTCTTCTTCTTCTTCTTCTTCTCTTGATTCATGGCAGATTGCAAACAAAATTTAGGTGCATACTGCCATACAAGGAGTATGTTCTCATATTCTACTCATCAACCCTGTGTCTTTAAAGGACAAGTTCAGTATTTCCACCTCGACAATGGTTTCATAGGAGCACTGGAAGAATCATTAATAAAACGCATTAAACTTCAGTTTACAAAGACGTGAAACTCACAGAGTGGTCTGGGGTGTTCACTGATATGCTCTCACATAAATCGCTGCAAAAGATGCTTTCCAACAGGTTTTATCGTAGCTTTTGTCCAACTCCATTGACTTGTATTGGATGTTCTGTGAGGTATGTTATAACAATGGGGTTGTTTGTATTCTTTCTGTAGTCTTATGCAGTCGCGGTATCGTAGGCTACCATAAACAGTAAAGAAATGGACAGAGTGACCCCATTGATTTCAACGGAGAAGACTGAAGCCCGATTATTGCACTTCCTGCCTGATGGCTGAGCGACTGCGCAGGCTCAAACTGAGCTTGACGACAGTCTGACAGTTGTAAATCTTCTAGTAGCTGTGCCAAGACAAATCTGAATCACCAAATTCCTCAAAAACGTTGTTGAAATATTTTGTACTGTTGCTTTTATGGACTCTCTATCTATGGGCTTATCCCTTGACTTTTATGCCTCTATGTCCCCCCGATTGCCTCATACACAGTAAAAGATTGCCTGCGAGCTTCTCCTTCTGTCTATACGGTAATTTCTCTATTGTGCGACAAGAGAGTCACGTGGTTATGACGCAATCGTTAGCCTATTTTTACAAAAACGGCTTCTACGGGGCCATAACGTAAGATACAGAGTAATGGAGCCTTTTATACATTGTCGTGTTTCTTTAGAAACAAATAATGGACAAATTAAGTCTTTGGACGCCTCAGATGTAAAGTTATTCGCTGTCAAAGTGACGGCAAAATGACTGGGAGTCAATGGAATGCTAACAGCAGGTGAAGTTCTGCTACAATGGCGGCTCCCGCGAGAAACCCTGAAATTCTCGGGACAGCAGCATTTGTCCAAATTTCAATCTTAATCGTTCTATTTAATCAGAAACGATCTTAAAACAGGGCTTTAAGTGTAAAATACCGAACTTGGCCTTTAAGAAATATAAATAGTGCTTTCCTGGTGATTCTTATTCCCTCTCCCTCTCATTCTGTTCCCAGTATCCCTATTACTTTTACCTCTACAGTACAAACACATACAAAAGTGGTATGTTGCACAGATAGTGCTGACGTGCGTGCACCACTGAGTTTATTGAAACACAGACAAACAGAAGTGCATATAAATAATATATTTCTGCTGTGTCACTACAGTTGATGCGCTGAGCAGCCAGATTAGATTCTGAAGTTGGGGTTGTTGCACTTCGCCCCAGTTTCCCAGTTGCGACTTTGACTTGAAAAGTTAAAAGTTCCTACTAGGAACCAAGGTTATTATAGTTTTGCATTTTTCATTAGTTTTTATTTTTATTTCGTTTTGAATTTTTGTTTTCAAATTCAGTTTAGTTTTAATTAGTTTTTAAAGTGGGTTTGCTAGTTTAGTTTAGTTTTTATTTTTTGAAAATGCTTAGTTTTAGTTTAGTTTTTATTAGTTTTAATGTTAGTTTTAGTCTTTTTTTGGATTTTGGGTTATTTGTCAGGGGCAAGATTCAAAAAGGTCAGAAAAAGAATTGTGTAATAATAACTCAACGAAAACATCATACAATTTTAGAAATATCTATTCAACAATAAAACCAGTACATAAAATGTACATATGGGCACAAATATGTAAACAGTCTGCACACGACTCTGCAGTAAAGTGCAAAATGTGTAAGTGACGTGTGCCAGGAAAAAAAACTAAATAGCAAAAAGACTAAAGACGACATAAACTGCATTTCTAAATAAGTAAGAAATATTGTGTATTGCCTATCTTGCTAGGTAAGTCTTGCTAGTCTTTGTCCTATTTAAAGTAGGCTAATACTGAACGTGAAACAAAATCTGGAACAAAAAAGTGGATTAACAGTTTTCTAGCAATATTAATTATTAAAATTAAGCACAAAAAAAGAGTTCATACCCAAACAGAGTATTAAAAACCTCCTTGCAAGGTAAGTATTGCTAGTCTTTGTCCGATTTAAAGTAATACTGAATATGAAAATAAAAATTAAAAAAATCTGGAACAAAAAAGTAGATTAAAAATGTATTAAAACAAAAATAATACTCAAGAGTATTAAAAAACTCAAAATACATGGAGAAAATCATTGAGCAAATACAGGCTATTTCTCATTAAAGAGCAGTGAATTCTTTTCTCTTTTTATTTTGTTGTTTGATTGATATTAAGTGCACAGACGGCATTAGGTTTATTACGCACTGTCACTTTAAGACCGAGTGCAGATCCAATTGCACTGATGCACATCCGATATTCTCACAACTGTATGTTCTGTAAAGACATAACTGACTGTAAAGACATACTGCACGAATACTCGCCAAAACGGACATTTATACATAATGCTGTGTATTTGTCCATTCAGACGCGAAAGAGAGCTCAATTCAGTCCTCGCGCGCTGTATAGCTGTCTATCATTTGTCATATAGTAAAAACACCTTGTTTTATTTTATTTTTTATAAGTTATGAGCTATAAATAATTAAAGTGTGATATTTAAATTACGCAATTGAAAGTGCGCAGCTCTGAATGCACGAGCTCTGCCTAGCACACACAAACTGACAGCTTTACCGCTTGTTTCGCTATTTGTTGCGCTTATCAAGTTAATGGTTACATTTCGGAGATATCAAGTAGCTATATAAAGCTACATTAAACATTCCACACACATCGCAATGACGATGATAAGTGTTATTTTTTATTAATTGACCCACGGATTATCCAAAGCGTCCGACTCCGCGGTATTAAACATATAGGCTACATAAGGCACACTGTCTAACATTCGCACAACCTTTGAACTAAAAATAAAATAAAAAGTGCATTCATCTTTTGCATGACGCGGGCCATAAAATTAATGTCGGACCGGCTACTCATCTGTATTGAATAATGACATAACATTATTTAATATTTGAATCACAGCTTATATATTTGACATCGACAACCCAAGTGCATTTTACCTCAAATTTGCGACTAGTTAACTTTCTAAAGAAGGCGCAATCGCTTCTCGGGTCGACATTAACACACAGACAATAATGTATTCAGAATTAAAAATATTTTTGCACCACTTTTTAATGTGTGATTGTGTAAAGGTGTTCACGAGATACCAACCTTTCGCGAACTTGCTTTCAACGTCGAACCCTCGTTTTCATGGAGACGCGGTGTGCACGGAGGGGAGGGGCTGTGTGTGTGTGTGTGTGTGTGTGCGCGCGTGCATGTGACAGAGAGACGGAGGGAGAGCAGGGAAAGGAAATGCAGCTGAACGAATACACTGCGTGTTTTAAATAGCGTTAAAAATGAAAGACATTGACAAATACGAAAACTAAGGACATTTACTCTATTATTTTATTTTATTTTAGTTAGTTTTGCCAAACACACATTACAGTTTTAGTTAGTTATCGTTTTTTGTAATGCCTCGTTTTTATTTTTATTTTAGTTAACGACAATGGTTTTCCCACCTAGTTTTCGTTTTTTCGTTCGTTTTCGTTAACGATTATAACCTTGCTAGGAACTAGGAATTTATCTTTTCTTGGGACAAATGGAGTGCACCATTAGAAAATGAAAAGGCATAATGTTTGTGAAGCAGGATGGGTGATTGGTGATGACTGCCAAAAGAATAATAGAATCATTCTCAAAGTTAATAAAATGCAGTGGATAAAGTGGGCATAACAGAGAAGACAGCAGAAGTATGTTTATTGTATGGTGGAGGATTAATGACATTCTCTTTTTCTTTGTCTCTGTAGTTTATGTCAAAAACCCAGCGACACCAACAGGAGGCGCTGTGGGAGTTTCTTAATACTGAGCTTAACTTCATCAACAATCTCACTATTGTCAAAGAAGTATGTCATAACATTACAGTTATTTTTTTTTATTATGGATTGATTACAGTTTGTTTGATCAGATATAGACAATCAATTCACATTGACATGAAAAATAATATATGTATGGTGTGCAGATATTCTTTAACACATTGTTCCTTAGTCCTTTTTTATATAAATGATGCATGTACAACCGATGCTAAAGTTTTGGCTAATGCATATACTCATTTCGCACAGCTCGTGCTGGCACCACTGTCACACTGTCATGGATACGGATTTCTTCAGGAAGTATGTACATCTCGTCTCATCTTTCACAAAGTATTTATATGAAAACTCTTTTTCTGAATTGACCTTCTAGAGTTACATACTCAGCAGATCTTAATAGTAGGCAGACTGGCTGGATAAGCATGACGGCAGATCTGCGGTCAAATAATGTGCTGTTCACTGTAATTTGTCTGAGATCACTCATTCTGTTCATTCAATATAATCTGGAGCATTACCGGTGATGTCACAAATGGAAACATTTTGAGCGGACCAGATGGAAAATTATTTTGCTCTGTCGTAGAGCGTGTGGGTGATAGCACCCATGTCGGTGGCAATCATCTGTATCAATTAATCTTTTTCCATTTCTTTCTTTCTTTCTTTCTTTCTTTCTTTCTTTCTTTCTTTCCGTCTTTCTTTCTTTCTTTCTTTCTTAGATCAGCCCCACAATGCTCTTTTCCGATCTTCCTTCTATCCTTGATGCACATCGACTCTTTTGGCATGAAGTGATGTATCCAATGTTACAAGAAGTCCGTCTCACTGGACGACCTTTTGACCCTCTGAAACTTGAGGCTGGATGTTTGCAGGTATGATAAAACTGTTTTTCATTAAATTATAATTAAGCTAAAAACAGATATACCAGATCTTTCTCCCTAATTGTTTTTTATCTCTTCCAGTTTCCTGAGCGCTTTCCTGCATACTTTGAATACTGTTGGGAAGGGGAGAGAAATCTGGAGTTTGCACGCAGACAGCTCTACACAAACCCACACTTTCACACCTATCTTATGGTACAGTAAATCATATTCATATGTTAAAAGCAAAGAATTATTCTATTAAAAAAATTATAATGCAAAAAAAAGCAATTGTAAAGGGTTGATTTTCTGAATATATAATGAGTCTTTGGCATGAGGCCATTGACTAACTGAAATTTTAGAGACAAAATTGCAGTTCCAACAATTCCAAACAAAGCCAAATCAGCTTCGGCCGTCTCATTTATCCTAGCACAAAATAAAATCAATGCTTTTAAACAAACTGGTTCAGTGAATGATTCAACAACTCCCTCATTTAACGAGAAGCCTCTCGAGGTAGCCTGCAGTGGACATCCAACCCGGCCCACATCCAAGTGTGATGTCAGAAGCCACACCCATGCCCATGGATTGCCTACACCAAACACTGATCCCTAAACCTACCCATCACTATTGCCTACACCAAACACTGATCCCTAAACCTACCCATCACTGTAAACTAATGCCTAAAAACCCTTTTAATCTAGAACCTACATACTGAAACCCACCTAAAACCTACCCTACCTATTGGACATGGGAGTGGCTTCTGACATCACACTTGGATGTGGGTGGGGTTGGATATCCACCGCAGGATGCAGCGAGCCCTACTTGGATTTATCAGCCACTTGGTTGGTTCCTGAATAAATCAGTAGTTAGCTCCAGCCAATAGGTGGCAACAAGTTCTTCCTGAATGAGTCATTGAATGATCTGTTCACTGAAAAATGCCTGAAACGTCCAAACACGGACAGAGAGAGCGATGCAAAGAGTGAAAAGCTCCACTTCTGAAACTTTTTGAACACCATTTAGCCCAGTGGTGTCCAATCCTGCTCCTGGAGGGCCACTGTCCTGCAGAGTTCAGCCCTAAGCCCAATTAAACACACATGCATCAGCTAATGAAGGAATACAAGAAACGTCCAGACAGGAGTGTTGAGGCAAGTTGGAGCTATAGACTCTGCAGGACAGAGACAAATTTGGACACCCCTGATTAAGCCAATTGATTTGAGTTGGGTTTAATGTTAATGTGTGCAATGCTGTCTTTTTCGGTTCCTTTTTTTTTCAACTGATGTATTTCAATGAGATTTAATAGATCTTAAAAGTGCCATTTAAAGGAAACTTGACAATAGCTTATGCAAAAAAAACTTTATTTTTTATCTGAAGCTAAATTAAGGCTGGAAAAAAAGTCAAAAATAGACATAAGAATTGGGTGGAGAGGTGTGAATTTGTTTTCCACATTTTGACTGAACTGTTTACCACACCTAGTTCCCCTGTCAATGTTTTTTGCACCAGTGGACAGTATGCAGAGTGAGCAGGCTAGAAATGACTGTAAGATCGCCTGCCTTTGTGGTGGTTTGACTGTAGTGGTTGATTAGGGGGTAAGCTATTTACTGAAGGGTACATAGTAGAAAATACTGCACATTAAGTCCAACAATTGTTTAATTAACCTTATCTTTAATTGACTAGTTGTACTTAAACCAAAATATAGAATGTCAACGAACCGAACTACACCACAATATTAAAGTTAACATGCTAATTTGTGATCATTTAGACAAAAAATTAGTATAAAAAAGTGGTATGACTTCAGATGTACAATTCATACCACAGATGCACATAAGCCATAGATTACAATCAAATATGTTGCATGAGGATGAATGCATGCTTGGATGAATGCATGATGGTCCTGATTATCTTGATGTAATCTATTCTGCAGTGGGTGGAGAATCATCCACAGTGTGGGCGAATGAGACTCGGCGACATGCAGGCCAAAGCATACCAGAGAATAACAAAATATCATCTTTTGCTGAAAGCTATTCAGAAGACCACACAAAATCTCCCCACCCAAATCGCACTTGAGAGAATGGTGAGACTGTGACATAATGGTGATGAATCAGATCATATACTGTAAATTGAATTTGTACTGTGTAAAACAAATACAAAGTGCATAATGTTTTTAATGGTAAAACATTTTTTTGCCATTTATGTAGACATAATATTATTTAAATTTAATTAAACTAAAAAAATTATTAGTATAGTGCTTTCACAAAAAAACAATATTTTACACAGACCTAGCACTACTTTGAGCCCACTGCGGGTCCCCAGAAAACACATGATATAAATTATGATAGATTGTTGCTTTCGGGTGGAAATCTCATATCTCCAGATTTCGTCTTTTTTTAATTTTTATAAATCATTACTATCTGTCTCCCTTTACGTATGTCTGTGGGTTTAGCAAATATCTAACCAATGAAAAGTATCAGAATCAGAATCAGAAGAATCAGAAAGAGCTTTATTGCCAAGTGTGCTTGCACACACAAGGAATTTTCCTTGGTACTGAGGCTTCCAGTGCACATATACAAATACAGATACAACAAGTAATAGTAATACAAATAGTAATACAAATTCTACAAATAAAATTAAAAAAAATATGAAAATACTATAAAAATATATGGTCACAGTTGGGTTTTGTCAGAATAAACATTTACAGATAATGAACATATTTACAGTATCTTGTATAGTATGAATAAATATAAATATCACCTGAATTTTTAAGATATTGCACTAAACAGTGGGAGTATTGCTCCCAGTGGGAGTATTGCACTTACAGGCATATGCCTTGGGAGATATGTTAACTGTTCAGAAGGGAGATGGCCTGTGGGAAGAAACTGTTCCTGTGCCGAGATGTTCTAGTGGCCAGTGATCTGAGTCGCCGTCTTGACGTCTGCTCTCTTCCTCACTCTGGAAGAGAACAGGTCCTGGAGGGATGGCTGGGGGGCACCAATAATCCTCTCCGCAGTCCGGACTGTCCGTTGTAGTCTCCTGATGTCTGATTTGGTAGCTGAATCAAACCAGACAGTGATGGAAGTGCATAAAACAGACTCAATAACGGCTGAGTAGAACTGAATCAGCAGCTCCTGTGGCAAGTGGAACTTCCTCAGTTGGCGAAGGAAGTACAGTCTCTGCTGGGCCTTTTTCACAGTGGAGTCAATGTGATTGTCCCACTTCAGGTCCTGTGAGATGATAGTGCCCAGGAACCTGAATGACTCCACTGCTTCCACAGTGCTGTTCATGATGGTGAGTGGGGGAAGTGCTGGGCTGTTCCTCCTGAGGTCCACGATCATATCCACTGTTTTGAGCGTGTTCAGCTCAAGGTTGTTATAACTGCACCAGACAGCCAGCTGTTCAACCTCCAGTCTGTAAGCAGACTCGTCACCGTTTTGGATGAGACCGATGACAGTGGTGTCGTCTGCAAATTTCAGGAGCTTGACAGTGGGGTCTTTAGAAGTGCAGTCATTAGTGTACAGGGAGAAGAGCAGTGGGGAGAGAACGCACCCTTGAGGGGCGCCAGTGCTGATTGTGAGTGTCTTGGATATGTGTTTCCCCAATCTCAGTCGCTGCTGCCGGTCCGTCAGGAAGCTGGTGATCCAATGACAGATCGAGGATGGCATGGAAAGCTGGGTCAGTTTGGCTGTGAGAAGACCAGGCATGATGGTATTGAAGGCCGAACTGAAGTCCACAAAGAGGATCCTTGCATAAGTCCCTGGTCTGTCGAGATGTTGCAGGATATAATCCAGTCCCATGTTGACTGCATCATCCACAGACCTGTTTGCTCTGTAAGCAAACTGAAAGGGATCCAGCAGGGGTCCGGTGATGTCCTTCAGGTGGGCCAGCACCAGTCTTTCAAACGACTTCATGACCACAGACGTGAGAGCGACAGGTCTGTAGTCATTAAGTCCAGTGATTTTGGGTTTTTTGGGGACAGGAATGATAGTGGAGCGTTTGAAGCAGCAGGGAACTTCACACTGCTCCAATGATCTATTGAAGATCTGTGTGAAGACCGGGGCCATTTGTTCAGCGCAGGCTTTTAAACAAGCAGACGAGATGCCGTCTGGGCCTGAGGCTTTCCTAGTCTTGTTTTTTGAAGACTCTGCTCACGTCCTCCACACAGACCTTAAGCTCAGGTTGGATGGCAGAAGGGGGGAGTAATGGGAGAGCAGGAGGAGATGGTGAATGTGTGAAGTGCAGATCAGACCGGGTGTGTGGTGTGAATGAGGGCTTTTCAAACCGGCAGTAAAATGAATTTAAATCGTCAGCCAGGTGTTGATTGTCCACAGATCGGGGGGATGGTGACTTGTAGTTGGTGATGTTCCTCAGGCCATTCCAGACTGATGATGGGTCGTTGGATGAAAACTGTTTTTTCAGTTTATCAGAGTAGTTCCTTTTAGCAACTCTGATCTCCTTTGTCAATCGGTTTCTGGCCTGGTTAAACAAGAGTTTATCCCCACTTCTGTAAGCATCCTCTTTGGCATGACGCAGGTGTTTGAGTTTCCCAGTAAACCATGGTTTATCATTAGTGAATGATAAGAATGTCCTGGTAGGAATGCATGTATCCTCACAGAAACTTATATATGATGTTACAGTATCTGTGAGCTCATCCAGATCGTTGGTAGCAGCTTCAAACACACTCCAATCAGTGCAATCAAAGCAGGCCTGTAGATTCTGCTCTGCTTCATTAGTCCATCTTTTTACAGTCCTTATTACAGGTTTAGCTGATTTCAGTTTCTGCCTGTAGGTCGGTATGAGATGAACCAAACAGTGATCAGAGAGCCCCAAAGCTGCCCGTGGGACCGAGTGATACGCATTTCTTATTGTGGTGTAACAGTGGTCCAGTATATTACTGTCTCTGGTGGGACATGTAACGTGCTGTCTGTATTTTGGTAGTTCACGGGAAAGATTTGCTTTTTTAAAATCCCCAAGAATGATTAAAAGAGAGTCTGGGTACCTTTGTTCCGTTTCAGCTATTTGTTCAGCCAGCTGTTGTAGCGCCGCGCTCATACACACGTCTGGAGGGATGTAAACATTCACGAGAATGAAAGAGGAAAATTCCCGAGGCGAGTAGAAGGGTTTACAGTTTATAAAATGTGCCTCTAAATTAGGAGAGCACATCTTCAGTGTTGTTACGTCTGAACACCAACTTTCGTTAATGTAGAAACACAATCCACCACCTCTCGTTTTCCCCGTTTCATCCGTTTTGTTAGGAAGGGATCGGAGATTCGCGAGATGAATACTGGGGAGTGCAGTGCGCAGGCCGCGCTCGCGGAGTTTAACCAGCGCACCGGCACGCTTCCCGGGTTTGCGTCTGAACGCGCGTTTGAACAACACCGCTGCCCCTCCGACGAGACTGTCCAGCAAAATGTCAGAATAATTAAAAACTGTAGAAAAGGTTTCTGGTGTGTGTTTCCTAATGTCCAGTAGTTCTTTTTTGGTGAAACTGATAGGAAAAGAATGACTAAACGCAGAACAAACGAACAAAAACAACACAATAGCTGGAGAGCTCCACACCGAGGCAGCCATCCGCGGCGCCATCTTGAAGACCAAGATAGTTGCCTTCAACTATCTTGGTTGAAGTATTGAGTCGGACTTGTGACTAAACTTTGTAACTCCATTGGATCCTCTGTAACTCCACCCCGCCTCTATCGTGAATGAAGTGCCACATGCAGTTTAGTTCCCTATCGAAGTGAAACTCAAGAGTGTGTCTGGTTTGAGGATATATGGAACGATATCAGCTTGACTGGTTTCTGAAGCACGTGTACCAACACAACAACTTCAGTGGCCGATGACAGTCCATGAAATCACTACCAGAGCGAGTATAACAGGGCACCTGCAATATACGTCATCAGCTTTTTTCTTTGTCTTCAGGAGACGTTTTTTTGTGTTAGCGCGTGTGAAGGCAACTATCATGGATAAGCACTCGAGCAAGCGTATCCGTGTCCCAGCTTTTTGACACCTGAGGAAAGTTAAGTTCTCAAGAGATCTGAATGCACCCATTATGAGAGATTAATAATAAGTAAGCTCTGTTCGCACTTGGCCCTATTCTCAAGGGATGCGGGACAAGCGTCTGCGCCCCACGGCATGGGCCCTACGGTAGCTGAGGCACAGCGGAGACTGTAGTTGTGGGGATTGCAAGTCGAGCTGGCTGGGGAGTTCAAGAAAGGGATGTCTCGCTTGCGTTCCTCAACCACTGGCTTGAGCGATCAGGATCACTGACTGCTGGATCGGGACGTACTCTCTCTTGAGTCTTCGGATCCAGCAGATAGCATGTTGCTGGCGCCATCCAGCCAGGAGGAGACGGATGTAGTTGAAGAGGGCAGAGATATAGCTTTCAGTGAGCTCTCTCAGCCTACCAGCCCTGCATACGAGGAATAGCTGGATGTAATTGCCTGCACCACAACTAGATTGGGTCTAGTTTAGGGGAACGAGAGACAGGAAGCCACTCCTGGAAGACTCGACGGATGGGTCCTGCCATAACCGTCCCACTCCAATGAGCCTTCCGTTTCTTCTCGAACTAAATAGAAGAGGCCATATTCAGCTCGCATCTATCCATTTCAGCATTCAAACTATTTGAGTGTGGAGGGATTGAATTAGTCGAGATATGTGGGGATGCGTCCTATTGAAGATGTTACAGGCTATCTCTCTCAGGCTGATGCATCCTCTTTAAAGGCTCCGTCTCTGCCGTCTGAGCCGTTGCGGACCTCCTCACGCTTGAATGAGAATGGCCGTGCTCAAGGCATACCAGGATTTGAAATCCATTAAGGATTTGGATCAGCGGCAGGGACTGTCCCCCGAAGTGGTCACTGAGCTGCACCGCACTACGGATTGGGCCACCAAACAAACAGACGCTGCTATTTGTCATTCAATGGCGGCGATGGTGGCCACGTGGAGAGACATCTGTGGTTGAACTTGGCGGACATCAAGGTAAAAGAGAAAAACTTTCTCCTTGGTGTGCGGGTCTCGACTTCAGAACTTTTCGGCACGTCTGTAGAGACAGGAAGTTTGGAGTGGCGCTGTTTTTTTCCTTTTCCTGAAAAGTAGGATTATACAAGGTTTCCGCCCGAGAGCAACAATATAAAACTGCATGTCTACTGAGTTCAAAAGAGACCACATTTAATTGATGAAATTTCAGGATTTTGGGAAATTGATTAGAACACTAAAATATATAAGAAATATGTAAGAATATATAAAGAACTTTAATAATTATTTGCAATAGTTATGTATTGCAAACAATTGTTCATGCAGTTCAAGTGCTGCTGTCATTAAACCAATAAAGGGGACAAATAAATATAATTGAAGAATGGAATAGAATAAAAATAGAAGCATTTTCAGTAGTTGCTATTGATAATCTAATATATATTATGTGTGAAATATCCCAACACCTAAAAAATATGAGAAAATTGAAACTCTTAAGCTGCATCGCCTTATTATCATCCTGTAATCTCGAATATAAATATGCTTGCACAGTCTTTATTCTATCATTGAAGTTAAAGATAAAGATCTGCCCTTTGTTTTTCTCACTCACTGCCTCTCTTTCTCCTGTAGTTGAACAGTGTCAATCATTTTCTAGAATCTATCAATAACTATATGCATCTGAAAGAAGAACTTTCTGTTGCTGCTCAAAGGATAGAGGGACACAACATAGAAGGTCTGAGTGAAGAAATAGACAAGGTAAACAAAAGATACAATGTTAGAACAATGTTTGCTTTAAAAAAGCCTAACAGAGAGATCTCACCCACAGCATGTTCGTGAGTTGTGCTGCTTTGATTTGACAAGTCCGATGAGGGGGGTTGGACCAAATATCATACGGAGGCTATTACTGGAAGAAACTTTGAAGGTCAGAGTAAGAAAAGACAACAAGGCAAGTGACAAGACAAACAAGAAGAATATGATTATGAGGTTGCCTATTTGCCTCAGACTTTCAACATTCTTTTCTGGTTATGTTAGGAGCTTGTGGTCCTGCTCTTCACTGATGTGTTGTTGATGACCAAAACACAGAAGAAATCAGACAAACTGAAGGTAGTGCGCCCCCCTCTGCCTCTGGAGAGAATACACTGCATTCAGCTCAAAGATGGCTGTGAGTGTGTCCACAACTTCCTACTGTATATAATAATCCCATAATCCTTACCTCACATTAAACTTCAGCTCACGTCTGCATGAAAGCGCAGGTATACCCAATGACATTCTTAATGCACATAGGCTATATTTTCATGCCCTTTTTTAGAATCATAATGATGCATAATGATAATGATACACCACACTGTAAAAAACATAAAAGGAACTGGTAAATGTCTGCCTGGACATAGTTTACATACATTTTCTTTAACTGAAATTGAAGTTGCAATAGTCTTTCTTTCCCTATTGTGACGTACGTTCGAGTGAAATTGCTTCTCTGTTAAGAAAAATGTAGGACGGGACTTGATTTTTCCCATAAGGAATTGATTGGATCGTTGGATGGTTGTGGTTTTCTATTGGTCGATCTCATGTGAGTGACAGGTTGCCCCGCCCTCACACCAGTAAACACATCATTAGAGAGATGTTGCTGCAATAGGGAGGGGAAGTTATTTTGAAGAGCAAATGAATAAAAAAAATGATGTGCATACTAGATAAATCATTTATTATACATACGGCAATATTCCATAAAAAAATAACAATTGTCAATTTGGATTACATGGTGACTTTAAAACACAGCAAAATGCAAAGTGGAATTCAAAATACAGGTGAAACTGTAAAAAACGTTTTAATTTTTTTTTAATTTTAGGTCCCTAACCAAATTTGTGACATTGATCACTCAAAGGTCAGTTTTCTTGAATAATATTATAATAATGATGGCACAAAAAGCTCAGGAGCATCAACTGAAACGAGAACCAATTTTTACTATTTTAAAATTCTGTGCTAGATTTTAATAATATTAAGGCATTATTTACAAAAGAGCTTATGTAAGGTATCACTCATATTTCACAGTTTGCTAAATATATGTTTAGTTAGATACCATGCATAAATATAAGAGGTAAAATTAAAAAAGAGATACAAATATATGTATATACAATAACAAACGTAAAATATTACAACCTAAAACTGTAGAAAATGCACAAAGACACACAGAATACATTACATATAACCAGTCAGCATCAACATGCACATTGATTTTCCACATGGAAATCTGTTTTATATAATTTAGCATATTGTTCTTAGCATGCCAGGGCTCGGATTGACATATTACTTGATAAGCTGGTTTCTAATTGGGCTTTTTGAATCAGAGAAAGCCTCAACCTAAGGTGTGTCAAAGACCTGCTCACGCATGGTCACAAAAGATTCATTATGTTTACGCAATTGTGAATTCAAATATGCAAATGACCTGAACATGGAATGTAATTACAGTATAACCTCAAGGAAAAATGATTGGAACTTCAAGTTGTAATAAGTTTCTGTAAATATTTATTATTGGGTACTTCATTGATTCTCACACTATTTCTATTCCTCTGTCTGTTAGATTCGTTTGTGCTGGTGGAGGTTGGTGATCTTGGTTATTCTGTCAGTGTGAACTTCCTGTCCACATCCAGTCCAGAAAACTGCGTGACATGGGTGTCTGCTCTGCGTGAGACACAGGTACTCGTGGCAAACACACAGGGTGTACAAGCCCAACCCTGGAAAACTGACATTTGTCATTTCTAAATGAATGCATTGAACTTTCTACTTTTGGCACTTTCCACGAATAGGACACAAAACGAGGCCGGAAAATGTTAAAACATGAAGATTTTTCTTTTGAACAAATTCGGAAAATGTTGAACAATGCTGATTTGAAGAAAAAAAAACAATACAAATGAAATTTAAAAAATGTACTTGGGGGAAATCATGTGGGAAAATAGGGGTGGGTGTGTATAATGCGGTAAACAGGTCATACTAATATTACGCTGCATTTGCGTTGCGTTGAGTTCATTTCTGACTTGAAAAACATGGGCTCTGTGCCAGTAATGTTTTTTTAAGAAGTAACTGGAGTGGACACTAAAGCGTTTCATGGAAAGTGCCTATTATATACCATAATACACCTGTGCAGTATTTAAGATTGTGAGAAGAATACTGAATAAGAAAGTAAAACGTAGTTGAATAGTTTGTAATTATAACTGATTGTTGTTGATATTCTTAGGCAGCATTAGAGACTTTGAGGAGAAATGAGACCAACAAAACCCTGAAGACCACAAGACAGGTAGAGTTAGTTAGATCAAAGAGACCTCCCGTTCAGAATGAACTGGCCGACAAAGTCCTGGAGGATCCTGGTGGCCAGTCAGATAGTTACAGATCTGATAGTGATTTTGACCAAGCTGAGTGTCTAAACAGATTAAGTCATCAAAGACGCACTTCTGAGACAGATGTGGAGACAGACGTGGAGCAAAGTAAAGAACAACAGCCGGCAGAGGATAAAAACTCTCCTCGTGTCGGTTATCGGAATGATCAGAGCATATCAGCTCATGAAGAAGTTGTGGGAAAGACTGATTCAGCTGGATTTAAAACGAATGAACGGAGAAACAGGCAGTGGGAAGAGGATGAGGTCCCATTTAAAATAAATGAAAGGCGAGTTACATGGAAACATGGACAACAGGCATCTTCAAACTCTAATGAAATCTCACAACAGGACTTGCTTGTGAGAAATGGACACTCGTTGTTGCCAGGTGGACATGTGGAGAAAAATGGGTCTTCTAGCCAATCCATGCCAAGCAATTCTTCATCCATCAAGCCTCTAGTAACTACACCGACATGTAGGGCAAGTGTAGATTCAGAGAAACCACATCTGGATCCATATGATGACTCTCAAGGAATCAGGAAGAATTCTTTGTGCAGCCAGCCAGAAGATGACAATGGTATCCTCACAGAATCAGGGAGGTTCATCAGGAACATGAAGTCTCCTCGCTTACGGAAGAAGCATCCGAAAAATTTGCAACCATCTATCCACCCTGATAGTTCCAAGAAAGCTGCGAATGGATTGGAGCTTCCTCCCAATACAAACTCCAATGGGAACCAGAGAAGAGCATCCAACCCTTGCGTTAAACCCCAGGATTCGCACAGAGTCCTAAAGCTGGGATTTCTAAAAAACAACCATGAAGCGTTTTGGAATGTTCCTGAAAAGAGATCCTCGCCAGATACTGAGACGCTCTCCGAACCTGAGCAGAAGCCTGATGGGAACCGTCAAACAAAACCCAAACTAAAGACACAGAGGAGCGCCTCCATCCCGGAGATCAGCTCCTCTCACAGACGCGGTCCCTCACCGCCACTAGACACCGACCAGCTTCACCCTTCTCCGCCCCAGGACCTGCTGCAGAGGGCTAAGGAACGGGAAAAGGAACGTGCACTGGGGAAAAGAGTGGGAAAGACAAAAAAGGGGTCTCCTTCTCTCAAAAATCCTCCTACTATCTCCGTCTCTCCATCGGCCAGTGAGGGAGAGAGAGAGGCAGAAGGAGAGAAATCTGCAGGACCCAGGATGATATCCACACACGGATGGAGAGAGGGAAACGTGGATGGAAGTGAGGATGAGAAAGAAGGGTGAGTCTACGTGGATCACTATTGCTACAGGTTGTGATCTGAACACACAATCTAAGTTTTACAGTAATTAACTCTTTTTAATGGGGTCAAATCATGAAGAATCACTTTTTTCTTGATCTTACGAGATACAACCATGAAAACATCAGATGATGACTTGTCATGCAAACATTTTTTGAAGGGGCACAGGTTGCACTGACTACTTATTTCATTCAAACTGACATGAGGGTATTTTTTTATTAAATTAACATTTGTAATTTATAATAGAATAGAATAACATTGTAAACTATGTAATTTGTATGATTTATATCATTTTAATATTGTTTAAACTACATAGAAAGTAAGCACAGCTGCAAAAGAGAGGGTTGAAAATAATGTGAAAATTTTAATTAAATGACATTACATTAAATTAAATTGAAACTTTACCAACAAACCTCAAGGAAGAAACAATATGCAAACTATTTGATAAAAATATCTAAAGTCTGGGCACTAAGTTTAAAACACACCTTTGAATGTGTTTATGCATGTGTACTTTTTTTACTTAAGATATAAAGAAATAACCCTTTCTGCCCAGTGGAAAATCAATCATTTTCATTTTTAAGTGTATTTGTTCCATTTGTTAGATATGACTGTAGAGAGACTTCACTGCACTGCGGAACTTGACAGTTTCATGTGCGTTATTTCTTCCCACACACAATTCATCTGTGTACTGTTACATAAAATTCTCTCTAATTATTATATTCAAACCTTTGCTGGAAATTGTAAGATAATTCTACCACATCATTGTTCTAAAATTTTACTGCAGTATATATCTCTCGTAATAGTACAGTTAGTTCTTCATAAGGACCATTAGGAGTCAGGCTTCCCATGAAAACAGAATTACAGAGCATATGCAATAGACTTAATAATTCAGTCTTTAATAGGTCATTTAAAACGTTATGTAATGCTCAGAGCAGATCAGAAGTTAATATACAGTGCATTTAAATATATTAGAAACACATGAATTAAGCTTCATGATAACATGTCTAACTATTTGAATGTAGTAGGCCTACTTTGTGCTTTCTCTTCATAGTTTCCAATTAGGGGTATGTAAAGGTAGGCTAAAGGAGGTCTGTAAAAAATCTTGTCTGTAAAAATGTTCATGACATTTCTAAATTTTAATAAACGCTACTTTATGTCTGATAAGTATTATAAGGTGTCAAAATATGAATTTCTTTAAACTCTTTCCCGCCATTGACAGAATTTTCCGTGTTTTCACAGTTTTACTGTAGAGGCACTATTACGCATCTCCTGAAAGAGTACAGAATCTCCTGATCAAAACACAAGCAAAAACGAGCGTTCTCATTTGTAATCATATGCATATGTAAAATTACTCGACCATCAACATTGAACAGGATATAAATCAAAACTGCCTAATGTTACTGAATGAAATGTCGAGCCAGAACGAGCTATAGGACTGTGCAAGCATTGAGGGTGTTGATGGCTCTATGTTTTGATCATCGTTCTGAATCCAAACTGGATAGTCATTGACAAAAACGTGATTTTCTCAGCTTTTTGCCCAAAATGTTGCTTTTTTAAATTGTTTTTATGAAACTTACCCACATCCAAGTGTTGATAAAAAAGTAGGCTATAAAACGGATTCATTTTTTTTCTTTGTTTAAAAGCAGAGGTTCTGTTGTTCTTTCTTTTTAAATATTGCGTGTTCAGATATTCATACAACAAAATACTATCTCTGCCTCTCCATCACCATCGGCCAGTGAGAGAGAGAGAGAGAGAGAGAGAGAGAGAGAGAGAGAGAGAGAGAGAGAGAGAGAGACGCATAAGGAGAGAAATATGCAGGATGCAGATCCACACACGGATGGAGAGAGTGAAACGTGGGTGGAAGTGAGGATGAGAAAGAGGGGTGGCCATGAACATTTTGTGAAAATGGTAATAAAACAAAAACTGGAAGGGAAAGAGTTAGTAGTAAAGAGTTAGAGTTAGTTAGTCTGTAAAGATACAAAAATAAATATTATGTAGTCTAATGTTATATAATGTTTTTTTATTTCCTTTTTACAACTTTAAAAAAAAAAGTTTCCTGCCACTCCAAATGTTTTTGATAATTTTCACAAAAATTTTCATTGCCTCCGGTATATTTTGTTGTATGAATATCTGAACATGCAATAAAGCATATCAAAAGAAAGAACATGCATTTTTTTATCAACACTTGAATGTGGGTAAGATTTGTACAAAAAGCTGAGAAAATCACGTTTACAACGTGCATAAGCAGTGCTTTTAACGCTTGTTTCTGATTCCCTTTTTGTTGTCTGTTTTGATCAGGAGACTCTGTCCTCTTTCAGAAGAAGTGTAATAGCGCCCCCTGCCATATAACAGGGAAAACATGGAAAGCCGGCAAATTCCGTCAGGGCATGGAAAGAGTCAATATTAATGAAATGTATTCATTTATTAATTCATTTATACCTCATAATTTATCAACCATAGTCTATTACCATTTTACCAGGGAAATAACAATAACCATTACTCTTGCGAAGACATTAACCCCTGTTCTCTCCCTTGTGGCAGAAATGTCATGGAGGGCGTCAGTGTTGACTGGCCAGGCTGGTGTTTTGACGATAAGGAGGTTTTCGGTTTTGAGGAGCTTGATGATGAAGACTGGTTTGAGCCAATTCTGCCCATAAATGAGCTTCGCAGGTCAGAGACGAAAAAAACTGACCGGCAAGATGAAACGGTATGCAGTGAGGTGTAGCTTTAGTGTACTATAGTGTAGTGGTCTAGTATGTGAATTGTGTGAAAAGTGTCTGCAGAAATGTAATATATAATGGTTCTGCGGTGTTGTTGAATGATTATGTAAGCATGGCTATTTCATTAAAATATGTTTGAGTGATATTATATACACACACACACACACACACACACACACACACACACACACACACACACACACACACACACACACACACACACACACACAGTCTTCACGTTTTTTATGAAAAAATGATTAACACTGTGTCTACTGTATAGGCCTTTACCGAAACGTAATTGTGTACAGAATGTGTTGTGTACATTTTTTCTTGTATAGCAATTTTATGAAACTGCATTTAAGAAACCTGTTTGCTGTGCACAAAAAAGAATTAAATTAAAACATGCGAAATAAAGTATGGTTTCAGATTATTGCTTTATTTACATAGATTTTACATTTATATTTGAAAATATATTTGCACCAAAATTAGTTTATACAAAATGTATATACATGTATATGCCGGTAATATATTTACAGTTTAAATGGACTGCTACAATCGTCTGCATTTAAAACGCACACATTAACATAAAGTAACACACAAGCATTAACAAAATTTTCCATTAAAAAACCCCCCCCACAAATTTACACACACACTGATTTGGGATCTCCAACACAAGGTTCAGTCATCTTTGCCTTGCTCCTTTGTCTCTGCTCTCGTTCTGTGGTTGTCTGATGGACAATGGTTTCCATGGCTGGGTAAAGCAGGACCATCTTCTTCTGTAAGAAGGAATAAATGGGATGAATATGAGATATAAATAATTACAACCTATTTTAAATGGAAAGTATATCAGACTCAGTATACTGCATAAATGAATGGGCATGAATTGCATTATTAAATCAAGACTTGATATAGGAGACTGAAACATACCCTGCGATAGTTTCTGTACATCTGGAACAAAACCAGGAATATCACCAAGAAAAAAAATCCTAATCCCATCGCCATAGCGGTTTTATTGCCAGGACTTGACTTTTCATTCTTTAGAGCACCTGTAGAAATGAACAAAACAGAGAATCAGGGAAAATGTAGGATAATCAATCATGATTCTATAAAATCTAAAAGGTTTTTGTATTTATTTTTTATTTCCTTTACTGCTATATATCTGCTCTACCTACCCATAATGGGAAATTGATAAGTCACGTTCCCCAGAACTCCTTGTTTCCCGTAGTACCGACACATCCATTCACCAGCATGTTTCTCAGTCACGTGTTGAATCCTGAAGCTCTGTGTCTTCTGAACAGAGGTCACCGTTTGAGTGTCGTTTGTTCCATAAGTTACACGGAGCCACTCATAGGAAGTGATGTGTTCGGAGTTGCTGAGATGGCAGGTCAGGGTCACGGGTCCGTTACCACTGGATGCTGAGGAGCTCAAAACTACACAGAAAAAAAATACTAAATAATCAGCATTCAGCAAATTCAGACATCTACAGATCAGAAGTTATGAGGAGATTGAGCCCACTTTGATGATCAAAGGCTAATTAAAAAATATATCATTCAGATATATAGTAATTTTTTAGACTGTGTGAATTGATTAAAATAAAGGTACAGCTGTTCATATGTATGTTCATATGATAAGCCTATTATTAAAGCATATAGATTTTTTCCTATTGTTTGTTTTAGTGAAGCCAAAGGTAATACAATTTAACAAGGTGAAAAATACTATAATATAAAATAATAATAATATTTTTTTTTATTAAAAATGTATTATATTAAAAATGAGAATTATTTTAATGTGTTATTTTAATATATATATATATATATATATATATATAACACATTAAAATAATCATGTCTCTTTATGCCTCTTTTGTCTCTTTTTGTAAAGCCACGTTGATAACAGTTTAAAAGGTTTAGCTGACAAACTACTTCGCTCATCCTGGAGTTTTCTGAGTATGTGATGTATGATTCCACTCACCTCGAGTAACAACAAGCTCCATCCTTCTCTGTACTTTAATTCCCTCTGTTTTCAATCCCTTCATCCTTCCTGCGCACGTATACATCCCTTCATCTCCATCCTCCACTCTCTGTATAGTGGCAGATGCTACGGACCCATGAGACCATTCGAAAGATGCAGGGAGAGGACGAGGAGACTCGGTTCTATTCCAGGTCACCGTGTTTGGGATCAGACCATCAGTAAACAGGCAGGGCAAGGAGACGGAGGAACCCAGAGCGGCGTACAACACTGAAGAGTCATCCTGAGGGATAGAGATTCCTGGAGAGGGAACAGAGAAGGTGAATGAGCCACTCCTGCACAAGTTATTAATAAAAGAAGCTGGAGTTTAAAACAAACACTCACCTTTGACCTGTAGGTCTGCGTTTGCCTCTCCTACCACACCTTTGTATGAAACCTGACAGGTCCAGATTCCTGCATCTCTTTGAGACACGTTAGAGAAGCCGGTTTTACTTATTAAATGGCCGTTTCTTTTCCAGGTAACTCTTACAAATGGTGTCGTGGGACTAACATCGCACATTGCCTCCGTTCTTGAGCCCTCAACCACAACTGCTGGAGAAAACGACACTGTGAAGAAAGAGAAAATCTTACTGATTAGGCTGTTTCCAATGGCTCATCAAAGAAG
This sequence comes from Siphateles boraxobius, assembly GCF_051911475.1. Taxonomy (NCBI): domain Eukaryota; kingdom Metazoa; phylum Chordata; class Actinopteri; order Cypriniformes; family Leuciscidae; genus Siphateles; species Siphateles boraxobius. The sequence goes on from NW_027508722.1 coordinate 14,104,227, forward strand.
AAGTGGCAAATTCTTGGTTGTTTGTGTCAGTTACCTCTTATAACCCTGAGCACGATGACCTTCACCATCCGAGTCTTTCCCTCAACCTCACAGACGTACTTTCCTCCATCTTCAATTGTCGTTCCAGCGATGTGAAGGCTGTAATCGCCCTTTCCAAAGTTGGGAACGGGGCAGTTTGCACGTGGTTGCTCTCTCACCGGACGAAACTCTAACCCGTTCTTCCCTCGTCGCCAAACTGTCTTCAGTACACTAGGAAATTGAGAAAAGCGAGTGAGACTTTAAAATGGTCATCCTCTTGTGCTCATATGATTGTCAGGTTTTGGGTAGAGCTGTTTATGGATGGATGGATGGATGATTGGATGGATTGATCCAATCATGATCGGATATGATTGGATGGATGGATGGATGATTGATTGCATGATTGGATGGATGATTGTATGATTGGATATGATTGGATGGATGGATAGATGATTGTATGATTGGGTGGATGGACGGATGGATGATTGTATGATTGGATGGATGGATAGATGGATGATTGATTGTATGATTGGGTGGGTGGATGGATGGATGGATGATTGATTGTATGATTGGGTGGATGGATGGATGGATGGATGGATGGATGGATGGACGGATGGATGATTGGATGATTGGATGGATGGATGGATAGATGGATGATTGATTGTATGATTGGATGGATGAAATGTTCTTACTCTCCGTTCATCCGGCTCCAGTAGACTGCAGTAGGATATGAGAGCGCAGAGGACTCGTCCACACATGGCAGAACTGCTACAGAACCATGAGCCACCAACACTTCACGTTCATAACACTGAGCACCTGTAGAACATAGAAAGATTGCACATGTAAATCTACAAGACGAAAGATTATATTAAACAAGGTGATTAAACAACATTTTAATGATTCACATCCTCTATCATGACCGCTCACCTTCAAAAACCAGCGCTAACCCAAGAACAACCATAAACGGTGTCATATCTTCTAATCTTCTTGTTGTAACTTTCCAAAAAAAGAAGAGGCAAACCTTTCTGCGTTGAATCCTCTTTCTCAGCTAACGTCTGCCGGCTCCGGTCTCTGTTCTTGTATATATACTGCTGTGGGTGGTTGTGTGGGTTGTTGTGGTTGGGGAGGAGTTGCTCGATGTAAGTAGATCCTCTTTTTCTCTGCCTCTCGATGTCACATGACTTCTGAAGATGCATGTAGTGAAACTGTTGATGCGCGGTCTGACTGACGTACTTTGGAAAAAGTTAGAGAGAAAGAGAGACACTGAGAGAATAATAGAATGAGGGAGAGGCAACACTTGAGGTTTTGTTCTCCCACGGATTCACCAGGTCTATCTTGAACACGTGAAAAAGTTGATTTGAAAGTATGTCACTCACTTCAAAGACTGGAAACACATTTATGTAAAACAAAAACAAAACAAAAAAGTAATATGGAAAATGTACACAGGCAAGAATGCATCTATTTATAAATAATTAGGGTCTGTGTATATATATATATATATATATATATATATATATATATTTAAATATATTTCAAAGCAGCTTTACAGAAGATGCATACATGTATTATTGTCTATGTAATATTGTTATATTATATATTATAATTTTATTTGCAAATGTTCACAGTTATTAATCGTCATCTTCCCTGTTTTATTATAAATGGTTTCTATACTTGCCATGATATTTATAGCATGAGAAGACAGCATTAATAAATAAATTACATACAAATAATGTATCAGTTTATGCTGTCTTTGCATGCTAGAAAATCATGGCAAGTTCATGGATGATGCAAAGCATGCAGAAACCAATTTCAGTTAATTGAGCAATATTTAATATTAAATAATATCTGTTAGGTTCAATTATATATAGGGTTGTCAAATCGATTAATAGCACGTAACATAAATGTTTGTTTATAAAATATATGTGTGTCTATATATGTGTGTGTGTGTATATATATATATATATATATATATATATATATATACATACACAACTCAATTTAATATCTGTAAACTGCAAATGATCAAACCATTATTTTTATCAAAAAACAACAATTATAGTATATCAATCCTACAATGGTTTAATTTAAATTAACAATCAGCCCAAAAACCATAAACCCATTATAATAAATGCCTCATATAAACACAGTACATACACAGTAGGCCTATATTATATAAAACACAAACTTTTATGTTAGATAATTTCCGATTAATCGATTTGACAGCACTAATATTTTAAGGTGTCTTAGTTTCAGTGTAATTACATAATTTGAGAACTATATCAATTAACAACATGTACTTATGCACTTGGGTTAGAGTTTGGGTCAGGGTTAGTTGCATGTTATTATGCATCATTTACTGTTTTAAAGCACTTTACATGATCATTTCTCAATGTATGTCACCGTTACATCAGGCACGCATTTCTGATAACCGACACTAATCAGTGGGTAAAAAACACAAATGCCATGTGTAATTTTAGCTCTCACTATGGCATCATTATTTGTTTATGTGGTTGTGTAAGTGCTGCTTTCTGTAATGTCAGCCCAGTCTCAGACCTGAGCTTCGGAATGCATTTGATTGAGCCGTTGATATGCGGATGTGCGATCAGCATATTCTACAACAGCAGCACTTCCAGTAAAGACAGAGAGACGGTGTGCGAGTGACATGAATATGGGGGCTGGAGTTGTTTTGATGAAGAAAAGAGTTTGTGGCTGACTCAATCTCTCCCCTCCCATTTTTCACTCCTCCTATCTGTCACAAAAGCAAGTCGCAGTTCCTTCCTTCTGTAGTCCACATTTATTGTTACATATGTTAAATGTTATTAAAGTAATGATTCTAAGTTACGCATAATTACGCAACTAACCCTAAACCAAACCTAATCGTAACCCTAGAGTAAGCTACATGTAGTTAATTATTATAACTCAGTAGTTAAATGTATAATAACAGTGTAATAAAGACAACTAAAAATAAAGTGTTATCAAATGAATGAACTGAATTTCAACGAGATGCCACGTATCAAACAGAGGGACTTCTGCAAAGAAATTGTGCTTTTCCCAGAACTAATGTCTTTTTTTGCAATGACTTTTAACAAAGGATCTCACTGTGTTTTCAGTGTGTGAAGTTTTCACGGGTGTTCTAGTAACAACAGGTGTCGATCATCACATTAACTACACACTAACATTTGACAACCAGAAAGTGTCCAAATACCTTTGTTTTTCATTTTTTAACAGCATTGTTTTTAGGTCCCACTTTATACGTGACTTTAACTACTACGCTTAAAAAAAATACTGGGTTGTTTCATCCCATGTTTGGGACAATTATGGACAAACCCAACTGTTGGTTTAAATTTTTACATGAAGTTTTTAAATCGGGTTTGTCCATATTTGACCCAAACATGTGTTGAAACTATGTTGTATGTAACATTTAAATTAATAGTTTGACATAATGCAATTATTATGTACATACAGTTTTTATATTTACATTTTATAAAAAAGCCTGCATGTAATTATAGCTGTAATTCATTTCTGTAATTACATCTATATCACAATGTTGACCCTTTCCTTACACCTTAACCTACACTCTAAAAAAATGCTGGGTTGTTTCAACACATGTTTGGGTCAAATATGTACAAACCCAAACATTGGGTTTAAAAAAGTAATTCAAATATTTAAACGATAAATATTATGTGTCAAAAATGGTTGGGTTTGTCCATATTTGACACAAACATAGGATGAAACAACCCATATACCAAACCTGTCTCTAACCTCTATCCCCAAAAGTATTTTTCAATACAACAAGAACAATATTGTATCTACATTTTTTTATTTTTATGTAAGTACAAAGAAGTGTTACACGTAATATAAAGTGTGACCACTTTGTAAAACCTTATTCTTAATATCTTGACATCTATCTATATATTTGGCCTTTTGAGGCTGCCATACACAGATCAGTCAAGAGCTTTTAACCAGGTGGAAATAGTAAGCTGGCTATTGAATATGTAAATATGTAAATCCATGGAAAAAGCCGTGTGTAGGTAATGCCTTCATGAGGTAAAGTATGGGAGGATAACCACAGATCTTCAGATGCTTTCAAGCTTAGATTCTCATCATTTCCTTCCTTTGTGCATCTCGAGAGTTCTCATGCCGTTGTGTGTCCATATGCCCCCATTCCACCAGAAAACATCCAAATATCAAGCGGGGTCGACGTGAACCTCTGCTGTGGTTCTAGAGAGATCAGCGTTCACTGTGTTCAGACCAGAGGGGGCGATACGAGTGTGTGATGGGGTCTTTCCTACTGACTGTATGTGGCTGATACACCTGATTTGAATAACAGGAGAGCTGGGGAAGACCAACGTGAGCCTCTGATGTGGAAAAAAGACACTGTCACGAGTGGGAATATTATATGCATGCAGATAGCGGAGAGGATGGAACATATTAACACTGATTATGGCAGGATTGTGACTGAGATGTTACATATTCCTTCCCCACTGACCGCCATTACTTTCTCATAAGCACAGACACATGTTCTCCACATTCGTCTGTCTGAATCCTTTACTCTCTTGAAAATTAATGTCAGGAGTCATTTTTTTATTTAATTTTCGGTAGCACTTTATTTTACACTCCTGTTCTCCATGTATATAAAATGTAGGTCTACTTATTATAGTAATTAATAACTGGGTAATAACTAAACCTGAACCATACACCTAAACCTAAACCATAGTTACCTTATACACTGTAAGTACACATACAGTAAAATAAAGTGCAACCCATTTTTCCATCATAATTTAATTTTAGTAAAAAAAAAATTAACACAATAATGCCCATATTTGTCCCAGAAATGTCTTAGTTATTTGAACATTTATATATTTCATTTGAACATACTGAACATATTTCATTTGAACATACTTCATGAATTGTTAAAAATCTTTTCCACGTGGGAAGCTTTTAAATACGCCAACTTGAGTGACTGTGAGAGACAGGCTGCCATTATTATTAAGTTGTGTACTTGTTTCTAGTAGTTTTTAAAACATAAAATAATTGATTGAAACATTTTTCTAAAGATGGAAAAAGATTGTGTGGATGCTTACATGTTTTCAATTTTTTTTTTGAATATATATTGTTATGTTAATTTAAATTAAACCATTGTTATATGATTGTTTATGTACTCTAAATGTTGTTTTTTGATAAACAAAAAAAGCACTTTGATCATTTGCAGTTCGCTGTATATTAAAAAATGTTTCAGATATTAAATGGAGTTGGATAGTTGAATGGCTGTTATTAATTTTGTCCTTAAAATTAGAAAATCAGTTTAACAAAGGTATTGGTATATTACTTGGTTAAAATGTGCCTTTAAACATTACATTGTCATTAAATTGATTTGTGTTGCTTCTACATTAATTTGGGAGTTCAATGTGTAAATATGATTATATTAAAGACGTAAAAAGACGAACACGAACACAATTTGTTCAGAATGAAATGTAAAATGTGTAGTAAGAAGGGAAGTTGTTCAGTGTCATTCATTACAGTGGTCAAAGTTCCATGAGAGTCAGAAGTGGGACAGTTTCACAGTTTCAGTGGGACACTGGAGCTGCAGTTTAAGTCAAAGCTTTTAATTCCACAGTTGGTTTCTCTGTAGAAATTAGTCAAAACAGGGTTTTATAGAAAGATATGCATCACATAAACTATATTTGTGCCTCTGAGCAAATGCTGTCAGCAGATTTGTCAGACAATTACCGTTTCTTACATCATGGCACAGATCGGTTTCATCTAGAAAGTTTTGTCCTTATATAGAAAAACCCAAGATGTGTGTTAAATTCAATAGACTTCAATGTGATTTCTTTGCGGGCTTTAGAGTGCGTGAGAACCTGCTATTCATAAAGACTTCAGATTTTATCATTTTAAACCTTAATTTCAAGATGAAGTTTACAATGATCAAGGTGGAAATTTAGACATTAATATTCATTGTTTGCTATCATAACAGCATCACATGTGGCTGAAACTGCTCCTAACAGTCTGTTGAACTGTTTCATTAGTCCTGCGTACTGGAAATCACAACCACAGATTTACAGATCAAAGAGAGTCAGCTTCTGAAAAGTGTTTACTCACCAATAGCAAAGCTTCTTTGAATAGCGTCCAAACACAAATTTTTGCTTGCACATACAGGTGAAACTCGAAAAATTTGAACATTGCGCAACAGTTGCTGCATTTCAGTAATTCAAATTAAAAGGTGAAACTAATATATTTAATATATATAGGCTAACTATACATATGATTATACTTTTCAGAGGGCAGACATTACTGTATTTAAAACAGATTAAAAAAAACAAAAAAACTATTGATTTCATGTAATATTCAAATTTTCTGAGATTTTGAATTTGGGGCTTTCATAAGCGTTAAGCCATAACCATCAAAATTATAACCTTTGCACGGTATTCTAATTTTTCGAGTTTCACCTGTACTTCTGCTGCCACATTAATCCTTAAGTTGTGCCATTTTACTTCTACATTTCCATGGTCATCCAAAATAATGTAGATCTTTTTGCATTTTAAATGAGGACATTACACTTAAAAGTTACCTACATTGAATTTCTGTACGTATAACTAGATACTAAAATGACCATTGCTGAATTTATTTATTTGCAACCGTAGTGCTAGTGCATATAGTACTTTTGTCAAACTAATTTTAAACATTTCTATTATTGGGCAAGTTTATTGCATGACAGGCTGAACAAAATTAGGTGATTAAACTAGTGCAAAATGTGTCTGTTAAGGCTTTAATGAATTTATAAACTTCAAGCACAAAAAAAAAAGATTTGTAAAAATGTATATCCGAGCCTCAAAATCAAATACATTCCAATAAACTATTTTTACACGAACTGATCAGAGCTGGTTTGTTTTGTGCAAATTAAAATGGAAAATTCAAAGTTCAATCAAGGTCTGTGTGTCTTTCCTCTGACGTTAACTTCTTTCAACTTGACAATTATATTCTTAGCCATCTTAGAGTTAGATTAATTCTGAAACTATTGGAAGATGTGTATACGCACATTTACCTGCAGTTGTAAACAAAGCATTTCATCATTAGGTTTGCGTTTCCATTTGATGTGGTGAAGTCAGTCATTTCTGTACTTCAGGTGCATGTAGGGTGTCAATTTCACAAACTTAAGTCACTTAGCTGCAGCAAAACATCTTTGGAGCATAAAACGAGATCAAGAAAAGCAACTCCAAAAGATTGTATTTTGAATATTACCCAATCTTTATTTGCATTACAATGTAGCATACAAAAAGACAGAAGTTTAGTTCTTGTAGCCTCGGCTGGCTCTGCGACCACGGGCACGCTCAAACTTCCTGCCTTTAGAGCGCACATAGGGCCTAGAGGAGAGAAAAACATGCTCAGTTAAACAGTTCATCACAACAATCAACATTTATCAAACAGCCTCAAGCTCAGAAAAGCTTGAAATGAAAGTTCACATTGATCCCTTACTTGGTGTGGCTGTGGGGGGTTCCAGGAGCTTTTCCAAAATGCCTGTACACCTCTCTGCCCTTACGGGGTCCTGTTTGCAAAAAAGACACATGCTTTAACAATCTGGAGTTGAAACCCTCGAAATACAAACAATTAAGCAACTCATTGAGGAAAATGAGAAAGTTATTATAGACAAGAATTATATGGAATCATATTGAATTTGTTTTCTACACAAGGTATTCTTGCTTTGCACACACATACCGGACAACAGAACGGTGCCCTGTCCTCTAGGTGCTGTGAGGGCCAGCTGGTCAAAGGTCATGATCTGTCCACCAGCCTTCAAGATCCTGTGGCGAGCACCATCGGTCACTTTAAGGGCACACACCTGACAAGGCACAGGAAAGAGAAATGATATTCATTTAGATAGCCAGACAACTTCGCACTGCTGGGTGAAAAACACCCAAGTATTAAAAAAATCTAACATAGAGACTGCTTGTATAACAAAAAACATCTACAGCATAATTTAAACATGCAAGTCATCTCTCCGATAAATATACAATGCCGTTAAATATTGTGATGTTCCTAAAAAATATTTTTAACAAATTGTAGGGATGCACAAATACTGGGCTTGTGTACTCGTACAAAAAAAAAAATAATACTCTCATACCAACAATCGATACCAGGCAGATTGTGTACAGTGTGTGTCCAGACAAACAAACATCAATAACAGTATAAAGTGGATAAAAGACAAGGCTGTCTATGAATGAAGTGATTGGATCTAATTAGTGGAATATTAAATAAAATATAGTAACGCCTATATAGCTGTAGTGCGTGAGCCGATGAGAGAAAACGCGCAGTGGATTGAGCGAACGCAAAGAAATCACTTACTGCTCTTGACTAAATACCTTTTGTAACTTTATAAAGATCCATCTATATTTAAGTTATAGAATATGTATAATACAGTAATGAATATTCAGTGTTATTCCACATTTGAAAACATGTAAACTGTACCTGAAAACTACTGTTAGACCTGCCTGAAAAACTATAAAAATACTTTCATTTGTAGCTTTTCTTTGTTTATAATTGTATTTATTTGTGCTATTTGTAATTTTATTATTTTTTCTTATTTTTTTCCTGACTGCTTGTCTTTAATAATGTTTTAAATTTACATTATATAGAAAAGTGAGATTTCACAGGCATCTAAACATGTGAACCACTGATTCAACGAATTTCAACGATGGCAATTTCTCCTGGATGAAATCTCTGAATCAGACGAAGACACGGACGTTTGTGTCGTGAATCATCCAAGTTTCACACCGCATCTGTTCTGACTGAACATCCCGGTATCATGCAATAATTCACCATTTCGAAAGAAATACAAACGAGGAGTAATTCACTAATGAGTTTGCCAACTAACTAGAAATTTTGTGTGAAATGAATTTCAAGCTCTGGTGGTAGCTAGCCTTGTAGACGGAAGAGTGATTTCTCTGATAGGCGGATACACCTCATAGGCGCTGTTCTGGATTATAGGGAGTGAATTGCGGAGCTTTGCAATGTGCTGCATTGTGCTTTCACACAAATGCGCCCTAAAGTTATTTTCTGTCTTTCCTAGGTCAAGAAGGTACCAAATTCGAAATTTATTTTACATTTCGACTACATATATGACCCACTTTCAATAAAGATTAATGTTGAAATGGGTTAAATGCTCCTTTAATTAAAATTGTCTGTTCGCAATGCTTCATGGGATTGAAGTTCTTTCCCTCACTCAAGCCGTTAAGTACACCGCCTGATACCATGTACTTTTGGTCTGATTTTCAAATACTTTTTGCTTCAAATCAAAGTTTGTAATGTTATGATTTACCTCGTAGCTGGTTGGCTTGGTTCATGGCTTAACGATTTAACAAAGCCTTTTATGAAATCCCTATGGGAGAAACGAATGGAAAAAATTCTTCCAGAACCAACGCTGCAGAAAAAGAGGGTGTGCATTTTGCACTCGATATGTGCCACTTAAAACTTTTTTGGCAGGTTGCAAGGTCTGAGTTTGAATATCTGATGATAATTTTATCAAATATAATGCGGGTAAAGTGACTAGAGCAGTTCTGGAGATGAGATGTACTCAGCCAGCAGATGAGCATTACACGTGCATGATAATGTGTAGTAGGGCTGGACAATTATTCAATATCAATATATATCGCATTTGTTTTTTTTCAATAACGGTGATATGATTTTTAAACACATTTTCGATATTTCAATATACATAACAGCATTTGTCACTGACTGACGTTAAGCAAGCAGCCGTCAGAAAGAGCAGAACACAATTGGCTACTTTCGTGATGGCGTACACCACAGACATGCAGCCACTGCTCAGCAGAAGGCTGATCTCCAACACGGCAAGTTTTAGCTACAAAATGAGCTCCCCTGACCGCAATACATATGTGACTGAACGAGCTTCCACAAGTGAGGAGAAAGCAGACAAAATAGTTGACAAGAGAGGAAAGACTAATTCAGTGGAATGGAAGTGGTTCGGCTATCTGTGATCTGATAAACTTTCAGCGCGCTGCAAAATGTGCCGGAGAGTGGTGCCGACTCGTAGCAGGAACACATCAGATCTGTTCCACCACTGAAGCAGTTCCAGTCGATAGAAGCAGCACAAACGAGACTTTTTTGTGTGAACTTCACGCAGTGATTGGCAGGGCGGGAGGGGGCGTGATCGCCTCGGGATGCATTTTCAATTTGCACATTAAATTTAGCTACATTCATTGCGGGACATTTAATGAAAATGTAATAGCATGTTTCTTAACTGTGAGTGTAAATGCAATCAAGAAAAATTACATTTAAATGATCATTTTGCTGTAGTTTTTGATTGAACATGTTAAACGCATCTAATCATTTCTGTAATACATTTTAATTTTGCAACTTATAAAGCGTTAAAATATGTATTCAATTTGCATATTAAAACTAGTGTATGAAATGGCATATGTAGATTATATAATTTAATTTTGCACCAAACATTGCACAAATGTAAATTTAAAAACAGAAATAAAAACATTGCCATTTTACATAGTCATTTTGCATATTACATTTCAAACTGAATATTGCTACCCATATACTTTCATAGTCTTATAGCAGGTATTGAGAAGAGAATATTATTGTTATGATGGGTTATTTCATTGGTTCATGTAGTTTGTTATGGTGCAGTACCGAAAGACTCCAGCAGGTTTCATAGACTTAGCCAATTCATTTTTCAGAAGATTGTAGGTAAAGACATCTGTTGTGGGCGTTCTTGGCAGTCTTTCTGAGGCTTTTATATTGTTCATATCGATATCGGAATTATATCATATCGACCGAAATTAAGAAATATATCGTGATATAAAATTTGGCCATATCGTCCAGCCTTAATGTGTAGTAGATGAAACGGCGAGAATAAGAGGGACAAGCAAAACAAGCAGCCTTCACAGTTAAATCGCAGTCTTTTTTAGCTTCAATATTTACAGGCCAAAGTCCATTTCACAATTTAAATGTACATCCCTAATTCTCATTTATTGATTTAAATATGTGCATTGATTCTGTGACATTCCATGTTATACAGTAAAATGCATTTTTCTGACTGGATTCTGCAATTCTTTAAATGCACGTGGGTTCAGTAGCGCTACACATTACTGCTTCTTATGACCACACTGAACACTTAAAATGGTAACAAAAACTGTCAGACGGACCGGACGGACGGACCTTTAACACAAAGCTTATAAGACATTGACCACGCTTTCAACGTCTGTCTTACCTTCAGTTTAGGGATTTTGTGAATCCTGACATCATCAGTAATTGTTCCCACAACAACAGCAGTCAGGTTTTCACGGCCTGGAAGCTTCATCTTACGAATCTAGAGGCAAAGAAAGAAGAAAACTTTGCATGAGACAAAAATGCCAAAGTTTAATTAGGGCTGTGTTAAAAATGTTAATTTTTAACCAATTCTCATTTGATGAACCAACATCAATTCTTAAAGGGATATTTCACCCAAAACTAAAAATTCTGATAATTAAATCACCCAAGTTGTTCTAAATGTGTGTGAGTTTTTGTTCTACGGAACTTAAAAGATTAAATTATTTATAAGAATGTGGGTGAACCAAAGAGTTTCTGGTCCCCATTGACTTCCATAGTATTTTCCTTCATACTGTAGAAGTCTATGAGGACCAGCAATTGTTTGATTTTTCAGTCTATGCTGTTTTAAGGTGATGAACAAAACATTGTAGCACCTCCCATCCATTAAATCGCACTGTTGCACTTTATTGTGTTGATATGAAACAAAGCCTCAGCTTTCAAATTCGGTCAATTTTATTACTAAATTCAAAAAATGAATACCACTTTCGATCCATATTGTCTCATGTAATTGTTCAGTGTTTCAACTGGGGAAAGACGTCAATAAAAAAGCTTGAAAAAAAAAAATTCCAGAGCATTTCGCTATATATTCATTATATTTATACTTAACCTGTTCTTCAATATTTTAAGTATTTTGAATAAATTGACAGCTACAGTTTAAAAGTAAAAAAAATGTTTTAAATTAATTATTGTGACTTAAAGTCATAACAACTTCCATATGTAAAGTAATTGTGTGCATATACATCAGCTCATTTTAACCTTTAATATTATAGTAATGGTTCCCTAAACAGTTTAAAAGCATTAGTTGAGAGATTTATTTTCCTTGAGAAAATTTGCCATGTACTGTACCTGATATATATCTAAATTAATTGATATTGAATTATAATGGAATCGAAACGCAAGCTTGTGAGTAGAAATTAAAGTGTGTGAGAGTGTGAAATCTGTGTTAATACCCAGCCCAATTAACACGCAAAAGGTCACGTGTAAACGAGATCTACAGGAGTAATGCCTGCTACAAACTGTGGGATTTCAACACTGTACGACATGGATCTATAAAACTTCGTTATTACATGCATGTAGACAGTACAATGACGACACCTATTGAATAGTAGGCTACGACCCAAGTTAGTATAGAAGAATAAAACGTCATCAGCATGTGCTAGTGGTAAACAAATAGGGCAAGATGAATCGCACTTTGGCATTTGTGGTTTTTATGTGCGCTGAAAAAACGAAAAACAAAGAATAAGAGAAAGAATATGGATGCGGTCATGCCTAGGGAAAAGAGGCCAACTTGGCATGCCAATTTTGTTAATGGATCTTGAGGCAAGTAGTTATTAGTTTTAGCACCATATCGCATTGATCAATACGGCATTTCAAGTTGCATTTTTATTGGCTAGTCAGATGTAGGTCGTAGGAGCAAACACACTGTGAGATGAACAAGCTAAACTTCTGACACCGTCAGAAAATTATTGCAGGCGATCTTTGGTTGCAAGACCGTGACAACGGCCATCTTTGAACCTCTCTCCCTGTATGACGTAGGACCACCGTTTAGGAGTCAAGACCACAGAAATCACCATGATTGGTCATCTTTCGCCTGGACAGGCCAAAATCGCAAAGTGTGTACTGGGCATAACACTGGGGTTCAAACTCACCAGTCGGGAAATGGACAGAGGCGGGCGGTTGGTCTTGCTCATGAAGAGTCTCCTCAGAATGACCTTGTTGAAGGGAGCATCAGAACGACGAGACAGGAATCTGTACAACTACAACACACAACAAAAAGCGAACTGATAAAATGAAAGGGAAAAATTGACAACGGATTCAACTTGCCAGAGAAATGTAGAAATACGCTTTAAAACTGGAGTTTCTTGCTTCTTTATCTATCTGTGTTGAGTATCATGTTGGTTCTTACCTTGACCAAGAGCCTCAGATAAATATCCTGACTTTTGGGCTCCTTCCTGTGAACCTTACGGTCCTTGTTGTGTCTGATGTCAACTCCCTGTGAGATTCCACAAAATACGTCAATTACACACCAATAAAAAGCATCGTTTCATAGAACTGGAGAATTAGCACTTTCTCCATAAATTACACTAGCTTGAGAACGTACACATATTTGAGCAAGAATGGCTAGCGCAACGAAAAAAATTACTTGAAGTGAAAAACATCTTTACCATAATTAATATTTGTCCCAGATAAGCTGTAACTTTAACTCATGTGGCTGTGAGAGCCGAATACTGCTAGCACTAGTAAAGTTAGCTTAGCCAACACGAGTTTGCTGTAGTGTTTTCCTTCTGCCCAGTCACCTAAATTAAACACCAGTATGTATTTTATCTATATATTTATAAACAAAAGATTAATGAGACAGTAACACGCTGTCGTCAGAGTATGTACGGCAAGTATTTTTAAACACGACAAATGAACGGGAGTCTCAGCTCTGCGGCCCGATGTGGGCTACCCGGCATTTACTTATTAATTTTATACACTATACACAATAATACCTATATCTAATCATTTATAGCGCTATGTAATGCTTCTAAACATAATCTGCAGCAGAACTAGAACAGATATCGCTGAGGATGGAGGAAGATTTTGTATACTGGCAGATTCCATAAAATATCAAGCTACCTACCATCTTGGACTCAGAGTGAAAAGGGAAAAAGAAAGCTCGCGAGAGGTCGTATAGCGAGATTACAGTACTCTATGAGTCATGTGACTAAAAAGGCGCGTCCGGATAGGCTCACGTTTATTGTCACTGAAAAAAACATTTCAGTGTACATTGGATATGGTTGGTTACAGAAAGAGAGTAAAGTCAAATTCATACTAAATGGTGTTCAAGCAAACAAAAATAGCTAAATTAAAATTTGGGGCCTATAATAGTACAGCAGTGTGGTCTATCTCAGCTACATAAAATTTAAAAGAGTTTGATTACAATGTTTTTATGATGAAGACATATCTTTATTGTGAAAATTATAATTATAGCCTACATGTATGTCTATTATTCCTATAGTTTCCTTTGAAAGATTCTATAAAATCTCTCTTAAAAATAAGCATAAAACTAAAATTCACCTAATCCATTTTTTTTAATGCATGGATTTTAAGTGAACAATGTCATTTTTTAATTTTTTCGGTTCCACTTTAAGTGTCTTTATGTACTAAAGACACCTGATTTAAAGTGTGACCATTTTTTGACCTAAAAATGTGTAATAGAACCAATTTCCCGCACCTACATTATTGTTTTCTTAATAATCCATTTCACTGTGGATGAAAAGATCTGTCACTACTTGCGTTTCATTGCAAATTCTAAAAGAATGAGTGGAAAAACTGGGGTAATAAAATGTGTTTATTATGTAGCATAATTGATCATTTAAAATATTATTTTATTTGTACTTTAGCTATAGGAGACAAGGAAAATGATTGGTTAAAATCTCAGTTGTTTAAAAAATCAGCCAGCTTTAATGCATCCCTTATATAGTTGCCTAAATGCAATATGTTAAATATATGTTATATATGTATTGCATTATATATTGCATATTTAGATATTCAATGGCAAGCAGCTGTGGAATAAAGCCTAGCTCAGGAAGTCACTCTTTTGTTGCTTGAAATGACACAAGAAGACAGTCCAGCCAAGAGCGACTCCTCCAACAAAAACCGTACGAGCCACTGGCGGGATCAGAGAGAAGTTCACAGCCTGAGACATGAAGAATATAATTAGGAAACAAATGAAGAAGCATCCTAGAAAAAGATCTGAGAGATGAACAAATGGTGGAGATATAGTACCTGCATTGCTGACCAGTACACCACTCCAGTCTACCCGAAAGAGAAACAAAGAGTAAATCAATGTGTGTCGAAATTGATCCAGAATTTACACATGTGCAATTGCTCTTGTGCTCTTCAATGTTTACCTGGTAAGAGGTCCAGAATTTATTTCTCCAGTCTTCGAGGGGATCCTCTGCACCCTCCAATGCGCTCAGCCCTTTAGAAGTGTAATAAACACTTTAGTTTATCATTATTCATTTATTTGTGCACCAATATATTTTTGTATTGATTTTGTTTGATTGTACAGTATAAGTGGAAGTGGAAATTCCTCAGTTATTCCTTTTGGCGAGTATATTCATTGCTGATTCTCACCAATGTAGAAAGCACTTATTGTCATCGGGGCTGCAAACAGCTGGTCTAGAAAGACTTTGAGTGACACTCTTTTGGCCCCTCCTCCCGGAAACATCCTCTCCAGTCCTCGTAGCCAATGGTAATTGAAGTTAGCATGGAAACAGAACCCAACCAGTGCCACCCGAGCGGTCTGGGCCCAGTCGATGCCGTGAAGCTGTGGAACATGTTGGACTGGAGCTGATGTTTTATTTTCTTCCGAGGCTTTTTTATTGCCTTCTGGGTCACTTATTTTGGTATTATACCAAGTCAGATCGTCTGTCTTTGCTTCTCCAGTCACAGTAACTCCTTCAGTGGACATCTTAGATCGATCTTGTCCCATTCTATCTGGTTCGTGTTCTGTCACTTTGCCCTGAGCTTTTTCCATCATGCTTTGCTGAATGAGGTCAGCTGTGGCAAACAGAGTTGTGTATCCCAGAACATTAGGGATGTATGGATGGGATTTGAACAAAGTCCATGCTCTGTTCATGATGACCGCTGGACAGGGATAATAAAAGCAAATATTTCATCAAACTTAATAGGCTCAATCTACAATAAATGTCTTTTGATCCTTTTAATTTGAGTTTTTAAAGTCACCATGAAATCAAAATTCTTATTTTTTTGCACCCCTACCTCCCCTCCCACTTTGCAGCAACATCTCTTCTCTTCTCTGATGATGTGTTTACTGGCGTGAGGGCGGGACAACCTGTCACTCACATGACATCACAGCAATAGCAAACCCCAAGAGATGCTACTCACTGCAGAGCCAGTGGGTGGAGCTTGATGTCCAGCTCCGCCTCACTGGACTTCATGGGTTGAGCTAGATGGCCCCCACCCACACACTAACCCTATAGCTAAACATAACTCCGCCCATTATGTCCAGAGAAGGAGAGCTGGACGTCATTTGACACTGTATTGAGCACCACTTGAACCATTCCTAATGGACAAATTAAAGCTCCAGCATATTTTTTCTTGTTCAATGCTGTTCCAATCAGATCAAAATATGGAAGAAAAGACTATAGCAACTTCTGTTTCATGATGACTTTTAAGTTTTTTAATAGTTACAAATGACAATTTAAGTTGAAATAATGTTTTTTTGTAACTCACCACGTAGCTGTCCTGTTTTAAGAATGAATGACAAATCTCAAGGTTCACTCTGTTGTATTCCTCTGATTGACTTTGTAAAGAAAGCTGATTGGTCAAACATAGACCAATCAGAGTTTGTTTTGAGGTACAAAGTTCAAAGTAGCAAGAATGAGTGTTTATGATAAGGTTTATCAGTGTCAGAATGTGAGAAAATAACATATGGTGAGAACCAGGGTACATTTGAGGGAATGTATTACGAAAGGGATTTTTTAAAAATAATCAGTATATAAAACATCCTTCTGCTTAATAGTAAAACACATTATAATCACACAAAAATAAATCAGATACAACGTATATGAAGCTCACCGATGTTAAACTTGAGAGAAGAACATTGGAACACCAGGCTGAAAGCAGAAGTTCTTCAAAACCAACAGAGAACATACGCTGCAGTGACACGTGAGAAGCTGCACTAAATATAGTGAAGAGTCTCCTGTCCACACGCCACATGCTCATGTCACCATAGTGCTCAATGATAATGGACCAATAATTCATATAATCAATGAATCTCACAAAAATTCAAGCAAGATGCCATTAGCAATTTAACATCTGGTTCAGTGTTGTTAACTGACACTAAAAATATCATAAACTGCATTCGTTATATATGAAATAAGACTTGAACTTGACATTTCTTTAAATAAAAATTAGAAATAAAATAAGTTGAAGTACTAAAATTACTAGAAATAAAACTTAAATAAAAATAAATTAAAGCTAAATATAGATATTTAAACTAAATGTAGAAATTCTTCCGAAACACTGTTTTCACACTGTCGCTATAGTTAAATTTGTCTATTAACAATATCCAATATGGAGCACATGAGAATTCTCTTTTTTTCATCTTTGAGTGAACTATCCCTTTAAGAATTAATTTCAGATACGACGCTACAATGTGGATATAGATGGTAGACTATCTTATTTTCTTTTAAGTCATTTATTAAGCATTCCTAGTTCAATTTAATATGTTCCTGCTTTGAATCATGTCATATTCCCTGTCCTCCGGACCACGTTCCATTATGATGAACGTCCCCATATATGTAAAAATAACATTTTGTCTGAGGGCTGAAATATGAAGGCAATTTGTCAGTGGCAACAAGTAGATCTCTCAGACCGGAGAATGTGTTAATGAGGATCTGAGATTAAAGAGATCAATTAAAGGCCCGTTAAGCGCTTAACTGGTGCGCTGTGTTTGCTAACACTTAACAAGCGCTGTTTTTGACAATGCTCAAGGAGACCGCACGGCATGAACCAGGTAATTGCTTTTCTTTTCATTCTGCTGCACTTCTCTGTCCTCTTTAATGGCGCGGTCTTGCCACCCTTTATCTAAGCAGACAAAGAATCGTTCACTGTGGCATCATCACCGAATCAATGCCACCCTCCCCTCGGTCATTCATTCCCTCATTCCCTCTCTCTCTGTCTCTCGGTCAGTCAGGGTGCAGGTCTGGATCACCTGTGCAAAGTCTTCTGGTTCCCTGCTTCGCATTTCAAAGTGGATTCTTACTGAGTAACAGAAGGTAGGTGGTGCTTTCATATAGAAAGATTTATGATCAGGCTTTTAGAGATCTAAATCTTAATTTGCTGTTATACTGAATGTCAGTTCTGCTCCTTTAGTTTTACAAAATGTTAATATACTGAGCCTGAGATATCAACATTCATTGGCAATTTAGCAAACAACTACTGATGTGATATTATCTTATTTTTTCTCTCTTTCTTTAATGCCCCTCATATTTTATCCTCATCTTATCCCCAAAGCTATGCGTCCATCCAGTATTTTGACCTTTGAGCCAGGGCCGGAGCATGGAGTGCCATGGGGTCGAGATCTTTTTACTTTCGTGACCTCAGCAGCTGGTCACATGATGAGGACTTTGCAAAAACCACGTAAAAACAAGCCATCAAAACGACAAGTCAATCATCGTAGGTTTCTACACAACATGATACAGAGGTATGTTGTATATAGCCTATATTTATATGCTTATATGTATAAGAGACAATTGGATCATTATTGCAGTGATTATTGTTTCTAGCTTGTTATATGTTTGGCAGCAGTTCTTCTAACCCAAATTGATGGAGGGTGAAGCTTTTCATTTCTTAAACAATCATGTAAGACACATCATGTACACCAGGATCATTGCCAATGTCAAGATTCATCAGGCTCAAACTGTGAAGGAATGGTTGGGAGGGAGCATGTAGAACCATTTTCACACACGAATCGGCACCTTCTGTGTCCAGACCTTAAAGTCTTTCGGGTGTGCTGGAGGATAAACATTGTGATGTAATTACCATCAAGAAATTTCCATCTGTTTTTGGTCAAGATCATTATACATATATTTACCAAGACTGCATTTATTTGATCAAAATAACAGTAAAACAGTAACATTTTGACTGTTTTCTATTTTAAAATATTTTATTTTTTATTCATTTGGATTGCAAACCTGAATTTTAACAGTCATCATACGTCCTTGCTGAATAAAAGTATTAATATCTTTGAAACAAAAAAGAAAGAAAATCTTACTGACCCCAAAAAGAGATTATAATACATTATAATAATTATATAATATAATTATGAATATATATATATATATATATAAATTATTATTAATTATATTAATTTATTATTCCATCCGCCTACACAGGAAATTTGCAGAAATAGAGGCAGCGAATCATAAGCTGGCTTCTACTTTATTTTCAACTGAAAAACTCCCAGATCATCTAACACCCAGCCTGTCTCGCATTGCAAAAGTCACAGACCAGTCACCTAAACCCTCAAAAAAAGGTAAAAGAGCTTACTTTTTATTTTCAGAACTGTTTTGTTCTAGTCTGGATCCAGTTGGATGACTCCTTGTTCTGTTTTCTACAGCTATTGAAACTTTTATAAATGCTGACAAAACAGAAGGTATTCCTGAACAACAAGAAGATGTCTGTGACCTCTGGACATTGGACAGTCTTATGGAGACCAATGTGGCTGATAAAAGTTTCTCACAGTGCAAGTCCTTCAACAGTACAGGCACAAATCTGAGAACTGAAAAAAACTGTAAGGCTGCAATAAAAAACAACCCGGGACACATAATTGAAGGCAACAGGTTCGAAAGGCAACCACCATGTACCGATCTAGAAAGCTTCGAGGAGAGTGTGTCCTCCTGGTTGGGAAGCATTGAAAGAACAAGAACATATTCAAAACCATGTCTTACCAAACACTCGGACATGAAATTGTTCTCCACAGGCGTTGAAGTGCCAGACCTGTCACCCGCGTCCCCAGTGATTTCACTTTTGTCTTTGGATTCATGTGATTTGGAGGTTCAGATGCTCATTGATGCTGAGCACGGCTTCCAAATGCAAGATCACACAATCGTTGAGAGTCTCCAAATGGATATAATAGATGACCTTGAATTACTGGATTGTTATGATAATCATGAAGATCTGCTGATCCAAAATATTGATCCTAAATGTAAAATGGCTGAGTGGATGGTTCACAGTGAAGAAGATTTACAGGAAGCCAGCACATTTCCAAGCTCTCTGGATTCAGACGTAGAGAACCTAACAGGTTTTGGCGTTGGAACCAGCAATTTGAGCCAAAACGGTCCAGAATTTGAATTTGATGTTCTCTGCAATCAAGAGCCACATAGATGCAGTAGCCATCACAATCAAACAAACTATTCTATGAACCACAATAACATCCTAGAGGACCATTTTGGTAGGCTTGAGCCTTGCATGAGGACGAATGGAAAGGAGGATGGATACTCAGATTCAGATTTGTCTGCCTTGGATGGTATTGTTTCAAGCCACCACATGTTCCCGGCGCTTGAGAATCAGCTGGACTCTCAATCCAAACGGATTGACCATGACATCTGGGAACAACAGCCGCTAAAAAGTCCAGAAACGGATCAGTTTCTCATGATGCAAGACACTGATATCAGAAATATTGTACAGGTTGAGAATCTCAACCAGACTGGATCAGGTCTCGAGTGCCCCATAATTTGTTGCCTTGAAGGCTTTTGCTATCATAAAGGAAAGTCGTGTTTTTACTCCAAATTCAGAGGCAATCAGAGTAGTCACAACTTTGAGGGCGTGGCTAGATCTTTCCCTGCAACATTACATAAGATCCACCCCACTCCAATTCCAACTCCGCCTCTAGATGATGATTGGTTGTTCAGTAATATTGTTGCAGAGGACGAGGTGAATAATACATTTGGGAAGTACAGGTCTCTCACTGGACAGTAATGTAGTTATGAAATGTATACATTAATTTTATTGTACCTGGGGTTTGTTTATTAAGGTGCATTTATTTATCGTTGCTAGGCGAAATTTCAATTCAATAGGAATCCGCACGATCGTAGTTTCGTGTGAGGATGAAATCATGTTTAAGTTGGTACCGTGACCGCAATGAACAACAGAAAGCTGCTTGGTTTGAATGTGACTCAGAGATGTGCTGATACAAACGCTACTGACATTTTGCCCGCACCTTTACAGGTTCATGATTTTATGATAATTTCTGTGAAATGTTTTTGTCCGTGTTGTGAAATGAATTTCTGAATTAGTGAAATATTTTCTGTAATAAAGACTGTATGAGTATTGTAACATTTTATATAGAGGACTAGGGGTGTGACTTCTTAAATTATAAATGTATTTTAAAAAGTTATTAATATTTTATTGTTACATTTACATTATGAACATGAATTAAACTGTTTTAAAGGGGTCCTATTATGCTTTTTCATGTTGCTGTTTGAGCATAAAAAAGAAAGAAAGATATTTCATTTAACAGAATCCCCTTTTCAAGAACTACAACAAACGGCTCATTTGGACTACAATGCGATTTTTCCAGATCTCATGTCATAATGTTACTCATTTAAATAATCCATGCCCATGCAAAAAATGTGTAAGGCCTGGTTTAGAGAAGATAATGTTGTCGCATTGTCAAAGAGACGCTGTTTTTACATGTCCGAAACTCATTTGTTTGAGCTTCTTACGACTGACGAACTTGGAGTGGTTTAAACTTAAATGCTGCACATTTTATGGAGAACAGCTTTTTTTCTGTTGCTTTTGTAAGCTCTTGCTTTTGTAAGACGTTCACCGCTCTTTAGGAAAATTAACCACGGTTTTGTGATCGATTACTGTTTGTATTACCTTAGTTTTCCAACAAATATCACGATTAAATTGTGTATAACATTGTATCTATAATGTATAAGATAATTACAATAAAATACCACTCTGAAACGTCCTGTGAAATCCGTGTTTGCAAAGTCTGTGCATGAAATCCGTTTTGCACGATCCTCTTGTTCGTTAACATTGTCAGGGTCTGAATCAGGCTTGAATTGGTTTGAAATTGACGCCATCCTCAATATTTACACTAGTGAAGAACGCAGTTATGGAGGGGTGGGAAATTTCCTGTACACACGGTAAGCGCTGCCAATCACAACAGACTGGGCCAGCTAACCAATGACAGCACATTTCGTATTTCAGAAGGAGGGGCTTCGTCGAAATCAGCGTGTTCGAGCCAGACTGGGGAAAGAGGTGCAGTAATAATGTAAAATATGTGAAAAATAATGTGTTTTTTGAACAATCTTGCATGAAAACATAGTACACCCCAAAAACAAAATCAAGACTTTATAAAAGGGGATAAAGGACCCCCATATAACTTTGTCTAAATATTTATTTATTTATTTGAAGTGATTTATTAATTTATTATTTTATTGTTATAATTAACCATGTCTTTATATGTAAAATAAAGTTTTAAATATCTATTTATACATCAATTTGAAAGGTGATTTTTTATTGTTAAAAAATAATTTTAAACTTAGCATACTGCAAAACAATTAAACAGTTTAATTTTGTCATTTCAACTATGATTTATCCATTTATAATCTAGTTTTAATAAAACTGATAATTGATTTTTTCATTGTATTTTTAAGTGGTCCTCCACATTTACTGTGCTGATTGTGAATCGTTGATAGCGTGTTCGTGTGAAAATAAACCACACTGATTTCAAAACCAATGGTATATTAAAATTCACCCCGGTCTCATTTTATCATTATAGCAAAATAAAGCAAAAGATCAAATAAATTACATGGTTAAAAATTCAAGTTCCACAAATGCAAAAAAAGCACACAGTCCTTTTCAAAAACACCTCAGATACATACACGCATCTCCCCTGGAGTGTTAATACCTTTTCATACATATTCTTTGTTATTTTCCACTCATGTCAAACTGGTTCAAAGCTGCATTATAAAGCACGAGTTGAGTATACCAAGACTCATTTATTAAACTAGAATATATGACTTGAGAAATACGACTGTTTTTTATTTATTCAAATGCTCTCCTAATTGAATTTGTGAGTTTGCAACTCTGCAAATCGATCTGATAAATGCACAAATCGAACAAAATGACTTTGTACATTTGTCAGTGACAAAACACATTTTAGCAGCAATGTTGAGTTGCTTGAAAGGCAAACAGTCAGAGACATTATAGGCAGATATAATTTACGAATGTGTTTTAACATGGACAAATAAGTATAGAATAAAAACAATCTGTTGTACAAGGCTTAAGTCGTTTGGCTTGCGTGTCTGATTCTATCATTTTGTCTTTAACAGCATGGTTTCCTCCCTTTTAGTCAACATTTTACTGCATACAATTCCAGCTTGATTCTAGAGATCGGCAATTAAAAATTTAAACATTATTGGGGCAAACAAAACTAATTAAGTATCAAAATGTGACCAATTACAGACATTTTACATATAGTGTAATCTGATGGGAAAACCCTGCTTTCCGATTCATAGGACAGATACAGTGGCAAGTAGTAATAACTGTGGTAATAACAGTGGAATAAACCCATCAGTGCATCAGGGAATCAAAGACCCTTGTAATTTCACAGGCTGAACAGATCTTAATTATGTTCTAATACTTATTGGTGACAAACAATTATTATTCACAGTTTAGTACTGCTAAATTGAATCACTTGAAAAACTAGCAAGTGTAAGCCTCTGTATCAATACTGTAACAAAAAAAAATATTGTTTCAACTTAAAAAGTAAGTTTTTGTGCTGCCTTAAAATTTTGAGTTTAGTCAACTTGTGACAACTTGGATATTTGAGTTGACTAAACTTAAATTAAGGCAGAACAAACACTTACTTTAAGTTAAAACAACAATTCTTTTTTGAATTTGCTCACCACCATACAATATCTAAGAATGAGAATATTAGAGACATACATACAGTGAGGGTTAAGAAAACTTTCATTTGACATGCCAAAAGGATTCATCAATTAAATGAAAACAACCAATAAGCAATTGTATTCTAAAATGTATCTCATCGCTGCCTGTATGAAAAAAGCACCTGTGAGAAGATGTCTGAGTCAGATTATTGTTCAGAGGGACCTAATATTGCAATTTATTTATCAAATTCCAGACCTCGTTCTTATTATTTCACGGATTTTCAATGGAATCCATTTAGTAGATTCTGCAGATACTACAGGCACTGTTGACATGCATACAGCTAGAATAATGTCCCTTTTGTCATCCATATGCCTCAGATTGTGTTCAACATAAACACTTTGATCCATAAATATTTACCACATTCAAAAATGATCAAACAATCAAACAAAATACAATATGTCCTTTTGATTAAAAAAAAAAAGTTACATTGATATAATGATATAATTAAGGAGCAACTAGCAGCCTTTGACCCCTGGGAAAAACAGGCAAGATGTCATATGTTCATGTCTTCCAGGTTCATTCCATAACTCTCAGAAATCCTGATAACAGACTTCTCACTCTTATCAAAATGGTCTCAAACGCATGTGTTTGTGTTTGGTGTGTTATATTCTTTAAGGCCCACTGCAGCTTATATGGTGAATTGTTTTTTTAAATTTTTATTCTGTCCAGTGTTACTGACTGATAAAATAGTGTAAACTCAACCTTATCCTCAAAAGATCTTTCATTTTGCCTTGTTTTCACTTAAATTGCAAACTATACAACAACCATGTCATGTCTATGTGCAGCGGAAAAAAAATACAAAACAAAATAAATAGACTGCATACTGGAATTCTCTTAATTGATAAAACTTACAACGAGTCAGTAGTCTGAAACTGGAGCCGATGTTTTAAGACATAAATTAAGAAATCCTAACTACCTATCTATGTCACTACCCACAAAAGCATCCCTTAGAGCGACCTAACTATCTACACACAGTTTCTAAGAGGGAATGATCTGCAGCACAGATACCCTGAACTTAACAGGGAGTTGAAATGATAACTTAAGTTTGAATGAGATCAGAGTGTGTATATTTCAAATATCTAATAACTTTTACTGCTAAATCTATATGGAAGTGAAATCTATCAACTTTGGCTGCTTTTTTTGTTCGTTAGAAGTCCTTTCATGTATTTTTTTTTTTCATTTTCTGTATCCCTGTTCTTTTCTTATGGTCAGGTTATGGCTAAGATATAAAAGCTATCATGGATGGCTCAATTTTGTAGCGTATTCATTTAATAAAACAGCATTATTATCTTTCTCACTTTTCTGTCTGTTTAATACAATCATAGCTTTGTGCACATAAATTGTCATCTATGGAAGCTCCTTGTTACCTCAGAGTAAAAAATAAAAAAGTAACTGAGATAAAGTTGAACTCTTTCCCCGGCATTGACTGAATTTTCCGGCTTTCCGCGTTTACACTGTTATACGTTAGGAGATGATATCACGCATCCTCTGAAAGAGGACATAATCTCCGGATTCCAAAACACAGGCGAAAAAGGAGCAGAAACAAGCGATAAAAGCAAAACGTTGTGGTCTTTGAAAAGAAGAAAAGGGATTTTACATTTTTTTGTGTGAAAATTATCAAAAATACTGGCGTTGGCTGCCAAATTAAATAAAAAACACTGGCGGGGAAAGAGTTAAAATAAGAAATATTCACACTGTAAGATACAAAGTCACAGTTACGAGATATTGCGCTGTATTGTGAGTTATAAAGTCACAATTAGTAGAAACAACCTCACAACTCCGAGACATAAAGTCACGATATTGAGAAAGAAAATTGCAAGATGTAGTCACACTGAGATATAAAGTCACAGTTACAAGATATAAAGTCACATTTTGACATGTAAGAAGTCACAACTGTGAGAAACAAACTTGCAACTGTGAGATGTAAAGTCACAATTAGCAAAAAACTCGCAATTACGGATGTAAAGTCACAATATTGAGAAAGCAATTACAATATATAAAGTCACATTTTGAGATATAAGGTCCATTGTGATTTATAAAGTCGCAAATGCAAGGAACAAACTTACAACTATGAAATGTAAAGCCACAATATTGAGAAATAAAGTCGCAATTATGAGGATCAAAGTCGCAACTGTGACATTTAAAGTAGCAAAACCCTTTTTTTTCTTTTACTCTGGGGTGGAAATGGGCTTCCATAATCATCTTTTGCCAAATCATGTTTAACAAAAAGCAAAGATGTCTATTTATCTGAAGTAGAGCTATCACTTCTAAAATTTTAAACACAGATATTCTAAAATACCAAAGAGATATCCTTGTACCTGTTCAGTTCTCAATTTCTTCAAACATGACATTATTTTAGGAGTGAGCGTTTCTCAGGGCTTTGAGGGTTTGATGGCTTGTGCAACTACAGACGATGCATATTAGACTGATGGTGGATCATCTGTGCAATACCAAATGGCCTTTGATTGGCATTATCATGCAAATTTCTCCGAAACACATGGCTTTTGATTGATTAAGAGAGAACTTGAGGTGGCCATCATAATTTTGCCACATCAAGCCGGATATACTGCACCGATATACAGTACTTGTATTTCCCAAGAAATGTATCGAAATGTTTTTTTCTTTTTTTCTCCCCGACTTTAAAACTGCAGTCCTTACTCACTGCTTGGTTGGTTTAAACAGTACTATCAGAATACTGCATCCGGCTTTCTCCATCTTGCATGCTAATTCATCGGTTCATTTAAAATCAATAAATCACATTAACTACTTTCAAGTTTATGTGCGACTGCATGGATGTTCTGTTATGTGTATGATTGCAAAAGCTATGCGACTTAAACCAGTAAAACTGTTTATCTTTCACTCCTCCCCCTTCTTATTCAGCGTCTGTGAGGCTGTAGGGGGGAGGGGGTCCCAGGGCGTTGTCTGAGGGTGTGGGGGTACCCGGCGGGCCGCTGGACGGGGTGGGGGAAGCACCTGGATCCTCAGAATCAGAGTTCTCCTGAGAAAGGTCATCCACCAGAGCCCTCCGGCCAGCACGCATGGAGATAGGGAGCGGAGCTCGCCTGAGACAGAGACAGAAACAGAGAATAATCACATGCAACTCATACACAAAACGCAAAATACATAGACAGTGTCCCCGAAACATATTTGGCTATCTTTAGACACTTACTGTGTCACACGAACTACATATTGCAATACAATTATTGCAAAAAATGCTAGCCATTTCTGCAGTATAGCAATTCATTCTGCTATAAAGAGGACAGAATCTCCGGATTAAAACACAAAAACAAAACAAAGGAGCAGAAACAAGCAATAAAAGCATTGCTTATGCACGTTGGAGTCTTTGAAAAAAAAAAAAAAGATTTGCTCAGCTTTTTGTTCAAAATGTTGCTTTTTTATGAAACTTACCCACATTCAAGTGTTGGTAAAAAAGAAAGCATGACACTAGCATAATTATATATTTTTTGATTGTTTAAAAGCAGAGGCTCTGTTCTTTCTTTTGATATACTCAGATATTCAGATATTCTGGGGGCTATGAAATTGTTGTGAAAATTATCAATAATGCTGGTGGTGGCTGGCAACTTTTTATTTTAAAAACACTTTTTTTCAGAATTTATTTATTTATTTATTTTTTACAGTGTAATCACTTTTTTGTCAAATGTTTTGCTTTAAATGTTTTGTTCTATAAACAAAACCACAATACAAAAACTCAAAAAAAAAAAAAAATTCAAAAAAAATTAAAAAAAAAAAAAAAATTCAAAACAAAATTAAAACTCAAAACAAAAACAACAATAACTTAAAACAAAACAAAAAGCGTTATTTTGTCACCTAATACAAAGACATTCATATACATTTTGAATGTGTTCAAATACTTTTTGGGGTCACTGTTTATGAACTGGAAGAAAGAAAGAGAGGGAAAAAGAGGAAACTGAAATGATTAGTGGAACAGAGAATCTGTAATTCATCACCATTTATAAACAGGAAGTGACCCACTATCCAATGTATACTACACCATCTTGATACGCTTCAGAATAAATCAGTTATAAAGGACTGTCTCTAATCTCAAAAAGGGCACACACCACCAGAATCAAGAGGAGACAGGAAATGCTCAGAGAGGAACACAAAAAACACAGTCTGACACTTTAGTATGAAAACCTACTGTTCGGACTTCTGCCGTTCTGTGACGCTGAGTTGGTGTAGGAGACAAACACACAAATATGGATGGACACAAGACACATTAGATGAGTCAATGAAACATGCACACACAGTACAACAAAAATGGATATGTATTAACAACTAAAAGACTGAAACTTTCACTGTCCTGACTAGAGGCATTGTGACAAGTTTCCAGCAACAAGCAATTTTTCCATTCACACAGAACACTAAACTGTGTGATGTAGACACAGCCAATGAGAAGATATTTGATATAGACTGTAAAAAGTGGATGCATGTATGTTGTCACCTTAAAGGGTTAGTTCACCCAATTACTCTTGTGTCGTTTCAAACCCACAAGCTAGTTTACTAAAATTTGAGTGCTTTATGCATGTTCCTTGATGAAAGTTTATATGTGAATTAAAGCATACATGAAGTCTGTTCATCATATAAATCGGTTGTCTCTTCTGAAGACTTGGATTAAACCGCTCAATTCATATGGATTAGTTTTACAATCTCTTTATGAATGTTTTGAAGCATCAGAGTTTTGGGTGAATGGACATTCAATGGAGGGACAGATCATTAAAAATATCTTCATTTGCGTTCAGAAAAAGTTTAATGGATTTGGAACGACATGAGGGTGAGTAAATTATGACAAAGTTGAATTTTTTTGCTGAACTAATGCTTTAAGGAGTTATTTCCAAACCTGAGCCATTCAATTTTTTTATTTTTTATTAAATAAAAAAAAAACATGGTCAAATTTCACTATTAACTAACTATTAACTATGACTTTTGCCTAAAAAAACTCCTAATTACTGCTAGTAATAGTTAGTAAGGTAGTTGTTAAGTTTATGAATTGGGTAGGATTAGAGGATGTAGTATTACGTCATGCAGAATAAGGCATTAATATGTGCTTTATAAGTACTAATAAAAAAGAGAACCAATATCCTAGTAATATGCATGCTAATAAGCAACTAGCTAATAGTGATAATTGGACCCTAAACTAAAGTGTTACCAACTTGCTTGTTGCTTTTTCATTTCACTCTCTTTGAAATTTACACACAAAATGTCAAACTTCATAACACACCATCATCATAATCTTTACCTGAGTTGGGATCGGAGAGTGTTGAGCTCACGGTTCATGCTCTGCATGCCGTCGCTCATTTCCTCCATCTCTCGCTGTAGTTTCCTGCGCTGAGCGTTGGAACGAGAGTTCTCTTCCTCCACCTCTTCTAACTGCCTCTTCAGCTGACGGAGACGCCCCATAGACTTATCCAACTACAAAGAGAAAGAGAGAGAGATTTTATCATTGTAGAATTGCAGTTGTACTGAACGACCCACAACCTTGAATCGAATCCTGCAAATCCTGGTATGAGTTTGTGTAGGTTAACAAAGGCTGGTTAGGTAACAGGAAGCTACATTATTATGTAATATGGCATTTAAAAGAAGAAAAAAAAAACAGACTGAATTAATCATTAGTAGTGCTTTGTGGGATTCATTCCCTCAAGCTACGAGTACACACTATTTTACCTTTGCCTCTTTCCCTCCCAATTTTAAAGTTTAGTTAATTTCCTAATCATTTGAAAATTTGAATTGACTGTTTTATTTTGATTTATCTCAAGTTGATTGATTTGGTTAAAAGTAGAACTCCATTGTAAAATGTTTTATGGAGAATTACTTTTTTGAAAGCTTATGAAGAAAATGAATGGAAAAAAGAAAACAATTAGTTCAGTGGAACAGTGGAATAGTGCAAAAATTATACACTAGCCCTTATTTTCTATCCTTTTGCCAATGTTATTTAGATTAAATAAACAAAATAATATATATATATATATATATATATATATATATATATATATATATATATATATATATATATATATATATATAAGGAAGGGAGGAGTTTTGGAGCTTTTTGAGAATTACCTGCTCTCTATACTGATCTGCATGCCTCCTTTCATCCTCCACCTGCATCAAAACTTCCTTCAGTTTCTTCTCTGTTTTCCTCACCAGCTTATTGGCTATGGCTCGCTCTCTAGGAAGGGAGAAAAGGAAGAGAGGACACACAAAACAGACACATTGCTGGTTTGCTCTTCACAGTGAATGTAGAACCTTAAAAGAATAATTCATGCAAAAATTATTTTTAAATTATTTTTCTCGCTTTTTTCAACAACAACAACAACAACAACAACAACAACAACAACAACAACAACAACAAAAAACGTATGCTCTTGTTCATGCAATGCAATTTAAATGGTAGCCATTTTAAGCTGTATTTTAAGTCACACCAATGGCTTTCGAACGCGTGAATATCACACACAAGTTGTACTTGTACAGACTTTTTATGATAGTTTTTGTTCTTTTTAGAGCTGAGCATTCGCTGGTCCCCATAAACTTAAATTGTATGTAAAAGAGCATTTCTGACATTCTGCTAAACTGAATCAACATTGAACTGATTGAGCTGAATGATGACACTATTGCCTTCTGTAGATATGCTTATAGCTGAATTGAACTTCTTTCATTATTGATGAACTTTGCAACATTGACAGTTGAATAATGACACTATTTTCTTCTTTAGTGCTGTTTTACAGCTGAAATTGAATTTGTTTTATAATTAATGAATTTTACAGCATTACACTTATTTTCGTTTATTAATGTTAAGCTGCTTTGAAACAAATTTGTATTGTAAGAAGTGCTACGTATAAATAAATGTGACTAAACCTGAATAAGAAATTCATTCAGATTGCATTTTACATTCAGCAGACATCCGTTAATTGACCTCCAAGTATTCCTTTTTGTTTTCTTACTGTCTCTCCTGCTCCATTTGTTCCTCCATCGATTCTATCTTGGCCTCCAGGGCGGCGACGCTGAGGCGATGTTTCCCCTTCACAGTTCCCTCCATCTCGCTGAGACGACTCTTCAGCTCTTTATTATGCCTCTCGAGAGCCTCTCGTGCGCTCTCGCTCTTCTGTGCAAGTGTCCTTTCTCCAGATAGCTGGACTGTTAGAGTCTCAACCTAAAAAGTGAAGAGAGAGATGTAGAGTGCGCTGTCTCTGTTTGTGTGATAGTATAGTGCACTTCTTTGCGTACCTGTAAGGTGCTCTTCCTGTGTCTCTCGGCTATTAGTTCAGCATTACTTTGTTCTTCCTCTAACTCTTCCTCCAGCTGAGTGATTCTTCCCTCAAGACGCCGCTTTTCATCAAACAGTGCAGATCTGCAGGGCAAACAAAGTTAAAGACAACATGATTTTTATTTTGCACACTATTCATCAGTGCATAGGAATAATATTACTTGCAATACTTCCCAAAAAATATTTTTCATCTGTAGGAAAGGACTT
The DNA here is from genome assembly GCF_051911475.1 of Siphateles boraxobius. NCBI lineage: Eukaryota > Metazoa > Chordata > Actinopteri > Cypriniformes > Leuciscidae > Siphateles > Siphateles boraxobius. The sequence continues at coordinate 14,135,548 of NW_027508722.1, forward strand.
GAAAGTGGGCGTTGCATATTTGGGTTTGTAAGATTTTTTAAAATGTTTTTGAGTCTCTTCTGTTCACCAAGGCTGTGCTTATTTGATACAAAATATTATTATAATTTAAAATAACTTTTCCATTTTAATCTATTTTAAAATGTAATTCATTCAAATCATTTACTCCAGTCTTTAGTGTCACATGATCCTTCAGAAATCATTCTAAAATGCTGATTTGCTGCTGAAGAAACATTTCTCATTATTGTCATTAGCCTCGTTTCCATCCACTTTTTGCGCTGTTATGTAATTGACAAAGTGAATATGCGAAAAAAAAATTGCTGTCTCCAGAATTGTTCCATTCAATTGGCCTTTTACCGATAAGATTGTGTGCGTAATGACGTCACAAATGATGAAAGCGATATGTAGCATTGTGTTGGTGGATCGCAAAAAAAAGTGCCCTTGAGCCATTTCCAGACATTTAAAAAAAAAATTTTTTCATAGCAAATTCTACCTTTTGAGGTTCCAGTCAGCACACCCCCCAACACCAAACAAACAAACCAAAAACAAACAAACAAACAAACAAAAAAAATGGAGAGAGTATTCAGGCAGTTAATTGAAATTTGCTAGCTTACTGTCATTTCAATTTCACAAATAATTGCAAATGTCCGAAATATCAGAAGACGACGGCAGAATGAAGCAGTTGCTCATCTGATAGGGCTCGAAGTAACTAGCCTTATGCGACGAAGCCCAAGGGTCTGGGAGAGACCACGCAATAAGGCGTTTTGGGAGGAAGTTGTGAAGACACTTTACAGAAAGTGTTTTTTTTGGCACTTTTTGCCAGGCTCGATATTACACTACACCAAAAAACTAGTTGAGGATAAATTCTTTAAAATTGGGCAATTCCAGCGTTATGGACGTAACATTTGCAGTCAAAACTTGAAATATAAATTCTCAGAAAATGCATTTAATACTGAAACGTCTGTTTATATATCCATACTCCCTTAATAAAGGAGTCCAGACATTAGGAAAATATCAGTCTACACATGCGTTTTATATTTAATATGAGGGAAATACACATGAGACATGACACAAAAATCTTCAACTTTTAGGTGGCAAAATATTTTTTAGTAATTCTATGAATTACACTGCGCAAAACAAAAGTAGCCTAATACTAACCCGATGAAGAATGGTCTATGGAGGACCAGCTCTACCATATTTAAAAATAAATACAGAAATAAATAAATGCTCAATAAATAAATAAGCATACAATTAATTGCCCCAAAAAATACAATAAACAAATAAATGTAGGTAGAAATTAAATTATACAGTGAGACATAAATGTATATATCTCTTTTAATTAGCTTCTTTATTTATTCATCTTTGTAATAATTACCTTATTTATTTATTGTTCATTATAATCTTCAACTTTATTTATTAATTACTTATTTTTTTAAGTATTTATTTATGTGCATGTTATAATATTTTTGTCTGTTTTATTGTTCCATTGTTTTTTTTTTACCCTATTTATTTCTTCAATGCTATTTATTTCTGCCTGTCGTTTTTACATTTCTGTATGCATTTCTGCCTCATTTTGCAAATGAGGAGGGGCTGTGTCTTAAGGGGTCAACTTCTGCCCATTGGTTGGTTAGCATTTTACTGCATCGGACGAATCTACATGGCTTTTCCCCGCCATAAAGCATTGTTTAGTGGCAGTAATGCAACTCATTGGATGCCAGCTGCCATAAAAATCCAAAGAAGAAGAAGAAGAAGAAGAAGAAGAAGAAGAAGAAGAAGAAGCATTATTTTCAAACTCAGCAGGTAGACGTTCAGTGTCCGACCTCTTAAGGGAAGCTGCTAATGGACTGCTAGACCACTTCCTCCAGATTCTGAAAAACTACATTGTCGACATCTGTGTCCATGTGTGCTAGCTGAAACACACGTTCTGTCAGAGCGTCCAAACGAAAAATAATAAAGTCAATACTTATAACGTTAGCATTGTTTTCAAAAACAGTTGCTAAATGCCTCAGCTCACTGACAACTTCATCATAGGTAGCCATCTTTGTTGTGACTGTGGCCGGTGGCATGTAGATTCGACCGATGCAGTAAAATGCTAACCAACCAATGGGCAGAAGTTGACCCCCTAAGACACAGCCCCTCCTCATTTGCATAATGAGGCAGATATGCATACAGAAATGTAAAAACGACAGGCAGAAATAAATAGCATTGAAGAAATAAATAGGGTAAAAAAATACAAAGGAAGAATAAAACAGACAAAAATATTCTAACATACACATAAATATATAAGGTAATTATTACAAAGGTGAATAAATAAAGAAGCTTATTAAGAGATATGTACATTTATGCCTCACTATATAATTTAATTCCTATCCTACATTTATTTGTTTATTGTATTTTTTGGGGCAATTAATTGTATGCTTATTTATTGATTGATTATGTATTTATTTCTGTATTTATTTTTAAATATGGTAGAGCTGGTCCTCCATAAATGGTCGGCCTCCATAGAACATAAAATATTATTTTTATTTTATTTTTCATGTTCGCATTTATGAGGAAAAAAACGATGTTACGGACGTGACAGTATGTTCATCATGTTTCATCAAACAATTGCCTTGATTTAATAAATAAGAAGTAAATATAGTAGAAAAGAGATCATCAAGGCCCGTACGGAAATGGGAAAGAAGGCATTTCTGTATTCTTCACCTTCAGCATGAAATACTTTGCAAAAGGACTTGAAACTCATTGAGTTAATCTCGCTAAATGCTTTTAAATCCAAAATGAAAGACTTAGAGGCAGATGCCTTAATGTAGGCTAAATGCTCTTAGACTGTAAACATTATTTTAAATGCTTTTATGAAATGTTAGCTTTAGTCTTCTGTGTTATTTGTCTGTACCTATGTGATTGTACTGCTGCCTGTCTTGGCCAGGTCACCCTTGCAAAAGAGGTTCTTAATCTCAATGAGACTCTCCTGGTTAAATAAAGGTTAAATAAAATATCACGGAGGCGCCGGCGCGTGAACTGGACTCACGTCTCATTAATGAACCGAAACTCAGCGTATACTGTAATGTACTTGCACAGACCTGAGAAATATATAGAAAGCTTGAAATTTCTACTTGTAAACAGAACAATTCAAAACGAAAAAGTCCCCAAGTAAAGTCGGTTATTAAATAAAAAGATAGCAAAACGAGTTGTGCGGTGTCCACCACTTTTCAAAGCAAAGTTACGCCACTGCCACCGACCACCGGTTCCGACACTAAAGCGGATTGCCATTGCCCTGTACAAGCTGGCAACCTGCGCTGAGTATAGAGTGATGGGCGAAACTTTCAGGGTTAGTAAAAACAACCGGCCATGGTTTTTGTTGTGACGACTGCACCTTACACGCGATGAAAATATCATGTGACACCACATTTATTTGCGTTAAAGCCCCTTTTCTCGACAAAAAGTGTTTCCAAACTAGTTTTTCGGGACAATTAAAGTATCGACATTTGCAAAAAATTATTGATAATTGGCATTTCCATCAACTATATCAGTAAACATTTTGATGAGCCAAACCTTTTTTTGCAAAAAAAACCTTGGATGGAAACCTGGCTTATATCAGTAAACATTTTGATGAGCCAAACCTTTTTCGCAAAAAAAACCTTGGATGGAAACCTGGCTTATATCAGTAAACATTTTGATGCGCTAAACCTTTTTTCGCAAAAAACCCCTTGGATGGAAACCTGGCTACTGTTGAAAACAATGATGAATAGAAAGTTAAAAAGAACAGCATTTATTTGAAACAGAAATTTTTTGTAACATTATAAATGACTGTCAGTTTTAATCAATTTACTGTCTCCTTGCTAAATATAAACATTAATTTCTTTAAAAAAAAGAAAAAAAAGAATATATATATATTTATATATATATATCATACAGACCCGAAACCTTTAAACAGTAGTGTAGCCAAAAAAATAAATACGTTTTAGATGGAGAACAAATTATTACATTATTACAATTATGACATAAGACGAGGAACATGTATTAAAAAAGTTAAAAGTTCACCCTAAAATGAAAATTACCCAATGATTTACTCACCCTCAAGTCATCCTAAGTGTATATGACATTCTTCTTTCAGATCAAATACAATCAGAGTTATATTAAAAAAAGTCCATCAAAGTGCATCCATCCATGATCAAAGTGCTCCACACGGCTCCGGGGGGTTAATAAAGTCCTTCTGAAGTGAATCGATGTGTTTGTGTAAGAAAAATATCCATATTTAAAACTTTACCGACTAAAATAATTAGCTTCCGTCAGACGGCCGTACGCATCGATTTACGGCTGAAGAGTAACACTTGACCCGACGCACAATGTAATGACGAAAGCGCAGAGGATAGAGCAAAACAAAATACCAGTCACAAATTAGAATTTATTTTAACCCCAGGAGAGCCGTGTGGATTACTTTTATCATGGATGGATGCTTTTTTATTGACCTCAAAACATAAACGGCCATTCACTGCCATTATAAAGCTTGGAAGAGCCGGGACATTTTTTTATATAACTCCGATTGTGTTCATCTGAAAGAAGAATGTCATACACCTAGGATGACTTGAGGGTGAGTAAATCATGGGGACATTTTTAAATGCATTGTGAGTGCTGTTTACTGTTGTTTCTAAAGCATTCACAAAAATATGCATCTCATCCTCCCTAAACAGAAAGATATCTCGGGGTCAATAAACCTCAACACAAGCACAAACAGATACTGACTTTCCAGTTGCAGTGTTGACAATTTCATCCGCCATTTCGTCTCTCTCCTGCTGGGCCTGTCTCCGCTGCCTCTCAGAAACGGCCAGTTCCTGAGAGAGTATCAAAATAACAGCGAATGAGAGAGAAAAAAAGGATGAAGGAGATGCATTTCAAATATCTTCTGGGATACATAGGCAGGGCAACACACCTCTGTCAACTGTAACAGTTCTGCCTCCAAAGTCTGCAGCCGTTTCTCGCTGTCCTTTGACTGGACGACAATCTCGTCTCGAGCCAACTTGGTCTCGTCAAGCTCACGAATGAGCTCCTTCATCTGAGTCTAATACACACACAGGAACACACTAAATATCCAAATCAGGGATCAATCAATCAAATTTTATATGGGCCCTGGTTTATTTGAATGAAGTCTGGCCTTCGTAATGAAATAATTGAGCCCTGATCTACAAAAAGCAACTAGTTATATCACAGCTCTCAGCATCACCTTTTTAAAAATGTCTTGTGGTTTATTTCAAAATGAACTGAACTGACAAACCTGGAGACGTTTCATCTGTCTCAGTGCTTCCTCTCTGCCCCGATTTGCTGTTTCCACCTGAGCCTCAGCCTCCTGCAGCTCGGTCTCCAGTTGTTTCTTGACCGTCAAAGCCTGAGCTCTCTGAGTCTTCTCCTCTTCAAGCATTGTTTCAAGCTCTCGCACCTGAACAAGTAATAGAAGAAGAAATGTGAGAAAACAGGAGCTCAAGATCAATTCTTTTTAGCTCTGAACATCTTCAGAGACTCTCTCATCCCTTCACTTCTTCGTTCTGCTGAGGACAGTTACCTGTTTGTTAAGTGCTCTCCTCTTCTCTTCTCCTTTCTCCTCCTTAGTGCTGATCTCTCTCTCAAACTGAGCTCTAAGGGCCTGAAGAGTGACATCCAGTCTGAGGCGAGCATTTTCCGCCTCTGTCAGCTCATCCTCCAGCTCTTGGGTCTGTTCTTTCAGAGATTGTGCCTCTGTTTCCAAAGCCCTCCGAGAACGCTCCAGCTCATGAACCTGAGGAGGCGAAGAAAGTGAAAAGTCAAAGAACAGAATATATTTTTGCTATTACTATGCTATAACATGTTAATAAACTCCGTGTAAGCACACAGGTAAAAAGCAAGCTGTACATTTTTGCCCACGTCATCTTGGGCGTTGACGAGCTGCTCCATCTCCACACGAAGCTGCTTATTGGTTCTCTCCAGCTCATCTCTCTGCTCTGTTGCTTCCAGCAATGCTCTTGAGAGAGACAGGAAGCGTGTTTCTTTCTCTCGACTCTCTGCTTCTGCGCGGTCCCGTTCCTCCAGCAGCCGAGCACTCACTGCCTTCTCCTCTGCCAAACACTGAAGGTTAAAGGTCAAAGGGTGATGAATATTTGGAGCTACCCTGCTCAATTTTTAACCAATTTTTTAAAAACTTTTTTAAATGTCCAAAATGAATTTATTCATGTATCTTCTTATCAATACATCTAGCTGTCTATCCATCCAGCAGTTAATTTATTCCTCGATTGATCCAACAGTCAATCCATTTATTCCTCCCTCACTCCCTCTATCCACCAGTCAATCCATCCCTTTATTGATTCACCAGTCAATACTTCCATCCACACACCAGTCAATCTATCCATCCATTCATTCCTCCATTCACCAGTCCATCAATCTATCAATTAATCCACCAGTAAATTCATCCCTTCATCCATCTCTCCTTTGATCCACTTGTCAATCCATCCATCCATCCATCCATCCATCCATCCATCCACCAGTCCATCATCTATCAATCCATCCACCAGTTAATTCATCCCTCTATCCATCTCTCCATTGAACCACAAGTCAATCCATGCATCCATCCATCCATCCACCAATGAATCTATCACTCCATCCATCAGTCCATCCATCCACCAATCAATCCAACCATCCCTTATCCACCTGTCAATCCATTCATCCATTCACTGTCCATCGGTCCATCCATCCATCCCCTACAGTACCTGATCAAATTTCTTCTGTCTCTTCTCCAGAGCAGTGCAGTTTTGTCTCTCTCTCTGAAGAGCAATAGTCATGTCCTCTATCTCTTCTCTCAGTCGTTCTTTCTGCCTCTCTATGCGTTCTTTCTCTTCTTCTTTGGCTCTCTCTCTCTGAGTAGCATTCTCCAGCTCTCTCTGCAACTTCCTCTTGGCCTCCTCCCCGACCTCCACTGCTGAGTTCACTTCCTCTGTCTGTCTCTTCAGATCAGATAGCTGCATGGGCACATAAAAAGAATATGATAAAATAGAGTAAAGATGGTTTGAACAATAAAAATGTTTTCCTGGATTTGCAAATGGGTGTAAACCTGTTGTGTATGGTTTTGAATCTGGCGTGTAAGTTCTCTGGTCTTCTCCTCCTCCTCCTCTAGTCTCTCCATCAGTCCAGTTTTCTCTTCCTCAAGAGCACGTACACGTGAGCCCAGCGCCAACTTCTGCCGTGTCTCTTCCTGCAGTAACTCCTAAAAAATAACACACACACACAAATAGTAAGCATGAGTAAGAGGCCCTCACATTCAGAGTCTCAGAGAGAAATCACAGTCTCTAAGATCTGCTTAGAAATAGAACAACAATCACAGCAGAGAAAAGGAGTTTGGTTAAGTTCCATGAGCCTATTAATAGTGGAAGAGAGCAAATTAAAACACACTTGCACACACACAAAAGTTACCTGCACATCATGTAGTTGGCTCTCCAGACTGCTGACCTCCTTACTTAGACGGTGAGATTTGGAGTCAGATGAGGAGAGGGAACTGGACAGAGACTCAAGCTCTGACTGAGAGGGAGAGATTTCAAAGAGAGATTACAATCGTTTCATAATTGGTTTGATCCATAGGTTTGATTCAGACTAGAGTTTCATTTTAAAATTAAAAGTGGACCAGCAACAAACATTTACTAGCTGGTCATCATACCAACCTAAATTGGTCACGTTACTGTTTGTAACAAGGTGGTTTGTAAACCACCCAATTACCAGCTTGGACCAGCTAATGTCCAGTTTGGACCAACTAGAAACCAGCTACCATGTACCAAAAATAGCTATCATTTTAAGCTAGATTTTCCAGAATGGGAAGGATTGCTGTCAGCTTAAAGGTGTGGTCACAAATTTTGCAAACAAAAAAGGTCAATGAAGCACAGCAAAAAAAAAAAACAATCTGTTGATCAATGTGGCCAATTCATGTGATCAACTTTAACACGTTGCGCAGTCTGCGTGGGTAAATCTTTCGAACCTCATGCAAAATTCCAAATGACTAGATTCACAGTAAATGTGGCCGCACCTTAACAGTGAACCAGAGTTCACATCGATCATAACTAAGACCTCCTTAACAGGTATATTTGGGAGCAGTTCCCTGGTGCCCACCAGAGTTCAGAAAACCATTTTTACATAAACCAAATCAATTGAACTCTGATGTCAAACGGGCTCGGGTTCACACTGAAGAAGGTAGTGGCCTTAGTCGAAAATATATATATTTTTTTACAATTAAGCCCATTTCCTCTCTCTTTTTTTCCCATTTTACCTGGAGTTTACTGAGTCGTTCTTCTCGCTCCTCTCGTTCTCTATCGGCCTGCAAGAGTCGTGCGTTGACTTCCTGTAACTGTCCCTCTGCTCTCTTTCTGCCCCTCTCGCTCTCCATCTTCCCTCCCTGTAATGTCTTCAGCTCAGCACTCAGGTTCATACGCTCCTCCTCCAGAACAGCCTTCGCCTTCTCCAGAGACTGACGGGACTGTGGAGATACACAAAAAACTTGGACATGTACCACTACAAAAGCTGGTTTCCCAGTGAAACAAACAATCTTGCAAACAAGCTGCATTTGACGTAAATGCTAGGACTCACTCTCTTGGCATTGTCTAGCTGCTCCTGTAGGGAATCTATAGCAGCGGTGTGTTTGATGCGGAGCTCTGACAGCTGAGATTCATGACGACGGGTCTCGTCCTCTAAACATCTCTGAAGCTCTCCTAATTCAGCCTCACGACGAGACCTAAACAAACACACACACCAAAATGCCTGTGGTTAACTCTAGTTAACCCTTCTGTAAAAGAAGTATGCTTAATTGTTTTGAATGTGCACTTTTAGTGTACTTTAAATCTTAAAAGTATATTTAAAAAAAAATTAAGCTTGCAGATAACATAGTATTAATGAAATAAAAGGCCACTTAAGTGTTTTTAACTTTAAAGTACACATTCATGACTGCTTCTTAAAGGAGAACTCCGGGCAATTTTTAAGTTGATCTTGATCGTTATACCTTTGTGAGTACTGTCTATAGAAAAAAAAACGAACCGGATTGGTGCTTGCAACACGGAGCTGTTCCCGCAAACGCCCAGAGCTCCCCCTCAGCTAAAACGGCAGTTATGGGGGCATATACATAAAGAGTGTCTTTGTGCCTTTTAACAGAAACAAAATGCAATTAAAATGTCTGTCTAACATGAACAGGGCCCTTACATGTGAACAAGATGCGTTTAGCAACTTAACCATTGTTTAAATTCACCTAAATAGTGTTTTAGACGGCTAGCTGTAGTCTCGCGTTGAAGTCCCGTGGGAACTCAGTTGTAGCCAAAGGTAAATAGTAGTGATGGGAAGTCCGGTTCTTTTCCACGAACCGGTTCTTTCGGACAGTTCGTTTCAATGAACCGGTTCAAGAAATGGTTCGCGTTTGTGCCGTTCCGAATTATTGCAACAGAATGCAAAAATACAAAAACTTATTTTCATTGTCTTCCTTTCCATGACCTCGAGATTCTGCAGTTGTGGCTAGTTGTACTTCAACTTGATGCGCAAACTCCCATACAAGTACTACGCGCTAAAGATTACCGCATTCGCAGCGAACACTTTGACAAGTATGATTACACAGACACAACACAACGGGGCCGGTTGAAGAATAAAGCGATTCCATGGAAGAAGACGTGTGCAACCACTGTGGAGGTAATGTAAACTTTATTTATCCTTCCATTTGGTTGCTGTGTTGTGTCTGTGTAGTCATCCTTGTAGGCTACGGCACAAACACGAACTATTTCTTCTTCACCTACACACTGCTATTTACCTTTGGCTACAACTGAGTTCCCACGGGACTTCAGCGCAAGACTACAGCTAGTCGTCTAAAACACTATTTAGGTGAATTTAATCAATGGCTAAGTTGCTAAACGCATCTTGTTCACATGTAAGGGCCCTGTTCATGTTGGACAGACATTTTAATTGCATTTTGTGTCTGTTAAGAGGCACAAAGACACTCTTTATGTTTATGCCCCCGTAACTGCCGTTTTAGCTGAGGGGGAGCTCTGGGCGTTTGCGGGAAAAGCTCCGTGTTGCAAGCACCAATCCGGTTCGTCTTTTTTTCTATAGACAGTACTCACAAAGGTATAACGATCAAGATCAACTTAAAAATTGCCCGGAGTTCTCCTTTAACACACATAAGTATGTTTTTTGTTTTAATAATAATTATTATTTGTAATGCTTTAAAGAAGTACACTTATTTTGATGTGTTGACTAACATACTAAAGCACATGTAATGTATTTGACTATTTGAACACGCACGCACGCACGCACACATGCACACACGCACGCACACACACACACACACACACACACACACACACACACACACACACACACACACACACACACACACACACACACACACACACACACACACACACACACACACACACACACACACACACACACCTGAGCTCTTGCTGAGCAGCTGTAGTGTCCAGTGTATCTTCTAGTTCAGTTCTCAAAGCCTCTAACTCCTCCCCCAGATCTCTTCTCTGTTTTTCAGCTCTCTCCCTCATCCCTCGTTCATTATCCACCTCCTCTTTAAACTCCGAGACCTGAGACATTGCCTCTCTTAAGGCTCTCTGAGCTTCGGTGCGACGTGCCCCCTCTTCTTCCAGCCTAAGAGAGAAAAAGAGAGCAAAAGATGTCATTACTGGAGAAGTATTAGCAACTGCGCCAGATTCACTATAAGGTATATTTGTGTTTGTGCGTGTACCTTGTCTGTAGTGTGGTGATCTCTTTCTCTCTTTGGCTCAGGCTTCCTCTCAGCTCTGTGACGAGTAAGCTCAGGTCGGACAGCTGTTCTTGAGCCTCCACTGATTCTCCTTCCATCCGTCTCTTCCACTTCTCCTGCTCCAGACGGCCCTGTTCTTCCCTCTTCAGGCGCTCTAAAGGAGAGAAAGAGACAGTTATTCGGACTTGCTGTGCTTTTGAACTATCACTGCATGGAAAAGAGATACTTTGAAATGAAGTGCACTACTGTTCAACAGTTTGGCATCATTACTCCAGTCTTCAATGTCACATAATCCTTCATAAATCATTCTAATGCTGATTTGGTGCTCAAGAAATATTTCATATTATTTTCAATGATGAAAGCAGTTGTGGTGTCAAATATTTTTTGTGGATTCTTTTCAGGATTCTTTAATGAATACAAAGTTTTATTTGCATTTATTTAAATTGTTATTTTTTTTGTAACAATGTAAAAGACTTTACTGTAATTTTTGATCAATTTCATGAATCCTTGCTAAATAAAAGGATTTAAAGTTTTTTTTAAATCGTTCTGACCAAAAATGGTAATGTAAAAAAAGAAGGTTCATTGTGGTTCTGCGATATTTAATTAATGCATTCTTGAAATTTAAGACACAAAGCCTAAATTCAACATATCCAATGTACATTTTTAAATGTATTATTAAGTCACTGCTACCTTCTAAATCAGCGATGACAGCTTCCTGTTTGTTTTTCAGCTTGTTAAGACTCTTCACCTTCTCCTCTTCCTCTGTTAGTTGATCTGCCACTTCATTCAGTCTCTCGTCCAACTGTTTCTTCTCCTGAGAAAGAGAAAGACAGAAACATTCATAAATCACTATAACATTGTAGCTGCATTTTTTCAGACAAATAAACAACCCTCTTCTCTTTAAAGTCATAATGAAATCAAAACTGACAATTCTTACTTCTTTATGGAATACTGCAGTATTTATAATCCAACTATCCAATAAATTCCCAATGGGAAAAATCAAGTCCCGCCCTAAATGTTGTCTTGTTCGAGAAGCAGTTTCACTTGCATATATGTCACAATAGGGAAGAAAAAACTATTGCAACTTCTGTTTCATGCGACTTCAACTACCTTGCTAAATCGGTCTCTCTGCTCTCCCAAAGTCAAGATCTCGGCCTCCAGACTCTTCACTTTGCTTTCCAGGGTGACTTTCTCCAGCTGGAGGCGCTGACGTGTCCCCTCTTCCTCCTCTAGCTGTTCTTCCAGATCCTGAGAGAAAGAAACAATAATCTTGACAGAAGATATTCAATAGTAGACATCAGACATTGACAAAATCTTCAGTTCTCCACACCTGCACATGTTGCTGTACTCTCTTCTTCTCATTGGTTATCTGAACGGTCCTCTCCTCTTCCTCCTCCAATCGGCTCTCCAGCTCTCCCAACACATCTTCAAGCTCCTGTTTGCGACTGGCCAGCCGTGCTCTCATTTCTTCTGCCTCTGCGAATAACTCCGCCTCCGCCTGAAGCTGGTCGGTCAGCACGGATTTCTCCTCCATCAGCTGTCAAGAAGACATCCAGATGAATGTGGAAACCAAACAAATACATTTCTTTCTTCTTTTGGTTTACCAACATGCACAACAAAAATGAGTGAAACAATGAAATAAAGTCACCTGTTGGTTTTTTTTGTCCAGTTCAGTAAAGTCAAGCTCTAGTTTACTCAGATTGTCTTTGGCTTTCTGAAGCTGTGCTTCCCGAGCTTGAATCTCTTCATCTTGACGGGTCACCTGCAGCAAGGGCTTCACCTGGAGGAGAGGTCAAAGGTCAAAAAGCAAATTAAAAAACATGCCGCATCCCAACTCACATACTTCCATTGCACTGTAAAAAGGGTCAACCTGCAATTGTGCTCTTTTAAAGCACAATTATTTTTTTAATAATTAAAAAATGTAATAAAAATAATAGTAAAAGTAAATTAATATTTAAGCAATGCTTTTTTAATTTAACATTTTTGACTTAATTCAAATTATCCTGAGCTACCACATGAGGTATATTATTTAAGTTAATGCTAGAATATACTACCATTCAAAAGTTTGGGGTCAGTATGAATTTTTTCAATTCATATTTTTATTCTACAAGAGTGCATTAAATTGATCAACAGTGTAAACAAAGAACTTACTTTACAAAAAAATCGAATAAATGTGTTTTTTTCAAAGAATCCTGAATAAAAATGTATCATGGTTTGCACAAAAATATTAAGCAGCACAATTGTTTTCAACATAGATAATATCAGCATATAAGACGAATGATTTCTGAAGGATCATGTGACACCGCAGACTGGAGTAATCAAATGAAAATTCTGCTTTGCCATCACAGGAATAAATTACATTTAAAAATATATTAGAATAGAAAACACATTTTAATATGTTTTACATTATTACTGTTTTACTGTTTTGATCAAATAAATGCAGCCTTAGTGAGCATGAGAGACTTCTTTCAAAAACATTTTATAAAATCTTATCGACCCCAAACTTTTGAACGTGTAATTCTGAGTATGTAGTAAGAGAGAGAAACATATTACCACTCCATTACTTTATATATTGATACAAAAATTCCACGTTCATTGTGTTTACAGGTTAGCTTTAGCTACATTCTAAATAAAATCATTACATTTAAGGAGCTACATGTATTAATCGCTTTTTTACAGCTTGTAACCAAACTTAAAAAAGAGACCTTCCCCGACTTCCTAGGTTGTCAATGAAAGCCTGTAGACTGATTTTTATGTGAAAGATAAGATGCTGGCTGCAGTTTACTTAATGGCCACCGGTGTCGCTTATAACAAGGGTTTCGTAATTCTACAAATAACCCCTTTAAAACTCATTATTTGGCCTACTTAATTGTTTACTTTATATAACATGTTGTGTAATGCTTTGTGTTACCTTGGTGAAGAGTCTCCACCACTGCCAGTTTCTGAGCTTCAGGTATGCTGCACAGTTCCTCTGCATCACACGCAGAGCGCTGAGCTGCTGCTGCTTCTTATGGAACGCCCTAAAGAAAACATGTCAGTTAAAACTTACATGCACGCATATTACACACCACACAATCTATGACACACACATACACGCACGCAGACACTTACCTCCTGGCGAGGTATCCACGGGCCGCGCTCTGGAAGCGGATGATGGTGTCAGTGATCTTCAAGTCTCGTTCTTCCTCCAGATGAGCCAGGACTCCAGCCCGGAAGAACACCTTACTCTGTCCTACCCGGAAAAGGTTCTTGTCCAGCTCCAAAGCACTGATCTATAGATACAGTAACAATACATAATCAACAACATACTAATCAGAGATCTGAATAAAACACTAAACCACCATTGACCTTCCCCACTCAGTTCTTGACCCTAAAGCATCCGTTTATGATTCCAAAACTCTAGTGTGTAATATCCTCTATCAAATCAATATTATGAACTCTTTGATTTAGGTTTGAGTGACATCACTTACCATGAGCTCACACGCCTGTTTGCCATCCATAAAGGTTCGAGGAATGGCATTTGGAGTCAAGATCTCATACCTGAGAGATACACAAACAGAAAAAGAGGCAGACAGATAAATAAGACGCAAGAATACGCAAGAAGCAAGAATATCATTTATGTAAGATATACCTAAAGCATAAAAGTATTATTGTAAGCAATTATTTTTTCCACAGACATTCTCACACACACACACGCACGCACACACGCACACACACAATTTACTTATCTACTGTAAATGGGGAAATTCCATAGACTTCAATTGTTTTTATATTTAGCTAGTAATAAATATTATAATCTAGCACTAAACCTAACAAAAAACGTTCTGTTTTTACCATTCATTAACATTATTTACTTCATTTTTATACTGTTTTACAAATTAAGATCAAAAGGGGGATTTATCAGACTTAGCTCACTACAGGGTACAAATTCATCCCACAAATTATGGTTAAATACACACACACCTCTGTCTGAACTCCTGGAATGGGATGCGGTTCGGGAAGCCCTGTCTGCAGATCCTGATCCCCTCCAGTACACCATTACACCTCAGCTGATCCAGAACCAGATGAGGACTCAACTTCCCTGCCTGTGATTATTTAAAGAACAAAAAGAAAGGACAAAAAACACACACACACACACACACACACACACACAAAACATCAATGATATTAAAATTCTATATTTTGTCTAAATATATTAAAAATATATTTTTTAAAACATTACAATTTACAGTAGGAAAATGGCTTCGATATTTTGAGATTTGCTAAAGATTACATTGAACACTTATTCAATTATTTACATATTTTTATTATAGATGAAATGAGTGTTAGATGATTGTAAAGGTAATCTAAATGAGCATACATAATTAAATATCCAATATCCACTGATAACAATACATTTTCACCAACATTTTGTGCAACCTCACAATAAATACCTTATCATTAGTTTCATACCATATATCATAGAGTTTTGAAGTGCCCCCATTATTATTTTTCAGTAGTGTGTAATATAGCTGTTTGTGAATGTAAAAGGTCTGAAAAGTTTCAAAGCCCAAAGTGCACGACAATTGGAGATACAATCTCCCAAAATAACCGATTCTGAACTGCCTGAAACGAGTCTTCATTAATTCAAGTCTCACTTCCTGAACAAGCCTACGTAAGTTTGTAACGAATTTGCATAATGCCCGTCTATGGTCTTCATTGGCTGCCTGTGAACAACATCTACTTTGCCCCGCCCTCAAAAAATGTAGTTGTAGCTGAGGCCTGGAAGAGTTTGGTTTGTGTTGTCGACATGTCAAAAAAAATTTGTTTTCGACATTCAGTAAAACCAACGCCATCTTTATTGTTCGTATCACTGTGTATAGAAGAGCTGAGGAAGCCCCTTGAGCTGAAATTCAGAATAAGGTAATATACGTCGTTTGTTTAGTTTCTGACACACGTTGTTACCGGTAGAACAATCACAAAAGATTGGGCCATCTGGCCAATCAGAGCACAGTAGGCCTGCGGAAAGGAGGGGTTTTGAGAGACTGAATCCTTTATCGAATTGTTTCAGACTCTGTGAGAAAAGAACTGATGCTGCAAAAGTATATTATGAGAAAATTCAAGTGTTTTTTGAGCTTGGATGCATGTAAACCTTTTGTAAGAGACCTTTAAAAGTTGATTAGGAAACTTATTAAAAAATATCATAATAGGGGCACTTTACAGATATGTTAAGAAGAGAGAGAGATCTCATCGAAGAAGTTCTCACTAGTTTTTCAATTTCTCTTTCTATTCTTACCTTTTTCTCATGGTTAGGGATGATGCAGCGCAGGAAGTTGGGGTTGGTGTTCCGGAGGGTGGCCATCAGTTTAGTAAGGGACTCTTTGTAGAGTTGCCCCACCGTGCGAAACATGCCCTTCTTCGTCTTAAACCCAGCGGCCCCAAAAGTCACCGGTCCACTGTTCTCTCCGGACGACCCCTGGTCCAGACCCACAATCCTCTCCACTGACAAGCACAAAACAGACCTGTTATTATCTAAAAAGAGTATGTTTATGGCATGTTCAGAGAGCACTATGCAGAGGTGGGAGTAAGTCACACATGTGCAAGTCACAAGCAAGTCTCAAGTCTTAACCTTCGAGTCTCAAGCAAGTCCAAGTAATTTTTTTATACAGTCAAGTCAAGTCAAGTCAAGTCACTGCCTTATGTCAAGCAAGTCAAGTCAAGTCGTAGCTTGGGTCACAAGTCACTGGCAAGTCGTACAAACGTTTGACGATTTCACTGAATTTATATATTAAAATAATTTAAAACTACAGAAGTTGTGGACTATGGTTTTATTTGCAACTTTATTTTTTTTAATATATGCATTTCCACATATAGCTGAGTGGTTACTACAATAAAAATCTAAATGTAACTGAAATTAGGCCAACATTAAAGCATGAAAAAATAAATATGCCTCAAACATTGCAGAAGACCATTAAAAGGTATTAAACAATTCAAAATTCAAGTATAATTCCTATGCGACCAAAGGCATTCTTCAAACTGGCATCCCCTTAATACAAGTTATGTATTTTTAATTATGAAGTTAAAACCGCCAATAGGTGGCGCCAAATTACCGTATTAATGTACGAGTCATAGAAGCATTCGTTTAACTTATGTTCAAAACGGCAGATTCGTTCTGGAACTAAGCAACTAGGTCACTGAATCACAAATACGCATAACTCTTTCTGTGGCTTGTTTGGAACTATTGTCATTGAGGAAATCGAGCAAAAACAGAAAATATTTGGAATATTAGGCTATGTCTAAATGTCACATCACAATATTCACTCTTTGTTTACTGAACTGTTTTATAAAATCATTATCACATTTGCAATCGCGTCAATATTCTGGAAATATTTTTTTAATATCATATGTTATAATTAAGAAAATAACTCATACTAGGGCATTTTTTCCACCACATTTTGAATTTTGGGTGCAATATTAATTCTGCTGGCATTTTTATAACATCTAATAGATGTAACCCCTGATAACATCTAACCCTGCTTTAAGAGAAACATAAAACACGACAAAACATTAACAGTTTTCTATGTTGTTTTTTGTCATTGGAAAGAACGACATATTTGGCTTTAAAGCATGATATAAAAAGAAATGTGGCAAATGTTATACAAAACATATGACATCATTAATTATCATTTGAATATTGACAACATTAAGCTAGCTACATTTGAAAACATAATTGTGTATTAAGAGGCATGCTGTTTTGACCAATATTCTCGATTTAGAGATAGTCAAATTAACTATAACAAACAGGTTAAACAAGCCATAGCTTACTTTTAGACGTGGTGAATGAAGTTCGACTGTTCGAGGTTGTGATGGTCGTCCGATATCCCTTGCCAGTTATTATGCGTACAGCAAATCTTCTTGTATGAATATAGTCAATTTCTAGTGTTAATATCCAAAAAGAAACGATGCTGGGAGATGTTTTTGTATTTAGCGTGCTCACCGCAATGTATGTTTTTTCTGGGCTTGTGCAGTGTCATGCAATCGCGCAGAATCTGATGACTGGCGTCAATGGTTCCGTTGCTTTCATTTCGTTCATCAATTGATGTTGCGATGATAAATGTATATCAAGTCATTCTCGAGTCATACAGTTCAAGTCAAGTCAAGTCTCAAGTCATTGGATCTCAAGTCAAAGTCAAGTCGAGTCATTTTCTTAATTTAGTCAACCAAGTCTCAAGTCCTTAAATTTGCGACTCGAGTCTGACTCGAGTCAAGTCATGTGACTCGAGTCCCCCATCTCTGGCACTATGGCTCTATATTAGTGCTATTTCTGTATAACAATACAACAACCAAAAAGTTTTTGAGAAGAAAAGTTTTCTGTTCAAATGGAAGTCATAAAATGAACGTGTTCTTCTTCTGAGACATTAAAAACTTCCCAAAAAGAAAGGAATTCTGTGTGGATTTCTACATTACAAGCACTTTAAGAAAGATGCTTTACGAAGAATAAACTACAGGCAAGCAGATCACAACCATCTACTGTTAAACCAAACTTAACTAGAATAAGTTCTACAGCAACCCATAGAAAACTAACTACACATTCTACTAAACTATAGTTAAAAAAAACAGCAACCCACACATCACATCACAATCTGATGCAATGAAAGAGAGATGAGAGAAAGAGTGAAGGGCAAATCATAATTAGATTAACTGATGGAGAGGTTAAAAGAAGAAGGGCAGGAAAACCTACTGCTGTCAGAGCCATTGGTTTGCAGTGTGGCATAAGAGTCAAAAAAGTACACACGAGGAAGAGTTTGAATATCTGAGAGAAGAGTAAAGCAGAGAAGAGGAGAAGAGAAGAGAAGAGTAGAGAAGAGAAGAGTGTTAGTCCATTGTAGATTACAGTGTTAAATATTAGAAATCGAATAAAAAATGTTTTATTAACATTGGATTATTAAACATTTATTAATCAATAGCACAATTATTATACATATTATTTTAGCATTTTCATTGTTTGTAGCAGTTTCTAATTGTTTTAAGCAATTCATTAATTTATTGTTGCCATTAATAATATTTGTTTGTTATTTTTTTTAAACAAACAATATTTTTATTATTTGTTTGTTTGTTTTCCTGCTTCTAAACCGGAAACTTTGGGAAATTATTATTATTATTAGTTTGCTTATTTATCTGTTTATAAACATGACATCTTTAAACATTTATTGATAAATAACATAATATAATATAATTATATATCATCCCTTCAATTATACTGAAAACTTTAAGGTTATAATTAAGCTGTTTTACCATTTGCATTGCTGGAGACAGCTTATAATTGTATCAAGCAATTAATTAATTTATCATTTATGTTAATAATAATATTCATTAATTAATTCATTTATTTATTTATTTTCAGCTTGTGAACCTAAAATTAATTATAACTAATAATAATATTAATAACATCATCATTACTAATTTATTTGTCTTTGTTGTTTATTTTTTGTGGAAATATTTTAAAATTATTATTATTGCTATTATTATTATTTTTCTGCTTCTGAACCTGAAATTTTGAGACATTATTCTAATTACACCACAGCGTCTTTTAAGCACATACCAGTGCAAAAAACCTTCCCCAGTATAACAATGATTTACGACAGACACACACACACACACACGCTTCCCCTCACCCTCCCTCCAGAGCTCAGAGATGAAGGGGTCAGATGACTGATGCAGGAGAGATGCCACATTATCGTTCAAAGGATCCATGTTCTTCACCAGCCACTCACTTGCCTTATAGTCCACCTGACAGAGTAAGAAAGTAGACAGAGTCCATTTTGACTTCATGTTGAATAGAAAAAGGAACAATGGAGAGACTAGGGTGGTAAAAAAAACCATCTGACCTTGCCAGCATAGTGTACAATGGAAAAGTCGGCCTCTTCTTTAAGCTGCCGCGGCCGCATGAACTTTGAGTGTGAACCCTGCTCAGCTGACAGTTTGTCCACAAATGAGCGATCAGTTGCCCTCGGAAACCAACACTCCTCATCCAATAATGCCAGCACGCCAGGAGGATGAGCCTATGGAGCGAACCAATTAGAAACACTATCAAGGCACTGCATGTCAAACAGTGGCGGATTTAGGGGCAGAAGGGGTGATTTGCCCAGGACACCTTAATCAAATCAGGTTGAATGACAGCAAACTGTCATACATTCTCTATTATGTGAATTAAGATCTACACACACACACTGACCGGTCTCTCAATGAGGTCGATACAGGGCTGAAGATCCAGACCGAAGTCGATGAAGTTCCACTCGATGCCCTCTCGCTGATACTCCTCTTGCTCCAGTACAAACATGGTGTGATTAAACAGCTGCTGCAGTTTCTCATTAGTGTAGTTGATACATAACTGCTCGAATGAGTTCAGCTATTGAGAAAGAGACATAGAGAATAACATTTCAATAATTAACAGACATTTAAGGTGAAGTCTGTAGGATTTTTCTGTTAAAATTCATTCTTTTAACCCAGTTTATTGTCCATTGACTACTATTAGTATGTCATTCATGGGTTTATCTCCTAAAAGTGTAAACATTGAGCCTCTTTCCTGGCACCATCAAAACATTGAGAGTGGTTCGTTCAGATCTGTCAATCTCTTTCCAGCTTGACCAATAGCGTGAGTTTGGGGCGTGGCTACTGTAGCAGGCGGAGCCAGAGGGTGTTTAGCTGGTGTGAGACCATGGGTGACAGTGACATTCAGCTTCCGTTACAGAAGTACAAGCCAAAATTCAATGCATTTATACCTTCAAAGATTAAACAGGTCATGAACTCATTAGTTTCTACTTAAAAAATAATTGTTTACTCATGACACATAGCAACACAGCTGAATGGATTTCTAATATGTTGGAAATTTTATTGAAAGTAGCCTACTTTTACCTGTAGAGATGTGGCTTCACAAGCACCCGTGAGAACTGTTTTTGTGATTAGTTTGAGTTAGGGGAGACTAAATGCATGAAAGGGCATAATGAGTCTAAGGGTATTTGCAAGGTTGTTTGAAAATATGCTTTATTTTGGTAATTCTGCTAGGTGCCACTAGTGTTGCTCGGATCTGGCTCACCTGGAAGATCTCAAATCCAGCGATGTCCAGGATCCCGATGAACGAGGCTCCCTGACGCTGCCTGCGGTCCAGGGCTCTGTTGATCCGGTGCACCAGCCAGCGGAACAGACGCTCATATGTGGCCTTCGCCAAAGCCTCTATCGCAAAATCAGCCTGAACACGCCCACCAAAAGGGAAAAAATAAAAATTCAGGTTTTTTTCAACAGCATCATTGAAGCAAAAAAGTATTTTTATTTGTCCTCACTTGATGAAATGCTGCAATAAGTCACAAAATGACAGCCAATCAGGACACGCTAACTGAGCATTAAACATTGGGTCTGACTCACCAATAACTGTACGGATTATTTCGTATTATACTACAGGGCTGTTGAATGCTTGAATCTGACTGGTTGACGAACGTTCTCAACTGTGCAATTATTTTCAGGGAAACGCACGGCTGAAGTAGTTCCAGGCAGGTCTTGTACCGCATTACAGTTCCATATCACTTCGCAAAATATTTATCCGAAAAACAGCAAAAGAACCAAAACTCACAACAACACTGACCAAGCAAATAAATATAGAAAACAATAGTTCTGTCAGGACCACTATCGTCAAATACGATTGACCATTAGCATATAGTTTGTATTGGCGGTATGGTTCTGTTCTGGGCGAGAACTCTGGGTGTTTGAACATAAGTGTGTGTTGGCAGTGTGTGAGCAAAACCACCCTAGAATGATAAAAATCCACCCAGTGTTTTTTTTACAATCTCATTAAATCATAAGCACTGTCTCAGAACGAGCTGTTCTAAGATTCGGCTCAATGTGACGTAGAATTGCGCAAGCCCCACCGACGTGGTTTGATTGACACTGTGGTTTTGGCATAGACCCGCCCTCGGTGATCTGTACACCAGCCTCCATTGTTTCAACGACAGCCGGTGTTCTACACGCTGTTCTGATAGTAGTTTTCACTTACTTCCGACATCAGAGCCACTGTAAACGCAGTGGATGGATTTTATTTACGAAGGAAAGGCGCCACTTAAACTTCGAAAATACATTTATGTTTGCGCAAATCATTTTCTGACTGACTGTTTTGTGAACTAGGGTCAATTCAAAGCAGGTCTTGCTTCAAAGTTAATCCTCAAGTGCGGATCGTTGCCTACTATTCGCGATCCAACGTCACCTCCAGTAGAAGTAAGTGTATTTTAGGATTTTTGAGCAAATAGTCATTTCAGTTGATGTCAGCCAATTCAACAACAAATGCGTCTAAAGTTGTTGTCGTCGTAGGATGTCTGTGTATACCATTTGAACCTTGTTTGTATAGTGTGTACCACACGTTTATAAACATATTTTTTAAAGATATTGTATTAAAAACTGTGCATGTTTTCTGTAAAGACAAGACATCAAAATTGCTATATACAAAGGCCAGCACATCGACACGAAGCTGTAGAACGAGGGATATTGGCGTGCAGACAGAAACATCACATAAATGTAATTTCGTTGTTTGTAGTTTCAAAAAATTGCGCCAACATTATCACAGTTCGTGTGTGTCTGTGTGTGTGTTACACATCCATAATTGCAAAGGGGACGCGATTACAACTCTATAAGTACATAAATGTATCAAATAACCATTCCGAGACGTCCTGGTCCTTTCTCATTTGTGTTTCTTCTGCCGGAGTCTCTTCATCATCTGGGTCTGATTCCGGTTCAAACATGTACGGCGGAATGCCATACAAAACAGTGCGTCTCTCACTCTCAGCCATTCTGCTTCTACCAACTTTTATTGCCATAGGTATGCAAGTTACGCCCTCATCCAAAGGCAGGGCGGGGATATGCAGCTCATTTACAACAGCTCTTTTTAAAACAGGCCCCAAAAATGACATTTTCAAATAGTTATAATAAATTAACTGTGGGGTATTTTGTGCTGAAACTTCACAAATACATTCTGGGGACACCCGAGACTAATATTACATCTTGTAAAAAGGGGCATAATAGGTGCCCTTTAATGTACAACATAATTTGAGAATTTAGTCTGATTCAAAGGGGAATCAGAATGCCAAATCCTGACTGGATGAGAGGAGGAGCTGGGGATGGAGGAGGGTAAATAGCTCCTGAGAAACACGATAGCTGCTGATAATACTGAGGAAGCTCATATATGTATACAGTGATATCAGCTGAGAGTCAGCTAATGCGAGCTTGACTAAAGTGAGGTGCCAGAACTAACGCTACGCTTGATGATAAAAATGACTTAACGAATTAAAAATTAATTATTTCCATGATTTTGCCACAATATTATGTTTTATTATGTCCCGAAAGCACATACTCTTTCTCCCGCTACTTCTTTCTATGCACACTTCCACAAAAACATGATGTCAGCGATTCATATAAAATAATATAATATAATATAGTTGTGATGAAATTGCCTATAACTTCTTAAAACAATTATAAGGCCAACCAGAGAAAGTGCTTTTTGCGTACTGTACGTGTGGTTTTAATTGTTCCTACATTTTATTTTTGATATGGAGAATCATGATCTGTTCATGAAAAAAGATTTCACGCACAAATTTGAGCGTATGCATGCTTAGTGAATGAATTTCCCTGATTTGAAAAAAAATTCATATGTGGAGCAGGTATTGCAATTACACTACCATTCAAAAGTTTGAGCTCAGTATAATGTTTTAATGTTTTTGAAAAAAGTCTCTTATTCTCACAAAGACTGCATTTATTTGAATAAAAATGTAAGTAAAAACAGAAATATTGGGAAATATTATTGCAATTTAAAATAACTGATATATACATTAAAATATAATGTATTCCTGTAATGTCAAAGCTGAATTTTCAGCATCATTACTCCAGGTTTCATTGTCACATGATCCTTCAGAATTCATTCTAATATGCTGATTTGGTGCTCAAGAAACATTTCTTATTATTATCAATGTTGAAAACAGCTGTGCTGCTTCATTTTTTTTTTTTTTTGTGGAAACATTTCTTTTAGTATTCTTCGATGAATAGAAAGAACAGCATTTATTTGAAATAGAATTTTTTTTGTAACATTACAAATGTATTTACTGTCACTTTTGATCTATTTAATGAACCTTTGCTGAAAAATTGAAATATTAATTTATTCTTAAAAAGTTTGTTTGAATGGAAGTGTACATTTTGATAAGAATTAAAGACAATTTTTTCTTTGAAATATCTAATAAATAATGATAGTAAAATCTATAAAGCACTTTATGCGGAGCTGTGACTTTGAAATGGTTTGATATGCGACACTGTTCACTAATGATTCAAACAAAAGTTATGATTTATAGCTTAGACACCCTTGTTTAACCATGCATTAAAAATGCTGAAATAACACTGCAGTGTGAATATTTAAATGAGGTCACTGTCAATCTTTTAAGGGTAAAATTAACTCAACTATTAGTAGACAAGCGAGTTTCCTTCTCAGAGTCAGTCTGTAATGTACATTTGTAGTATTTTTAAAGCACTACATGAACACACCTGCTGCTTGGTCTGGGCCTTCTGGACGTACTCGCGGCCCACTTTGATGCGGGGTGTGAGAATGGCTCGGCTGAACTCCAGTACGCTGATGCCCAGCAGGTGGCAGAGCTTCTGTGCTGCTGTGTCATCCGGCATGGAGGCCTGATCGGTGTTCTTCTCTTTGTGAAACGAGATGTTCCCAAACTGCAGCACTGCAGAGATCACCTTTAACATAGCTGAAAAGAGAGAGAGTGAGAGATCAGGATGGACAGCAGGATAGAAAATCTTTTTTTTATGTTTAATTCAAGTAAATGTTTTATGCAATCTTGTGATGTCCCCTTTCTAGATCTATTTGAGACCATTTTCTCCCTTACATGTGGATTCTTCCTGGGTGAATCCCATGATGGTCACTGAATCCATTGTCTGAGTGAAGTTTTCTGAATCACTCTGACCCGGAACAGGAAGTGACCCCCCGCAGATGAAGCGGTACTGATCCGCGCTGCCCAGCAGAAGCTCCTCTACAGAAAGGGTGAGAATAAATAAACACAGTGATTATGTTTCCATATGTTTCCATTAGAGAGAATAAAAAACCTGTATATTGTGAAGCAGTGTGTTTTCTGTGTTTGTGTGGTCTACTGACTTCTCATGGCCTCAGAAGCTCCAGAGAGGAGCTGGTAGAAGATGTGGAAGGTTCGCTCCTCTTTGGCCTGCCTGATGGCTCGAGACTTCTCCAGCAGATCTGATACACATGCAGGTTAATGAAAAATGCACCGATACACACTTTGTTTGCTGTACATTATGGGCCAGATTTATGGACAAATTAGCGTGAGCGCAATTCCAAAAAAGCGCAGATGGGAGTGGAAAGTTCTGCGAGTGATCTACCGACGACGCACAAATTAAAGAACACAGACGCAGCCGGATCGTTTCCATAATGACCAATGCAATTTACCAAGAGCAGCGCAAATTCACGTCTGGTTAAAGACTTGCTTTTTTTGGGGCTGTAAATAATGGTGCAAATACCAGTAAACTGACTAGCGCAAACGTTAGTAAATCACCTTGCATGATTCATTTATACACTCTCCTCCCATAAATTTTGCGTCTGGAAGGGAAACTCCAACAAATGCATACGCAATAAGTTCAGCCGCAAAAATAAACCTGTCCACGCTAGTTTTTCACTGCGTCATTAATTATCATCTGGTGTAAAAGTGATTTGTAGTGGATGTTTGAAGGATACAGGTCTCAATATTAGCACCAACAATATATCCAGCAACATCAAAATTGATCCTGATGAATTTGCCCTAAAACAAATAAAAAAATACATGTCAGAACAAAGCATGTGATAGAGATAACTTTATGTGTTTATGGTTAGATGTGGCGTTTCAGGGCTTACAAATCTGGAAGAGTTGTCGTTTTTGACCGTTTTGGCATTGCCGAAGGCCTCGAGGATGGGGTTCGCTTGCAGTAATTGTCTCTCCAGCTCCCCCTTGTCACGGGACAGAAATAACAGCATATCAGTGCAGGAATATTACCTACGTTACAGCTAAAAGCCCATCATCAGCCCAGCATCAGCATATGACTGCAGCCAAACAATCACACTCTTTTGCAAAAACACATACGCATTTATTTTACTAAATTGAGACTTACCACAGACAAGAAACACACCTTCTAAAGGAGTGCAGATGTATTGTAAGGACAAACTAGTTCTCAAATCTAGTCAAATGGCAGTTTCTAAAATCACTGTTTATTGTACACACATGCAAAAAAAAAAGTGCATACTTTTTTGTGTGTGAACAATTTATATAATTTTAGATATTTTAAAAGCTATTTACTACCATTAAAAGGTTCTGTTTTAATTACAGAAATTTAAAAAATAAGTATAGAGAAATATTTTTCATTGCAGTTTTCAATAAAAAAATTTAAACATAACTTAAATATTTTATTTTTAAGTTTAGCATATGTTTAATGAATAAATAAGAAAATATGTAAATTATGTAAAAATAAATGTCTGGAAACAATTTACATTACATCTTTCCTCAACTTTGAAATTTGTCCTCAAATTAATGCTAGCTCAGAAGAATCACACACACAGACAGCTGAAATGGCAAACTCATAAATTTGCAGCTCAGCAAAAGCCTTAAGCCAGAAAAAACAAATTCCATGTACAGGCTAGAGAACCTCTGTCTAAGCTATGAGGTTTCACCCTCACCTATATAGACTAGTATGGTCTATATAGGTCAAAAATAAAAATTAAAAAAATACCATAGCAAAGCTTTAATATGTATACAGTGCCCCCTACAGGCCCAAAGTGGAAGCATTAGAACACAACAATACTCACATACTGCATTGTCTGTTAGTCCACAAAAAAAGAGAGATGGGGTGGTTGAACAAGTGCACAGAACACACAGGGGACAAAAAATAGAACATGTTGATGAGCAAAAACATAAAAACATGATCAAAAAAGAAACATAAATAAATCCAAAGACATTAATAAGACATATGATATCACACATTATGAGGTTAAAGTGGGAGGATGTGAATTAGAACTGCTATAGTTTGAACTCCTTCTTGTCCGCCGGATGTGCCAGTCATGAAGAGAAAAGCCCCCACTCACCCTGTTCACAGCACTACTGCCACGGCCCAGAGAGCGTGTGCCATCCATCTTCAGCAGGACAAAGAGCAGAGAAACCAACAGCAGAAAGAAACAGCAGGACCCAGGAAAGAGAGGAGACAGGGTGAGGAAGGCAACCAAGAAGAGCGGAAATCGAAATATTAGAGAAAAGGAAATGCAAATGAAAGGATGTTTTGGGGTTTGTTTGTATATAGCACACAGATACACCAACATATACAGCTTTATAATTCAAGACGGAACTATAAGGATGGCCCGTGGGTAGTGTGAAAGAGTGAAAAAACGTATCAATATTGGGGATATGTAATATATATATATATAATTATATTATATTTCTTATAATTCTTACAATTCACTTTAAATATTTAAAACAACTGATTTTATTTTTTATTTTATTTGTACATTGTTTTTGACAAACTAGTACAGAATTTTAAAATCTACCATTTACTGGTTACCGGCATCAGCTTATCATAATTGGTCAGAATTGTAGTCATATTTGTGCATCCCTAAAAAAAAAAAAAACTTAATATTTAATGAAATATAATTTTTGCAGATTTAATTAAGCAATAAATTAAAAAATCACTTAAATTAATTATATAATCATTTGTATTTGTGGTTCCAGTGAAAATATTGGCAAGGCAACTACAAACATCATTTTTGTATTATTACTGCATTTTGTATTATTTATCCTTATTGTTGAGCCATGTAATAAAACAGTTATTAGAGAACTACAGATAACAGCAAAAAAATTAATAATAATAATAATAAATAAAATAGAAAGGTAAGCATGTGCTGACTTGTTTTAGAAAAGCAGAATGCAGAAATAGCTTTTTATCTCCCTAAAGTCTTCCGCCAGTCCCCCGTCCTCACCTGTAGGGCGATGTCTTTGGGCCGTCCCAGAGTGCCAGACTTGTGTGAGGACGCCACATGTGCCAAATACTGAATCACTTTTTTTGTGTTCTCCGTCTTTCCTGCACCAGATTCCCCACTGAACACACACACACATACATAAACAGAACAAATAAACCACCTTCTTCTGTAAAATAGGGGCAGACTATTTTCAGAGTTATTCAAACAAATACTGGCAGATGACTTAAATGACTTAGCTGGAAACAAATTTGTAACAAAATTAGAAACACGTGCCAGTAAATGGTAAGAAAATAGAGATCTGTAGAAAAACATGCTATTCTACGTTATAACAGGCCTTAGGGACTAAACAGGGTAAGATCTGGTCTTTTTGTGCCCTTAAGGCTTCTGTTGTGCCTACTAAGACATTCAAGTCACATACCAGTCTTACATCTCTCCTCATGCTGCAAACCATCTTAACTTCTCCATGTTAAATGCTCAATTAAATGTTCACTGATTTTTCTAATCTTTCAGCTGTAATTCCACATATACGTATTCAAACTCAAATATGCAGTGGAAACTCACGTGCACAGAATGGCCTGATCTTCTCTGTCTGTAGGAGAAAAAAAACAAAACACATGAATAGGGACATTAGAACGACCAATTGACATTTACAGTAATTGCTCTTGATTTAAAAATGAATTTGAATTGTGTCAAATTTCTGAAAATTAAACATTTGGTATATAAGAGAAAACTTATGTAATAAAAATGCTTAGAGAATAATAATTGAATTATTATGACTCAAAAGTAGGGGGTGACACCCAAAGACACTGAAAGTAACTCAATGACACAATTATAAAATGATATCAATATTGAGAGCATCTAGTTTTGCTCCAGGACCCAGATTTTACATTTGACAGTGGCAATACAACACAGTTGTATTGTATTAAAACTAAAATCATTAAGAAAAGAAAAGAAAAGTACTAAACTAAAAAAAATACCCCATTTTTTTCCTCATCCTTTGGCTAGCGTTACATTGTAAGATCCCGCTGTTTTTCAGGCAAATGCTTTTAAACCATCTAAGCACGATACGACACAAAAGAGAATGCAGTGCAGCACTGGCGCAAGTCTGTGAATCTGTCTGTGACACACACACTCATGCGCACAGAAAGTCGCTTAATTTATGTGTGTTTGATAACTTTATTCAATTTTTTGTTTATATTCTACCTCTCATAAAAAGTTTACAAGGTTACATGGGTCAAAAAAACTGTTTACCCACAAAAAAACTGTTTACAAGGTTACATGAGTCAAAAACAATAATGTTTTGAGCATTTTACAGGGCAAGTGAAAATCTGAACCGTCTGACTGGGCCAATAGAAAATAATTGAGTCCTGATATATTGAAGCACACAGGTAAATGTGACATTCATTACAATGGGTTTATGTAACTATTTTTTCAAGTTTACTTGAATTAAAAGTTGTTACATTTTTTAAAGCACAATAAATATTCAAATTGATAGCTTTCAATTATAATGTAATGCTGAATGCCTATAATTAATGGCTAAAATCGACAAAAAAAATCATATAGTTGGTACTGGCCTTTTTTCATAAAATGCTTGTTAATGATGCCATTAAACAAATATTTAAAAAATAGGTGTCAGAGATATTCAGTCATTTCCTCATTTAGTTTCATTATCATGGACTTTTAGTTTGCTTCTCATTATTTCCTGTTGTCTTTGTTCATGTTTCCCGTCATCGTTAGTTACTATGGCAATTCATCTGATCATCACACCTGTTAGTCTTTTAGTTCGTTACCAGGGTGTATTTAAGTTCCTCGTTTCTCTGCCTTGATTTTCTGTGGATTATCTGAGTTTGTTTGATTAAATTGTTTATTTTTGAATTCATCTTCATCTGAACTTTTTCTGTGGACCTTATTCACTGTGATCATGACAATAGGCTTCTGTTGTTTCTGGAAATAGAATAGAACGGGGCATCTGTTTACTGCTGGAATTTGTCGTTTCGCCCCACATCCAGTGTAGACAGCATCAGTGATTATAATGGGTTATATTTGCTTTAGTCGTGTCGCAACGCTCGCGTCTGGTGTAGACACTTGGTTTCGGTAGTTGTGGTGTTTAAAGTGGATTCATTGCCTGTTTTATGTTAACCTGGCACTGGCAGTCCTTTGCTTACTGCAGAACCTTACACCGTTCACTTTATATTTTTACACGTTTCACTGAAATACTCAATTCTGATTCTTCAATTGCGCCATTAATTGCTCTGTTATTCCAAGACAACAACGACTGCAACTGGTAACAGACTGAGGAAAGACCCATGACATAATCGGCATGGCTCCTTTTCCCAGAAAACACACGCACACACACCAGTTGAGCCAGTTTATTAACCACAGACACACCCTGAAGAGCAGGATCCAGGGTGAAAATGCCAAATCTCAGTGTCTCAGTCATGCCTGGGGATTTCACACTGTTACTAAGTGTGTGAAAGATCTAAAACTTCATGTAGCAACATGAAACTGGTTTTCTTCTTTCTAAATACTTTGACGCAGAGGTGTATGAATAAATTCACATAAACTGAAGCAGGCCTATAGCAGGATAGTTGGTTGCCATGGTACCTTGCAGCATGCTCCTGTAGGCCGCCTCCGATATGGCGTAGATATGCGGAGGCATCTCATGCCGTTTCTTCCCACGATACATCTCTATGATGGATTCTGTATAGATGGGCAGGTTCTTATAGGGGTTGATAGCCACACAAAACAGGCCGGAGTATGTCTGTGGCACACAAACACAATAATTAAGACAGTTAGAAATAGGCTAATGATTTTGTATGTAGAAACTATTCTTGGCAGAGACTGAACAACCTCAGACCGCCCACATTCTCTTCACTGACTGCCTGATGGATACTGCACACAAAACTAGCAGCCACTTAAAATCAGAAGCTCCTGAAGTCAGAGTGCTCTGTTCAAAGTACATTATGAAACATTGTAAAATCAAGCACAATAAGCAAATTTAAAGGAAGAACTTATCACTCGATTTTCTAAAGTTTACAAGATTAGTGCAACGATTTTTCTAAAGAGCTCTAGGTTTGCTGTGCTTGTTTGTAGGGCTGCACAATTTGGGCAAAACTTCTGTAATTATAAATCAATGTGACATTACTATTATAATTATAAAAATATAAAACAAAATAAAAAAATTTTCTAGACTATTTCACTGTAAAATTAATAACTCTTTCTAAAATTAATCATTATTAAATTAGTATTACTAAAACTAACATTTGTGTCTTAATTTTCTCCTTTTCAAATGTTAAACCACTGAGTTTTTATTTTGGTGGAAAACTGTATGTTCCGTTTTTATTTCTGTGTTATGTTACTTTATATATAATATTAATAATAATATAAAAATCATAATAAATTTACCATATTAATTTGAGTGAATTTCACACTGCATTTATTTTAGTCAAAATTTTGTTGACGTTTGAGTGAAAAAAATCTACCAAATATTTACATATATAATTACATTTTACTTGTGCTGTCAAAATCGGTTAATCGCATCTAACATAAAAGTTTGTGTGCGTTTGTATATATACACACAACACAAACGTTTATACGTTTATAAACACACAAAGTATATACTAACTTTTATGATAGTAAAAGTGATACTCCTTGTATATAAATACTCCTTGATCTTGCGTTTGTATAAGTGTCTCTGTTCATGTGTGTTTGTACTTTCTTGGCTGCGTTCTACATGAAACCTGAGCAGAAATTCAAACCGAGAGCCTTTGATGAACAAACACACGCGTGTATATCTGTGTGTGTAACACTATCCTTCTCACTTACTCAGAGAAAACCCACACACTCATGTGATGGCAGGGCACAGTCGTGGGCATGTGTCAGGAGGACTGAATGATCGCTAAAGACATGTGGGAAACAACTCTGGCTAAAGGGAAACACTCACATATATGAGTCCTGAATAGTATCTCTCTCGTAGATTGTGTAAGACAGAGGCCTCATTGAGGCATGTGAGATCTGCCATATCTTCGACTTTACTGAATCGGGGAGGGTTCATCCGCTGCAGCTCCTCCCTCGAAAGCGTCATTTTCTTCCCAGTTTCAGTAAGCTCCACCTCCACCTCGTCGCCCCGCTCCTCGCGCACACTTGCAGACTGACCAAAGGAAACACAGGCAGAAAACGAAAGGATGACGAGAGATTAAATGATTGCGCTCCATGTAAAATGTCTTTCAGCGAACATGCGCTACCAACTCCACATTTGCAGCCAATGTGTCAATGTCCTGATATTAATATTAAAGTCATAATCACTGTAAAGTCAAATGTCCAATGTTGGCTCAGATATTATGTAGACAAAAGTCTAAAATGTCACTCCAAAATAATTGTGACACTGTTTTCATGACAATTATGCACATAAATGTCTCAGTACTGTAATGTAAAACAATAAATAAAAATATAGCTGCAAGCAGCGATGACGGGCCCAAGCCTTTTTAAATGAATGATGATGGTTTCAGGAGATGCACCCTACCAGAAATGTTACCAAAGCACAGTGGGACTTGTGCTAGTGGGTTTATTCAAACAACACTGTGCGATAAACACACACAGTCTATCTGTTTCAGAGATTGATAATGATACTTAATATTCTCCTACAGACCACTGAGTCTCTCACACAAGCGTACTCACTTTGTTGGAAACAGAGAATACATTCATGTTTGATGGAGACAGACAGTCTGAGGGGGAGTGTGTCAGGGGTCCAGAAACAGATATAGATATACTGAGACACAGGGAGTGAGAGTATAGAGTGCCGCCTTCATGACATCCAACAGGAAGTGCTGAGATCTCCCTCTCTGTTCTCTCTGGCAGTCAGTCACATTCTCAACATGGGACACTTCATGACGAGGCCTCATTTTGCATTGCGGTGACGTTTAGCATTGAGCAACCCCTGGTTCAACAAGTGTATTGAGCTATTTATAGAGTGTCATATCAAAGCACTAAAGCCACGTGTTAGGTAGGTGGGCTGCATAAGACTTCCTAAATTAGCTTCTTAGATTTGAAACTTTAACTAGAAGGAGACCAACATAAACAAGGTCAAAAGTTAAGCAGCAGATTAGAGCCTCCTGTCATGGCTTGTAATACAACAGCTCTTCAAGAACCTTGGGTAACCAGCTAAAAGCTCTGGTTCATTTTGTGATCATTTAGTTACCTGAGAATTATTTACCTTGGAATTTTAGGGAATATTAAAACTGGTTCTATGTTCACAAGAGACATAAAGTGGCAAGCTTGTATATCCATAAGTGGGAATGATATTTGAAAGCTACAGTGGAGGGGTAGTCAATAACGACTTATTAGTCAATAACGACTTAAACGATAACGATATAGTTGGGGTTTTGCGAGTGGAAAATGCAAAAAATCTTGCAATGCTGAAAAATCTGTATTTATTTTGGATGATGTAAGTAACTTTTACAATTTAAAAACTATTAAGCCTGATTCATATTAAATCTAATTTGTGTGATCAAGTGTTTTAACTGATAAATAAATATGCATATCGCTTCTGAGCATTTTACTTTTAAATCCATGATCAATATGATCTCTTTGGAATGCAACAAACCTGTAAAACGTTTAAAAAGAACCCACCTATATCTTCTCTACAAACAAATGGAATTGTAACACATTATTTAATGTTTAAAGTACTATTTATAATGATCTATAGAGCGTAATACATACACGGAGCTGCTCATATACGTCATTAAAACTGCTTGACTGAAGAACTGGGAAACGCTATTGGCGGTTTTTACATCTAATTACAGCTATTACACAAACTCACATGTCTATCACACGGTTGAATCTAGTTATTCATTAGTCAGCTATTGATGCTTGTTCTATCTTGAATAACGTGATGCTTCCATAACGTGTTGCTCCCATAACAGAGATGTAAAGCGCTGTCTTTCTCGCATTTTCAAAACCTCATAAAATATAATACTGTGGCCTGGCTTAATACACAGTCTAATTGTCTAACGAAATCTAAAATTTAAACATATTTTACTGTACCATTTCCGGGGCCTTATGTTTCTTATTTGAGCCAATGCAGATGAATGAGCAAAGTTAATTCATGGCAAGACTGATTGTAAAGCAAATCCTGATTGGTTGGAGCGAGAGCATGCTATGATTGGTCAGCTCAAATGGCTGTTATCTGATTGGCTTAAGTAGACGATTGGTGGAGTCCACTTATTTGTGGA
This sequence comes from Siphateles boraxobius, assembly GCF_051911475.1. Lineage (NCBI taxonomy): Eukaryota > Metazoa > Chordata > Actinopteri > Cypriniformes > Leuciscidae > Siphateles > Siphateles boraxobius. The sequence goes on from NW_027508722.1 coordinate 14,169,566, forward strand.
TTTCTCTGCACGTCTGGACGTTAGAAGTGTTTCAAAATCCATATGCTTGCGGGGATGTACAAATGCGCAGGAAGCTATCATCAAAAAATGCAGAGTTGTGTTTGTGACATAAAACACATTTGTAAATAGTTTTTATATGCAAATCTCATATTATTTATTTTGTGAATTTTATAAATTTTTGTGTAACTATATACATTTATTTGGGAATCTCAATCTATTTATTTGGAATAATGCAACAATTCTAACCCCATAGTTGAAGGACGCAATCTACTGTTTTGATGTTCGTTTTGAAAACGATCCGGACGTAGTAATTGACAAAAACACAATTTTCTCAGCTTTTTGTTCAAAATGTTGCTTTTTTTATGAAACTTACCCACAGTCAAGTGTTGATGAAAAGGAATGAATGAAGCTAGAATAAAATATTTTGCTGGCATTGGCTGGCAACTTAAAAAAAAAACGCTGGAAGGGAAAGAGTTAACTTGAGATTCACATTTTTGAAATGCCGTGTAACGCTTGACGTGGGTTATAGATGTCCATCTAGCATGTGATTACATTGAAAAACAATGGAAAAGTAGTGCAGTGAAATGGAAAAACACGTTCTGTGTGATCACTGTTCTTAATTTTGGACCAATAAATCTTTGCATTTTTTTTTGTTTGGCTAGGACTTTTATTTGGACAGAGCTGAGTTTACTGTCTTTGTATGACAATTATGTCTAATCATTTATTAGATCTGAAATGTTATAGAAATTAAACAGTATTTGAAAAAAGGTTAGCGTTTGCCTTTCTAGTATTAGTAGGCCTAATCGAAAGGCAAAAACTATAATACTTTTTTGTATACCATTTACATTATTGAAATTTTCTGTCTTTAATCTATTATTATTATTGTCATATTCACAGTGTATGTAAATTTTGCATTAACTGATTTTCACCCAGTTCAAATTATTTAAATATGTTTTTCCATATTGGCTCATTTTCACACAAAACAATCCAATTTAGTTTCTATATAATATATTGTCAAATAAATATACATTTTATAGCAGCATGTATTATTTACTATCGTTAAATTAAATAGATTAAATATATATATATATATATCGCCTTTACATCGGCCACAATACCTTCTAAAATATCAGCATAGGCTATCAAAAAAAAATCTATATTAGTTGACCAAAACTCTTTGTATCAGCCTTACCTCAAACCCATGTTTCTCTGAAGGCACCCATACGAGTCTCTTAGCCGCCCAATCAGCTTGGCTGGAGGCGGAGAACTTTGAAGTTGGTGACCCAGGCCCCGCCCCCGTGGACAGGAAGCGGGTGACATCATTAACACTGCCGCCCGCTGGCCTGGACATGGTTGAAGAACTGTATAGGAGAAATAAAGAGAGAGAGAGTTGTAACTCTTCATGGAGGAAACACAGCAGAGACCGATCATTACCCTTAATCGAATTATAACCATCATCATTATGATGCCACTGAGGCAATCATCCAGTCCATCAATCACAGGATAGTGCAACAGAGCGGGATGAGGGGAGACAAACCAACAGACAATGAGTGTTGAGAGAGAAATATGGAGATGATTACAGTATTGTGACATTTAATACTGCAGTTATACTGAAGGACGCCCTGATCAAGAGCTTCAGCGACAGTATGCAGATGAGAAAATGTGTGTGTGAAAGCGCATAGCCTGTGCAAATATGATTAAGAAAATATACAACCACATGTACTGCAAAAAATACACATATGTACCGTACACATGTGTATTTTTGATGTTGTTATATCAAAGATATTTTTGATGTTGTTATATCAAACATCAAACATTTTTGATGTTGTTATATCAAAGAATTCTCAAATATAATAAAGAACAAAATGTCTGTTTTTCAGGATACAGTATTTTAAAAAATAATTTTGTAAAATTCAAGCATAACAGATCTTTACTGAAAAGGGTTTAAACAATATGTTTGATGCTTGTCCCATGAACCATAAACAATTATTTATTTATTATTATAACGTGTGACCCAAGACCTGTTTGAGAACTCGCAAGTGCCTTGGAGGAAGAGTGGCGAGACATCTCACAGCAAGAACTGACAAATCTGGTGCCGTCCATGAGGATGAGATGCACTACTGAAAACAGCTTCTGGCCACACCAGATATTTAGATTTTGCTTATGACAGTGATTTGAAAATACTGTTCAAAAGTGAACGGTTGGCGAGATTTTATTATGTTTTTGATGTTTAATGTTAATCTTATGCTCACCAAGGCCACATTTACATGATCAAAAATACAGCAAGAAACAGTAATATTGTGAAATTATCATTACAATTTAAAAAGCAATTGTGTTTGCAAATCTGAATTTTTAGCATCATTGCTCCAGTCTTCAGTCACATGATCCTTAAAAATCATCATAATATGCTGATTTGATGACCAAGAAAATGTTTTATTGTTATGTTAAAAACAGTTTTGCTGCTTAATCAATATTTTTGTGGAAACTGTATTACATTCTTTTTCAGGATTCTTTGATTAATAGAAAGTTCAAAAGATCAACATTGTTTCTCATCAGCCATTTCACTCACTCATACGTTCCCATCTTTATTTTGCAAGCATTCATTTTGCTTCGCTTTAGCTATGATGAAGAGACACCTACTCTTGCATTGCGTGTTCATGCATTTTGGAGGCGGAGCAATGAAGGGAGGGTTGTGTTTGTTTGGGTTGATTTCAAATATCAACAGTGTTCAACAATGTTCAACAATGTTTCTCAGAAATGGCTTAAAGCAGAGCACTGTTTTCATACCACCACAGTGTTTAGACTTACGTGAGGGAAATCATATCAACCTATGAATGGCTTACTTATAATTATCTTTGCATGTTAAACTGGGATAGGAGAAAGTATTTTAGCATATAAATAAAAATGACACACTCCATCTAAATACAAGTTTTGTCTTCCTCTGTGTGTGTGTGTGTGTGTGTGTGTGTGTGTGTGTGTGTGTGCGTGTGTGTGTGTGTGTGTGTGTGTGTGTGTGTGTGTGTGTGTGTGTGTGTGTGTGTGTGTGTGTGTGTGTGTGTGTGTGTGTGTGTGTGTGTGTGTGTGTGTGTGTGTGTGTGTGTGTGTGTGTGTGTGGCTGAGGTGGATAGGGGGACAGTGTGCATGTTCTGAATTTGATGGATCGGTGAAGTGACAGCCAGGCCAGAAAGCAAAGAGTGGAAATGAGGTCTACATATAAACGTCCAGAGAAAAACAGGCCATTCAGCCGTACTGCCGAATAAGCCCGACTACTTCATTGCATTCATAGTGCGGGACTACATCTTAAAGCTAGATGAACACTAAACCTGCCCAGCTTAAAGATATAGTTCATCCATTTACTCAACGTCATGTTTCCTGCATGACATTTTTCCATGGAACACAAAAGGAGATGTTACACAGAACTCCATTGCTGCTCTTTATTGAATATGAATGGGGCTCGAGCTCCAAAAATTACAAATTATGATTTGTCTATATGATTTGTGCACTATATTTCAATCGTAATCCATTTGATACTTTTGGTAAGAAACAGACCAAAATAAATAGCTCTCAAATGTCATTCATATTTGCTAACATTGAAATATGGTGAGTAGGGCTGTCAGTCACTGTAAATTATTTTGGTAATAACTACAATTATTTTGACGATTAATCAAGCAATCAGATATTTTTGTAGTAAGTAGCCTAATAAAAATAGACCCATTGAACAATACACAGTTACACTTTATTGTTAGATGTAATTATACAATTAATACTAAGTGTAATATTAATTTAAGATTATAGTTTGGTTTAGGGTTAATGTTTCTGTTGACACTTTAGTTTACAGCCTTTGTTACATATGCTACATGTACTTACTGTGGTAATAACAGTCAATTATGCATAATTACATGCAACTAACCCTAAACCAACCCAACCCCTATTCCTAACACAAGTATACGTAGTTAATTATATTACTCAGTACTGAAATGTAAAATTACACTGTAACAAGGACACCTTAAAATAAAGTGTAACCATGTTTCGTTTGATGTAATTACTACATGTAACAAGTAATAGTGTTACCCAATAGCCTTTTCAATTACTTAAACTAGGCCTACATAAATAATAACAATGAGGCAATATTAATTGAATCAATAAAGTATTGAAAGTAATCTTAAAATAGGCTACATAATGTAAAATACTGTATGCGTGGCGTGCACATCAGCCTATTTTATACTATGGCAGAAGCAGATATGCATTAAAATATGCATACACGTCTTGTAAATTGGTCAGGTCTGGAACAACATGAGAACGAGTGAATAAGAGAATTTTTATTTTTGGGTGTAAAAAAAATCCTCATTCTGATATTCGCTCGGATAAACAGGTTCCCTGATTAAAAGAGCACTGTTAAACACAGTATAAATCCATATTGAAATCAATTAGAGCACTTTGTTCTGACATCCTAGCACTGAAGAAGGCTGTGAGCCTGTGGGCAATACAGGTCCTGCTTGACCAGACGCAGTAGTGGCCTCACCCGTCTGGGTTTCAAAACTTTTCATTACGAAACTTGTTAAACCAATTAAAGTCATCCAAGTTTTCGAACTGAGGTTGTGCAACACATAAGGAATGTGTATGAACTAGCCAAACTATTGTTTTTAGTCATCTGCTCTTAATCCCAGTCCTCAAAATTCCCCAGAGGGCTTCAGAGTTTTTTTTTTCCACAGAACACAGAATGATCGTAATCCTGGTTGGTTTTGTCTACGGATGTCAATCACTTGGGTGTGTTTTCCTTAAAGTGTGTTGGCAGCATCTGTCACATGGCAGTTGCACCAGTTGCACTTTTGAAGATATTTCCAAATGATCACACTGCATAATCTCTCAATATTCAGATCAATGGTCGCTAGTCAGATTAATGGATTCTTCAATGGTTCAAGCATGATGTGAGTGTGTGTTCACTAGGGACCAGGGTTACACACACCTTACCCATCAACACCATCCCTCTCACAGTGACTATGAGATCATGTCTTACTCACAAGAGGTGAACCTGTCCTAGTGTGTGTGAGCTTGTGCATGACAAATATGACAGGAATGAGGGTGTATCTCTTTCATTCTGTATGTCTCGTCCTCATCCGCTCTCACTTTTATCTTTTAAAAGTATTTTACGTTAAATACTGCCAACACACAAAAAAAATTTTTTTCTAAATAATAGAAAAAATAAACAAGGTGACAGTAATGTCAATAAAAATAATTGCAAAATATAAAGAAGAACTCATTTAAAATTAATAAATGAAATAAAGACTACTCCTTTGTACAGACAATGAATGAAGTCAGTATGAATTTCAGAGCTGTGACTGTTGCCTGCAGTTCATATATTTTTGGCTGTGACAGATGCATGACTGTCCTCTCTCTCTCTCTCTCTCTCTCTCTCTCTCTCTCTCTCTCTAATACACAGAGTAATTAGGGTTTAATGCTGATCTTTCATTTCTGACTAGTGAGATAACAATATACATGATCAGATGAGACTAAACAAAAGGGATCAACATGATCATGTGTGTGTGTGTGTCTGGTTCTCCATGACGGATTCTCAGCATCTGACGCGGCAAAAAAGCATCAAACACGCGGTTTATTCTTTATTATATTATTACGTTACCGCTAGTGACGTCCGGTTCTCATGCCGACATAATTACGATACGGCATTTCTGGCGTATTATAAGCGCGTTCCAGTCTGACTCAGTCATGCTGCCTTATAATGCTGTCTAGGTAGCAAGTGCCCTAGGTTTTGAGACATCGCGCCGGTAGCTGGGCTGGGGTCGTGTCTGTGCTGTATGTCTAGCAAAGCTAATCTATTCTCATAATAGAAGACCTACAAAAAAATGAAACCATTCATCGGGCATTATTAGGCTATATGTGACAAATACGTAAATAGAGCAGGTCTGGTGGGTTAATGCAGCACAGAAAGGCATGGACCGTTCGTACTTTCTTAAGATGGCTTAGGGAAACACCCTTTAACGGTGATTATTGTATCTGCATATGAAGATGAGACATTAATGTCTCTGTGTGTCTCTGAATTATTAAATATATGCATTTACTTGCATCTCATCGAGCGTGCTATTAGAAACACTTAATACATAATGTACAAAACGTTTTGATACCGCAAATGCTGTTAATGTGCCCGCGATGTGACTGTTTTCTATAATGCATTTTAATACCGGGGTCTTGCCAGATCTTCTATACACACTCTTGTGGGGTGGGGGGAACTGTCCCTCTCCGGTGTCATTTTCGGCTTTATTTCGAGGCCCTATAACCCACTGAAACATGATCACGCGCACGGCACAGAATAAGGAGATACGGACATAATACAAGACAACGCGTGTCTTACCTTAAATGTGTTAATCCACTCTCGGGATATGGCTAGAGCCACGAAGAGAAAAGAAACGTGCTCTCGCGCTTTTCTTTTTCAGTGTGAGAGGGCTAATAGTGCAAATGCGGCTTTTCACATTACAGCGCTCGCGTGAAGCCGCAAACTCATTCACACTTAGAATAAAATAGACAGTAAAGAGAAGTGATGGCAAACGGAGGACTTCACCAAAACCCCGACGCTTCCTCACTATTGACCAATGGCGTTTAGGATATACACGCGTAGTCCCGCCCTCCAGAAAAAATAAGCGAATTAAAGCCCTTACTATCCCTTTAAACCCGCCTTGTGAATAGAACAGAGCGGCCACGCCTTAGTACTGGCGGATTCTCGCTCGACAACCAATCATACGCGCGATGATAAGAATGACAGCACTGGAGCACCAATGATACGATAGGATTAAGTGAGGCTTGTCCTGATTGACGTGGCTGGTGGCCAATGGCGCGAGAGCAGCAGGTGCCGCTGCAGGACTGTCGCGCGGAGGGGTAGAGATTTGCGCGCTCTTTGTTGACAGCAGCGCAGTGTGTCTTGACTGTCTGCCGCGGGAATGATCCCTGAAGCTGGGCGCCCCAGATTCCGCATTAATGCCGAGGAATCTGAAGATCGAGGTCTGGATGGCCGCGCCTAACAATTTGGTCAAAATCGCAACAAAATGCGAGAGGATATTTAATTTAAACACAAATAAACCACTTTCGTCTGTACAGCTGACATATAGTAACCGTTTAGCATTTGATTATTATTATTATTGATTTTTTTTAGAAGACCTCATAATAATATTAATAAGAATATTCATATTCATATTTTATTACAATTAATAAATACGTCGTTGAAGCATAATAATGACGGTGATGATCATTATCATAATTATTATTATTGATAATAATAGTAACAATTTAAATTAACACGTTGTTCTTAATAGGTAATACTGTCATTACCTAACAATTGTTACAATTCAGACATTATAAAAATTATTATCTTTTTAAGCCCTGCATGCAATTAAAAGAAATGTTGGAGTGCAAATAGAGGAGACAAGTCAAGAAAACGTGTTTGTTTATTCTTGTCCATGAAGCACATTCAGTATGAATAGTATCAAAGGTACAGCACAGAGGCCTGAACACTGACTTAATAACTTAAACAGCATTTAGAAAATGAATTAAAAATAGAACATGAGCCACTGGATGCCATGGTGAACTCAGGCAATACTGAACGGAGTAATTAAAGCATTTGATAATGGGTAATGATTTTCAGAGTAGAAGTATTTAGAAAACAATGAGGTCGAAGTGCAAGTGATGGTCCAGTTATGGCAGAGATGTTAAACTGGAGTGACCAGACAAACACTCAGTCACACACAACACACAGGCCTATTAATAGAACTTTGTGATCATGGAGACTAATGATAAACAGGAAAGCTTACATACAGAGAAACAGGAAAAAGAAAAATAGATTACAAGAGCAAATAAGCATAAGTGGATCAATTAAAGCAACAATTGTTTATTGAAACAGAGCCCAAGGCTACATATCTATTTGCTTAATATAGTAACAACTGTACATATTAACTTGCAATACCTGAACAGGGTTCAATCCAGTGCATATATATTTCAGTCCTCACATAAAACTACACCACCCGCAGAACTGGAGAGACAGACAATTTTATATTCTATATGAATATGAATTGTCTGACTAAATTTAACCATAAATCTTCTGCTTAAAAAAAAAAACTTTCTGTGATACTATGCAATCATATATTTAAGTGTAATTGCACATGGTTTTTTTGAAAGAAAAGATATTCATACTTTTATTCAACAAAGATGCATTAAATTGATCAAAAGTATTTTAATAGTAAAAACATTTACAGTGCTAAAAATATTTATACATCAAATAAATTCTGTTCTCTTAGTATTCATCAAAGAATCCTGAAAAAATGCATCAGTTTTCACAAAAATATCAAGCAGCTTGACTTTTTCCAACTGTGACACTGTAACAATAAGACATTTTACTTGTAATAATTTTAAAAATTGTAGTATTATTTCACAATATTACAGTTTTTACTATATATGTTTTGATCAAATAAATGCAGTTTGTTAAGGGACTTCTTTGAAACAAAAAATACCGTTGAAAACATATGTGCATTTCTTTCTTTTATGGAACACAAAAGAAGATATTTTGAAAGTCAATGGCCTCCAAACGACTTCCAGCATGTGGACAAAAAAGACAGAGAACTTTTTCTTTTCAAAGGAGAAAGAAATATAGAGAGATTTGGAACAGCGAGTAAATGATAACAGAATTGTCATTTTTAGGTGAACTATATCCCTTTAAGTGACAGAAAGCTCATATAGAATCTGCATCCACAGAAGTCAGCAAAAATTATCCACAGATTTTAATTAGAATATCCATAATTCACAAAGTTCTACACAACTCCCACCCTTTGCATGTTAGTTTAATTAATAATTTGTATAATTTGGTTATACATGTAGCTATAACATTAGCCAAGTTTTCATACACTTCTTAAGCTCTTATTTTATCGTGAAAATGCATTTTAAAAAGTTTGCGAAATTTTAATCCATTTTGGCCTTTAAGCAATAAAATGGTGTGCGTAAAAAACAAATTCTCACATAAGAAAAAAAACGTATTGGTCACATATGCAAGAGACATTGACTCAATATCTAATTTTAGTTATAAAGGTCAGTATCAGTCATTTTTCAAATGTTGTACCAACATTCACAATTTGTTGTTATTAACTGGTTTCCAGCTTTTTAAAAACAAGTTTTCAAAAAAACATTGTTTGTTCTCATTCTTTGAACCACTTTTATTCCTGAGAGAAAAGCTGCCTTTAAATGACTTGGCTTATACAACTAACGTAAAGTTCATGGAAACATAAAAATACTGTAATTTTTTTTCAAAATGTACATTTTGTTAGATCATTTTACTATATGAAGTTCAAAGTAATTATGTCAAATAACATCACTTTTATTTGAGTTAAAGCCGTTTTCTCAACAAAAAGTGTTTCCAAACATTTTTTTCCACGACATTTGAAGAATTGACACAAACAGTGTTGGGGGTATAACGCATTACAAGTGAAATATGTAATCAGATTACCTTTTTTCAAGTAACTAGTAAAGTAATGGATTACTTTCACATTTTGAACAAAATATCTGTTACTTACAGTATTTGCATTGCTTATTTGAAAAATAATTAATTTTTTACCCAAGTTACTTTTTATTCTACAATCTTCAATGAACCGAATGCGTTGTGCGCGCTGTGTGAACATGTAAAGTTATTGTAGTTCTAGAGTAAATGTAAGCAAGCTTTTACTCATCTCACTTGCACAAAAACACATTCAGTATTCCTCAACATGAATAAAAACAGAAATGCTTATTCAGACTATTACATTTTGTAACATGCCTTTACATTTTGTACTTTTGTTTTGTTTGTTTTTGTTAAGAAACAAACAAGCAAGCTGCCCAGCCCAGAGAAAACATAACGCAAAAGTAATGTAACGCATTACTTTCCATAAAAAGTAACTAAGAAAGGCAATTAGTTACTTTTTAGGGAGAAACACAATATTGTAATGCATACTTTAAAAAGTAACTTTCCCCAACACTGTTCACAAATAGTTTTACCAATAATAGCATTTCCATCAGCAATATCGGAAAAAAAATACGTTTTTCGCAAAAACATCCTTGGATGAAAACTTGGCAAGTGTCTCAGCTCCATTTAACACGTTACTATATTCAAACATATAATAATTAATATAGATTTTCTCCCCAAAAAATAAATCTGCATTGAATATGTGGAAATATAGATTCCACCTGGGCTTATAACTTAACATAAGCATTAATGCATCCTAATTTTCTCCATTACTCCCTAAAACCTCAAAACAAGCAGACTCACTTTCAAAGGCACACCACTGGCAAACTAATTACAAAAGAAAAAAAATAGAAGAAGAAAAAAAACCTGTCTGGCAACATGCTTTAGGTCAGAGTGCTTGTCTGGTTGTTTAAGAATGAATGGAAGACAGAAAGAAGACATGCCAGAGTCATGACAACAATACTACAGTGTGTAAAGAAATCATTTACCATAGTTTCTACTACACGCTTCTAAAACAGTGAAGAAACACTAAAGGAACACAAAACATTAAAGTCTACAATTCAAACAGTGGCTGATGATAGATCCATGGATCCATGAGGAAAACCAGAGTTCCCCCATGCTGTGCAATCAAACATATTTTCTCTTATACTTTCAAGCCACACCCTACAAAAAAAATAAATACAATCTTCATACAATATGTTACTCCATTTCCATACATACAGCTAGCTAATTCATTTTTGGTCTGTGCAATTGTGACAAATGTGGTATGTTACAAATTACGAAAGTGCTTCACATAATCTTTGTGTACCCTGATACAAAACGGTGCTTAAACTTAAATAGAAAATTAAAAATACAGTACATAAGAGAAACAACTTGAAAATGCTGCAGATTTTCAGTAGTTTCTTGTTTTGCAGTGGCTCAAGCAGGCATTCTGACATTCAATACAAAACACAATAGTTCTCGCAGCAAGTTATTTGATTTTTGTTTTTGCCAAAAATTCCTATTTGTGTATGATATTGCCATAAGAGTTGTAAATTGTGAAATGGCTCATCCAGGTTGCAGCCACTGGGCGCCACTGTTGTGTCTCTATCAGGTCCATGCTGGAGCCACTGCAGCTCGTGTTGCAAAAGATCGCCAGGTTCAATCGGCACACTGTTGCAGCTCTCCTCATGTCCAAATGACCTTCTCTATCAATCCCTCTATATTCCCCCTCATGCTTTCATTTCACCCCCAGGTCGATCTGTTTTCGGTCATTAAGTCTTTGACCTCATTTCAATTTGATTGACCTGAATACATTCCCCCCTGCACTGACTCAAACTTTAACAACTCAAACTTTAGCTTGACTCCATCCGAAAGTTCCTTCTCTACAAAGCTCCTACTTTTTGGAGGGGATTCACAAAAAAAGCTGCTGCCTTAAATTTTTAAGTACAATCAACTTAAATATAAGTCATTTCAACTTAAATTACATTTAGCTGACTTAAAAAAAATTGTTGAATCTTGTACAACTACAAAAGTTCAAAAAATACTAAACTTATTTTGATGAGTTAAAGCAATGCAAAAACATGTTGTACATAACTTATTCATGTAAATTTTTTACAGTGCAAAAATGAATAAAGAAAGTCCGTCTTCAAAATAAAAAAAGCCAAACTGCAAAGTCCTCAATTGATCTTTACGAAAGCTCTTGCTGTTTATTGACAGCGTCACTGCTTCTGCTAACAGAAACAGCAATAAAGTGGTTAATGCCGTGGTACTTTAGTCTACACAGCGTATGAGTACAGTGTCGTTATTAGTAAGTTAGAAATACATTAACAAGTTTGAATTTTTTTAACTTCTGGTTTCATTGTCCTGAAGCAAATAGGTTTTTTGAATGGGTTCATGTGAACACAAGCTGAAGATATTTTCAAATTTTATTTTGACATAAAATACATCAATTATACCCCAACTTGTGTTTTTTTAAACTTGATTATCTTGAAAAACTTATATTTTAGCTGGTTGATGACCAATATAGAGTTATGTGCAGCTGAGTTTTGGACCAATGAGATTTTACCATTGACAGGGCCTCCGTGGGTGACAAAATAGAAACCAAACAACCAACCAAATGTATCACTCATTATAATCTGATAACAATCTGATAACAAGTTGCTAAATGGGACTACAGAGGTTGTCTGAGACATTAAATGTCATTACAGCGAACAGGAAAACTTGTGTTCATACCCGTGCAAACTATTGTAAATCAAACTTTATATCTTGTAAATAAAGAACGAAAGAGTGGTCGGAAACTTAATGGTGGTAGCACTTTAGTCATGCGTTCATGTATAGCCTACGCTTAGCTTTTTACTTCTGGTAATTGTATTTAGGCTTTAAAATTAATAAAAGTTGTGTTCATTTGTGAAGATTGTCATGATAGGCAAAATGTGGAAGAATCATAAACTTCTGTTGGTCACAAAGCTTATATTCTGCAATTATCCAAATGGCTTTTTGTCAAGGGAACCAGAGAGATGCTAACTTCTGGGTTGGCCTTCAAAAATACGTCATCCCTGCGGCCCTCTTTTGTCTGAACAAACCTAAAAAATATAACATTTTTAGCTTACCATTAATGTCAGATTTTATTGCTGATTTGAAAAATATAATAGAAATGCGAGTTTGGTAAGCAGCTTTTGAGATTTCCGTGTTTTCTACTAGCAGTTGTATTTGAATGACTGAAAACAGCTGTGCTCGCAACATGGCCGCTGAGTGTTTTGCCTTGAAAAGTCTAAACAATTACGGGGAGTTATAAGCTAAAATACTGCACTGATGCAACCGTTTAGTGAATTTTCCCCACTGTCTCACTATGTTTCTCTTTGGTTCTCTTCTCCCAGGCGGTAAGAGGCCACTTTCCCTTTTTCTATTCTCCATCTTTTGTGCATTCTGTCTTTTCTCACCCCATCGTAAGCATGACCTTTTGTCATTAATCAGTCCTGAATTGTCCCTTTATGGTCCTCTTTGCCTTAGTCCCCTGTCCAAGTCTGTCTTTCCAGGCCTTTGTCCAGTTGCTGGTTCTCTCTCTCTCTCCCCCTACCCCTAGTTCCAACTCCTCCCTCCATCCTGACCCTTTTCCTTTCTTTCTCTACCTCCTTTTCTTCCTTTGACCGCTGCTTTCCCCGGTGCCCTTTTATTCCAGCCACATGGCTCAGTGTGTGTGTGGGTGCTCGCTGCAGGAGTCTTGGCGAGGTGGTGGTGCGGGCCGAACGAAAGAAGGTGAGGGAGAGGGGGAAGAACAGGGGGATGGAGAGAGTTGGTCAGGACAGGAATGGACAGAGGAGGAGAGCTGCAGAGCCACTTCGTTCTCGTAACAAAAGGAGGAACGGGAGCCCTGGATGTACTTTTTCTCTGCTAACTCTTTAGCGCTGCAGGTCGGCGTGTCTGTGACCTCATAAGTCCTGTTGAAGTGCGAGTAGTCCACCTAGAGGCGGGGAGGATGCATGACAAGCACAAAACATAACTACATGTGCATTTCAAATGAAAAACCAGTACAGATTATTGTTTTATAAATACAAGGAATGCAACTAGTGCTGCACGGGGGGTGTAACTTCAGTATTTCGATGCTCTCTGACTTGTCACCTGTTTTTAAAATGTAAGCCATGAAAGAATAAAGGCTTTTTATATTTTTCTAAAAACTTATTGTTTTAGTTAAGACTATTTTTAAGTTTTGGTTCTACATAAAAGAGAGATGCTTTTTTGTGTGTGTGCAGGAGAATCAACACATACATAAGCAACACCATATTTCCAAAATGGCCGAACAGCCGATGCAGGGTGTAACCTCTGACAAACAAAAGTTTAAACTTTAAAGACTGACTACTGCTTGTGGACTTAGACAAAGTGTATTATGACTTGAACCATCAAGTTATTATTTAAAGGGAAAAAAGAGTGCCTAAAAATGCCAAAACCAAATTTAAGACGAGGTGAGTTGTCGGATATCGTGCCAGCAAACCAAACCTGCCTGGAGGGAAAGGACGCTGGTAGCGCCGATAATACTTCATAAATATTGAAGGAACTCAAATTATTTCGAATTGAAACGGCTGAAAACTTTGGTGTGCTGAGGAAGGAGGTGAGCGATATAAAACTGAACTTTAAAGATGTTAAAAACAAGGGTGAATGACGCCGAACAGAGGATTGCGGACAATGAGGACCGAAATATGGATTTGACTAAGGTGCTGTTTCATCTAATGCGCAAACAAAAGTACCTTGAGGAGAAGTGTGAGGGCTTGGAAGGCCGTTCCTGGAGAAATAATTTAAGAATTTACTCTGTACCGGAGAAAACAGAAGGAAGTAACATGATTGAATTTATAGAAAAGCTTATTCGTGAGCAGCTTAATATCCGGGAAGAGATTTACATTGAAAGGGCGCATCGCGCCGCAGCAACAGGTGTCTCCATGGGACGTGCTGCGGACTTCACCAGATCAATCATCGTTTGTTTCCGCAGTTTTAAGGAGAAACAACGAGTGCTATATGCTGCATGGTCTCTAAAGGACATTCAGATTAAGGATCAACGGATATATTTTGATGATGATTACACCACCGACCTTTTTAAGGAGCGCGTAAAATATAGGAGCGCAAGGAAACAACTCCAGGAGCGAAAAATCAAGTCTCACATTCTCTACCTTGCAAAACTCATGCTGTTTCTGCAGGATGGAAAGACTAAGATTTTTGAAAATCCACGAAAAGCAGCTGAGGGTCTAAAGGACTTTGGCGTAACGATGGAAGTCCCAAGACAAGAGCCGGATTGGGACTCAGCGCTGCGGGCTGCAGGATGGCAGTCCCCCCGCAGTAGGAGCAAACATGCTCCCGCTGGGCAAATAACAGCTAGCGTTGAATCTCTTCGACTTTCCTTGGACAATTATGAAAATGATAAGACACATGGTGAATAAGGTATGTGGAGATTACATTGTGGCAAGCGCTTATTTGTACAATTGAGTGCAATGTCCGCAGTGTGTGAACATACACTTATACAAGCTGAAAATTCAGAAGGATGTGTCTATGACCTTGATGAATTGGACTCAGAGTCAAATTTATTTCCAAACATAAATGATATATGTAAATACTATACAGACGCAGAATTTACTAGTAATGTAGAAACGGCTGGTTCATTTTCTCTTATTCATTTGAATTGTAGAAGCCTGTATTCAAATTTTAGTAAAATATATGATTATTTTGAACACATTACAAAATAAATTTACTGTTATAGCTTTGTCTGAGGCTTGGTTAACGGATTGGTAAGGTGTGGAATTTCATTTTGAGGGTTATGAATTGTTTTATGTTAATCGGATTAATAAAAGAGGAGGGGGGGTTGCTTTAGTAGTGATCTGAAATGTAAAATAATTGAGTGTATGACTACTGCAACAGACGATTTAATGGAATGTTTAACTGTTGAGATCGAAATGAAGAAACAGAGGAATATTGTTGTTACATGCATATATAGAAGTCCAGGGTCTAGCATTATAACATTTAATAACAAGCTGGAGCAATTATTAGTTGGGATGAATGAAAATAAAGTGTCTATAATTTGCGGGGACTTTAATATAAATCTTTTGAATGCGTCTAATCATACTGGTAGTTTAGATTTTCTTGATTTAATGTATAGCAGAGGTCTTTATCCTACCATTACAAGGCCTAGTCGAATAACTTCCAGTTGTGCCACATTAATTGATAACATTTTTGTAAATATATTTGAAAAAACGGTCAAAAGTGGTCTTTTGATAAATGATACAACTGATCATTTACCGATATTTGTAACTCACCTCTGTGAAGTAAAAATAAATAAAGAAAAGTCTAGTAAAGTTATTAGGTTAAGAACGGAGGCAAGACTAAATAGATTTAGGGATGATCTTATGAAAGAACAATGGGACAATGTTTATAGTACAAATAATGTTAATAAGGCTTATGAATTATTTTTAAAAAAGTATCTATGGTTATATAATAAAAATTGTCCAATAAAAATATTGAATAATAAAGCAAGAAATAATAAAAAACCTTGGTTATCGAAGGGTATATTGAAATCGTGTAAAAGGAAGAATAAGCTTTATCGGGACTTTGTAAAATATCGGACAGTAAATGCAGAAAAAAAAATAAAGCCTATAAAAATATGCTGACTACTACAATGAGGCGTGCAAAGAAAGATTATTATATAAACTTGTTGATAGATAATAAAAGTAATATCAAAAGAATTTGGAAAGTCTTAAGGGAGGTTATGGGCAGTGAAATGAATTATTGTCAGCCATTATACTTAATGAATGAACAGACGTCGAGATAAGTGGTGGAAAAATGCCTGATGAATTTAATTCATTTTTCTGCAATGTTGGTCCAAATCTTGCCAAAACTATACCACTACATAATGAAAATAAAAGCGGGACAGGTGAAAGCAGAGTCATGCAATCTCTTTTTGTTGATGAAGTTAGTGAGAGTGAAATTATTTCTACTGTCTCTAAATTAAAAAGTAAACATTCATGTGATAGTGATGGCTTAGATATGTACATTGTTAAAGAAACTATTAGTTGCATTAGTAGACCATAAAAATATATAATCAATTTGTCTTTTAATACAGATTTCTTTCCAGATAAAATGAAGGTGGCTAAAATTATTCCCCTTTTTAAATCTGGTGATAGGCATAGTCTCACAAATTATAGGCCTATATCTTTACTTTCTCAATTTTCAAAAATTCTGGAGAAGCTTTTTGTTAAAAAATTGGATTATTTTCTTGATAAACATTTTTTTATACATGATAATCAGTTTGGGTTTCGAAGCACCCGCTCAACAGCTATGGCTTTGATGAAAATCACAGAAGACATCACTACAGAATTGGAGAATAAAAATCACACAGTTGGTGTTTTTATTGACCTTAAAAAGGCCTTCGACACTCTTGATCATGGTATATTGATATCTAAATTGCAGACATATGGAATTAGAGGTGTAGCATTAAATTGGATTATTAGTTATTTAGAAAATAGACAACAATATGTAGAGTATATATGCCATGAATCTAAGTTGGAAATAATACAGTGTGGAGTACCTCAAGGCTCTGTGCTGGGGCCTAAATTATTTACTTTATATATTAATGATCTCTGTGATAAATCAAAGATTTTACGTTTTGTTCTTTTTGCGGACGATACAAATTTTTTTGTATCGGGGAAGAACATAAAAATATTAATGAATATTTTTTTATAATTTATTTTTATTATAAGAATGGGGTAAGAGTTTATAAGATTTTTTTTCTTCATCCTACTCCTGTTCTTCTTGTCATGGAATGTATTTTTGTTGTGTTTGTTGGATTTGTTAAATTGCTGTTGTGGCATGTCATGTGGCATTACCATGAAAAGAGAATATATAAATAAATGAAATATTTGAGCATAAATGTGGCTATAAGGTTCTGGTATCAATAGCTATGTTTCCATCCAAAGTTGCGAATTTTGCATAAACATTTGCAAATAAAGCACCGCCCATCCAGTGAGACGAAGAAAACAAAATCATCCCTTCCTGATAAACCGGCACTAAATATCACCAAGAAAAATGGAAGTTGCTGCAGTTGGAGAAGCCACTGTATATCATAATTTAGTATAATAATAAAATGATATGCACCTCAGAGCGCGCAGACGAAACGCAATGAAGTTCTCTTGCGTTCGGAGGCGGATGCTGCTGTTCGGGAACACAGTCGAGTAAGACACTTCTGGCAGGAAACTATAACGAACCACTTTGATGACAGATTTTGCTCAGGCATTTCAGAACAAGCAAAAGAACATTTCGGATGCTGTGCAACGAGTTTGGTCAGCTGATTGGTCCAATTATGCAGTCCCATAGCAAAGTCACGTCTTTTTTGATGCGCATCGAGTAATTTATTCGATAAATGTGTTTCCATCATAGATTATGCGCATGTTTTCTTACCGACTCAACTGAGCGCAAAATTTTCTATGCGCATTTTGCCGTTTCCACCCAGGCGTGTTTTTTTGTATGTGAATGATGAAAATGGGCATAAAAATAGTTGGATGGAAACATAGCTATTAGCTCCTATTTATTTAGAATGTCGGATTGAGAATTGAATGTATTTTCATTCCATTTCAGTTTAAAGAATTGCAGAATTGGACATTTGAATTTAAGGAAGTCAATTTGTCAAAACAGTCTTTAAATGTTAATGTGACAATTCCTTGTTTGGAAGTTTAAAACATTTTGATATTTGAAGGTTTTACAGGCCATAGATAGCCAGACAGACAGACAGACAGACAGACAGACAGACAGACAAAGATAGATAGATAGATAGATAGATAGATAGATAGATAGATAGATAGATAGATAGGTAGATAGGTAGATAGATAGATAGATAGATAGATAGATAGATAGATAGATAGATAGATAGATAGATAGATAGATAGATAGATAGATAGATAGATAGATAGATAGATAGTCAATACAATGCTGTCTTATAAACACTGTAATGAGTCCCATCTGATACTTCTTCATTTACAATCACGGCATTTTCACTCAATCACTTTCCACCCTCCATTTCTTTTTTCCCTGTCTGTCTCTCACCTGGTAGCAGTTCTTCCTTTCAAAGAGCACAGGTTCAAAGCGGTGACCCCAGACGATCTCAGAGGCCAGGTATGAAGACCGGCATTGGGTTGTCATGGCTGTGGCCTCCACCATGCCCTCCAGAATCACCACCACTTCCAGCTCTTTGTCCCCCTCTAGTGTACGTTTGTCAATCTCAAAGAAAGGGCTCTCCTCATCAATCTCATGCACGATGGTCACAGGTGACACCAAAAAGATGCGATCCGTTCCATTGTCAAAGCCGACATTGAGGTCTGCATTGTCCAATGGCAGGAACTCACCCTCAGGGGTCACCCGTGGCTGCAGAAAAGGTCAAAGGCAATGTTCATTTTCACACAGTTTGGTGTTTTAGTCATTTTTATTGTTTGACAGAAATGTCCTGTAGGCAATTTAGTTTATTTAGTCAATATTTAGGTATTTCATGTTTATTAATAGGAATCCATTGTATTCTGACTGAAATGGGGTTTTTTTGTCAATAAAGATGTTTTAGCTGACGATAATTTGCAAAAAAATTGTCAAACTGTAACAGACCAAACTTTCTACCATTTTAAACATTATAAATATGTATTTAAACACATTGAAGATTTATCAACAAAAAATAATTTTTTAAGCCCTTGAAAATATATAGCCTGTATAATTCAATAAAAAAAAATGAAGGTTGGATCAACATTAACATTGTTGAAGCATTAATACCCTGCAGCGCCAGTGTTCCTTCTTCTCATATTTTAGTCTACAGTGTTAAAATGGCTTGATAATTGCTAGGGTGTGTCTTTTTCGTCTCGTCTTTATCATTGTTGACAATAAAAAAAATAAAACATTTTCACCAGTAATTTCATCCACCTTGTTGACTTTATGATAGCAACATTGCGTCATATTCAGACACGGAGCTATAAAAAGTGATAAAAGCGGTCTTTTATGGAAATCTATAATCGATTGTAAAGATATAATGAGTGATATATTTTGTTGGCTGTTTGGTTTCTATTTTGTCACCCACGGAGTCCCTGTCAATGGTAAATTCTCATTGGTCCAAAACTCAGCTGCACATAACTCTATATTGGTCATCAACCAGCTAAAATTGTGTTCCATCACACAATATTTTCAGTGAAATTAATAAAACCTGTGCACATATTATCTGGTCAGGACACAGTTTAAGATTATTTAAGCAGATACAGGAAGTATTACATTCCATTTTTTCCATATCTGTAAATCACAAAAAATACAGTCTTTATGATTGTATGTGTGTGCATATTGACTCCGGTCATTTTTATTCCAGTATTTTTATTCATTATGCAATAAGATAGGAACTATTAGAGTGTATTTTTTTTCTTTGGATCTTGTCTTATTTTCATGTTCAAACACCATCTTCTCACCATCTAACCTCAACACATCAGAACCTGTTAGAAACATCCATGTAGACATGGACACGATAAAAGACAAACATAAACACCATACTCACAGACATAATATACACACACCTGCACAATGACACACACATTCGGATCTACTTAAGACATCAAGATTTCATTCACTGTAAAACAAAACATACTGACACAAATACATAAAATCCGGCCGTTAAATGAAGTCACACGCACGCACACACACACACACACAGGGCAGATAAGTGAGACAATGGTTTGCTGTACTAAAGTTAATCTCCTCTACAAATCTTATAAACCTCCGGTATGAGGTTGAAGAAAACAAGCCCTCATTAACCACACCAACTGTCCAGATGTCAATCTCTCTCTTTCTTTTTCTCTTTCATTCGCTCTCTCTCATCTCGTCATGTATTATACCTTGCATTGTAGGCTATTACTTTCTCATGTACACTACCCTTTAAAAGTTTGGGGTTGGTACGATTTTATAATGTTTTTATCACTTATATTCAACAAGGCTGCATTTATTAGGTCAAAATATGATAAAAATGGTAGGCTAATATTGTGAAATATTCTAATATGCCGATATGGTGCTTAAGAAACTTATTATTATCAATGTTGAAAATGGTTGTGCTGCTTAATATTTCTGTGTAAACTAATAAAAAATAAAAAAAATATTTTTGTTTATTTATGCACATTTTGTTTCAATCGGAATGAATTGATGAATCCGAAGTTCCGAACTAGTTTTTACATGAACGAAAAATAAAGTGATCGGGTTGATGTGCACGTTTCGTTGTGTTGTGGCTTTATTTCGTTGTGTTGTGGCTTTAGTTCGTTGTGTTGTGGCTTATTTCCGTTGTGTTGTGGCTTAATTTCATTGTGTTGTTAACTTATAAATAACCGCATTACTTGGGCGATGAGCACATGAGCTTTCTGAGCGAGTGCATAATGATGTTGTATAGGGGTGTGAACCTACACTGGTCTCACGGTTCGGTTCGATTACGATTATCATGTCATCGATTCAGTTCAATTTGATATCGCGATGCATCGCGGTGCACTCCATCTGCAATTTAAATTTTTACTACAAAAGTGATGTGTGCGTGCGCGCGTGTTCGCCTGTTCGGGAAGTCGCACTGACAGAAACAGTGACATTCCAGTTTAAGTTTCAAGGGAGTAAAGCCTGTTTATACCATTTAGTAAATGAAATTGTGTCAAATCAATTTTGTTGTAAAGAAATCGCTCATTCATCAGTATATATTGTCTATTAATCAGTCTATTACTGAACCGATACCGAATCGTCCTCGTCTGCATCGCGATGCATCGTTGAAACGATTTATTTCGACACCCCTAATGTTGTATTGAAGCGTTCATTGTAGCACATTGCAATGCAATGCACCATTTGCTTTGACATGTTAATGACCATGTCATGACCTATTTAATTTTTTTCTTACATACTTCACCTTTAAGTCATGGGCGTTTATAGTGCCACGCAGGGACCAGTCCGTAAATGTTTTTTCTTCCAAATTACGCCGGTTTAAAAACATGGGCATGATTCTGGCCCACCAATCATCCACTTTCTGCCTCCGCCACTCTGTTTGAATTTATTCTATTTTTTTATATATATTAATAGACAGGACAAAAATGTTGTGGTTACTAACTCTCATAAGTGTATTAGTTGAGTATAAGTAGACTGTTAAAGGTAGGGGAAATAGAATAAGGGGTTAGAGTTAGCAGAATAAGTTAACATGTAGATGCAAAGTTACTTATTGTCAGTAGAATATCTGTTGGAGGACCATCACAATAAAGTGTTAGCAGTCAGATATTAGGCAGTCAGTCTACTAATACTCTACTAATACTCTAACGATAGTTAGTTGACAAGTAGGTGCACCGTTACTATAGTCAACAATGTCTAAAAAGAACCATCAAAATAAAGTGTTACCAAATTTGTTACCGATTAAAAAAAAAAAAATTCAGCCAAGACACACACACACACACACACACATATGCCCAACGTCTTACTGACCTTCAGTATCTGTGCTCGTACATGGGCCTCCACCAGGTGGCTCTTGCGCATGTTTCCAACTCGCCACATAATGCAGAGTTTCCCGTCCCTCATGGCCACCACAGCCACATCCGAGAACACCAGTGTCTCATTGCGCTTCTTGGGCTTGGCGATCTTAGCCATTACCGCCCCAATGATGAAAGCGTCGATGATGCAGCCCACAATGCACTGCAACACGACAGCAAACACCGCCAGGGGGCAGGCCTCGGTAACGCTCCGGAAG
This sequence comes from Siphateles boraxobius, assembly GCF_051911475.1. Lineage (NCBI taxonomy): Eukaryota > Metazoa > Chordata > Actinopteri > Cypriniformes > Leuciscidae > Siphateles > Siphateles boraxobius. The sequence continues at coordinate 14,191,789 of NW_027508722.1, forward strand.
CCGTAGCCTATAGATGTCTGCGTCTCTAGAGAGAAGAGGAACGCCGCCATGAAGCTGTTCACCTGCTGAAAGCAGCGTTCCTCTGTCTCCGCCACTGTCTGCACCGGGCCGGAAACCCCGGCAGGCAGTGGAGCAAAAGAGGAGGAAACAGACGAAGGAGAAGAGGAAGATGATGCCAGGGAAGCCAGATCCCCATGAGCGACGGCGATGAGCCAGAAAGCGAAACCAAAGAGAAGCCAGGAGAGCAAGAAGGAGAGGGTGAACACCACGAGCATCCAGCGCCAGCGGATGTCCACGCAGGTGGTGAAGAGGTCGGTGAGGTAGCGCTGGCCCCTATCGCTCATGTTGACGAAGGTGACGTTGCAGCGCCCGTCCTTGCCTACAAAGCGCCGCCGGGGCCGGCGGGACTGGCCGCGGCGATCGCGGGGCGGTGAGGGAGAGAGGGAAGGCGAGGATGCTCTCTTGCTCCTCTCCCACCTCCCTTCTGCCCCAGACTCCCCCTTGAGTGCCGAGCCACGCCCTCCTCCTTCTCCCCCCCTCCTCCCTCCCCCTTCTTCATCATCATCATCATCATCCTCCACATCATCATCCTCATCCCTCTCTTCACTCCTTCCTCCATTGCTGTGATGAAGGTTGAGCACTTTGCCATTGCAGTTGGGAGAAGGAAGCACGCCCGAATGGGAGGAAGTGACATCGTCACTTTGCGCCAGTCTCATGACTTCCTCCTCATCCAGAGGTGTATCCACAACTGCACTGAAGCGCCGCTTCACCCGAGCAGCCCCCATTACTAGCGACAGCACACAGAATAAAAATTTCTGGGAAAAAAGAAGCGTTCAAGAGTTTGCCAGATAAATCCAGGGTCAAAGTGGATTAAAAAATTGGGATGTTTCCGTGAGAATGCTTGCGGTCATATAGATATATATCCAAAATATGAGTCGTTGATTGTATTCCACAGCGAGGCTTATGGCCTGAAATAGTCCGTATTGTCATTCAGATCCCGGCAGCCAATCGTTGCCCAAAGACGGAACACAATGGCATTAGAGATCATCTCTGACATCATCAGAGTCCCACTTTTGAAGATTCGCGTAGTCTCTACTTGAGCAATCAGTCCACCATAGGAAGCTGTCAGGTGTCAATAAAACAGTATTCCTGGATTTTACAGAACGCAAATTTCCAAAGTTGTTAGATGCAGTGAATAAAGAAAAAAGTCAGTTTCAATGCAGTTTCTCAGCTTTAGAAATAGTTTTGACAAGGTCAGTTGGTGGGCAGAGACCAGACAGGGAAAACGGTGCTGCTTTAGGCCTATGCACAATGTATAGCAACTACATAAGAAAGTGAGCAGCTAAAAGGCACAAACAAACAAGGCGAAGCTCAAGCAGAGCAGAAAGATGCAGAAGGAAAGAAAGGAACTTATATAACATGAAGAGAAAAACATAAACAAGTCTCAAGCTTTAGAACATATAGGGGAAGTTGAAAGGAACAAATGTTTGACATGCATTAAAATAGTACAGAAAATACGAGAGTAATAAATAATGAAATAAATGAATGTAACAGCATGCATATACAGACCGATTTTTCCCTCTAGAACCTCTTCACATTTCCTTATTTAAATGGGAGGATGTTTAAAGACACAAGAGAGACATGCAATTAATATGAAAACTGGTCAGCATTTCCTATTACTCCACAGTTGTGACCAGTTGTCTTCGATATTAAGCAAATGTAACTCTGTAACACAGAGCAAGTCCATTTCCCAGTCATATTAGACATTGAAATAATTCAAACAGTCACAAGTGGCATTCTGTCACAGTCACGTATCCACCTTAAGTCTGGTTTCATCCAGTCTCAAGGCAAGAGCCCAGTTCTCCAAAAGAAAGGGTCATTTTGCTCTAGACAAAACTTGAAGTTCTGTAACTGAATTACTGGACAATATCTGATAAAGAAAGTCCACAAATTACAATAGGAAGAGGTTTAGAATGAGATGAATTATGACCTGTTGATGTACTTTGACCTCTCCAAAAGCTTAAAAATGCTAGACGATGCTTTGAGATCTTCCTCAGAGTCCAAGTCCAGTTTGGTCGTCAAAAAACACACGCAATTGTTGAAATATCCCTAAAAGTGAACAATAGGCCAGACAAGCGTAAGCTGAAGCACAAATAATTACCTTCATGGATTTCAAAATAACGTGATTGAGGAACCAAAAGTTAAGATCTGATAAATGCCGTTACCTTTTCATATACCTGCTCTGAGAAACCTGTAGTTCCAGGCTTAATGAACATAATAGAAAAGAGAATCTTTAAAAAAGATTTCTAGTCATGAAAAGCCCACTTGCACAGGAACATATCAAAGGATGAAATGAGAAAAAAACACTCAAAAGAGAATTAACAAATTGGAGTGTGGAAAACGAACATTTCTAAAGTGAGAGGTGACAGAGAATAATCTTCAAATATCTGCTGCCCTTACACTGACATTTGTGGTAGAATATAGGCAGGGGCCAGGCAGGCCCCTGTCACGTTCCTTATTGTTTGAGTCTGCCGTTTTTTGCGTTGAGGACATCACAATCTAGAACTCCTAGAGAGAAAACATGACATGAAAGTTAATATTAAATAAAAGGCAAGATAAAAAATTTACAAAAATGTTTCTATGTGACATGAAAACATGCTCAATATATGCTGATTATGTCTGATTATTCAGCTCTAAGAAAATGTCACAATTTCACTTACAGATTTATTTCATAGATTCATATATAGGTCCTTCTCAAAAAATTTGCATATTGTGATAAAGTTCATTATTTTCCATAATGTAATGATAAAAATTAAACTTTCATATATTTTAGATTCATTGCACACCAACTGAAATATTTCAGGTGTTTTATTGTTTTAATACTGATGATTTTGGCATACAGCTCATGAAAACCCAAAATTCCTGTCTCAAAAAATTAGCATATTTCATCCGACCAATAAAAGAAGTGTTTTTAATACAAAAAAAAAAAGTCAACCTTCAAATAATTATGTTCAGTTATGCACACAATAGTCAATACTTGGTCGGGAATCCTTTTGCAGAAATGACTGCTTCAATGCGGCGTGGCATGGAGGCAATCAGCCTGTGGCACTGCTGAGGTGTTATGGAGGCCCAGGATGCTTCGATAGCGGCCTTAAGCTCATCCAGAGTGTTGGGTCTTGCGTCTCTCAACTTTCTCTTCATAATATCCCACAGATTCTCTATGGGGTTCAGGTCAGGAGAGTTGGCAGGCCAATTGAGCACAGTAATACCATGGTCAGTAAACCATTTACCAGTGGTTTTAGCACTGTGAGCAGGTGCCAGGTCGTGCTGAAAAATGAAATCTTCATCTCCATAAAGCTTTTCAGCAGATGGAAGCATGAAGTGCTCCAAAATCTCCTGATAGCTAGCTGCATTGGCCCTGCCCTTGATAAAACACAGTGCACTAACACCAGCGGCTGACATGGCACCCCAGACCATCACTGACTGTGGGTACTTGACACTGGACTTCAGGCATTTTGGCATTTCCTTCTCCCCAGTCTTCCTCCAAACTCTGGCACCTTGATTTCCGAATGACATGCAAAACTGAGCAACAGTCCAGTGCTGCTTCTCTGTAGCCCAGGTCAGGCGCTTCTGCCGCTGTTTCTGGTTCAAAAGTGGCTTGACCTGGGGAATGCACCTGTAGCCCATTTCCTGCACACGCCTGTGCGCGGTGGCTCTGGATGTTTCTACTCCAGACTCAGTCCACTGCTTCCGCAGGTCCCCCAAGGTCTGGAATTGGTCCTTCTCCACAATCTTCCTCAGGGTCCGGTCACCTCTTCTCGTTGTGCAGCGTTTTTTGCCACACTTTTTCCTTCCCACAGACTTCCCACTGAGGTGCCTTGATACAGCACTCTGGGAACAGCCTATTTGTTCAGAAATTTCTTTCTGTGTCTTACCCTCCTGCTTGAGGGTGTCAATGATGGCCTTCTGGACAGCAGTCAGGTCGGCAGTCTTACCCATGATTGCGGTTTTGAGTAATGAAACAGGCTGGGAGTTTTTAAAAGCCTCAGGAATCTTTTGCAGGTGTTTATAATTAATTAGTTGATTCAGATGATTAGGTTAATAGCAGAGGTGGAAAGAGTAATAAAATATTCTACTCAAGTAAAAGTACTACTACTTCAATGAAATTTTACTTAAGTACAAGTAAAAGTACCGGTCTAAAAATCTACTCAAGTAAAAGTAAAAAGTAGCTCATTTAAAATTGACTCAGAGTAAAAGTTACTGAGTTACTTTTTTAACAGCGGGGGTGGGGTGGGGGACCCTCCCGTGTAGGGTTGTAATGGTATAAGATTTTCACAGTATGGTAACGTCTCAGAAAATATCACGGTTTACAGTATTAATCAATTGTTAAATAAATAAACTGTATTATTAAATTATGGGTATTATTATTATTATCATCAGTTAAAATGACAGTTAAATTAATGAAAACAGGATTTTTTTTTGGTTGAACAAATGCATTTATTATAACAAACTTGAAATAATTTGTTTATTAAAATTTCAATAAAACATGTCTAATCAATTAAATTTGATAATTAATAATGAATTAGATTAACAACTTATTTTTAACATTAATAATTTATTAAAATGTTTAAGAATAATATTGTCCTATGAAATGTATTTTATTCAGAAAATTAATGTTTCTTTTTATTAGGGTGATATTCGAACCAAACCGAAGAACCGCGATACAGAACCCACGATTCGAATGGCGATACTCTCATGGCGTACCGAACACGCCCCGCCCTGCAAGCTACCCCGGCCCCGCCCAGCCCGGCTCATTGATTGGACCTGGAATCAGTGTTGCCAAGTCCGCTTATTATAAGCGACTTTGGGCTTGTTTTGCTGTAAAGTCGCTTACAAATATTGGTAGTCGCGGATCGCGTTTTTTTTTGGGCTTGTTTCTAAAGTGTAGTTGCTTATTTGAGCTTGTTCTCAGCTCGTTGTCAAGCAGATATTTTCTATATGTTATTTAAACGTAGGAGTTTGTCTTGCCTGTTCCCTCTGTCTCTCCCCTTTCCCCACCCACATCCTGCTTCTAATTGGCTCTGACCCAGATGGCAATGAGTACTAGCCAATCAGAGGCAGAGCAGGGCAATCGTTTTTTTTTCTGGTTAGGAAAACGTCAGTGAGTGACGTTTAAATGAAAATACGTGCGAGTCGCAACCGTCGCGACTGATGGTGACTGGACTGTAGGAGAGTTTTTATATATAAATTATATTTTAGATATTATAGATATAGATATTATAGTTTAATATTGTTTAACCCTTTAACTGTCACTCCCCCTTTTTTCGCATAGACATGAAAATCACTATTCAAACTTAAATGGTTGTAATTCAAGAATGCTTTCGAATATAGACCTATGGTTGGTCTTGTTTTAAAGAAGACATTTGCCAGATTAATGTTGAAGTGAAGTATTATGAAGTTATGAAAGTGAAACAGAAAAAAAGTTATACAAGTTTGAGTTTATGAAAATGAATAATGTAAAAATATAATTATTTATATTTTATATAAAATATATATATTACAAAATATATTTTACTCTAAAACTGCCAGAAAATGTAAGCCAAAAATCTGAAGAAGTTGTGTTCCAAATTGTAGGTTGATATCTCAAAAAAATGAGCTTTCAGTAAGATTTTATTTGGCCGCAGTACCAACATTTTTCACTAGATGGACAGCCAAGCTTCATTACAGAAGAAAAATAAACTACCGTGTGCACAGTTTTACAAAACTAGGCACAGTTTAACAATCTGTCCACATGGATGTAAATTGACAATCTGTACCCACAGTTTAAAACTATCTGTCACCACGGATTGTAACAGTAGCGGCAGCGCGGAGTAAACGCGATCATCTCTTCCTCAGTTACAGAATAAACATGAATGGACACCTGAAGGTATGTTGAAAAATACAGTATACTTACTGAAAGGCATCACAACTCGTGTAATCGCTCAATCAGCGTTTCAGCAGCGCAAAGACGTCAATGCATGGCTTGTCACTAGCATTATATTTACCTCAGCAGGCTAGTGATTAAGTGTCCACAACTTGTTGGTTCCTAGAGAAATTAACTCTTGCACTAAATAAATGCACAATATTATCCTATATATTATATTTTTACTTAACCTGTTAATTATATCTTGATTATTTAAAGTACGTTTAAAATATCTTTAATGAAAATGACAGCAACTGTGTAAATTATTATATTTCAATAACAAATTAGAGTAAAGTTAATGCAAAAACTGCCTTATGTTCAGTTTACATGTTTTCATACAATGTGTTGGGTGTTGATTATTATATCTAAAAAATAAATAGCATCTAAATTTAGGCTCTGTTGTTAACCTTTAATGTTATAGTAATGTGCGGCTCACTATACAGCATTAGCAGATTTTTAATCCTTGCAAAACGTTTATTTGTAATTGAATTAATTTAAAGACAAAGACACAATTTTTTCATTAAACTACTGTTTAATTTTTTTTTTTAGCTTTCTAAACCGAACCGAACCGAGACGTCAAAACCGTGGGAAAACCGAACCGTCAGTTTTGTGTATCGTTACACCCCTACTTTTTATGATTTAATCCAAATATATTATCAAAAACGGTGGTAGGCTAATCAAATGTAAATTTAAACTTGTGTCCTTTTATTTTTTGGGGAAGCGCTGCAAAAAAAAAGATTTACTAAATTAAACCATGGACAAAAAAAAATTTTCCTATAAATAATGTTCAAATAAAATGTATTATTATTGTTATTATTATTATTTTGAGAAGTAGGCTACGTTCTACTGTATGCCTACAATAGTAATATATTTATGTCATAATTTCTCCTAGTAAAACCGAACTTTTATTTTGACGGGTTGTGAAGACCTGTTAAAAGTGTATTTGACAATGGATTTTCTCAAATAAAATTATGAAAATGCTCATTAGGCGTTCTCTCAGAGCAGCTCTGGAAATGTTCATGTATTCCTCAAATTGTTTGTGAGACGCTGAAAACACCATGAACGTCACGAGTACTTGAGTATGTAGTAGACAAACGCAGCTCAGCAGAACAAATAGGGTTATATATTTACTTGCAGTATTTTTGTGCTTAGCTTAAATATCCACAGACCATGTCGCGATTGGATTTATTGCACAGTTCTACTTACCATGTATTCATCCATCCATTATTTTACATGTTTTACGTGACATCTGCATTAAGTGAATTCCATTTTCATGACTGGATTCTGGGATTCCCTTTGCATCACGTAAATCGGGACATACCTTTATCTGCAGGAGGGATGGTGTCCTATATCCTCTTTTTGCAGCCACTTTGTGTCCACATTTTTTGCAAATTGGATATCTATCCTCGAGGACAACCACGCTTTTTTTCTACTTTTCATACTGGCCATAATTCGCTTGGCGCTTAGCTTTCAGCTTCAGCTGGGTCTGCGTCAACTTTTTTGCGCGTTTGTTCTCCCGCCCTTCAATCAATTCAGTAGTTTCCGGAGTGTGTGATTTTTTTTTTCCCCCTTGTATTATTATTTTTTACTCAGTAACGGATATGATTTCAAATGTAGCGAAGTACAATACTTCAAAGAAAACGTACTTAAGTAAAAGTAAAAGTACAGATTTTAAAAACTACTTTAAAAAGTAGAAGTACACAAAAAAACTACTCAATTACGTAACGCGAGTAAATGTAATTCGTTACTTTCCACCTCTGGTTAATAGCTTGTTTAGAGACCCTTTTCATGATATGCTAATTTTTTGAGACAGGAATTTTGGGTTTTCATGAGCTGTATGCCAAAATCATCAGTATTAAAACAATAAAAGACCTGAAATATTTCAGTTGGTGTGCAATGAATCTAAAATATATGAAAGTTAAATTTTTATCATTACATTATGGAAAATAATTAACTTTATCACAATATGCTAATTTGATAAAGGAATTTGAGAAGGACCTGTATAAACAAATGGAAAATTACCAATGCTGGCAGTAAACGAAGTACATAGATCATCCTCTGTCTTCTTTCTTTGCCCATTAAGTCAATAGAAATCTGCTGCAAAAGATAAAATATAAAGTAAAAGATTAGTGACTTACTAAAAAAAAATCCTCTGTCCATCAAATTAAATTTAAATAAATAAATAAAATACATGCAAACAAAGCCTGAGTAATTTCAAATGATCAAATCATGTAGTTTAGTTCCCAATAAAGACTTTTAATGTAAATAGCAGACTTGCTTCTGTTTGAAGAGGTTATATAAAAATAAGCAAAATGAAGCTAAATTGCTCATACATGTAGTACTTAATAGGGTGGTATAATGCCCCTTTTTACAACATGTAAAATAAGTCTCTGTTGTCCCCAGAGTGTGTATGTGAAGTTTTAGCTCAAAAAACCCCACTGATATTTTTTTACAGCATGTTAAAATTGTCCCTTTTTTCAGGGTCAGAAAAACGTGTCCCTTTAAATACAAATGAGCTGCTGATCCCGGCACACAGGGCGGAGCTTCAACAGCTCGCAGCTCCAATTACCTCACGCAGACGAGCCCTAAAATGTCAGAAACTGTTCTGCCTTTTATGTTTAAACTGGAGTTGGATATTGTAACTTGGATGTTTATGTAATTTCAACTTAAATTACACTGATTAAACTGACTGAAAAAAAAAATGAGTTGAATCTTATTTAACTTATTTTTAAAAAGCTGAAAATTGCTTAACTTATTTTGTTAAAGCAATGTATCGATGTTGTCATATATGTTGTCAATAATATGTTGTCATAACTTATTGATCATATAATTTTTTACAGTGTTGTTTGTAAAATCTTCAATGTTACAATACTTTCCACTATCACAGTAAAAATTTTGCGTTTACTTTACGGTCCGGCATCAACTATTATATACATTTTAAAATTCCATTCTGTGCCACTTTGTTTTTTTAAATGGCTTTAAAAATAACACGGAAAGCTAAAATATCCAGTTAAATAATTCTCTCACAAGTTTTTTCATACAAATATTTGCTCACGGTGTAGTCACAGTGCTTTCCACCATGTCATGTGTGTTGTTCACTTGGATCTGGTGAGTGTTTGTGCCTTATTTAATCACCAGCCTTTGACCTCTTTAACCACTACACATTATACTGTAACCCAGGGTTGTGTGCGTGTGTTTGTGTGTGTGTGTGTGTGTGTGTGTGGATATTCGGTTTCAGTTCTCAATAGAACACTATACCTATTGATTAGCACATAAACCAACACTGCTGAATATACACCATTGGCGGAGCGCCATTCTGTTGATTGACAGCGTTCATGTTCTCTCAGCTAATAAGATCATCCACAGCAGTTAGTTACACTCTCGTGGTTTTGAAGATTGTTAACTTTTCTATACCATTTTGCAAGTAGCTGTCATGATTTTACATTTAGTGAAGTTCACAAGGTAGTTTCGGGAGGAGTGAACCCATCTAATCTTTCAATTAACTGCCGGAGCATATAAGCATATAAGCATCCCTCCACCTCCCCAACTCCACCAACATAATTTAGGCATCTTGCTACCATACTCATCATCCAAGCATTAGTAGTCTCACTGGGGGGTATATCTAAGCTCAAGTTGAAGCTGCTTCCTCGAGCTCCTCCACTGTGGATAGCAAGCCATATACGCTTAACCTTATTAGCTTAAAGATTATATGGACAAAGGAACTTGTGAATTTATAGTTATCATCATTGCTTCAGTTACACTTTAGACATTGTACAACTACATGTCACTCTCATTAATTTGCCAAACCATGTCAACTAACTATTAGTTGATTATGTAGTAGTAGACTGTTAGGTTAGGGTTAGGGTTAGCCGAATAAGTTAAAGGGATAGTTCACCCAAAAATGAAAATTCTGTCAGTATTTACTCACCCTCATGTTGTTCCAACCCCGTAAGACCTTCGGAACACGAATTAAGATATTTTTGATGAAATCTGAGAGCTGGATCACTCCTCCATACTAGTCCATAGGCTTCTTAAGGGATTGAAGCTTGCCAGCCCCTAAAAGTTAAAGATATCGTTAAAATAATCCAAGTGACTACAGTGACTCAATCTTAAATTTATCAAATGACGATTTATTTCAACTTTTCGTTTATTTCAACTATTCGATTCCTTCTCTGTGGGCCATGAGTCAGTTCACTAGTGATATAGCGCAGTTCTTCTGTGTTGTACATCACACGCATCACCCACATGACCAGTGTCGGCCAATAGTGAGCCTACGTGTGACGTAGCTCTACGCAATCACACTGCGTTAACTGACTAGAGGCCTACAGAGAAGGAATTGTATAGTTGAAATAAAGTCGTTATTTTTGTTTTTTTTGCGCACAAAAAGCATTCTCGTCGCTTGATAAACTTAAGATTGAGCCACTGTAGTCATTCGGACTATTTTAACGATATCTTTAATAACTTTTCGGGGCTGGCAAGTTTCAATCCCTGAAGAAGCCTATGGAGGAGTGATCCAGCTCTCAGATTTCATCAAAACTATCTTAATTCATGTTCTGAAGATGAAAGTCTTACGAGGTTTGAACAACATGAGGGTGAGTAAATACTGACAGAATTTTCATTTTTGGGTGAACTATCCCTTTAAGGTAGTTGTAAAGTTACTTATAGTCAGTAGAATGTCTGTTCGGGGACCATTAATATAAAGTGTTAGCCGATATTAAGCAGATAGTCTTCTAAAACTCTAATGACGGCTAGTTGACGTAGTCGCAAAGTTACTTATAGTTAGTTGAATGTCTAAAGTAGACTATTATTAGTTATTTCCCTAAATAAAGACTGATATGAATGATAAAAAGTTGCTCCTTTTAGAAAAAGGTCAATTGCTAAATTATTTTTAATAGCACTTAAATGTGTGCTAAAATAATGGCAGATTTAGTAACCCTGATAATAATCTAAAACTTTTTAAAACACTTAGTGATAATTTATTCCACATAGAGCTATTCAAGTCTGTTGAACTTGTTTTCATATTGCAATATACATTATATCGCAGAAAAACAAAATATTGAAATGTTAGTTTTTTTCCAATATCGTGGTGCCCTACCTCATATTAGTTAAATAAAAATACTAAAAAGGATTTAAAATTTCAAAATGAAACCTGAATAATATATATATATATATATATATATATATATATATATATATATATATATATATATATATATATATATATATATATTAAAACTAAAACAAAATGAAATAAGTCTCAAATGAATAAGAAACATTTTTGAATTTGCAAACAATAGGTTTTCAAATAGTAGTCAATTGTAGCATTGACCATGTGAACTTATTTGTACAAAAGGTCATTTTCTATTTTGGTCATTTTAAAATAGCTGAATAACATGATTGTTAAGCTGATAATATAATTGTAAATGAAAAAAAGTATTTTAAATTGTTGAAAACAGTTCTTAAGAGTTGTCAACAGTTTCAGTGAACTTCACGTGTACTAACACTGACTCTCTCACTTTCTCTCTCCATATCACTCTCTTTAACATGTTGGTGGTGTCTGGTGAACCCTCCCATGCTGCTTGTGAAAACTGAGTGCTACTCAAACACCCCTGATCTTCTCCAGCACGTGCAGCATTCAGAAGGACCAAGATACGGGGCCAAGGTCAGAGTGATATGCAGACGCTAGAATAATTGCCGGCAGAGAGCCATAGCAGCAGTGCTAGGCTTACGTCGGGGGTGGAGTGCACTGATCAGACTGCAATTAAAACTAGCAAAATCTGTGCGAATCAGCTCAAAATGTTACACAACAATTAGCGTTTAAACTGCATAACAAGGTTAACTTAATAGCTATGTTCCATCTGACCCCAGAATATTTTGATAAAAGAAAAAGGGTTGTGAAAAGGAGCACAATTAAAACATTTTCACTATTGTTCCTATGTTCCAGGACTCTACATATAAATATCATTATTTTCAGTAGTTTATTCTATCTGACCCCTTGGCACTCAAACTGCATTCGTCACTCTATCCATCCTGTATTCTCTCTCCCTCTTTGTCTTTCTATCCCTGGCCCTGATTACATGTCCATGTTCAAGTGTTATGAAGGGAGATTAAGGTCCATGTGAAAATCAATTCAATAACATTTTGAATAGTGAATAACCTTTCGATCTCTTGCTCCCTCCCCTACTCTGTTTCACCTTTTTTTAGAAATCTGATGGGGAAAATCTTATCGAGAAATGTACGCTATTATTACATGGCTGATGTCATGCACATTTCTATGGTACAGTACTGTGAAAGTAATTTTACTTCAGCTAGGACTGCAGGCTCATATTCTAGGCTGTAAAAAATGATAACCTAAAAATGATGACATAAATTAACTGGTTTTATTTAAGTCAAAAAAAAAAAAATATATATATATATATATACTCTTATATAAAGCATATATATTGCTGAATCAACCTTAATACATTTATCTATACCAACACAACTCATTTTTATGTGTTAAATCAAGAAAAATAAGGCAACAATTGCAAATTAACACCTTCTACAGTGTATGTACTGTACACTGGTTAAATACTACAGACACTGTACAGATAAGAAACATTCGTTAAAGTGACAAGTAGTATGCTTGTCTTTCATTGCTAGTATTGACCATTTTATGTGATCAAGAAGCACATGGCAGACCTACATTGATATTCCACAAACATCTGGTAAGGTTTTGTCTAAAACCATGAATTCTAGGAATGGGAATCCTAAGGAATTTTATGTTTGTGGTTGTGATTTGATTCTTATTAAAGAGATAGTTTAAGAATCAAGACAGCCTAAAATGAAAATGAAGTCATTATTTACTAACTCTGGTGTTATAATTGGAAACGCTTCATTTTACAGTACAGTACTTACAGTGTACTTACCTAGAAAGTACTGGGTAATATAAGGTAAGAACATGGGTTAAGGGTAGGTTTAGGGGTAGGTTCAGGGTTAGTACCCAGTTATTACCCAGTTATTGTACTTACTATAATAAGTACATAGTATGTACATGGGAAACTGGACTGTAAAATTAAGCGTTACCTTATAATGTTACTCAGCACGTTTGAGCTTTTGCAGGAACCAATGAGGTTTGTTCTTGTGTTATGCAGTACGTTTGAGCTACCACAAAAGGTTTGTTCTCGAGAGCCAAGCAGGTTCAGTTGAGCTTCTGTTTATGTTCGCTGATCAATGTTATATGTGAATAAAAGACTAAATTCAATCTGTCCATCATATAAAGTGATCGTTTCTCTCAAATTTGGACTAAACTGTTCGATTCATATTGATTAGTTTACGATCTCTTTAGGAACTTTTTGAAGTGTTAAAGTGGTAGTTGTTTAGCTGTCTGTCAATAAAGGGACAGAAATCTTTTTCATTTTTCTTTCTGAAGATGAATGAAAGTCGTACGGGTTTGGAAGGACATGAGGGTGAGTAATTGATGACAGAATTATCATTTTTGGGTGAACTATCCCTTTAATATAATTCTTGTAAAAAAGTGTTTACTTTTCAGTGACTTTTCACAGCATGGCAACACGACACAATATCAATTCTTGGATCATGTTTTTGATTCACAAGAAAGAATTAGCTCATAAACGTCAAACTTTAGGGAATTAGCGAAATTTGGTCACGGCTGTACGTTTTTGATTCACTAAATAGAACAAGTTCCCCTTCAGGGACTACCGCTGCGTGAAATCGCAGTGGGAACGCCCTCAGCGTGACGCGTCTGAAGCATGAATGAAATCAGTCAATGGAGAGAATGAGCGTACGGCGAGTGACGTCATCGACCAGGAAGCTATAAATATCCCCTGAGTACACAATACGCCAGCTTTAGTTACTTCAGCAGCTCTGTGTGTGTCTGAATCTGTCGATTGTGTTTGTCTGTTTTGTCAGGAGTTTTCACTATATATATTTTATATAAAAAAACCAATATGAGCGAGCAGTATAAGAAGTGTGTTCCCCCCTGTACTCGGTACATCACGGGTGGGGATTCACACGAGCTAAGTGTGGCTTGTTCGGGAGTGCAGCAATGCCCAGTCGGCTCTCGAGGGAGTCGATTGTCAGCATTGCGAGCGTTTTCCCTTGAGAACTCTGCGCTCGCGGCGTTCGCTCTTCGAGGAGAGTGATTTGCTGCGAGCTCCCCGAGGCTCGGGTCCCGCTTCTGTTGAGGCAGAGCGGCGGCGCTTGTCTTGGGGCTCGCAGATGGATCTCGCTGGCGACGTTGAGACGGGCTCCGCCCTATCTCAGCTATCTCCGACGAGATCTAGTGCCTCTCACCCGGCTCTGGAAGCACGCGCTGCGGCGGTTACTTCTGCCCGGGTGGAGGCACATGATGATGTTGAATTGAGATTTTCCAGTTCTGAGGAGCTGGATGTCGAAAGTTTTGCATCAGAGAAAACTAGTTTATCACATTATACTGCAAATGAAGAAGGTTTGATGGATGTATTATCTCAGGCTGTTGAAAAGCTAAAAAAAATAAAAAAAATAACAGTATCGAGTGGCCAGCTGATAGACAGGTTTCTAGAATTAAAAGCAATCTAGATGATAGATTTCTGTCTGCACGACCTCAACCTTCTAGCCGGTGCTTACCGTTCTTCCCAGATCTTCATGCTGAGGTTTCAAAGACCTGGGTTAGACCGGTTTCAAGCAGAATTTACACAAATCAGTCCAATGCTTATGGTAACATTGTTGGTGCTAAATCTGCTGGTTATGTGACGATACTGTAGGCGGAGGAGACGCTCGCGAGCTATCTCTCTCCTGCTTCATCGTCTTCACTTAAAGCACCGGCTCTTCCACCAAAAAATAAATAAATAAATAAATATATATACCTCTGTGCTGGTGGGGAAGGCTTACTCGGTGGCTCGGCAGGCGGCTGCATGTTTGCATACGATGACTTTTATGCAGGCTTTTCAGGCCGACCTGCTCAAAGGAAATCTGAGGGGGGTCCCCGCCGAGAGAGACTTGCGTTCACCTCCCTTAAGGGTGCCCTGTCTCTCCCGGCGCCCTCAGGGGCCCGTCCTACTAACCCTGCCGAAACAGGGCGTAGAAGGGTCTGGCGAGTGCTTTCCCGAGGGACGCTCGCCGCCTCTAAGGAGGGTTCTAGTGCATTCAGACCAGTCGTTCCCTGCCGGTGCGCCGTTACAGGGCACTGTGTCTGTCACGCAGAATGTTCAACCAGAGCAAAGTCTTTCGTCGAGTTCGTCTTCCAAAAGAGCACAGCAGAAGCGGAGTGTCACGTCTCGTGCCCCCCTGCAGAGAAACTGGAGGGACGAGGCGGGGCGCTCTCCGGCGCGGCCTTCTCGGGGCAGGACTGATCTGAGGACAGTCATTGTCGCCAGAAAGGCCGCGTCGAAAAAGTCCTGACGGGCTGAACGTCAGGACTCTGAGGGTGGTCCCCATCGGGAAAAACTTGAGTTCACCGCACAAAAACACGGTGCCCTGTCTTTCTCGATGCCCTCAGGGGTCTGTTCTACTAACCCTGCCTATACAGGGCGTAGAGAGACTCGGCGAGCGATTTCCCGAGGGACGCTCGCCCCCTCCAAGGAGGGTTGTGGAGTGCTCAGACCAGCTGTTTCCTACCAGTATGTTACAGGGCGCTGTGTCTGTCACTCGGGATGTTCATCAGGAGGCCAGCCTCGAGAGGCTGGTTCCCTTAGTAGAGTTCCTGGCGGAATGGGTCCCCCACCCAGCAGGGAGTTAGGATACTACTTCATCGAAAAAAAAA
This sequence comes from Siphateles boraxobius, assembly GCF_051911475.1. Classification (NCBI taxonomy): domain Eukaryota; kingdom Metazoa; phylum Chordata; class Actinopteri; order Cypriniformes; family Leuciscidae; genus Siphateles; species Siphateles boraxobius. Next base: position 14,207,493 of record NW_027508722.1, read on the forward strand.
AAAATCCTGACGTGCTGAACGTCAGGGTTCTGAGGGTGGTCCCTATCGTGAAAGACCTGAGTTCACTGCACAAGAACACGGTGCCCTGTCTTTTCCGATGCCCTCAGGGGTCTGCTCTACTAACCCTGCCTTCACAGGGCGTAGAGAGACTCGGCGAGCGATTTCCCGAGGGACGCTCGCCCCCTCCGAGGAGGGTTGTGGAGTGCCCAGACCAGCTGTTCCCTGCCAGTACGTTACAGGGCGCTGTGTCTGTCACTGGGGATGTTCAAATCAGATCCGAGGACTGGTTTGTCATGATAGATCTAAAGGACGTTTACTTCCATGTATCTATCCTCCCTCAACACAGGAAGTTCCTGAGGTTCGCTTTCGGGGGCGAAGCGTACCAATATCGGGTTCTTCCGTTCGGCCTAGCACTGTCACCCCGAACATTCACGAAGTGTACGGATGCTGCTATAGCCCCGCTGAGGTTACAGGGCATCCGCTTTCTGTACTATATAGACGATTGCTTGATTCTAGCTCAATCGGAACAACAGGCGGTTCGGCACCGAGATGTCGTTCTTGCTCATATCAAGTGACTGGGGCTGAGGCTCAACGCCAAAAAGAGTGTTCTTTCTCCATTACAGAGAACCACTTTTCTAGGTGTGGTGTGAGATTCAACGACGATGCAGGCACGATTGTCACCTGCTCGTATTGCTTTGATTCTCGCTGCAGTAGATCAGGTCAAGCTAGGCCAGTCATCCACTGTAAAACAGTTCCAGAGACTGCTAGGTCTCATGGCAGCTGCGTCCAACGTGATACCTCTTGGCCTCTTGCACATGAGACTGTTACAGAGGTGGCTCAGGACCAAGGGATTCTCCCCGAGGGGAAATCCGCTTCGCATGATCGTGAGTTTGCGACGGTGTCATCACGCCCTGATATCGTGGAAAGATCCTTGGTTTCTTTCCCAAGGCCCTGTGTAAGGAGCTCCTTGTCGTCGCGTTATGCTAATGACAGATGCCTCTCTCACGGGTTGGGGGGCGATCATGGATGGTCACCCCGGCTCAGGGTCTGTGGGAGGACCATCATCGTCTGTGGCACTTAAACTGCCTAGAGATGTTGGCGGTGTTTCAGGCTCTGAAACACTTCCTCCCAGACCTAAGGGGCCACCATGTTCTTGTCCAGACAGACAACACATCGGTGGTTTCTTATATCAACCATCAGGGGGGTTTGCGTTCTCGCCCGCTTTACAAACTGGCACGTCAGATCCTTCTATGGTCCCAGGGGAAAATTCTTTCTCTGAGAGCTTTTATCTACCCGGGGTATTTAAATCAGGGGGTAGACATCCTGTCAAGACAGGGGCCGAGGCCCGGGGAATGGAGTCTTCACCCCGAGGTGGTGGAACTCCTATGGAAACATTTCGGTCTTGCCGAGGTAGACCTATTTGCTTCTCGAGAAACATCACACTGCCCGCTGTGGTTCTCTCTCAGCCATCCAGCCCCGCTGGGGTTGGATGCGATGGTACATCCGTGGCCGAGGTCACGCTTGTACGCTTTTCCCCCGATCGCTCTGCTCCCAGGAGTTCTGGAGAGGGTTCGCCGGGACGGGCTCAGTCTCCTGCTAATAGCCCCGTTCTGGTCGGCCCGGGTATGGTTTGCGGACCTAGTGTCTCTCCTCAACGGCTCTCCCCTAGAGATACCGATCAGGAGAGATCTGCTCTCTCAGGCGAGTGGGTCGATCCTTCACCCCCGTCTAGAGCTATGGAGGCTGTGGGCTTGGCCTCTGAGGGGGCCCAGCTCATAGATTCTGGTCTCTCGGCTGAGGTCGTTGAGACCATCCTCCGATCCAGAGCTCCCTCCACGAGGAAGTTATATGCCGCGAGGTGGAAACTTTTCACCTCTTGGTGTGGAGAGCGCCAGCAGGACCCAGTTAACTGCCCGGTTGGTACAGTCCTGGATTTCCTGCAGGACCGTCTCTCCACAGGGTTATCCCACTCCACACTGAAGGTGTATGTGGCGGCCTTAGCTGCTTACCACACCCCTTCAAGTGGAGGTTCCCTCGGGAAACACCCACTTATGTCTCGCTTCCTTCGTGTCACCTTGAGGCTGAGGCCTGCAGTTCGCACGAGGGTACCAGCTTGGGATCTGGCCATCATCTTAGAAGGTCTCTCCCTTGCTCCTTTCGAGCCCATCGAGGAAGTTTCGGAAAAGTTTCTTACTCTATAGACTATCCTTCTTCTCGCTATCTCATCTCTAAAAAGAATTGGAGATATTCAAGCACTTTCGGTGGCTCCCTCGTGCCTGGAATTTGCTCCTGGTTGGTTAAGGCCTTTCTCTTTCCGAGACCAGGTTATGTTCCTAAGGTTCCAACTGTTTCAGTTAGACCTATAGTTCTGCAGGTTTTCTGTCCTCCGCCTTTTCTGACGTCAGACCAGGAGAAAATTAATTTGCTGTGCCCAGTTTGGGTTTTGATGCTTACGTCCACAGAGCTGCCCTGTGGAGGAGATCGGAACAACTGTTCGTCTGTTTGGGTCACCTAAGAAAGGGTATCCTGCATCTAGAAAACGATGAGCAAGTGGGTGGTCGAGGCCATCCCACTTGCTTATGGTTCGGCCCATCAGCCTTCACCTTTGGCTGTAAGGGCTCATTCCACCCGGAGTATGGCTGCTTCAACAGCTCTTCTTTCAGGAGCTTCTCTTCAGGACGTTTGTGATGCGGCAGGCTGGTCCTCACCGCACACTTTCGTTAGATTTTATTCCCTCGATCTTAGCTCCACTCCCGGGGCTCAGGTTCTCTCGTCGGTTTGTGTCTCCTAATGACACACGACGGGGATTTGGTCGTATGGGGATGTGGGTATTGCGTTCCCACTGCGATTTCACGCAGCGGTAGTCCCTGAAGGGGAACGTCCCGGGTTACGTATGTAACCCTAGTTCCCCGAAGGGACGGACGCTGCGTGTCCTACCATACTCTCGGCATCCCCTTGCGTCGCTGCTTCAGTAACTTTTAAGCTGGCGTATTGTGTACTCAGGGGATATTTATAGCTTCCTGGTCAATGACGTCACTCGCTGTACGCTCATTCTCTCCATTGACTGATTTCATTCATGCTTCAGACGCGTCACGCTGAGGGCGTTCCCACTGCGATTTCACGCAGCGTCCGTCCCTTCGGGGAACTAGGGTTACATACGTAACCCGGGACGTTTATAAGATTAGTTTGTTCAGGAATCAGACTAGACGCATTATATCCAGCACGAACTACGAAGAATGCAAATTAAAAATGTTAACGGAACTGAAAGACATGAAAATCATTTGGTTAGTTTTCTTTTTTTTATTAACCATGAATAAAAAATTAAGTATAGTATAATAATAAGTATAAAAAAGCTTTTGAGTATTATAGAATTAGTCAAACTTCTGCCTGAACCACATAATGTACTGTACAGGCTCCATTCAAACTCACGTTTTGTAGAAAGATTCTGCCTTAGATGGGCTATCCTTTAAAAAAATTGATAAATAAATTTTAGAGCAAATTTTGAAAATCTCTTATTGACTAATGATGTTCGGCATTCAAAATTTAACCAAGAGCAAATACATCATAATATTTGCATTTTGAATCACAACCAGCTATTTTTTTTACATCTATTTGCATACTGAACTGTGAGTGGTCTTGTCATCTTTGCATATAATGAACCATTTATAGCTCTTTTATAGTGCACAAGTGATATTCATTCTTGTGAGCAGCCGAATAAACAAGAATCGCTCTTGCATGATTTAATTGACACGGGACCAAAGCCTGAAACTTGCATTGAAACTTGCAGGAAATTAAATTTAGTGAATAAAACATTACTCACGTCACACATCTAAACATTACTCACGTCTCAAATGTATAATGCTGAACAAGCTCAGTGACTGGTTGCATATAGTATTGGTATATGATGGAAATACATGCTAAGCAACCTGCAGCAGAACACATGCAGTAATACAACAGCCCACATACTGCATGATCAATCCATAGTGTCATCGATTCCGCTATGCCACAAAATGGGGCCACAAAAAGTCCATGCATTCACATGGCCAGGCTGTGTCTCTCCATTTCTCTCTCTGGCTCACTCTCCATTTTTCTGTGCTGCTCTCTCGCTCACTTTCAGTCTCTGATTTGCTGTCTTCTTCTATCTCTCTCAAGTCTAGGTATGCCGGAGGCATGCGATGAGATTATAGTGATCCAGTCAGCCTACTGAAGCCTGGCTGGAAACTAACTCGTGTTAATCTGAGAGCAGTAATGAAAAAGTATTAACTACAGATAACATCCCCACTCACTGATTCTCCCCCAATAGGCTTCAGTACAAGCACGTAATCATTAGAACCTAATGTATGTGAAGAGGGCAAGACTACTTTTCCTCTTAAACTGATAAATGAGGAATGATATTTTTAAAATCTCAAAGGAATATTCCAGGGTCAGTAGCAGTTCAGATCGCATTTGCCAAGATGTTGATTAAAAATGTTTGATGGGGTCAATTCATAAGTATTAAAATACTCACCGTTTCAATAGTATAGACACACAATGTACATAATTTTTGTTAATATGATTTACATGTGAAAAAAATACTTACTAACCTTTTCTATGTAAGGTTAAATATCAAATGTTACAACTTTGTTGCCACGAGTCACAACACAAACATTTATGTGCATTTATTTAATTATAAGATCTCTATTGTGTTTTTAAAACCTCCAAATTTATGCCCAGTTAAACTTACATTGTAAGTACATCAACGCAATCTCCATTTCTGCATTTTTTGAAGAAAAATAGTCTAAATAATTTTTTTAGTAGAGCTCAACACTAAAATCAAAAGTGTAAATGCTGTTGAATGAGCTTAACTTTTATTGAATCTGGAATAATTCTTTAAAGTTGGTGTAAGGTTTCTCAAACAAGACCAAATTTGATTTTGTCCATCGGGAATTGATCGGATTGTTGTGGTTTGCTATTGCGGCAATCTCATATGAGTAACAGGTTGTATAGTTTTGATGCGTTCTTTCTTCAGATTGAGACATACCAAATGCCTCATCCTGCCAAACTCTGTCCTGCACATCCTGTCATGGTCCTCCTCATTCACTTCTCTGCTTCCTTGGTTTCCACAATGTGGTCTGTTGCTGCTGAGACAGCAACACTTCAACCCCAGGAGCTTATAAAGTGTTGTGTTACCTTAGATATATGTGGGAGTGCAGACTTCTTTCAAACTGCCTGTTTCTGCAGTAGCACTGACACAACTTGCATTGTCTGAGTACTCTTTGCAACCCTAACACATCACAACAGCCTCTTTAACCCTTTAAGGGTTATAAATCCAGTGAGGAACTGCTTCTGAACTAGTACTGGCAAAGCTACTTGAAACACATGACAACAAGTCTTGTCATAGAACCAACAGTGTGTACATATGAGTATGTGTTATCACACATTCATTATGATAAGAGGAAGCTCATGCATGTTTAGTTGGTGAGGGAATTACATTGTACTTGACAAAACAGAACATAACCACAGGCTGACAAAGACCCTGTGCCAAATGCCACGCAAATGGCATGAGTACCGTTCTCAATCATTCAATGATGCATGGGACACCCTGCGGTCTCACAGCCTTAGTCTGTAAAGATCCATATCATAAAGTCTATATAATTTAGGACAAATGGCTGCAAACAATGTTTAAAGTCCCATCCTGCACTAAAACAGACATTTTAAATATGAATTTTTAGATATTCAGATAAGAGTGTCTAAAATCAACTATCTTCACTAAAGTCCTGTTCACACCAGGGATGATAACTAATCAAAGCTAATGCAATCAATATGTCTCATGCGTTGGCATGATAACGTTCTGTTTATCATAGGCGCGCGCTGCATGTTTGTCGTCTGCCACTTTAAATGCTCAAGATCTTTAAAGTCGGTTGGATTCTAATTGAATGTCGATGATTTTATCGTTCATCAGCTGGGAATTCCAACTAAATCGTTTCTCTGTGTTGTTATCGTTGTAGCTGTTGTGTGGACTTACGTATTCTCTAAGAATTAGAATGGTTCTTTAAACTTTATTGTTATAGTTGGTGTAAACTTATCTTAAGTGTGTTGTGTGATCTTGACTTAACTTTTAATAATCGTTCTAATTATATGAGAATAGGGAAGTCCACACCACATATGATAACAATAAGGATAAAATAATCAGAATCAGAAAGATATTTTCCAGCTGATGATAAAATCATTGGCAGCCCATCAGAATTCACCAAACTTTAAAGAGTTCAAGCATCTAAGAGCGGGAGACGACATAACTGTGATGCAAGCTTATAATAAACAGAACATAATGTTGGACACTAATATAGTTATTGTATGGATATCGTTCTTTTAATGAGTGTGCAAAATTTGGCCCTAGTAGAAAAGAGGCTGCAGATATTCAGACCAACAGCATGATTGAAATTTACTTTTTCACAAAAGTTCAATAAACAAGGAGTTAATGTTGAGTAACTTATGTGTTAGACCCAGTATTGCGATTTACTTCGTCTACTGTATTTACGAAAATAGTAAATATTTCCAAACAAAATAATAGCAGGATCAACAGTTCCGCATATCCATGCAGTGGTGCTTTATTCCTGAATGAATCACAAAACAGCTGAATTAATAATGATTCAATGACTATGTCATAAAGACAGTCACTTGACTCCACCTACTGTAAAAAAAAAAAAAAAAAAAGGTAACCTGAAAAAGGTTTCACTGAAAAATCCAAGCCACAGACCGTCTATTGTCTAGAACACGCAAACATGGAAAAGTCCGAAACATTTTGTCCTAACCCTATCCCTACCCCTAAACCAAACCCTTCCCATAACTTATCCCAAAAATCTGAGTGAAATGACAGGTGAATAACACTAATGTAAAAGCACCTAACCCTGGTTGTAAGCCAAAACTATACATAAACTGTAAATGTGTCCCTTATATCTGATTGGTTGATTGGAATGTTGTTCCAGGAACATTTTGTACTTGGTGAAATCACGTTCACCCATTCACTCAAAAGCTCCTCGAGCATGTTTTAATGGAAACATCTCTTTTCCAATGTTCATAACTTCATCACCTCAACCATCTCTGACTCAATTTTCTCTGTGCCTCCTACAGCTCTGCCTCTCGCATTCTTGAAGATTAATCTTTGGACTGAAATAATGCATAAATCTTTTTATCTCATTGTTATTTCTCCTTTGCTTTTTATCAGCGTTTCTCCTGCTCGTCCTCTGCAACAAAAAAAAAGGTAGTTTGTAGTCTCTCATGTGATGCATCAAAAGTTAAATGGGAGAAAGTATATCACTATCAGATCCTCTCTCCAGTCTATCACGTGGAGGAGGAAGAGGAGGAGGATGGGAGATGAAAAAGTAATCCTTTAGTCTGAGAGCATTTCGATTTAAGCGTTCATTTTCACATCATACTCAAGCCAATGAAAGTTTTTTTTTAAAGTGATGGTGATGTTGCTTGCTATACCATTATTTCTATAGAAATAAACCTTTTCACTCTCCCGTTGTCTCAAAAAAAAGCACTGATTCTTAGAACTAATGACCTTAAAGTTAATCTCAACTACAAACAAATAATACTGCAGCGCCAGATGAAGGAAAGAGAAATGAAACGAAAATCCTCTTTGCAGTGGCACTAAAGAAGGACTGCTATACTATTGATCTTAAAATAACAAAAAAAGCCAAATTTGGGGTGCAATTGCCTCTCCGTGTGGTTTACTAAAAAGTTAATGCAGCCATTATAAAAGGAGCTGATTTAGGTTGTGTGTTATTTATAGAATTACCTAAATGCTCCATGGGATTAATAAAGCAAATTTAACTCAAACACCACTGAAATACATCGAAATGTCCTGTTAGACTATCACATTAATTTTGATATCTAACAAAGACTAGCACATACAAATCTGTACTTTAATCTGCATTCTTCAAGTAGTTAAATACAGAATATATTTAAGTAAGCAGGCTATAAAAATGTAGAAAATATAGAAAAAAATAGCTACTATTAAATCTATAAGCATTGGGGGACCCTTTTTAATAACTTTGAAATTAACAAACATTACAATAATGTGTAATAGATTACAAAGAAATAGTGAGAAATGCCATAAAAGTTTAATTTACAGGATGTCATAGCCTATTCATATTTGAATACATGCTGATCTCCAATAGGCTACCAATTGTTGTGTTTAATGGTGTATTAATAAAAACTAATTTGTTTTAGCATTCAGCTAAATATCAACTATTTTCTACAATATTTTTAATGACTTAATAATCAATGAAAGTTATTATAAAGTAATCAAGCCATGTTTAGCTGATATAGGCTGCTGTGAATGAGGCCTGATTGAAATGCCCTTCACCTTGACCTGGACACAGGTCAACCTGTTTTGAATTAGTAATATTCATATATGTTTGTGTTCTTACAAACACCACAAAAGTATACTAATAGAGTAATTAACCTACATTTTGTGTGAATTCGCTGTGAAATCTTTTGTAGTTTCGTGTTTATGATTTATTTACCAATTAACAGCCAAAACATCGAGTTTAATTCTACGTCGTATTGAACCACATCATGCACAACTATGCTATTAAATGCTATCAACTATCATATGGTAAATGTATGTTTACTTTACAAGAAAAGCACTGAAACTAAGCCACTCGAAGTCAAATTTGAAGTTTGAAGAACGAAAACGACACTCACCGGCTCGTGCACAAATGTCATCACATAGCTAGTCCATTTAAGCTTCATGTCTATTCCATTTCAATTTCTTTTCTAACACTGTTTTAATTTCAATTAATATTAAAGCAAGAGCCAGATAAAACGGCTGCTGTTTGAGGATGCGTCATTAAAACGCTTTGCGGCGCGTGGAAGTGTGGCGTGCGTGGGCGCTCTCTCTCCGCGTGCTCTGCTCCACGCGCGCGCTCAATAGCAGGCAGAAAAAACTTCAGTAATCTACATCCTTTCCTCTCCTCTCTGCATCCTCTCATTCTGTCGGTCACTCTTAGTCTTACTTAGTCGTTGTTTCGTGCCATTGACACTCAAACTTACAGTAATGTTTCATTGTTACGTTATATTATCAGAAAATGCTCTTTTCATATCAACATCACAGCAAGTTTTAGCATTAGTGCAATCGGCTCTTACACATTGGCGAGGTCGTTGTGTCATTCCATTGATGCTCACTGTAACAAAAGGTTATTTTGGTGAAGTAATGTTACATTGTTACCGTCATATCAGCTGCAAATATTTGGTTCATAACAACATCACGGCACGTTTTATTAGCATTAGTGTAATATAAACTGCAAGGCCCTTTCTAAAGCGGATATGACTGATATCTACAGCACCAAAGTATAACACAAGTAGAAAAATAAATAAATTAGCCTATATATATATATATATATATATATATATATATATATATATATATATATATATATATATATATATATATATATATGGAATAAATAGGATGCCTCTTGCCCTTTAGCCTATCTTACATGAGGCAAAAAAAACAAAAAAAACAGATTGATCAATGGAAAATGCTCTCCGGGCACGGAAACAGAAAGAGAGTCTGACAGAGACTGACAGGCTAACAGGATAGAAGAGATGCGATTGGCTATCCAAAATACATTAATAATTTATTTATGACTGATATATGTGGTTATATCATGGTCAGCATGTGTTACTCATAGTAATAGACTGATTGTTTTATGTTTTACAGCCATAAATGACATAGTATGTGAAGGGTTTTGATTAGTCGATCAAAATAAATTCAAATACATTTACATAATTAATAAATTGAAATAAAAGTCAACGTCATTTAATTTCTTGTTACAGGTGAGGTTTTACATATGAACCACTAGAGGGCAGAATGTTTCTATTTCAACACACTGAACAAGCTCTTTCTGTTTTGATTGAATAGACACTGAGAGAATAATGTTTTCTTTTGATTTGCCACTTGCTGAACCAGTAAAAATTGACAGCTAACACGGTTCACTGTGAAAAAGTGGTTTGTTACATAAGTGTAAAAAAAAGGGAAAAAAAGAAACTCACCTGGACATGGTTATACATAGGCCTATATAGTGCATGTGACTGGCTTAAACGGTGAAATGAATGTGCCTTTAAATGTAAAAGAATGTGTGGTTTTACAATAAAATGGATCTGTTTTAAGTTTTATAAGATAAAAGTGGCCTTAATAGCGGTGTTAATTTGCAGTTTTAAAGTCCTATTTATAATATAACCACATACTATTGTTTTTTGTACAGCCTAATAAACTTTAGGACATTTGGACATGTTTTTGAGAATTGATGTGTACCACACCCTGCCTGAAGCTTATTTCCACATCACTATAATTTGTTTTGCCTGATTAAATGCTTTCTGCTTTCAATATTTTTTTTCACATTAATTAAATAACAATATGCAAAAATATAATTATATAAAAATAATTTTTAAAAAATTACAGAGCTAAATTTTATCAAACTAGCTGTCCTTCCTCTCACATGATGTCTGAACTGTGTGAACTCAAGAACAATGAATTAAGGGCATACTCAAACTGCTTTGGGCTATGTCATAGAGGGTCAGATTTATTACAATAAAAATAGCATAATTAATAATAATGGAATTAAACATTTAAGTTATGTGTCTTATAGCTTTCATACAGTATCTTCCACATGTCAGTTATTAGATAGCATGATTGGTTAATTTTCATTGTATAATCTAATTTCCATAAATGCAGACGTAATCCTCTGCTACCTTTCAGCACATGTTCAGTCTGGTCCAGGAATAAGATAAACATCCAACTGAACAAAAGCCAATCTCCTCTGGAGTCTGATTCAATCGCTGTACCTTGGGTTTGCCAGATCTATAAAACGCTGAACTGACAGTCAGATTCACTCAGTTTGTTTTTTGTTCTTGCAGTGGAAGAAGCTCAAAAAATGACAATTTTGGGGAGAATTAGATAAATTGAGTTAACTAAGCTCAAAATAGCATTTAACCAATTTCTTTCTTTCCCCATCAAAAGAAATAGTAGCAATACTTATGTATTACTAGTAATAGTGTTACAGTGTGTATTATATTAATAGATATAATTATTAGCGTAAAGATAATTATATTATTGTATTACTAGTAATAGTACTTTTTGCATGCTCTGCTTTGAGTGATAGAATAAAAGCTAACTATTGAAATTCTGCCTGAGCATATTTAGGAAATGTGTGAAGGTAATTTCTCTAAATACAGTGTTCATGTATGACCAAGGTCAAGAATGGAGTTTGGACAAAGATTTGAATGTAGGAAATTTTCAGTCACCATTGGTCGGCCCACTAAAACCATGGATTCTCTCACCTGACACTGTAAAATATGATTTCCAAAGTTGTAAATAAAAACAAAGATAATTGTGGAGAATTTTTAACAATCTAACTGTTTCTTCTTCAAAATGTCACATATATTTCAATGTGTTATTGACAGCACCCATTGACTAAAAAAATACTATGGAAGTCAATGGGTGCCATCAACTGTCTGGTTGCCAACATCCTGCAAAATATCTGTTGTGTTCAACAGAAGAAAGAAACTCATACAGGTTTGGAACAACATGAGGGTGAGTAAATGATGACAACATTTTCATTTTTGGGTGAACTATCACACAAAAACAGTAAATTAGTCAAGTCAGTGATCTCATAAATCAAATACATGTTTCTTAGTCTACTTTAGTGAAATGAAATAATCCAGGATTTAAACAGGCTGTCTCTTTATAAGTGAGTCACTGAATCATTCAGTCAATCAACTCGATTTTTTCAGGAATTAAACAGTGTCTGAAATTGCATATTCTCTGATAGATACTTCTTTTGAATAAGCAATTACTTTGAGGCTGTTAAAATAGTATGAATGTAATCTGGATGAGCTACATTCCTTATACTGTCATTTTCATATGAACTCATCATTTGTGCCACTTTACTGCCATTTACAAATTGTCTCCCATGGTCTTATGGTATAGTCAAGTGTCCATTGGAGTACTTCAGAATCTCACTGGATGTAGTAGGTCATTCAGGGACTCTTTATCAACTGTTTTATGAATACTGTGAATTTGGACATACAACTCTTTTCACATACTCTTTTCGCCCTATATATAGGAAGGAAGTATGCATATTCAGATGCAGCTATTAAATTATTCAATTAACTGATTCGTTTAAAACCACTGATTCATTCAAGAACAAAATAAGTTACTCTCTTTATGAGTGAGACATTGAATCATTCACTCAATCTATTCATTCAAAAGCACTGATTCATTCAGGAACACAATAAGTTACTCTCTTTATGAATGAGTCAATTGATCAATGAATCATTTGCTCAATCTATTCCTTCAAAAGCACCGATTCATTTAGGCACAGCACTTTTTGTGTTGCTTAGCCTATGATTCACAGCCTTGCTGATACTTGACTATATGCATATAGCCCTTTTCACACAGAGATTCCGGAAAATACACGGATAAAGTGACCCGGGATTTGACCCGGGTTCGTTTGATTTTGGTTCATTCACACTGCCAGGGATTTTCCGGAATCAGAGAGTTCACACACAACCCGTAAAAATCCCGTAAAGACACGTGACATCGATGTGACATGTAATGTCTCAGCAGCGTCTGTAGTTTGCTTATAAGTTATGAGCTGCGATTTCTCTCTCGAGAAACCACGCTTGTGCATTTTTTTCTCTGATTCGATCATAAACTAGCGCATTAGCCTACGTAGGCCTACCGTTTCACTAGCCTTTCACTAGCCTGCTTTCACTTCAGCGTCATTACGACACAGCATTGATTACGGCTTAATTTTGTTTACACAGCGCGCGTTCCGGGACTGATCCCGGCAATGTTACAAGGTCCCCAACCCGGCATCAATCCCGGCATCAATCCCGGGTCATGTTTGCGTTCACACAGAGGGCGTTCTGGCAATTTCCCAGCAATTTCCCGGGATCAACGCGTTGTGTGAAAGGGGCTAAAGTGAAACAGTGTAAAATTACCAAAATTTGGTCCCTAATAAACTTATTGGTCAAAATGATGCATTGATAAAAACGAACAAAGAGGCTACCTGCAAATTTTTGTTTCTCTGACATAATGCATAGATACAGCAAAAGAAAGTCTAAAGAATTTCAATGCGTCTAGTTTGCTTGCAAGACGGCCATTAAACAAACTGTGTCGGAGGAATGTCAATCCTTTATCTTTATTAAAGAGAACTACTGAAACTGACGTGAATATAAACATCAGCACCAGAGATGGAGGATCAATATTTCATCTTGAACTCTACTAATCAGTCTGCAGGGAAACAAACAGTTTGTTACGTGCAAAAATGTCCGCCCATTTAATTAAATCTGCTGTAAGGAGAAGTCAAACATGGGGCCAATCTGTCAATTGGCTGACAAAGACTGGAGAATTAATTAACATAATGTAAGCAAAGCACAAGGGCGGTTTAAAGCCATTTAAAGGGTCTGTGATTATTTATGTCAAGGTACCTTAATCAGATTGTTTTTGGTTAGAAACCCATGTGCAGTGGCACAGCACTGAAACAAACACACACACACGCACGCACGCACACACACACACACACACACACACAGAGGTTGTGCTGGGGGTCCCGGTGGGGCTGGAAAGTTGTGTCTGGCAATTATGATCCCTTTGATGTGAACGGAGACACCCTGGGAAGGGCAGAACCTTACCCTTAAGCTTTAGCATCAAGACACCGCACACCACGAAATCTAATGTGTTAATACAGGCCTCATGTCAGCGAGCAGCATGAAATGAGAATGATAGGTCCGTTCTTTCCAAAAATTATGAGAGGCTGAAAGGGGCAGTAATTAGCTGAAAACCTAAAAGCATGTTTATTAAAATGACAGCCGTTTCTTTTATAAGGTTTTGGTTCAGTAATCCTCCAGAAAAGACCAGCATAAATTTCCACAAGCATTTTTATGCTAATTACATTACATTGCATTTATTATTGAGCGAATGCTGTTAACCAAAGCGAATTACAAATGAGGAACATCACAAGCAATTTGTCATACAAGTACACAATGCCAAGAAAAAAATATAAAGTACACAATGTCAAGTTTAATATAGGATTAGTGTAAGATACACAAGCCAGTATAGGTGAAAAGCTATATATATATATATATATATATATATACATATAGCTATATATAGAGCAATATATATATATATACTGTATTGTTGGATCAGCATTCATTTTTTAAGTTATGAAATATACCTCATGAATTGAGTAAATGCAAGTACAAAATTTAAGCAGATCTGAATTACTACATTTACCATGACAAATTAAATTGAGTAAACCCAACAAGTTATGGTAACTTAAACCAATATTATGAGTATTGTGAACTTATTTCATTTAAATACACTAAGACAAGCAGTTAACTATTAGCTTGTAATAGCGCAAATACATGTGCTAAGATTATTGTGCTCGATTATTGTACTTACACACACAATCATTGTTTAAAATGAAGCAACATGCAGTTTACTATAGTAGTACTAATGTAATGTAATGTAATGGTTACATAACAGAAACTCCTATAAATTCCAACATTTCAGAATGTTAAAAACTAACAGATCTCATATCCATTTTATTATTTTTTTTGCAAAAACTCACAAATTTCAACATTAACTCTTCTTATGTAGCCGATACGAAAGCATGCTGAGAAAATAATGTGTGTGTGTGTGTGTGCGTGCTATCGTTCTCTCCATGCACTTTAATATTTTACTAGACAAAGATTAAGCCTTTGTTGTAATTTCATCTTAGTCACATCAGGGTCTGTTTGTTCCATTTTGTATTTGTTAATCACAATCCATCCTTTAGTGAGACATCAGACAAACATTCTGTGTCACTCTTGCATTTTGTCTCTGTCCCGTCTGTCTCTCTTTCTACTAATCTCTCTCTCCTTTGCCTATTTTGGCAGGCCTGTGCCAGGTATTTGTTGAAATTCCACACACCCCGCAGGGAGAGGTATGTTGCCCTTCTTCTCGTCTTGGCCCTGGTGCCTGTCTCTGTCCATCTTGTGTTCTCAAATATACAGCACATGCCTGGGACACGCTAAGCCCAGATCACCTCTCTAAATCCTGCAGACTTCACACAAGAGTTGAAACCCATTTTAGACAAACACAGCAGTGGCTTGAGAAAGGATTACCAGTCTAATGCTTCTAAAGAACATGAAATTAAAATTCCGTCATTATTTACTCACACTTTTGTTGTTCCAAACCTGAATGCCGCGATTTAGTAAAAAGTTGTTTTCCAGAAAAATTCAGTGACCTCGGCTGCTAAAAGATATTTTGAAGAATAAATGTAAAACTGTTTGTTCATAAAATTAAAGTCCCAATGACTTTTCTTGTTTGAAAAAAAAGAAGACTAAAGAGAGACTAAATGATGACATAATATTCATTTTGCGTGACCTATCCCGTTCAGCAAAACAAAGAAATCTGGAAAATGCCATGAATACAGTTCAAATATGATACCATGTGAGAGGAACAGAATGAAAATAAAAATCATTATTCATGATAATCTTCTCCTCAGCCGTAGCTCTTAAAAGTTATTTTCCATTCTGCACATTCAAACTGGTTTCAGAAGACTTGAAATATCACACAAGCATGTCGACTACTTTTATATATATTTTTTCAGACATGCTGAACTGTCATACATGTTTATGTAAAATACCTATGTATGTATATATATATATATATATATATATACACACACTCACTTCTGCCTTCCACATAAATAAAATATAGAATAAAATAAAAACAAATCAAAGCAACTTACAAATGGTAAACATCACGAGCAATTTGTCATAAGAGCCATTAATATCTAAGACAAATAAAATAAAACAACCTTTGAGGGGTAAAACAGTCCATTAATCGTCCCATTATAAGAACAATGAACAACTGGATTGTGGTTCCATTAATGTATACAATTTTACAATGCAGTATTAAAGGTACACGGATTTTTGATTGATCTTACTAATAATATTACAATATCCATTTAAGTCTGAACTTTTCTGAGAAAAAAGTGATCTGACCGTTTTTAAGCTCTATAAATTATATAATTTTTTGAAATGATGGAAAGTCTAGCAGTCTAACAGTAATTCACTTTAATGAGTGTTCGCAAATATTTTGGTGACTCAAATGCCTCCGGTTTTAAAGTAAAACTCACTTTACTTACTGCAGTCACAAAATGAGAAGCGTATGAAAAACACTGAACAGTTGAACCAGGAGACTAATTCATCAAGCAGGCCCTATAGGCTGCGATGATGATGATCCTGGGCTCTTGCGGTCAACAACACACATACTCTCCTTACCCCATTGATTAGATAGTGTTTGAGTGTTGACCGTATCGGGTGTTCAGAGGTGGTGTTAAGTTGAAGTGTGTCAGCGGTGTGTGTGTGTGTGTGTGTGTGTGTGTGTGTGTTGGCAGGAGTGCAGTAGATGTGCAGATATGTGTTTGTTGGCCTTGTGTAGATGTGTGTTGGCACGCGGTGCAACAGTGAATTTGGTGTCAGTAGCTCATGAGGAGACGGGGTTGTAACTTTTGCTCTCTGTCTGTCTCTTTCTCTCACTCTATTACTCTTTCTTTCTCACTGGACAGTTATTTACGCCGATTGTTCCTTTACACTGGGCCGCCTTCAACTAATGAATCATCTTCATTTTACAGGAAAAAACATGTGTCCACTGACTCACTCGTGTGCATCAAAGATCTCAGGATCACTTTAACTGAAATAATATAGGTTGAATATTAATAGAAGCACTGTATGATAACTCATCTTGGTCATATAAAAGCATTTTGTTAAACATTTTTATGCCACTGTTCCCAGTTAGGAATTTAATTCGATTTTGGTGTTTTGAATTTACACATTCTGACCTGACTGGTTAAAAGATTTCATTTTTTTTGCGGTTTACACCAAAATGATATCAAAACAAAGGAAAACCAGTCCCCATAATCAAAACTGTATGCAGCTCAAGTATCACTTTCCCCGTTTTTTTGTTTCCCTTCTTGGTTTAACAAAAGTTTAAAGGGTTAGTTTACCCTAAATTGAATATTCTGTCATCGTTTTTCACTCTCATGTCGATCCAATAGTGTATACCTTACTTTCTTCTATGAAATACAAAAGAAATATTTTTGAAGAATTGTTGTTTCCATATAGTGAAAGCCAGTGGGGCCCAAAACAACATTGGAACCCACTGACTTTCATTGTATAGACAAAAACAGACATTCTTCAAAACATCTTCTGTGTTTTATAGAAGAAAGTAAGTCTAGGTTTAGAATTACATGAGGGTGCATGATGACTGAATTGATGATTTTTTTTTTTAATGTACTATCCCTTTAACCCATTCAAGTGGTTCTAAAGGACAGCATACTGTACTTGCAAGATATCCACACCATGCATCATTTAAAGTTTTGCATGACTAAGGAGGTGAAAATGTCCTTCCACTGAAACGGTTTATCTCCATTAATGGTTATGTATTCCTGTATGGTCGTTAGGGAGCGATACCATAGCCTATTTTTTAAGTGATTAAATGGTTTTCACTGCCTCGGCTGTGGTTTGGATTGTGACGCGTGTCAAAATTTCATCCAACATTTTTCACGCATGATTCAGTCCAGCCTCAAAGAATGGGTTTAATAACATGTTCATTTGTCCTGTGAGTACCTGTACAACTGAAATCATTTTACGTATACCTTTTCATGTTTGCTGTTGTAATTCTTAAAGTTCTCTAATAAATTCTACCTAAAATATTAATTTTATGCTCCCAAACCCAAATAGCTTTGATGGATGGTGGATATAAATATTGTTCCCTGACATTTACAAGTGTTTTTCCTATGGTATACTGACTGTATTGCTTTTGGCACTGATAAATACAGCCCCAAAGCACAGATCTTTCACTCGTAAAAATGTTCGTTAAAAGTGGGCTGAAGGGATCTAATCACAAGAGAGAAGTTAATGAACACAAAGAATATCAGTCAGGGTTATAAAGACTAAACATCAAATCACATTCAGTCCTCTGCCAATGAAGATCAATTGTCTCCCTCCAAGGCCATTCATAGTTGGTCTTTATTAAAGACACCCTTCTTTCTCCAGTCTTTCAGCAGAGCCTCTCTTCATCCCTCCCTTCATTTGCTTCAGACAACATATGGGGAGTGGACTGACTGTGACAGAGATATTCTACACCATCCTAAAGTTTCTTTAACTCTGCCCTTAGAGGAACATTAACACCTCGCTGAGATTTTGATTTATACTTTACAAATACACAATTTAATTAGAATATTCTAGAGTGGGATTTTCGTCATTGTCTCGCGGTTTGAAGTGTGGATATGCCGACATATGGAACATGCCATCTCTGAATACTCAATTTAAGGGTAAGACAATTTTAGGGTTTCAAAAATAAGAATAGGCTACACCTAGGCTATTGTATTAGCTCATTTTAATCCAATTAATTTAGTTTGTTGTGTCCTCAGAATTTAAACGAAACAAATAGCCTATGCGCAATGCTGTTGTATTTATAACAGTTTATTGTTCTAAGACATTGTTTGTTAGGCTACTTGCAGTTTCAGCTGTCTTATGAAAATGCCGTTATGCATGCGACAACCATCGAGTTTTAGCCTATTAAGGATGCGTATTAGCTAATAGGAGACGACCGGGAAGTGTTGTGACACCTTTTTCGTTAACATCTGAAATTATGTGTTTTTTGAGTGCTGTGTCACAAACTTTGGCCTATATGCTAAAAGCCCATCTCCATATTTTTCTGTTACGTAGGCTATTAGAAATGTACAACGAATAGGCTACATTAGTTAAATTAATGTCAAGTAGCCTAGCTACAAAGAGTGCAATTGTTACAATATTTCCATATCGGATTGTAGGAAACATTTTTCGTTTAACATGTAGCTACATTTGTGGTACAAAATAAAAGAACAACATAAAAATGTAAACAATAGAAATAGCCTACAACACACAGTGTGCGTTTGTGTCAAGTGGACACTGTCCCGGTTTAAGTCTTTATAGGCTACAAAGGTATGGAAACTGTTTCAACCCTCTCCGTCTGATATCTATTTATTTATTTTTAAACAGGTAAAGAGCTTGTGTGGACGTTATAGCCTATATAAAATTAAACAAGATCAACATGACTTGATTCAGATGATAGGCTATATCTCTTGTTCTGTCATCATTCATTCAAGATGCAATTTTTTGTTCTCCTGTAAATCCGTTATACGTTTTAACACGAAACACACTTCTGCTGTCATGAAGAATGAATTATCTCACCCCCGTAGTTAATTTGGTTAAACTGATGGTGTTACAACTCACTCATCGGTGCAACATTCCCCGATTTCCCCTGATTCAATGCAGACTACATGTGTTCGACATTTTTACATTATGAAAACAATAAATTACTAAAATGACTAGGACTCCTATGACACTGCTAACCCTTAAGTTCCTAAAATTTGTCAACAAGAGTTTCAGTTTGCGTAGCCTAAATCAATGAACAATTATCAAAGGGTTTTTATTTATTTAATTGGCTTAGCTGGGCATCTTATGATTTAAACAAACTAAATCCATATTTGTATTAAATTAATAAATAAATTAACTCAAACTAGACAATCTGTCTATCTCCGTGTCGATCTAAAAGGTGTTATTTAAAGCACCCTGGTAAGGGTAATGGGCGCAGCGGGTAACCTACTGCCTGTGCCAGTGCTTCACTGTAGCAACATTAGCCTCGTAACCCGTCTCTCTCTCAGGGTCACCATGTGCCACATATAATTCTCTCCCGTATGTGTTCTTACGCCCCCGGCTGGGCTTTGATCTTCACACCCGTCATTATGACGAGGAATAGAATTCCCCGAAAAAAGAAGTGCATACCGCTTTTTGACGACGTAGATAGGCTATAAGCAAAGTACAATCAAGTGTTTATCATTGTCTTATTTTTTTTTTCAGTACTTAAGATTAAAATTTCATCGGTTTGTGAGGGAAATTTTAGAGCAGCTTAAAACAGCGCTGCTGGGATCATTGATCTTAAATTGCCTAACTAGGCTACTTGATCAATTCTATTAACAATAATAGTTGTAAGCTAATAATAATTTATTTATTTAAACCAAATCCAACTAAGTTTGCTGTGTTGATATTAGTTAGTTGAACTCTACCAAAAAAAAATGAACCCATGTAGATTTGTACAAATTTCTGTCAATACTGTCAAAACTGATGCTGTGCATCTGACGATTAATTCTCTTGAACATAATATTATAATTCGTGTAATCTGTGATATGTATGATATTTAGCGTACTTTGACAAACTTGTAAATTTGTAGTTTTAAAAAAAAGTTTATAAAAATCACTGTTTCTTTGTCTCTTGTTTCTCTCTTCTCTCTCACCAATTAAAGCAGTCCACTCACAGCTCTCCCCTTCAAATTTGGATTCTCTGATCACCTGGGCACAGTAAACAACCCTAAAACACTCT
This sequence comes from Siphateles boraxobius, assembly GCF_051911475.1. Classification (NCBI taxonomy): domain Eukaryota; kingdom Metazoa; phylum Chordata; class Actinopteri; order Cypriniformes; family Leuciscidae; genus Siphateles; species Siphateles boraxobius. The sequence goes on from NW_027508722.1 coordinate 14,227,962, forward strand.
GAAGTTACTTCTCTCAGAAGGTCACTCATCTTGGGATTCTTGGCATCCAGGACAAATGGACGACATCTCTGGCTCTACTTCTCTTTCCTCTTCCCCTTCCCCTTCATACACCTTTCCCTTTCCCACTAACCTCTCCCTTCCCTCATCCTCTCCTTCTCTCTCCCCATCCCCAAGTGTAGCCTCCACTGCTCTCTTCTGCTTTTTCCTATCCCTCCTTTCTCTACTGGGCATTCTGGGCAACCTGTATACCCTAGGGCTTCTGATTCGCCGCCGCAGGATGTCAAGGCGGCGACGCACCTCTCCTACCTGTTGTTACAGCTCCTCCTGCCTCGGCACCTCCTCCCCTTCTTTCTCTCCCTCCTCCTCTCCCACCTCGTCCTCCTCCTCTTCCTCCCTTCACCTGCAGGTTCTGAGTCTGGCTTTAGCAGACCTGGTGTACCTCTCCACTGCCCCCTTTATCGTGTACGACAGCCTGGCATCTGACTGGGCCTTCGGTGAACTAGGCTGTCGGCTCCTACTCAGTCTGGATTTGCTCACCATGCATGCAAGCATCTTCACCCTCACTGCTATGAGTCTGGATCGGTATCGAGCTGTGGCCGATCCGTTGGCAGCTTCGTCCACACCTTCCTCTGGACTCCTGCGAGTCGCTTTGGCCTGGGGCTTTGCCGTGGCTCTCAGTTTGCCCATGATGATCACTTTGCACCTCGAGGATGGAGAGAACCAGGAAGGCAAGTTGTGCGTTCCCGCCTGGGACGAGCAGAGTTCGAAAGCCTACCTCAGTGTACTCTTCTGCACCAGTATCCTAGGCCCAGGGCTGGCCATCGGAGCTTTGTATGCAGCTTTGGGGAGACTCTACTGGGTATCTCAGACGCAGCCAGCTTGGGTCGGAGGGGGCAACGCCTATCCGCCCCGTGCACCTCGCCCCAAAGTCCTACTCCTCATCCTGGGAATTGTGTTGACATTCTGGGCTTGTTTCCTTCCATTCTGGATCTGGCAGCTTCTACCATTGTACCGGCCTGAGGTTCTGCGCGTGGTGCCGGTGGGCACGCAGGTGACGATTAATCGCATCCTTACAGGGCTGACTTATGGAAACTCGTGTGTGAATCCCTTCTTCTACACACTGCTGACAGGCAAGCGCAGGCGTCCCAGCAGGAAGGCCATTAGTGCGGCTGCCCCACTCTGCAACAAGGGCAGCTCTGAACAACAATAACAGCTGCCCACTATTTTTATTCGCCAATTAGTGCAGCCCATGACCAATAAGACTGTGCATAGTTATGTTTATTACACAATTACTAATTTTGGTGCTAAAGGACTTAAAGATTATAGCTTTGTACACTGTGCAAATATAATAATACTCTTTAATCCAAGCCACTGATGGTGTGTCTTCTCTGCTCCCTGGACCCCTGTACATATATAATCATAGTTAATATGATCCGCAATATGGTCCCTGCAAACCAAAATGAAATAATGATGAAATCTTACAGAACTGTTTGCAGCAAAATCCCCAGTGTTAAATTAACACTCTGAGTGTGGACTCATATAAACACTGAAGCAGTGTTAAAGTTAATGCGATAATTAAGTGAATTATTGAGTGATGATTGAGCATTATTGAAGACACCTGATGTTAACAAGCAGAATTACTGAAGGTAGAAAACCGTGAAGTCGCCATTAAGGAGATCACTATTTGCTTTAGTTGGGCTTTTGACCTTTAAATCATTAACTTTAGATTTTGTTTGGCTGCTGTACGTGAGTTATAACAGCCAGATGAACAAATAGAAAAGGTGATCTGATGTTGTTGGTTGTGTTTAAACATAAACAATCATATGACCTAAATCACTGTACTCATAGAGAGCCCAAATTAGGTTTACTTTATGAACTATATAGCAGCACTATTCTTGTACAGCATAGTGTTTTAAACTTTTACAAAGTAATCCAAATAAATTTTTACACACGTCTCAAATACAAAATATATATATTTTTTATTTGATTCATTTTTTTAAGATACAAAGACATCAAGAATCAGCCTGTGAATCTCAACAATGGTGACAATTATAAAGCATGTTGCAGTGCATTCTGGGTGGCACCAATCAAAACTCATTCATGGCTCCCCTCATGCATTGCCGCATGAATAAATAATGAGCTTATGTTCAGAGGTGATCTGTTTGTCACCATTGCTGAGATTCATACGCTAATTCTTGATGTCTGTGTGTTCCAACATAAATTTTTTTGAAGTTTTATTTTTTTTTAATCATTTGGTTTAATTGAAAAGGCCAAAAATATGATGCCATACAAGGTCAGTGCTGCTATAATCAATTAATGTGAGCCTAACTCAGAAATTTAATGATTTAAGGGTCAAGATCCCATGAAGCAAACACGGATCTCTATAATGGTAACTTAAAATTACGGTTTTCTCATTCAGAGATTCTGTTTGTTAACATGAGGTGTCTTCAATAATGCTCAATCATCACTCAATAATTCACTTAATTATCTCATTATCTTTAACACTGCTTCAGTGTTTATATGAGTCCACACTCAGAGTGTTAATTTAACACTGGAGGTTTTGCTGTGACATAGCAATCAATTCTGGTCAAGCCGCTGTTAAATACTAGTGGACAAAAATGTGTGAAACATCTGTTTATAGGACAACTTGAAAGGGACGAAACAAGCTTTGTCAGGATTCGTGAATCGCCCCCAGGATACTATAAAAGCAGGTGTGAAACATTTAACTACTAAATTGGTTTTAGTGCAAAGGAGAAATTACATGGATTTGGCTCAAAGCTAAAGGACTTGTCAGAGTTTGCTCTTTTGAGGAGGATAAATCACTTCTGCCATGAAGCCAGGATAAACAATCACCATTCTCCAATAGGGCATTATGTTCTCCATGAGGTACTTCATTATAACTAAAACATTATTTTAGCCAACAGATCTGTTACAATCCTGACTGTGTATTTATTGGCACCTTATTTGAATCATTCATTTTTTTATTCTACCTGATTCTGTTTTTTTGTCACAATTAAATTGAATTAAACAATTTTAAACAAAATTTTGAACCACTCTTTAAAAACAGTAGTCAACATTTGAAGTGGATCAAAACCTTTCATCAACGTTATACATGAATTTTGAACAATACTCGTTCTTGTCTTAGGACAACTTTGATGAACTTTTTTGATCCACCTCCAATTTTGACTGCTGTCAATTGTTTCACTAGCACATATACTCAAATTTGTTCCATTTTTAAAACTGCATCTTTGCCCCTATTTATGCATGTTTATGGACAATTTCAGATAGGGAAACATTTATATCTCTAAAATTTTAAGAACAAATGTTCTAAAAAAAAAAAATTCATGCTGTGTTTGAAAAAAGCCTGGACCCTTCAAGATATATTTTTGAAAAGATTTTGTTCTAGCTTACCTGTATTATATTTATGATTTACTGTTTAATAATGCATTGCTTTGCACAAGAAAGCTTGGCTGAAAGAATTATAAATGAAATCTGAAGTTTCTTATTATATCATACAATTGTCAATAAAGAAATATTCCATGTAAGAACAACAACAGAATGGTTCATGATCTGAATGAGTCGTCTGGGAATGTTTAGAAGACTTCCTGACACTGCCTAAATGATACTGCAGAAACGTGACACTGTGAAGCAGTACTGTCCTTATTACAATAGCAGATGAGTGGGTTTTTCAGTGAAGAAAATGAAGAGAAAGGGAAGAGCAGAAAGATGGAGAAAGGTGTTAAAAAAGGAGAATGGACAAAAAAATTAATTAGAAATGAAGAGAAAAACACAGAAAAGAGCCAGAGAGAGGGAGAGATCGAGACTGTGCAAATAATAAAAAAAATGAAATATGGTTTTCATTCAGGAAGCATTTATTTATGTGTCTGCATTGGCCTGGACTATGCTTTTGCTAGCATTCACTTTTTTGTGGGTCTTGCATGGGGTGTGTGTGTGTGTTGCACTGCAGAGCTTGGATGTGACTGTGTTTTCATTGGATAATATCAGTCTTATTGAGTCTGTATCAGCTTTTTGCACTTTCTGAAACTGACCCACAAATGTTGGTGTGTGCTTTAACCCTCAATGTTTGGTAAGTAAACTTTGTAATCCAGTTTGTGACTTATTGGCATCATCATAAACAAGTACAGACTACCCAAAAAGGAACCTTGTATTTGCAATATGTACAATTCATGTGTATTGTTAAATGGCAGCACTGCATTGGTTTGTGGTTGCCTGCTGCTCTGTGACGCACATGAACTATTGTTGTTTGAAATAGAGCAGTGAAGATTGTAGATTGCCTGTGTGTGTGTGTCATAGGGGTGTCTGTCTTTAGCCCCTTAGTTGGAGATGCAATTGGGACTTGGCAGTCTTGGCAGGTGTTTTTTAAGATGAAACATAAAAAAAGAATATAAAATCAACAATACACAAATAGCAACTATATAATGTTATATATCCGGATTTAGATAAGCTGGATACAATGATTAAACACCTAATCTGCCTTTAAACAAAATTTTTATGTTTGAGGTTGTGATTTCATTGAGCTGTATCATAAAGCACTGATGTTCTCATCATTTGGTCTAAAAGCTCCATTCTGTCGCTATAATGCATTTTGGAAAAACGCCATCTAACATGGGACTCCATGAGGACCTGATGTGTGCAACTCCCTCTCTTTTCATTTTCCTTAGGCATGTGTTTTCATTTACCTGAGAAACATTACAGCATCTTGAAGGAATAATACTGAACGTGTATGTTCCTACCTCACGGTGTGATCAGACAGTTGAAAGTCATAAATGAGGTCCTGTTGCATACAGTTAGAATACAGAATACAGTTGCCACAACAGCTTCAATTTGTCCCAATGATCCACTTTTCACTTCGGTAAATCCTGTGGAAAAACAAACTCGTAATGTTTTTTATTGCGTCAGTTATTTTATATTAAATGATAGTTCACCATTTAATATAGCGCATTAATCAAATGGACAACTGCTGTGATACTTTATATTGCTTTTCTGGAGCTTGGCAGTATAAATCAATCTTTATTTGCAAGAAAATTTTTCATTTTCAAACATAACTTTTTGCATTTCACAAAAGAAAGAAGATTGGGTCAAAATGACTCAGTAAAAGTGAGTAAATGATAAAAAGTGTTAATTTGGGTGAATTATTTCTTTTTAAATGTATGCTTCTAATGCTCATCTATGTTCTTTCTCACAAGCAGAACTGCTGATTCAGATTAATTGAATAGTATTTACTAGCATTAAGTCTTTCGGGTGATGTTCTTAGCCTAATGGTTTAATAACAAGACTTTGGGGTCTTGAACTCAGACACTCTCCGTTCTTCTCTCTCAAGAGGGTCTGAATGATTGAGCATGTGATAAACTTCAAACATATGCTAGTATCCAGCGAACCCAAACAGTGGAAAATATTGCCATGAGGGAGGGCAGCAAATCCATAAGCTGTCAGTTTATATTGGTAGTCACCAAGAGCTGGTATGGTTGAGGTTTCCAACAATAACCACTGCGACTGTGTCGGAGAGAAAGCTCTAATTTTGAAGGAGGCAGCAGAAAGCTCCTGAAGACCGACCTAAGAGGTACGTATGGGGGGAAATAGTTCACTTTTTTCCCCCACTGCATCGTTTTGTGTTACCTGTGTGCTTCATAAATCCAACACATGTTCCTGTTCCTGGAATCCTGAGTGTCTTTCCATCCTCACACTCCCTTCCCTGTGCTGCAGTGTTTGTGGCAGGGGCAGGTGCCCCTCCCTTGGGCAGTCAGCTCAGGAAAGTCTCCTGCTGGGCAGACGAGACTAGGCCGAAGTTTAGGCCAAACTCCTGCTGAGAGAGAATAAGAGGCTCCCTTTCTCTAAGACACACATACACAGACCCAAACTCAAAATTCCCATCTGTTTTTTCTCTCTCTCTCTTTCTTTGTATGCCTATCGCTCTTCCCATCCCGTTTTTCTCTCTTTTTGAGCAGTAAAAGAATATACAAATCACCCCAACGTGTAGAAAATGTATGACTGTCATTACATTAGATTGCAAAATATCAAAATAAGTGGGGGAAGGTAGCACAAATAGCGATATGACTGTGTTCCAAACACTGCGTTAAGAAGCTTGTTAACTTTGCAAATCTGTTGAATGTGTGCATGTGATTTCAGGAAACAAGGCTTTGTTCTGGTCCTGATTTTAAGTGAACCCATGAATGAAGCAGTATAAAATGTATAGTAAGTTTTATACTTTAATAAAAGTTGTATTTTTGCTGCAATCTCAATGCGTTTGCTTTAACCAGCAGATGTCCTTAGAGTGTGGAATTTTACAAGCTTCAGAAAAAAAATTAATTTTGAAAAGCAAATATTACATAATTTATGGGCAGCTGTTAAATATAACAAAATTACAATCAATAAGTTATGACATGGTTTTATTTTGCTTTAACTCATCAAAATAAGTTATACAAAAACGAATTTAAGTCAGTTTAATGTAATTTAAGTTTAAATTACTTGAACATGTAAGTTGATTGTCCTTCAAGGCAGCAACTTTTTTTTTTATTCTCTGATCGCTAAGCTCAAACTTTTTCTAGTTAAACATTTAACAAAAGAGTATGTAAAGTGTTCAATTATAAACAATATATATTTATACTGAAAATGTACTTATACGTTAAGTGTTTTAATCGTCACAGTGTATCGTATTTATTTACTTCTGTGATGCATGGAAGTAGACACTTTCTGGTTGTCAAACCTTTTGGATCATGTTTATAGAATTCATACCAATTTGACAATGTGAAACAAATTGCGATGAGATTGTGTTGGTCGAAATACTTGTGGGGCCCCTGCTCATCATGACAAATAACAACAACAACAAAAAATCTGTTTTTGTAATGTTTATTTTAAACAGTTTACAAAGACCCTTGCAGCAAGAAAAAAAAAATCCCCACAATGACTTGCTAAAGGGTGCTGATCCCCGCCTTTTTTACCGTAACTTATGTTCACACACATACACCAGAACGTTTATGTTAGCATGTTGCAAATCTTGCAGATGTGTGACTGAAAACCTTTCGAACACTGCCAGCAAACAGAAGATGGCCAGCAATACAAGTGTCTCTTTGTAGACCGAGGGGCTCTGCTACCATAAAGCACCTTCTCCTGCCTCAATCCCTGTCTTCACACATCCATGGCAGCCGCCAAGATCAGGCGAGACCCTGGTTTATGTGCTTTGGAGGCCGGAGGTTACATAAATGAACATCAGAGCCACTGTTCACAGTCACACACTGATTCTGACCAGCGAGCAAAACTGTAAAAATGCCATGTCTGCACCTCTCGCCATCCTCAGCTAATCTCTCCTTTCCTATGCCTGGAACTCCACACATAAGATACATATACTGACTACTAGTGAAAATGCATCTATTTTGCATTCTTCTAATTTAAGCAATGGTTTTTAATACAAATTAAATCAACAACATAAGTTGTTAAAACGAGTTTTAAAAAAAAGGTAGCATACATGAATTTAATGGAAGCAAGCACTTTTTATGATCATATTTAATTACTAAGAATTTCATGCCAAACTTTGTTATACATTTCTTAGCATTTGAAAACGCAAAGGTTTAAACTTTAAAGGAAATCAGTTCCAGAATCTTTGAAATGGGACTTGACTTAAATGGACACTGCAAATAATACTGTAGAGATCTTGCACCTCCTTGTGGTCGTATATAGCAAATAGCACCTGTAAATCTTTCATTTATTTAAGTCTTCCATAGCCCCTCTAAATTGATTTCTGATTAAGGCTTAAAAATATCTTAATACAAATGCATCAGAATATTCTAGTTACCATATCTGTATCCTAGAATAGGTTCTTGTGTCAATGTGTAATACAAATTAAAAATCCCAGGTCACATCTTTTATGCTAAGAACTAGTTTCACATTTAGTTTCACATGCAGGTAGGAACGATTCTTCAAAAGAACCATTACATTAAGAGTTGTCAATCAAGATCTTAAGGTTTATTATCAGCTAAAGTGGAAAAACAGCAACAAAACATTCACTGGAAATCAAAGCCCTTTCCCGAGGTGGTACAATTCTCCTAGAAAGAACTAATTACTCGTGTTGAAACATTTGCTCATTCTCCATAGCACCTGAACTTAAGAACAAGTTCTATTACTCCCAAAGTGCACAATTCCCCGTAGCCATTTCCTGAAATAATAAATTATGCAAACAAATTGTTAAAAAAACACTACTTATATTAACAACATTCCCTAGGAATTCTTAGTTTTTTGTATCTCATATTTTTTATTATATAATAGTTGTTGGAAATTATTATTATAAGATATTATATTTTTGTATAACATGTTCCCCTAAATATAAAGTACTGTGAAAATGTCTTACACATGTTAGTATTTTCACCAAAAAAATAAAATAAAAAATAAAATAAAGGGTTAAGCCAGTTATTTATAGAATTTGCTGTAGTGTCTGTAGGAAATATCAGTTTACATTTCCTATTAGATTTGCTATCAATTGTAACAATCCAGTGAGATTTTTGTATGCACAATGAGTCTGACAGCAGCCGGTTTCCTCTTGGCTTCCATCTTGGAGACGTTGCTGCAGTTCTTCTGGATTTAATCTGTCTCAGTTCTTTGTGTTTCTTCATGTAATCACAGACAGACTCAATGATGGTGAGATCAGATCTCTGTGTGGAGCAGACCGGTTGTTGTTAGACTCCTTGTGCATACAAAAATCTCACTGGATTATTACAATTAATGGCAAAAAGAATGTTTGGAAATCTAAACTGGTATTTCCTACTGATAAATAACTGGATTAAAACCGTTTTTTTTTTTCACAGTACTGTACATACATAAAAAAAAAGACAGTGTGCAAGGCTGAGAACCCATGTGCAAACTTTAATTGATTTACTGTGTATGTTAAATTGTGATATCTCTTCCAAAAAGTAAAGAAATCTAGACTAACCAGCAATTGAATGTGCAACAACTTTTAAATCAAATGTACAGTAGTTTGTATATAAAATTAAAACATTATCAACATCTTTATGTTACACTGGACATGAACTGTCAGCATCACTTGCAGTGAGGCACAGCCCTGCACTCAAGAAGTGCTCTTGTTTACACGCCGCTTCGGTGTAGAAGGATTGTTTCCGGAGTCCTTGAGAGCCCGTTTGTGGGATTTTATGAGTGTGTTAATGTTTTTTAGCTTTTGTCTCAGTTGTCTTGAAATATGATTCCTTGAATGTCGTGTGAGGTGAGCGATTGGACGACTTGTTCGGTTTAAAAACTTAAGGAAGGCCAATACATCCAGTAAATAGTGTCTGACATTCATGTTACCATTCTGAAGGGTCACCACCCACCTTAAAATAAGGTTGACAAGTTTAACATTTTAAATGACCATTTCATTTTTTCCCCCCTTTTACTGTTCTTATAAATATGAACATTAGAGATGATACTATTGAGATAAGATGATAATTAAAGATGGCAAGTGAAAGGTTAATGCTAATTTTGTGCTCATTTTAAATATAAACAAGTTAGTCTAGCAGTTTCCTGTTCTTGGACATTGTGTTTAGATTTTTACATAAAGAACATTCAGTCACAATCATAAATCTATGAAATGCTAATCTTTAAACAAATTGTAAATGACTTCAGTACTCACTCATTAATACGCTCCATGTTGTCCAAAAACAGTAATGTTTTGATTGGAGGATATCCTTTTGTCATGTGGAGAATGAAATCTCTCACATGATTGACCTTCCGTGTTGTGTTTTCGCTCGCCTTGCATAATGGATTTTTACCCAAGCAATTCTTGTGGAAGCCTTTGAGAAGTTTCTCTGCATAAAAGGTAAAAACACAAAGTGTTCATTAACAGTCCCTATAACAGTGAAGGATTACAAATTTAAGAATAGGTTTAAGATAAGCTGATCCTATTTTCTTTACATAACATGAAAAATTAAGGTAGAGTAAATTGAATTTAGCATTTAAGGTTATAAATGATGATAGAGTTATCAGCAAGAGAGTCCGGCCAATCCTGTTTTCTGTATTTGTCAGATTACTGCTCTCTATCGAGGCTGCCATTCCTGTTTCTATCTATTGTAAGCAGATTACTGAAACTCTTGGTAGCTTCCGTCTCAGCGGTAGAGTTCTGACATTCCTGTTTTTGAATCTCACTGTTTGAATAGTTATGCTGAACCTGTAAACTACATTTACATGCTTTGTTCAAGATTGTCTCCACCTCTATGTAAATCCCTGCCCCTTGAAAGGTATAAAACACTGTGCTTAAGCTATTGAGGAAGACTTGGATGACTACAACATTGCAACAGCACAGTCCTTAATAAAGAGTAACTTCTGCATTGAAAGATATCCCAACGTCTCCTGGTCTCTGAGGAAAAAGTTTCCATCAACAGCAATGTAAAATGCTTTAATAATTACAATTAAAATGATGGAACCTGTGATTTTATAATTCTGGCTAATATTAATGAGCAGATTAAGAATACAAATAATAATTATGTATGCCCAAAAAATTTAAAATGACCAATATTAAATTAAAATTATTTAATCTAATAAAAATTAGTCACACTCGCTTTCTAAGATTAAGACTGTAATCCCCAAGCAACAGTAATCATGCGATCATAATTAAAATGCTTGCATAGATAAAGTTGTTCTTACCATAATCAAGATCACAATGTGGAGAGCAGACTGAGTGCTGGGAGACTTTTGTACAAATAATGGCTCGAATTCGGTTTTGAAGAACTGCAATCTGTATTTGGAGTTCTTCTCTGACTTTAGCAAGAATTAGACAGTTTTCACATTGACCCTTCATGGTCAGTTCAGAAACTGTGCTGACAAGTTGAGTGGTGGTAGAAGACACTTGATTTGTCTGCATGTGGGTGGTCTGGTTTGAGATGCTATTAGAACAGACTTTTATGTAACCCTTCCTGTCCATGCTCTGTTCCTCAATGGCCTCTTCAGTCTTTAAATCTCCACTTTTGAGAGTTTGTACAGGATGCTCTGAAGGTAACAATTCCACTGTAGAACAATTGGGACCAATATATTTTTAATATATACACGCATATACATTTTTAATATATAGCAAATTACATAATAATGAACATTATAATGTTATAATTATAATGCCTAAGGGTGCTTTTTACACTAGCACTTTTGGTGCGCACCAGGGTTCGATTGATAGAGTTTGGTTCAACTTCATTTGTATGATGTGAACACTGCTATTCGAACTCGGATGCGGACTGTACCTGAGCCTGCTGATATGAACACAATCACACTAAAAGTGAACCACTATTGATACCGTATGATTAGATAAAACTGTGGGTTTGTCTGTATTCTTACTCACTTTCAGGACAAGCATCACTGACGTACTGTAAGCAGAGAGAATGTGTATCTCATATCATTCACTCCCTCGTTCTTTAAAACATTTGCAGTATGACGCTTTGAAAACAAAACCAAAGGTCCAAAAACTAATTAAGGTTGCATTTACAATGGCACAAAAAATCTGATTTTTACCCACATTTACACAGATCGGAATTTGTTAAACACATGTAAAAACAAAAATACCCACGAGATCCTATTTATTCTCATCCGATCTGAACCACTTCCAAATGAGGTTTTAAATCAGAGACGTATCCGATTTCTGGACATACGACCTACGTCTAAACACGAATATCCGATTCACAAGTTTTCAACTGGTCAAAATACCATAACAAGCAGGCTATGCACATACAATGAGCACATATAGCCCAGCACATAGCATAGTTCTGGATGTTTGATAAGTTCCATCACGAAATAAACATCATAAAAACTGACCCATCAGGTTGTGAACATATTCCTATTCCTTTAGGTTCGGTGTTAAAATGCAAATGTAAACGCTAAGTGGACCAGGACTAAATGCTTTTTTTTTTTGGTCCAGACAAATCAAACCAAGAGAACACACCCTAAATGTCATAAAATGATCCAATAAGTCTTTCATATCAGCATAATAACATTAAATTCATATAACAATATTACAGATTACTTGCCCTTTCCACAGTAACGATCAGTTTCTTCTTTTAGTATGTTGAAAGTAAGTTGAACTTGGTGAATAGCATCTATACCCCCAGACATCTCTGGATCTTGCTGCATGCACCAAAACTCTGACTCGTCTGGGTCTTCCTGCTTCACCTGTACTGGGACGTCCTGCTTCACCTGTACTGGGACTTCCTGCTTCACCTGTACCGGGACTTCCTGCTTCACCTGTACCGGGACGTCCTGCTTCACCTGTACTGGGACTTCCTGCTTCACCTGTACTGGGACGTCCTGCTTCACCTGTACCGGGACGTCCTGCTTCACCTGTACCGGGACGTCCTGCTTCACCTGTACCGGGACGTCCTGCTTCACCTGTACCGGGACGTCCTGCTTCACCTGTACCGGGACGTCCTGCTTCACCTGTACCGGGACTTCCTGCTTCACCTGTACAGGGACTTCCTGCTTCACCTGTACAGGGACTTCCTGCTTCACCTGTACAGGGACTTCCTGCTTCACCTGTACAGGGACTTCCTGCTTCACCTGTACAGGGACTTCCTGCTTCACCTGTACAGGGACTTCCTGCTTCACCTGTACCGGGACTTCCTGCTTCACCTGTACAGGGACTTCCTGCTTCACCTGTACTGGGACTTCCTGCTTCACCTGTACTGGGACTTCCTGCTTCACCTGTACTGGGACTTCCTGCTTCACCTGTACAGGGACTTCCTGCTTCACCTGTACTGGGTCTTCCTGCTTCACTTGTATGATGTCCACACTGAAAGAGGACAAATCTGGGAGTGGAAAGAGAGATCTATTAAGATTCTCATTAAAGTTCATTGATAAATTATTCATTCACTGTATAAAACCTATCATCTCAGCCATTAAGTTACTGTAAAGTTTCAGGAGTGTCAACCTAATTTAAATACGGGTGTGAGTCCCCTAAATTATTATTCTGTGTGTGTACGGAACACAACTCAATACAGAAATTAAGATGATTGACCCCTCGGTAACTATAGCAGTGTTCTGGTGGCTTGTAGTTGGTATGTTATTTTAGACCACAGTAATATTACAGCAAACAAAGACTCATCATGGTCTACAATTTTAACCGTTAACAGAATCATGTTTAGTTTATGCTTGGAAGGCTGCTTTGCAGAGCGCACTCTTGAAGTGATGCCATGTTCACCTGTTAGTTTGTGCCACTTGTTTGGCTCATAAAACAATCACATTTATGGAGTTTTAAAGGGGGAAAGGGTAGGTTGCGATATTTTTATCTTGTTTTCAAAATGAAGCATTTGGATTTATTTTGGTTTATTGTGGGCTTGTTCGCTGAATCGCTATATTTCCTAGCAAGATCTGGTAACATGAGTCAAGGCTCGTACCTCTTTCCCTGTGGTTTTCTTGCACTTAACATACAGCAGAGAGACAAGTCTCTGATACTTGTTTGTTAATAACATTTAACTAGTTGTTCAGTTTGGTTTTATACACACTGCACAATTTTTGTATATGCGGTTGTCACCACATTTTTTTTTCAAGAGTTAATTATTGAATTCTGTGTGTGTAAAAAACAGATTAAGCAGTAAAAGGTGAATTTGACTGCAGTGTGCACGTGGACAGTGTCTTCTGGATCAGCATTTTGCTCAATAGCAGGTGCTTGTTACGGAAATGTATATTCAGCCACAGAGAAAAATATGTACTTGCCATTTCCATCACCATCTTCTTGCACTTGCTCAAGTTTAGGTGAAACTGAGCTCCAAGGACCAAAACCCTCAGACTTCATCTCCTGTCCTTTGCTAGAACAAAAGATCACAATGCTCTCTGAAGAAACTGCTAATAGTTACATATATCAAAAATACAGAATCAGATGAAATACTGTGGGAGCAAGTGCTTTGTAACTTTGAATCATACGGTTTGCTTAGCTGATCTAAATTATGAAACATCCCTTCAGATCTCCATAAAGCCACATTTTTTGAAAAACATAAACGCACACAGGCAGAGCAGAAAAACACAAATGAAAACATCGTCAAATTATCATGCAATGAAGACAAAAATCGCACATCTTCCTTGCTAAAGACGCCTTTTACAAAAATCCTATAAAGATATTCATTTTAAATAAGATTGAATAATCAAGGAAGGCCACTTTCATACAAGAAAAAAAACAACAACATTTCACTCACCGGTCGGACAAAATAGTCGAAACAGCTGCAGGTGGTGGTCTTGTGAATCCATGCACCAAAGGTGTGGATGTTGCAGTTTTCTCGTAACTTTGAAAACATAACAAATAGTTAATTTTACACCGTAGCTGCTGTTAGCGTTGAGCTAATTCGTAAAAGTAATAAACTCGTAAGATAAATAGCTCAAAACTCCACCAAAAACAAGTCAAACCACATATTACCACTCCAAAAGAAAAACAGCAACCATAGCGTCGGTTTTCAGACCCTTTGAGTCCCGCAGTTGTCTCCAGCGTGGAAAAGCAACACCGATGTTAACTCTAGTTTGAGCTCTTGCATGTTCCAGACGTTTTTTTGTCATAGCAACTTCTAATACGGTTTTTCTTTTCCTACCTTTGTTTCCTGTGCCAAGTGTTGTTGGTTGAGGAGGGACTATAAAAGGTGGCTGCTGTTTATATGCCATTGTCGTTCAGTGACCGTTACAGTAAGCAATGCACTTTCTATAGTCTGCATAGCCTCTTGAAACGCGCTGATGATGACGTGTGTTGTCCGCGCGAGCAGGGTGCGCAGAGGTATGTAAACACATAGGTATTATATTATGATGTCTATGGGTGCATGCAATGACTGGTTGAACATTTTATGGTCCTGATTTATAAAAAAATAAATTAAAAAAATTATTTTAAAATTTAGAAACCTTTAAAGCTATAGTCTACGATGTTCAAAATCGGTCGAGAAAGCCTGAGACGGTTGGGAAGTTTTAAAAAACTCATCCCGCCCCTCCACACACTCTGTGCTACCTGATCAAGAAACTTCAAGAAATATAATTACTTTGACCCGTGATAGGCGATGCTAAACGGCTAACATTCCAATGCCGACCGGCAGCATGATCATGTTGTCAGACTGATAAAAAGCTATTTATGTAACACGTCACACCATAAAAGTATAAATAAATGTTTACCTGCTCAACAAAAAGTCAGCCGTGTCAGCGTCGGTTTTCAGTCCCAGATCTCCCTGAAGCTTCCTCCAACGGTCCATGGTGAACCCTATATTTATCCTACTTAGAGTCCGGCGTTCTTCACATTTTTTTTTAATCTCTGCTCTTTCCTCTATAGACTTTCTCTTTCTTCCAAGCTTTACAGTAGGGGCAAGCAGGGGCCGCTTGCTGCTGTCGTTTATTTTTTTATCCATTGCTGATCTGATGCTACTTAAGGTTAGCTAGCTACCATAGACTGTCAGCAACGCAGCCTGCTTGCTCGCGCAATCTCATGTCGCAGGAGGGGGGCGAGGTCGGGTGCGGTGGGGTGGAGACGCGAGCGCCAGGCGGAGTTTCAAGTGGAGCTGGTGATTGGATGAGAGCAGTTGACCAATGTAAGCTGTCCGGCCGGACAGCTTACATTGGTCAACTTCTCTGCAGCTGTACACCCTAGAGGCAACCTCCCTGTCTCTCTCTTGAAACCAACACGGAAGTGAATTAAACTGCAATTCATCGCCTGGCCGGCAGAAAAAGTGAGTCAAATCTGTATCTCCCCCATGTTAAAATGCCCAACTTTACCGCAGAAAAAAATATGTCTACAGCCTGGCGTCCTAAGTTGTTTTGGTCTACACAGCTAATTTTGCCCTTCATGACAACTGTGAGGGGGGTGAATTTTTTTTAGAACTCATCCGTTTAAATCATATTAAGCCTTAAAATGCTGCATAATCAAGGGCGTGGGCTGCTGTTACTAGTCGTTTGTCTGCTCTCTGTTAGCCATCAGTCACCTCAGCTGATTCCAGCTGCTTGTCACCTCTGCTGTTTTTGTACTTTTTTTGGGGGATTATTTCATAGTTTATTACACGCCGCCCTTACCTTTGCCCACGCCGCTGGATTCCGTCGTTGTCGAGTATCGAGAGAACAACCAGCGCTGTTCTTCAGTTGTTTTCCTCTGTGAACATGCACTCATGGATGTCTGACAATATCGTTGCTTTTCTGAGTTCAGATTTAAAAACTTCTAAGATCTAGAGGCCACACTCGTTCTGCGGTGCCGTTGATCTTACGGAGCAGATAGACTATAATATGCTTATTTAACTTTTTAGTGTTTAATAAAAAGTACCGTCAGATGAAATCCTGCAGGTGTCAGTGCTTTCTCTTCGTCCCTTAAATGAGCGCGGATTTCTAGTGCATTACTTGAACTTCTTAGGTAATATCTATCAGAATTGAAAATGGACTGAATAAAGCTCTCTACGAACTTGACGTGCGATGCCGCGCTGCCTGACATGTATGCGCATTAATCACTGTCACACTCACGCTCAGAGCAAATATTGTAAGTTACTGCATGAGAATAATAATGCATCACAATACACAGTCTCACGGTTAGTTATGTCTTTTAACTATTATAGTATTTCAAAGGGCAAAAACATGAACTTTAACTATTGGCTTTAGGTCTACTTCAAGTCAGCTGGCACTTTAGCACATTAGCTCCTTAGCCTGAGCAAACTCGATCACGTTGAGCTAGGCGGGCATAGTTTCAGCATCCAGGCACCTAAACTTCACCCACGTCCCGCCTTTTTGCCCATTTTCGTTTATCCGGGAGTGACGCACTGATGCGCTTCCAAGATGGCGACGAGCGACTCTGCCCACTTTAGGCTTCAAAAACGCTCTTCAGAAACCTACGGGTGACGTCATGGACACTACGTCCATATTTTTTTTTACAGTCTATGTGTACACCCAATAGAGTGAATGAATTTTTTTCAGTCTTTTTTCTCTTCATATTGTTAGGATTGTATTGTATAACCATAACCAGCATCTAAACAAGGTTATTAATAATGAACAATCTTTGAAATCGTAGACCATAGCTTTAATTATTGATTGCTATCATGATGTGAAGAGACTTTCAACCAGTAAAACAACTGTTTATAGTTGAAAGTTATATTCAACTGTCTGAAAACAAAACAAATGTGTTCACCTTGGTTAATTTGTAAATGAGAGTATAAACTAACTTATCTACTATGTGAACACTAAAACGGAAGTGCCTCCCTTAATCTAAACCACAGGCTTGTTGGGAAAAAGGTGGAAAGCCTTTGCAGGATGCAGCCTCTTAAAAGTGCAGTGCGTGTAGATTTTAGCGGCATCTTATCTAGAAAACGGTTAACATCGGGTCTCTGACGCAGTTTTCAGCACTATTGTATCACACACTGCACCAATGAAGTTTGAAGCTTCGAACGTCATGCAGTATCGGAAGGTCGGAACAGCTGGTTTGTAAAAATTGGTGCTTCACAACCCTACCTGATGCATAAAAACGGAAATTATTATCAAGGAGGCATTATTTATTGACACTATACTTGCCAATAACATAAATTGTAAAACATAAATAATAATAAAAATAAAAACAGAACACCCAGAATATTTTTTCAACTAGGCTACTCACGTCAATTACGAATTATGATCACTTGTATTTTAAATTATTGATCAACATGTCTATCCGTTGACCAATTTATGAAACCCGTGGTCTCATTGGCACAAATCAATTTAGATGAGATTAGATCAGTTAGATAGAACTGTATTGAAAAAATGGCAACATCAGTGGGACAGTGAGAGTAAAGGAAGACATTTGTGTGCTATTCAAAATAAAGTTGGTGCGGTGAAGAATAGGGGAGGGAATAGAAAAGAAGAAATAGTTATGACCAGATTAAGGATACAGGGATTAAAGTGAAAAAAATTCTTCTGACTGAAATTTTTTTTCAGGCCAAGTCATATTCCTTTAACTTTATTTAAATAGTCGAGACCAATATCGTTTTAAGGGGAGATGTTTTAAACCGCTTTAATATTGCCAGTTTGCATATTTTAAAAGCTATTTTAATCTATGAAAAAAAATTACTTAGCTTGACAAATAATCAACCATCTACATAACTTTTCAGTGCATGTTTTTATTTATCTTATAAGACCAAACAATGCTAAATTATATTAATATATAGTTTGTTTAATGGCAAATCGTTTTGGCTGAGGGCAAAGTGAAGTTTCATAACTTTATATATTTAGGCTATTTAACTTTAACTGTGTAGCCTATTAGAGAGCTGACTAATGTTTGACTGAATTGTTTGCTTTATTTCTCATTGTATAGCTTTTTATAGCCTACATATTAGGCTACTTATACTTTTATGGATATTGTTGATAATTAAAACTGACATTTAACAAAAAGCAACAGGGTTGTGTAATGTTATATATTCTAAAATATATAAAATATTCTTTATATATTTTACTATGCATTCTCTTGTATGTGTACATGCATAATAAAATAAAATGATACAACCCTGTCTCTGTTTGTTAAGTTTGTCAGTTTTAATGATCAATAATGTTTCATATTTTTAAAATGAAAACAAAAAGAAGCAGGGTTGTGTTTTATATTGCGTGTTGTTATAAATATATGGAGTGAAGATAATCAATGTGCGTTATCTGAACCACATTTGTGTGGCCATATAGGCCTAATATGTTTATGATAATATGTTCATTTATAAATGAAAAGAGGTGTTTTGTATATATTTCATTTTATTGTTGATGAAAAGAGGCAGAGTTGTATTTTATACCATATTTCATTTTATTGTTGACTAAAATATACATAAAGAGATAACCGGAGTAGCCAGAGCGAGATGAGTGACGAAACCAAGATCGGCGCGGATCCGTTTGCAGAATAACCGGACTCGCGTCCTCGGGAGTTCGTTCTCCCGAGTCGAACTTGCCAAGTCCGAACTATCAAGGACGCAAGTCCGAGGTTTGCGTAGCCTATTGGTATTGAGAAACGGCCAATATTGACCCGCGTTCTGTTTTCTATCATGCGCCGTGCACGTTTGCGTTGACGGAATATGCACGCAAACGCACCAGGGTTCGATAGAATTAAGTTGAACGTGAAACCAGACCAACGCTGCGGGGGGCGCAGGGAACAAACTCGCTCGGATTCGGACCGCAGCAAACCAGCTGTAGCCTGACATGCACTTCTCCAAAACTAAGATTAATTGAGTGAACACGGAGCAGTTTTTCCGTAAGCGGGAATTGAAAACCCGGACTGGACCATAAGCGACGTGATTACAGAATGTTAGAGTGGAGAGAGGAACGTGGTGTCGCTCCGATCCAGGCTTTATCACATCCCCCTCAGCAGGGTGAATACCATAGCTGTCAACATTGAACATTGAAAATAAGGGAGATTTCCCGGAATCCATCCCCAAAATAAGGGATTTTTTTACACGATTCTTACCCACAAACTTAAAAAAAAAAAAAAGCACTAATCATTAACAATCTAAAGAGTTTATAACTACATATAGGCCTACATATGTGAGAGAGAGAAAGAGACAGTGTGTGTGTGTGTGTATGAGAGAGAGAAAGAGACAGTGGGTGTGTGTGAGAGAGAGAGAGGTAGAGAGAGACAGTGTGTGTGTGTGTGTGTGTGTGTGTGTGTTAGGGGTGTGACCGTAACCGTGAGACCGACGGTTATAGTTGAACACCGTCATTAGAACTCTATAACCGCCAAAATCGTGTTATTAAAATATTTGTTACATTTTTTATCATAGAGAATGTTTAAATACTAATATCAGCTTACGAGGGAAACGGAGGCGGAGTTAGTGGTGCTTCGGAAGTTCGGAGGCTGCTGCAGGAGATGATTTGGTAGAGGTCTGTGCCCCTTTACAGATCAGAGCGCACGCTGACACGGAGTTAGGGTTAAGCTTTGTTTATACCATGGTTTATACTCGACGCGTCCGCATGAGCGCGAAGGTGCGCGCGGCAAAAATGACCAGTTGGGTGCGCAAGACCACATTTCGCTTTGCTGTGTGCACGGCTTTTTTTGTAACAGCGATTGCGGCGCCGCATCCGAGGATGAACAACTTCAAGCCGAATCTGCCCGAGCTTGTTCGTCTCACACAATCAGAGCGTAAAAATACGGGATATTTTACGGGAAAATACTAAAACGGGAAGACAGCGGGAAAAGAGCTAAAATACGTGAGAAACCCGGAAAAAACGGGAGGGTTGACAGCTATGGTGAATACACCTCGTCTTTCCTTAATTTAAGACCTATTCAAACTAAAATTAAGACATTTATCACACTATTTGAGAAATGAAAGCCTATTTACGGCCTTAACATTATGAAAAGTGAATTTAAGACATTAAGGACAGACGGGAACCCTGCAATTGACGGAAATCCGTCATAGACTCGCTGCAATTAACGGAAATCCGTCGTAGCGACGGAGAACTTTAATCCCTGAGGATAGGTAACAATAATATAAAAGGCACGCTATACATTAAGTAAGCACCCAACTGGTTTTTGTGGCTATTATCAGGTTACAGAATCTATAGAACATGTGCTTATGAGTTGCAGACAATGTAAAGAACAGAGGAAAACGATGATGGAAAAGTTGGAATAACAGGGACAGGAATTAAGTTAAAACTGGAAAGTGGTGAGAAGGAATAAAGCATTAGAAGCATTTGCAGGTTTTTTTAACAAGGATAGGAATGATGGGGGAAAAAAACAAAACATGTAATGGACAATACAGAAAAATAAATCCGGAAGGTGGCAGTAGTGCAACGCTTCTGGAAAGTAGATGAAGACGTCTGGGACAGCAGAGAGTAACCAGTCAAGCAACGAGATTTCGTTTCAAAGATAAAATAAGAAATTATATTTACCTAATTAATCAGTAAAACGATATGTTATTGCAAATATTATAGCTACTTGTTCATCATTGTGTCAGTGTTTTAATCGCTGACTTAAGCTAGTTTTTTTTTTGCTTGTTAGTTTGTAGGTTACAAGGTAAGAGTAGTAAATCAGCTAAATTAGCTAACAGTAAATAGCTACGCTGTTCAAGGAGTTTAGTTTGACAGCGAGATAGCGTTAGCAGACGTTTTTCTTTAAGTTACACTTTATTTATGCAAAATCTTAAAGTAAGCGTTATTGGTCACTTGATAGGTACACGGTCCTATTACATGAAACTACAATCCAATGACATATTTTTCAACATTGAAAAGGGAAAAACGTTAGTTCTCGCGTTGATTATGCCCATTTTGTAGTTAAAGAAACCAAAGAACAGTTTTCACTTAACGTTACATTGCTAAAGTTGTACTAACTTACCTGTCCAGCAGAAAACAGGCAACTTCGCTGTCGTATTTAAAACATTTTTCCTGCATCAGCATCTTCCATCTGGAAAAAGCCACACCGATGTTAATGCGGGATTTCTGCCGTCGTCTGTCCCGACTTCGTCTGGCTGCATCATGTTTTCTGTTCTTTGTCGACGAAGATTGACGCTCTTGTGCAAAATAATAAGCGTGGTCCTCCATTTGTTTAAATTTCGTTTCTACTACTTCGTGCGTGCTCAACGTAGTGAAGGTGCAATTTGCCTCTAAAAACACCAACGAAGAAGAAAAACAGCAGAGTGACGAAACGCGCTCTGTAGAGAAGTTTGTCTGTTTAGGGCTACTATAGAAAAATGGCTACTTAACATGTAAAGGGACCCGCGGCGTATAGATAGAAGATCTTGATAAGATTTCTAAGGAAATTTAGAATTTCTACAGTAACTGTATTCATCCTCATTCACACACAGATGCCAATGCTTGGATCCCCAAAGTAGATGAGAGTTTTAAAATGTATGTGATGCAGATATTAGTATGGTTGAAGAAGTGGAAAAAGCCATGGAATGTTTATCATTAAACCCCCTGGTTCAGATGGATTAAGTAATTTATATAGTAATTTTTGTAAGTATATTAAATACCTTATTTTTCATGTTTAAAGAAATATATGAATCCCGCATTCATCCAACTATTATGTAACAAGGGATTATCATTCTCATCCCCAAACCTGGGAAAAATGCTAAATTAATAGACAACCTTAGACCCATAACTCCGCTTAATAATGGCTATAAAATTTGAACTCATATTTATGCAAACAGATTAAAAACTGTAATTTCACAGATTATTTCAGAGAGAGAGCCAATTAGCTGATGACGTTCTAAACTGCCATCAGGCAGTGAAGCCACCGGAAGTGTTCGAGCGGCCATCGTAGGATTCCCTACCAGCAGAGGGCTCCAACGGCCGTTATACAGATTTTGGTAGCTTCGACGGTACTTTTAAGATGACCCGCCGTGCAGCATACAAGTGTAAAATGACGTTCACAAAAGGATGTAGAAAAACTGCCCACAGGTTGCAATTCAACCCAAGTATTAATTTATATGTACAATTGTCGCTATTCCTGTGTTGTTTTCTCCGAGGCCTAGTGTTGTCAAAAGAACCGGTAATGTTACTTCGGTAAGTTACCAAATCGGTACTGAAATTTTGAAAATGGGACAATACCAGCGTTTCTGCAGTACCGGGTAAATTATATTCTTGGGACCCACTAATAGCTGCTTTCAAATGCTTCAGTGTTTATCTAAGCGCGATGGTTATCTCGAGGTTCCAGACTAACTTTTTTACTAGGAGCACTTTAGCCAATGTAGCCTATACCACGATGTATTATACTAGATGTCTTTTATACTACAAAAAAACTTGGCTATTAACCCTTCATGTTCTGCTTGTCTCTGTGGGAATGAATGGCGCAGACGCGAGGTTTAATTTACCACACACAAACACACACACAGAAGCACGCGTAACGCTCGCGCAGGTTTCAGTCTCTGCTGCCTCACGATATGAGGACATGATGAACTTCCTCTCTAGAGCAGATCTGAGAGTCACTTCATGAGCATTTTACCGCTTCATTTGAGAAAAACTATCGTCATATCGTACACACAGAAACTCAAAGGTATTCACGGCAACCCGTCAAAATAAAAGTTCGGTTTAGCTTGAAGAAATTGACTGAAACAATTATATTTGCCTGTTGTACAGTAGATTTAGCTACATCTTAATGTAATGCAATTTTTAATAAAGCAGGACATTTTTTTGACTTTAAACAAATATCCATTTAAATGCTTAGGGTGTTTGAGTGGTAAGAATGTACAGGGAGACATTAGATTTTAAAACGGTGTCTCCTTAGGCAATGTTTTCTCAGTCAAACATACAAATTCCTATTGATTCAATAGAACGCGTGAGCTCACTAGGGAATACCAATATGGCGGCGCCGTGGCTTCACTGTTTATGACTGAAAAAAAGAAGTGTGAAGTCCGCACACTGAAAAAGCTGCTCCAAAGAATTTATTAGCAAGGCAACGTTTCGACCATCAGGTCTTCACACAGGCACATTGTGCCCATCAATGTGCCAAGGCACATCTTGTTCAAGTTCTTGAAAAAAAAAAGTGTACGTAGATAGACATGGCTCATTCTAAGGTAATAAAAACATAATGGTTCATTTTGTAAGGTCTTTATACACCACTCAAAACATAGTTATGTATATTATAATGCATTTCTGACAATAGATCCTCATCAATTTTACACACTGCACCTTTAATTGGGATGCAACTACTGGGTGCTTCTCAAATGAAATGCTGCATCCTAGACCAGTCCTTCTGAGGCTTCTTAAGCTACGTTCACACCGCCAGCGACCTTGTCGCTGTATGTCGCTAGGCTCTGTACTGTGAAGTCGCTTGTGGGCGTTCGTAGTGCTGTCGCTCTAATGTTATTGGTAGACTGCACGTCTGGCCATATCTATACAAAATACCATCACAAGTGATATATACAACTATACAATTTTAATTTGACTAGGAATTAGGCTCAAAAGAAACAGTATATGCTGTTATATGCTGGGAGAATGTTTTTATATTACCACAGCAGTGTTCAGTGAATTAAATAATTTACTAGATTAACGATCAATCAAACAACAAATTAAACTCACTCATACTGTCATAAAATACTAAAACGTCATTCGAATTTGACAAATAATCAATTTTCTTGTCCCTAATAGTCAACACAATGCAGGGGAAACTGTAAAATGAACTGCAGGAGTACTAAACTTGCATCATAAAATTACACCACTCAAACTATAAATGTATGAATTAAACTCACTGAGACTGTTGACAGTTTCTTTTCCATGCATCATTTTATTATATCCATATGTGTTTACAGTCAAATCATATAAAACCGTGTAATTATCCTCGAACTCTTCTGTCTTCCCTGCACTCGAGACGGTGACGTAAGCTCCACTGAAAAGGCTTCTTTCCTATTGGTTGTCGCTCGCGAAAATCGCTTCTCATTTGCATAAAGTTGAATTTCTCAACTTTTGTCTCTTGTCGCTTGTCACGCCCACATTCTGTCGCCAACGGTCGATGTCGCTCGTGTCGCCAGCGCTCCATTGAAATGAATGGGATCATGTCGCTTTGTCGCTGGCGGTGTGAACGGGGTTTTAGGCTAGACTCGTCCTCAGCATAGAATGAGATGGTTTAGTTTGGTTTATGTCACAAATGTTCCAGCTCCCACGGTTACGGCACAAAAATACTATTAAGACTGAATTGTGAAAAAAAAAAATATATATTTATATTAACTGGCTTTTTATTAATGTAAAACAGTGATGATCAACCATCTGTGGTCTCACAGTGGCTTACATGGTTGGCAGTTTAGTGTTAAGTGATTCATTCACACCAAAACAAAATATGTATGCCTTGTCTAACATTTCATAATGAACATAGACAGGCTCAGCGCCAACTCGTTTTTTCATGTTTTTCGGTTCTTTTTCATGAATTGGAATGTGTGCAAAGGATAGCGGGTGATTGAAGGACGTGAAGGATACACTTGATGCATCCTTCTTCCACAGCGCTTGATGACGTGGCAGCCAAGATATGCAGCCTTGCTAGCCTTAGAAGAAAGCAACCTTCTGATATTGCGGCACCCACTGAAAGCAGAAAGTCGGACTCTATAGCAGCTTGGTGGGCTCCATGGGCTTGGTGTCTGAGGATGAGACTACAGGCTGGCAGTCTCAGACTGGATGTTAAGGCAGAGCTTTCAATTGCCTTAAACACCCTCACCACTAACCATAACTTCAATAAACTCCACCCAAGCAAATGCCTAACCCCAACCCACCACTAATCCTTTCCTTAATGAAGCTACAATTTCCTCCCTAACTTGCAGTCTGAGACTGCTGGCCAGGTGCGGGTGCCCTGAGACTCCTAAGACATATGGATCTGTGGTTCTGCAGTTGGATACTCTTGAGTAGTCATTTTTGGAGAAGTGAGTGCCACATACTTCTATATCACTACGTCCAAACAGTGCTGGGTTTCTCCATAGTCGCTCCCTGATCTGAATAATATCTGAATAAGTAATATTATTGATTTCACTGAACTGACACTATACTGGTTGAGAACAAAACTGTTTTAGAGCCGATTTGACTTCATAACATAGAAAGAACTAATTACTCGTGTTCAAACATTTGCTCATTCTTCATAGCATCTAAACTTAAGAACAAGTTCTATTACTCCCAAAGTGCAAAATTCCCCGTAGCTATTTCCTGAAATAATAAATTATGCAAACAAATTGTTAAAAAACACTACTTATATTAACAACATTCCCTAGGAATTCTTAAAGTTTTTTGTATCACTTATTTTTTTATTATATAATAGTTGTTGGAAATTATTATTATAAGATATAATATTTTTGTAGAACATGTTCCCCTAAATATAAAGTACTGTGAAAATGTCTTATACTAACGTGCCTTTTCACCAAAAAAAAAAAAAAAAGGTTAAGCCAGTTATTTATAGAATTTGCTGTAGTGTCTGTAGGAAATATCAGTTTACATTTCCTATTAGATTTGCTAATAATTGTAACAATCCAGTGAGATTTTTGTATGCACAATGAGTCTGACAGCAGCCGGTTTCCTCTTGGCTTCCATCTTGGAGACGTCGCCGCAGTTCTTCTGGATTTAATCTGTCTCAGTTCTTTGTGTTTCTTCATGTAATCACAGACAGACTCAATGATGGTGAGATCAGATCTCTGTGTGGAGCAGACCGGTTGTTGTTAGACTCCTTGTGCATACAAAAATCTCACTGGATTATTACAATTAATGGCAAAAAGAATGTTTGGAAATCTAAACTGATATTTCCTACTGATAAATAACTGGATTAAAACCGTTTTTTTCCCCCACAGTACTGTACATACATAAAAAAAAAGACAGTGTGCAAGGCTGAGAACCCATGTGCAAACTTTAATTGATTTACTGTATATGTTAAATTGTGATATCTCTTCCAAAAAGTAAAAAAAACTAGACTAACCAGCAATTGAATGTGCAACAACTTTTAAATCAAATGTACAGTAGTTTGTATATAAAATTAAAACATTATCAACATCTTTATGTTACACTGGACATGAACTGTCAGCATCACTTGCAGTGAGGCACAGCCCTGCACTCAAGAAGTGCTCTTGTTTACACGCCGCTTCGGTGTAGAAGGATTGTTTCCGGAGTCCTTGAGAGCCCGTTTGTGGGATTTTATGAGTGTGTTAATGTTTTTTAGCTTTTGTCTCAGTTGTCTTGAAATATGATTCCTTGAATGTCGTGTGAGGTGAGCGATTGGACGACTTGTTCGGTTTAAAAACTTAAGGAAGGCCAATACATCCAGTAAATAGTGTCTGACATTCATGTTACCGTTCTGAAGGGTCACCACCCACCTTAAAATAAGGTTGACAAGTTTAACATTTTAAATAACCATTTCATTTTTTTTTCCTTTTACTGTTCTTATAAATATGGACATTAGAGATGATACTATTGAGATAAGATTATAATTAAAGATGTCAAGTGAAAGGTTAATGCTAATTTTGTGCTCATTTTAAATATAAACTAGTTAGTCTAGTCCTGTTATTGGACATTGTGACTGAATGTAAAAAAATAAACAATCATAAATCTATGAAATGCTAATCTTAAAACAAATTCTAAATGACTTCAGTACTCACTCATTAATACGCTCCATATTGTCCAAAAAGAGTAATGTTTTGATTGGAGGATATCCTTTTGTCATGTGGAGAATGAAATCTCTCACATGATTGACCTTCCGTGTTGTGTTTTCGCTCGCCTTGCATAATGGATTTTTACCCAAGCAATTCTTGTGGAAGCCTTTGAGAAGTTTCTCTGCATAAAAGGTAAAAACACAAAGTGTTCATTAACACTCCCTATAACAGCAATGTAAAATGCTTTAATACTTACAATTAAAATGATGGAAGCTGTGATTTTATAATTCTGGCTAATATTAATGAGCCAATTAGGAATAAAAATTAAAATTATGTATGCCCAAAAAAGACAAAATGACCAATATTACATTAAAATTATTTAATTTAATAAAAATTAGTCACACTCGCTTTCTAAGATTAAGACTGTAATCCCCAAGTTACAGTAATCATGTGATCATAATTAAAATGCTTGCATAGATAAAGTTGTTCTTACCATAATCAAGATCACAATGTGGAGAGCAGACTGAGTGCTGGGAGACTTTTGTACAAATAATGGCTCGAATTCGGTTTTGAAGAACTGCAATCTGTATTTGGAGTTCTTCTCTGACTTTAGCAAGAATTAGACAGTTTTCACATTGACCCTTCATGGTCAGTTCAGAAACTGTGCTGACAAGTTGAGTGGTGGTAGAAGACACTTGATTTGTCTGCATGTGGGTGGTCTGGTTTGAGATGCTATTAGAACAGACTTTTATGTAACCCTTCCTGTCCATGCTCTGTTCCTCAATGGCCTCTTCAGTCTTTAAATCTCCACTTTTGAGAGTTTGTACAGGATGCTCTGAAGGTAACAATTCCACTGTAGAACAATTGGGACCAATACATTTTTAATATATACACGCATATACATTTTTAATATATAGTAAATTTCATAATAATGAACATTATAATGTTATAATTATAATGCCTAAGGGTGCTATTTACACTAGCACTTTTGGTGCGCACCAGGGTTCGATTGATAGAGTTTGGTTCAACTTCATTTGTATGATGTGAACACTGCTATTCGAACTCGGATGCGGACTGTACCTGAGCCTGCTGATATGAACACAATCACACTAAAAGTGAACCGTTATTGATACCGTATGATTAGATAAAACTGTGGGTTTGTCTGTATTCTTACTCACTTTCAGGACAAGCATCACTGACGCACTGTAAGCAGAGAGAATGTGTATCTCATATCATTCACTCCCTCGTTTTTTAAAACATTTGCAGTATGACGCTTTGAAAACAAAACCAAAGGTCCAAAAACTAATTAAGGTTGCATTAACAATTGCACAAAAAAAATCAGATTTTTACCCACATTGACCCAGATCGGAATTTGTTAAACACGTGTAAAAACAAAAATACCCACGAGATCCTATTTATTCTCATCCGATCTGAACCACTTCCAAATGAGGTTTTAAATCGGAGACGTATCCGATTTCTGGACATACGACCTACGTCTAAACACGAATATCCGATTGACAAGTTTTCAACTGGTCAAAATACCATAACAAGCAGGCTATGCACATACAAAGAGCACATATAGCCCAGCACATAGCATAGTTCTGGATGTTTGATAAGTTTCATCGCGAAATAAACATCACAAAAGCTGACAAATCAGGTTGTGAACATATTCCTATTCCTTTAGGTTCGGTGTTAAAATGCCAATGTGAACGCTAAGTGGACCAGGACTAAATGTTTTTTTTTTTTTTGGTCCAGAAAAATCAAACCAAGAGAACCAAACAACATGTGTGAACACACCCTAAATGTCATAAAATGATCCAATAAGTGTTTCATATCAGCATAATAACATTAAATTCATATAACAATATTACAGATTACTTGCCATTTCCACAGTAACGATCAGTTTCTTCTTTTAGTATGTTGAAAGTAAGTTGAACTTGGTGAATAGCATCTACACCCCCAGACACAGGGTTGGTACAGACTCTGTCAAATGAAATTCCAGGACTTTCAAGGACTTTTCAAGCACTACTTTTTTGAATTTCAAGGACTTCAATCCGCACTTAGCAAACATTATCTTTATTTTTTTAATAAAGATTATCAAATCAAATATCTTTATTATTTTTTTAATTTTTTTTTTTTACTCAAATTAAATATATATATGGTATCTTGTGTTTCACTTCATAGAGGTCAATCCATTGACCAGCCCTGTCAGGCATGGGAAATCCCCTTAACCATTGAAAGGATATTGAAACTGATTTTTTTCCCCATTAATATACGGTATATGACTGACCTGAAGAATGAAAGTTGTATTATATACTTATCATATACTTAATATCATGCTCATAGCCATGACATGAGAGATAGCTCTATGGGCTCAGCTCAGATGGGCTGCAGCGTTGATTTAATGTAAAACAATTGTATTTTTTCCAACACACAAAAAAAATCATAATATTTTGAATTAGGGATGCACCGATACCACTTTTTGCAGAACGAGATACCGATACCGTAACCGATCCCTGAATTTTCACTGCATTTGTAATTTTTAAATGTATTAGTAGATAAACCAAAACAATATAAATCATATTAGTTGGCTTAATTTGTTCATCAAATATATATTTATTTCAATTATTTTCATGCTTAATTAAGCCTGCTAAAATGCATTGTATGAGCTTCTGTTACTGTACATTCTATTGATCCTATTTTATCTTTCATTGAATAGCACAGCACATATTTAGACTAGAGCAGCTCCGGAAGGGTCAGTGCTGAGGATTGGTTCAGTGGTACAAGACATCAGTGAAATATAAATTATTTAATCCAATTTTGATACTACAACAAAAACTGCCAGCCTAATTAATGTGAATTTTAAAAATTAAGGTAAGCAGTCGGCAAATAAATAAGAACGAATAATCAACTTACAAATAAATACAATAGAACAAAGAAAGGCTTCAAATTAAATAAACAGTGTTTTTAGAGTTTTTCGGGTAGATCTAACAGGTACAGAAATTTGAATAAAGTAATCAAATGTGAAAAAAATGCATATTCATTACTAAATAAATTAAATATAGATGGATAAAGTTGAAAAGGGTAGCCTATTTAGTCAAGAGCAGTGAGTAATCCATTTGTCCATTGTTTGCTTAACATTAAAACAGCAGTGGGTTTGTTAAACTGCCCCTTTAAGACCTAACGCACGGACCCCATTTGAACATGGCTACGTTCACTTGAGATATAACTGACTATGTTTTCTAGGATACTCGCAAAGATGTGCGTTTTTACATAATTTTTTGTGAATTCGTCCGTACAAGCGCAAGATGTGAAAGACAATTTAATTCAGTATTCGCGCACGGAGACGCTGGTTTGCGGGGCGCGCGCTGATGTTTGCGTTCATGGAACTTCTTGACTGCAAACGTCCAGTAATAATGTAGGGAATCACTCGTTATACATAAATCAGGTAACAGTTCATGTTTTACTTTACTTAGCCTACATATACGATTTAGTTTTCATCCAAATCACACGCACTGAGTGAACGATCAGCAATCAAGAGCATTCAACAGAACTGCGCTCTCTCTCGTCAGTTAACGTTAATAATAAGCTACATGCCTCGTTTTATTTTCTTTGCCATTGACATCCGACTGAACTACAAACTTTCCACTGATGTCTGTTTAAAGGGATGTGCTCGACCAGCTCGCGTGTCTGTGCCGCTGCGCGCTCAATCCACTGATCAGATTTCTCTGATCAGCTCGCGCACCACAGCTATACACACGCTGCCTGGGCCTATCGGTTGTTGGTATCGGAGCATTTTTAAGAGTACATGAGCTCGGTATCGGTGCATCCCTTTTTTTAATAATTCAAGCACTTTTCAAGTACCTCTTCAAAAATATGGCTGTTTTCAAGGGTTTTCCAGGACTTAAATTTCAAAAAGTCAAATTCAAGTACTTCAAGCACTTTGTACGAACCCTGCAGACATCTCTGGATCTTGCTGGATGCACCAAAACTCTGACTCGTCTGGGACGTCCTGCTTCACCTGTACTGGGACTTCATGCTTCACCTGTACAGGGACTTCCTGCTTCACCTGTACCGGGACTTCCTCCTTCACCTGTACCGGGACTTCCTCCTTCACCTGTACCGGGACTTCCTGCTTCACCTGTACCGGGACTTCCTGCTTCACCTGTACAGGGACTTCCTGCTTCACCTGTACAGGGGCTTCCTGCTTCACCTGTACAGGGACTTCCTGCTTCACCTGTACAGGGACTTCCTGCTTCACCTGTACAGGGACTTCCTGCTTCACCTGTACAGGGACTTCCTGCTTCACTTGTATGATGTCCACACTGAAAGAGGACAAATCTGGGAGTGGAAAGAGAGATCTGTTAAGATTCTCATTAAAGTTAATTGATAAATTATTTATTCACTGTATAAAACCTATCATCTCAGCCATTAAGTTACTGTAAAGTTTCAGGAGTGTCAACCTCATTTAAATACGGGTGCGAGTCCCTTAAATTATTATTCTGTGTGTGTACGGAACACAACTCAATACAGAAATTAAGATGATTGACCCCTCGGTAACTATAGCAGTGTTCTGGTGGCTTGTAGTTGTTATGTTATTTTAGACCACAGTAATATTACAGCAAACAAAGGCTCATCATGGTCTACAATTTTAACCGTTAACAGAATCATGTTTAGTTTATGCTTGGAAGGCTGCTTTCCAGAGCGCACTCTTGAAGTGATGCCATGTTCACCTGTTATTTTGTGCCGCTTGTTTGGCTCATAAAACAATCACATTTATGGAGTTTTAAAGGGGGAAAGGGTAGGTTGCGATATTTTTATCTTGTTTTCAATATGAAGCATTTGGATTTATTTTGGTTTATTATGGGCTTGTTCTTGTTCTCTATATTTTCTAGCAAGATCTGGTAACATGAGTCAAGGCTCGTACCTCTTTCCCTGTGGTTTTCTTGCACTTAACATACAGCAGAGAGACAAGTCTCTGATACTTGTTTGTTAATAACATATTTAACTAGTTGTTCAGTTTGGTTGTATACACACTGCACAACTTTTGTATATGCGGTTGTCACCACATTCATTTTTCGAGAGTTAATTACTGAATTCTGTGTGTGTAAAAAACAGATTAAACAGTAAAAGGTGAATTTGACTGCAGTGTGCACGTGGACAGTGTCTTCTGGATCACCATTTTGCTCAATAGCAGGTGCTTGTTACGGAAATGTATATTCAGCCACACAGAAAAATATGTACTTGCCATTTCCATCACCATCTTCTTGCACTTGCTCAAGTTTAGGTGAAACTGAGCTCCAAGGACCAAAACCCTCAGACTTCATCTCCTGTCCTTTGCTAGAACAAAAGATCACAATGCTCTCTGAAGAAACTGCTAATAGTTACAAAAATCCACAATACAGAATCAGATGAAATACTGTGGGAGCAAGTGCTTTGTAACTTTGAATCATACTGTTTGCTTAGCTGATCTAAATTATGAAACATCCCTTCAGATCTCCCTAAAACCAAATTTTTTGGGAAAACATAAACACACACACAGGCAGAGCAGAAAAACACAAATGAAAACATCGTCAAATTATGCAATGAAGACAAAAAAAAAAAATCGCACATCTCCCTTGCTAAAGACGCCTTTTACACAAATCCTATAAGGATATTAATTTTAAATAAATAATCAAGGAAGGCCACTTTCATACAAGAAAAAAAAAGACATTTCACTCACCGGTCGGACAAAATAGTCGAAACAGCTGCAGGTGGTGGTCTTGTGAATCCATGCACCAAAGGTGTGGATGTTGCAGTTTTCTCGTAACTTTGAAAACATAACAAATAGTTAATTTTACACTGTAGCTGCTGTTAGCGTTGAGCTAATTCAGAAAGGTAATAAACGCTAAATAGCTCAAACAGTAGCAAACTCCACCAAAAACAAGTCAAACCACACATTACCACTCCAAAAAAAAAACAGCAACCATAGCGTCGGTTTTCAGACCCTTTGAGTCCCGCAGTTGTCTCCAGCGTGGAAAAGCAACACTGATGTTAACTCTAGTTTGAGCTCTTGCATGTTCCAGACGTTTTTTTGTCATAGCAACTTCTAATACGTTTTTCTTTTCCTACCTTTGTTTCCTGTGCCAAGTGTTGTTGGTTGAGGAGGGACTATAAAAGGTGGCTTCTGTTTATATGCCATTGTCATTCAGTGACCGTTACAGTAAGCAATGCATTTGCTATAGTCTGCATAGCCTCTTGAAACGCGCTGATGATGACGTCTGTTGAGCAGGGTGCGCAGAGGTATGTAAATAGTTAGACCCGCATGCAATGACTGGCTGAACATTTTATGGTCTCTAGTTGAAAGTTATATTCAACTGTCTGAAAACAAAACAAATGTGTTCACCTTGGTTAATTTGTGCATAAGAGTATAAATGAACTAGGCAACTCTAGCCATTTCTTCGCTGATTTTCACTTAATAAAAAAACTCACTTGCGACACCCTCCCCCTCCTGCGTTCTACCGCTGCTCATGTGCATTTGTTATTATCGGAGAAGTGTTAAGTCACACCGAAATATTGGGTCCCAGCTAGGGATGGGACGATTACCGGTTTCACTATAAACCACAATAAAATGTACTGACGGTTAGCATTACCGTGTTTGATTATCGCGATTTTAATAACTCACTGTAAATCCTGTCCAGCCAGCAAAAGTCTGACGCAGCGCGCAATGTTGGTTTTTTCTTAGTCGAGAAGGAATGGCGGACGCAGTGACCGTGCTCGGGAGATTTTACAGTCTTTAAGAGAACCAAATCTGAGGTGTGGTCATATTTTGACTTTTACAAAAGTCCTGAGAGAAACTTAATCGAGGATGGTCACCCTGTCTGCAGAACATGCACAAAAAAGTCGATGCAATAGAGGGAAACACTTCAAATCTGCCGAGTCGTCGTGTGTGCCCATCACACACTGTTGTAGCGAACGCAAGGCAAGTTAACTTTGACCACAATACCAAAACTACGTCTGGGAAATAATTGGGCACAAAATTTTGTTTTGAGTTGAAATATTTTATCTTACAAACTTGACATAAACGTGACGCTTTTTGAAAAGAAAAGTTCGCAGCAAGTGGCTTTGAGCCAAAGACGAACGAACAAGTTCAAACAAGACTATTAAAAATGACATTAGAGATTATGAGTGATTATTAGGGCCCGAGCACAGATGGTGAGAGGACCCTATTGTTTTTGCTCCGTTTATTATTATTCCGCTCTTCTCCTAAATTAATCGCTTTTTAGAGGGCCTAAACATGCTTGAAAACTCATGAAACTTTGCACACGCTTCAGAAGTGGTGAAAATTTACGTGTGATATGGTTTTCAAAATTGGGTGGGGCAAATTCTGTAAATTATTGCCCCCACATTTTGCCCCGGCTTTCCGTTTCACGTACAGGTATGAAATTTGGTACATACATGTAATGACCCAATACCTACAAAATAGTCTCTTGGAGCATAGCCCTAAACACAACAGGAAGTCAGCTATTTTGAACTTCCTCCTAGATTTTGTGCATTTTCCGTAATTTCCTGATGTTGTACTTTAACGAACTCCTCCTACAGTTTTGATCTGATCCTCTATAAATTTGGTGAGTGTAATCTTAAGGCCTTTGCGACGGTAAATTGCGAAGATCTTGAGTTTTCGTCCAAGGGTGTGCTCTCGGCGGCCTGACAAATGTGTGGGGCAAAATGGCTTAATAGCGCCCCCTACATTATTGCCCCGGCTCTACGTTTGACGTACAGGTGGGAAATTCGGTACATACATGTAATGACACAATACCTACAAAAAAGTCTCATGGAGCATAGCCCTAAACACAACAGGAAGTCAGCTATTTTGAATTTCCTCTCAGATTTTGTGTAGTTTTTGCACATTTCCAGACGTTGTACTTTAACGAACTCCTCCTACAGTTTTGATCTGATCCTCTTCAAATTTGGTAAATGTGATCTTAAGGCCTTTGCGACGTTAAATTGCGAAGATCTTGAGTTTTCGTCGAAGGGTGTGCCCTTGGCGGCCTGACAAATGTACACCCAATTTCAGGCTTTTGGTGATTTGTGCATGAATATGTCATATAGTTCAATATTGCTTGCAGTTCCGATGTTGCCAGGCAACCACAGACAGCCTGCAGTAACTCAGGCATACAATGTCCGATCTGCCCCAAACTTCACATGTTTGATAAGAGCCCTGTCCTGAACATATGACCATGCTCATATTAGATTATTGTAATAGCGCCACCTGCTGGTAGCAGGAAGTGTGGCAAATACACATACTTTTGTGTTTGTATTTTTTGTGTTACAACCACAGACAGCCTGCAGTAACTCAGGCATACAATGTCCGATCTGCCCCAAACTTCACATGTTTGATAAGAGTCCTGTCCTGAACACATGACCATGCTCATATTTGGTTATAGCAATAGCGCCACCTGCTGGTAGCAGGAAGTGTGGCAAATACAAATACTTTGACATAGTCCTCCTATATTTATTATCATTACATACTGCCCACCGTGCTCGGTCTTCCTAAAACCGCCGGGTGGCGGGTGCGAGGGCCCTCTTCATCGTTGCTTGCAGCTTTAATTTTATTTGTTGTTTGTTGATTTTCAAATATAAAACTTGTTGAAATGTTTTCAGTGTGAGCATCAGTTCTTTTTGAACACTTTCATCTCGTTTTAAAAAAACCGTGATAATATTGATAATCACGATAATTAGGGGCCAAGCCCCAAAGGGGCTGAGCCACCTATTGTATCTGTTAGTTTTCTTATTATTATTATTATTCCGCAAATGGGAGTCTATGGCAGCCCTATGAACCGTAAGTAGGAAAATGATGAAATTTGGCACACTTGTAGTGATGCTAATGAATAGTAATTGGACCAATTTTTGACCCTCTAGGACCAACTCTATAGCGCCACCACCAGTTAAAAAATTCAACATTGAAATGGTTATAACTTTTGAACCCTTTGATCTAGAAAAATTAAACTTAATACACCTGAATCCACTCATTATGATGATTGCAATCAATATCGTACATTAAGACTCCGTCCATTACAGTAGTGGCTATTTAGAAAAGTACAGTATGAAGATTTTTTGCTACTCCTCCTTCAAATTTTGTCCAAAATTGTCCAAAATTTGCTCAAATGATCTTTGGACTGAGCCACATAAAAGTACTGTTCCCGATTTTTTTTATTCATCTTTGTTCAAAAGTTATGGTGTCGCAAACTTAACGAGGTCCACCCAAAATTGGCTAAGAGGCTGTATCTCGGCCAAAATTTGATCAATCGAAACGAAAATTGGTACACTTCATCGCATGCATGTGTTGAGGTTCCATGCCAAAGTTGGGAATAGCGCCACCTATGGGTCATGAGATATGAAAAATTGATGTTTTGGCCAATAACTTTTGAACAGTTTGTCAGAAAATCATAATTGTGGTATCTATGGATTCCTTGTGTCATGTCGATTCTGTGGATATAAATCTTTCCAGGATTGGATGTACCACGTGTCCTTCATTTTGAATTTTGTCATAAATTGCAATATCTTTTAAATTATTTGACATATTAGCACAAAATTTGGTAGGGATGATCGACAAAATGTCCTGAAGGGACATGAAAATTTTGAACAGACCGCCACCTAGTGTTCCTGAGATATAAGTTTTTTGCAAAAACGCTTATAACTTTTGAAAGAATTGTTCAAATTTTGATTACTTTATGTCATTATGTTCCTTGGTTTATGCCGATTCAGACAATATCTCATTTGTCATTTTCCAACAATGTGTCTGTCCGCCATATTGGAGCGAATGTAAAACAGTTTTTTCGCTACTCCTCCTTCAAATTTTGTCCAATTTTCTCCAAATATGTGCTCAAATGATCTTCGGACTGAGCCGCATAGAAGTACTGTTCCCGATTCTTTTGTTTTACTGGAAAAAAAAAAGTTATGGTGTCGCAAACTTAACGAGGTCCACCCAAAATTGGCTAAGAGGCTGTATCTCGGCCAAACTTTGATCAATCGAAAAGAAAATTGGTACGCTTCATCAGAACCATGATCTGAGTGTCCATGCCAAAGTTGGGAACAGCGCCACCTACAGGTCATGAGATCTGGTCAAAATGGCTATTTTGGCCAATAACTTTTGAACAGTTTGTCAGAAAATCATAAATGTGGTATCAATGCATTCCTTGTGTCATGTCGAATCCTTAGATACTGATTTTTACAGATACCAAAATTTAGTATGGATCATCAACACCATGTCCTGAAGGTACATGAGAAGTTTGAACAGAGCACCACCTAGTGTTCCAGAGATATAAGTTATTTTTTTGCCAAAAAGCTTATAACTTTTGAAATCATAGTTAAAAATTTGATTGCTTTGTCATTATATTTCTTGGTTTATGCACTTGAACTATGGACCTTCTGCATCTTAGCATCAACACAACTTCACAGTGGCGCAATGAGATGAGTGACAGGCTTCTGACACAGAGATAGTGGTTTCTAGCCCCATGTTGTGCAACTTTAGATAATTGTGTAATTTGGAGCCAATTGCTGCAGTTCTACCTTCAACAACTTAAGTCTCTGTAAAATTAAGCAAACCACAGTGTATGAGAATAAAGCAAGAGGCTATAACTTTGAAGATTGTTTAATCAAATCCAATGTGTAGCAAGCGTTAAAACATGTGAATTGTGCAATGTTCAAAAGATTCCTAGTAAAAAAATAGATTAAAAAGATCGCCGAGATAACCTTTAAGTTGGCTTGTGAAAGTTTGGACCAGAAAGTTTGAAGAAGGTTGAAGTAGTTTGAAGTTTAAAGTAGTTTGAAGTAGTTTAAAGTTTTAAATAGTTTACAGTTAAAAAAAAGATTAGTTAGAAAGAAAAAAGAAAGAAAAGTTAGAAAGAAAGAAAGAAAGAAAAGTTCGAAAGAAAGAAAGATCAGTTAGAAAAAAATAAAGATTTGTTGAAGAAGAAAGAAAGATTAGTTAGAAAGAAAGAAAAAAATAAAGATTAGTTAGAAAAAAAAGAACGATTAGAAATAAGAAAGAAAGAAGAAAGAAAGATTAGTTAGAAAGACAGATAGATAGAAAGAAAGATTAGTTAGAAAAGATATAGCAACTCGAGTCAGAACAGTCTGAGTGTCTGAGCCGAGTTTGGAGTATGTAGAGTTAAAGCTCTAGGAGGAGTTAGAGTCAGATTTTTTTTGTTAAGAAGAAAACGAAGAAAAAGAAGAAGTTTAAATAGGATTTCAGTAAGTTGAGCAAGCCAAAGCGCCTTCTGAATCTTAGCAAAAACACAACTTCCCAGTGGCGCAATGAGATGAGTGACAGACTTCTGACACAGAGATAGTGGGTTCGAGCCCCATATTATACAACTTTAGATGATTGTATAATGTTATGTAATTTGGAGCCAATTGCTGCAGTTCTACCTTCAACAACTTAAGTCTCTGTAAAATTAAGCAAACCACAGTGTATGAGTATAAAGCAAATGCTCAGTAAAGCAAGAGGCTATAACTTGAAGATTGTTTAATCAAATCCAATGTGTAGCAAGCGTTAAAACATGAGAATTGTGCAATGTTCAAAAGATTCCTAGTAAAAAACTAGATTAAAACGTTTGTCGAGACAACCTTTAAGTTGGCTTGTGAAAGTTTGGACCAGAAAGATTGAAGAAGGTTAAAGTAGTTTGACGTTTAAAGTAGTTTAAAGTAGTTTGAAGTAGTTTGAAGTAGTTTAAAGTTTTAAATAGTTTAAAGTAAAAAAAAAAGATTAGTTAGAAAGAAAAAAGAAAGAATAGTTAGAAAGAAAGAAAGGAAAGATTTGTTAGAAAGATAGATTAGTTAGAAAGAAAGATAGATTAGTTAGAAAGAAAGATAGATTAGTTAGAAAGAAAGAAAGATAGATTAGTTAGAAAGAAAGAAAGATAGATTAGTTAGAAAGAAAGAAAGATAGATTAGTTAGAAAGAAAGATTAGTTAGAAAAAAGAAAGAAAGAAAGATTAGTTAGAAAGAAAGAAACATTAGTTAGAAAGAAAGAAAGATTAGTTAGAAAGAAAAAAGTATAGATTAGTTAGAAAGAAAGATTAGTTAGAAAGAAAGATTGGTTAGAAAGAAATAATGATTAGTTAGAAAGAAAGATTGGTTAGAAAGAAATAATGATTAGTTAGAAAGAAAGAAAGATAGATTAGTTAGAAAGAAAAAAGAAAGAATAGTAAGAAAGAAAAAGATTTGTTAGAAGGATAGAAAGAAAGAAAAGATAGATAAGTTTATTAGTCCATTGAATGGTAGTTTAATTGAGTCTAGGGCTTCAGTCAGTTTAGATTTGAGTTTTTGTGCACTACTGGGCCACCGTAACCTTGGCTCAATTTGAACATTCTGCAATGAAAGTCTATGGGATTTTCAAGGTTTTTAATATTAATTTTTAAGAAATCTGAAAGTCAAATTAGTAAGAAAAGATATAGCAACTCGAATCGGAACAATCTGAGTGTCAGAGTCGAGTTTGGAGTATGTAGAGTTAAAGCTCTAGGGGGAGCTAGAGTCAGCCATTTTATGTTAAGTAAAAAAAGAAGTTTAAATAGGATTTCAGTAAGTTCAGTAACTCACAAGCCAACTTAATAAATCATGTATCCAAACAAGCCAAACAACCATAAGGGCTTGGCCCCGTAAGGCTGCGATAAAAAAACGACAGCAAATGACAGAAATTAGCTTTGGAAAAAAATATATTTTTGTAGTGTAATTTATTTGTTTAGTTGGTCTCACGACCCGTTGAACAACACGGGGAGGCGGGGTTTATTCTAGGACCAGTCAACGGGGGCCGATCGAGACTCGTTGGCTTCACTTTTCAGGGCTTGTGCGGCACGCTTGGATTGAACACATTTACTAACAAGAACAAGAAATAGAAAACAAAAATGTACTTACAATTGCCTTAGCAGAAACGCCAGGTCAACATCTGTTTTGCATGCTTCATTCTCCATGAGCTCTCGCCATTCCGTGAACGCACGACCGATGTTTATTCTTGTGCGGTCCCTCGCACAAGAAGATCGCGATTTTCGCTTCTCACGAGACTTCGTATTTCGGGACGTTAGTCCCATGTTGCAAGGTTGGTTTTGAGTCTGGGAACGCTGGGGGGAGCGTGGAAAGTAACCATTTTCACCAGAAAAGGTTATTTAAAGTTGAGGTATGCGATTTGCTAAACGGACGGCAGATTTTGAAAATACACAACTCAAAAGGTCCTACCTTCTTTCCTCCAACGCTGGCCCTGACTCCACCCATTCGAAAAACATGGACGCGCAATCATGCACGAGCGAAAACTCAGATAGCCAGCCCTGGCGTCTGTACAGCGGTCTTCTATTCAAAACAGGATTCATAGCAATGTGGAACAACCCCACTAGCACTATACAAGCTCTAGTCTCCATACATAAATACAATCGCTCACATCAGCTTCCTCCCCAAGCAGGTTAGTTAGCTAGCTAGTTCTACGTAGGGCTGGGCTACCACATTAAATCGGCTACAATTCTCATGCGCATCTCGTCAGTAAAGACTGTTCCGTGATTAGTAGTAAATACTACTAGGGCGGGAAAAAATGGCGGCGTGAAATTGACAGTGTGAGTGGATCAGTCCGTGAACAATTGCCTTTAAACATGTATGTTAAAGTGCATCTCGTTTAATACTACATAACTTATATTTGAAAGCACTTTTTAATCATTTAGGGTCTGTTCTGTTACTTTTTTTTTTATTCTGCTTTTGGGATGTTCGTTGTCGTGAATTAGGCCTATCCTTTTATTTAGATTTTTGTTAGTTAGGCCTTACACATTAGAGTTACATGCTCGAACCGTTGGAAGAATCTTTGAACTATGTCAAAGGATATAAAACGTAAATCTAAGCCGATGGATTCATCTTTAGATCTTGGTGCAAGTGTTACAGTGGACTTCGACTCTGGTTCAGTTGTTCCTCTACCTGAATCTCCGATAAAGGAACCAT
This sequence comes from Siphateles boraxobius, assembly GCF_051911475.1. NCBI lineage: Eukaryota > Metazoa > Chordata > Actinopteri > Cypriniformes > Leuciscidae > Siphateles > Siphateles boraxobius. The sequence goes on from NW_027508722.1 coordinate 14,268,890, forward strand.
CGCGCAAAAAAGGCAAGAACGATGATGATGATGAAGATCTGGATTCCCCTTTAGCCATGATGATAATAACATCACTCAAGTCCGTCATTAATGAAAGAGCCGACATCCTCGATAAAGGCATCGAAGAAGTGAAGGTATCAGTTGAATTTCTGACAGAAGAAATGAAAGATGTTAAAGGGAATGTGGAGCGAGTTGACAAACGAGTGACAAATGCTGAAGAACGAATCTGTGAATTGGAGAATAAAGTACAGGATCTCTCCAGATACAAAAGGAGATGGAATCTGCGGCTCCACGGTTTACCCGAACAACCAGGAGAAAACTTCAGGCAAAAAGTTCTGGATATATGCGATATATGTTGTCCCAATTTTTGCTGGTAAATCTCACGAGTTAATTGATGTGGTACATCGTTTGGGAAGAGTGAGGAACGACGGGGTCAATAAAAACCTTGCAGAATTAATGGCCGTACACACTGGGACGAATATCGGCGCGCGTTATTCGCCAGCGTTTTTCAACGCGTTTTTTGTGTTCACACCCAAGCGATTTTCGCTGACGATGAGCCGAGTGAACTTGCAAATTCATTCCCTGACATTAGATGGCGCTTGATGTAAAACAGAAATATCCAGACCCCTGGATTCTGTTCCATTTTATTGTGCTCTCAAGGGTTTTTTGAACCAAGAACACGAGCTGTGTGAATGACTCCTTACCAAGAGCTGTAGTAAGTGTGGTTTGGTGAGTCGCGTTACCTGTAGTAGCAGCTGGGACTCATTTCGATGGGCAAAAACATGAAGGTGGGATGTCAAAGCTTATGTTCCGACACCAACGAGATGAGCAGCTCTACATTTATCTTGGCTTGCATCTTCCTCGTCTTCTTCCCGGCAGTGTGTAGACGCTAGGCTACTTGGCATATATCTTCTTCGCCGTTACGTATGTGTGCTCGGCAAGACCGTTTTGTGTTTGAGCGCCCCCAAGTTGTGTTTACTGTAACTTCAGAAGCTCCAGACACGTGAGCAAAAGCGGCAATCTCATTGGTCGGATAGTTTTTGACACGGCGCATAAAACAAAACAAAAAACGAACCCGAGGCGTTTTTTTTTTTAAATTACGCTTTTATGCGTGGTTTTTTTCGCGTCGGTATGCACACTCACATTGGCACCCTTTGTTTAATCACGAGGCGTTAAACGTCGGCGAATATCGCGTGTGAAATTCGTCCCGGTGTGAAAGGGCCTTTATTCTTCAGTTCACAATGCGTTATTTCCGGGATGCTCTCTGGAAAGCCGCAAAGAACTCTCCTTATCTTGCTACGCACCACTTATGTTTCGCAGAAGACTTTTCCCCTGAGTATCGCGTGCAGCGCAACAAACTTTGGCCACTAGTGGAGCGAGCACGTCAGCAAGGACACCGCGCTTACTTCGTTGGTCCAAAGGCGTACGCTGAGGGCAAAGAGCTTCATTTGCAAGACATGGAGGTCGTTGAAAGATTTGAATTTGACGATGTTGCTAGTGGTACCGTTCTTCCTTTTTTGTCATGTTTTTAACTTAAGTAACAGTTCTCAATTTTCAAAATGCTTATTGAAAGATTAACAGACTATTAAGGGGATTTTTTTTCTTTTCCCGAATGACCCCAACCTTGTTTATTTAGGAGTAATTTTCAAATTTACAGGATGTCATGGACTGACTCACTTGTCACAGTTCTGGTGTTTCCTAAACTTTCTGTTTGCTCAATTAACGCACAAGGGTTACCTAATGACGTCAAAAGTAAAGCTATTTTTCTGTATGCTAAATCTCTTTGCTCTAATTTTTGTTTTATACAAGAGTCTCGTGCAAACTCTAGCGATTTTAAGTTTTGGAAATCACAATGGGGTTACGAATTGTTTTCTTCATATGGTTCTAATCTTTCAGCAGGAGTCTTAACTTTAAAGCACAAGTTTAAGGGTAAAATAATAGAGACAATCTCTGATCCTGAAGGTCACTTTCTTTTTTTATTAGTTACCTTAAATGATTGTATATTTGTCCTGGGTAACATTCATGGATTAAACACTGCAAAAAATAACTTAAAATTGTTTAATTCGATAGAAACACATTTAAACTATTTCAAATCGAAATATTCTAATTTGCTTATTATTTTGGGTGGAGACTTTTTCAAGCTGAGAATAATTTTCATTATAATTGGGAGCTATTAAAATACAATATTAGGTTAGTTTTATTCAAAGTTGGATCTCAAAAAGCCAAAGCAATACAAATTAGAGGAACTTAACATTATTAAAAGTATTGTCTGTCTCTCGTGCATCCCCAATGAAAATGTATTAGTTGTCCAGAAATTAGAAATGGCTGTACTTCAGAACTCATTAGATAACAACAAAGGGTGCTTTTGTTCGTTCATGGAGATGGATGGAAGAGTGAGAAAAAATCAAATTATTTTTTTAGATTAGAGAAACAGCGTAATCATCTCAATTCTAAAAACAAGCTTAACATAAATTGGAGTGGTTTTAAAAGAACATAAAGACATTTCTAAGTATTGTGAATAATTTTATACATTTTTTTATTGTTTTAAACACTCAACAAAATTTTGATTTACTTTTTAATTCTCTTGACCCAGACCGTACTTCAAAAATTGATGAAATTGGCAAAAATCTGTGTGAATCTTCTATTCAAATAAAAGATATTTCTGAGGCGATCGAGAAGTTGAAACTTAATAAATCTCCTGGAAATGATGGCTTGACCACAGAGTTCTATAAGAAATTCTCAAATTTTCTTTCTCCATTTCTTCTCCAAGTATATTTAGAAAGCCTGCATAAGGGAACTCTCCCAAGCTCTATGACTCAGGGTGTTATAAATTTGATCCCTAAACCTAAAAAGGACCCTGCTCAACTTGAAAATTGGCGACCTATAAGCTTATTAAATAACGATTACAAAATACTAGCCATGATTTTTGCTAAAAGAATTAAATGTTTTAGATAATATAATTGATTACTTTCAGTCAGGTTTCATGAAAGACAGACTTATTTCAAATAATATTAGACTTGTTCTTGATATTTTAGATTTTTCTGATCTGATCCCTGATGACGGTTTCTTGCTTTTTCTTGCTTTTTATAAAGCTTTTGATTCTGCTGAGTTTCCTTTTATTCTTAAATCTTTGAATATTTTTGGTTTTGGCCCCAACTTTATCATTCCAATTCAAACTTTGTACAATAACGCCAATACTTCAATTAAATTACAGCATGGTACTACTCATAGATTTAATATAGACATCCGTCAAGGCTGCCCAATATCGTCGTATCTTTTTCTGCTTACTAGGGTATGCAATTAGCCATCCACATTCAAACTAGTAATTTGAAAGGCATCTCTGTTGCAAACCAGTCAATATTAATAAGCCAACTGGCTGATGATACAACTCTGTTTCTGAAAAATAAAGATCAAGTCTCTGTAGCCTTAAATTTAATTGATCTCTTTTCATCTGCTTCTGGTTTAGTTCTTAATATTCATAAATGTGAACTTATCTATTAAGCATTCCACTGATGATGAAGTATGTGACATTCCAGTCAAATCCGAAGTCAAATACTTAGGTATAATTATATGTAAAGATCAGAAAAAAAGATCAATAATGAACTTTGAACCTCTTATTCTTTCTATTCAACGCAAATTTAATTCTTGGTTACAGCGTGATCTGTCTATAACAGGTAGAGTGTTACTTTCCAAAGTAGATGGGTTATCTCGGGTTATCTATCCTGCAATGGCTCTGGATGTTTCTGTGGACATTTGTAGAATGCTGGACAAAATGATAGTAAATTTTGTTTGGAAATCTAAGGTTCATTTAATTAAAGAGTGTTATGATAGCTGATCGGAGATTGGGTGGTTTTGACTTAGTGGACTTTTCCACTCTTAATAATTCTTTAAAATCTTTTTTGAACAATCCTACATCTTTTTGGAATATAATCCCAAATTATATTTTCAGTTCATTTGGAGGTTTACATTTTTTGTTGCGCTGCAACTATGACATCTCTAAAATACCTTTACCTCTTTCTAGTTTTCATAAACAAGCTTTAATATGCTGGTCCCTAGTATATAATTATAAGTTTTCACCATATAGCTATTTTATCTGGAACAACCAAAATATTAAATATAAAAATAAATCTCTTTTTTTAAATAATTGGTTTGATAAAAACTTTTAGTGAGTCAACTTTTAGATGAAAGGGTCTTGCTCTCCTATGAACACTTTATGCAAAAATTCTCTTTTCCAGTCCCTCTAAGAGAATATGGCATTGTTTTGGGGGCAATACCTGATTGTGTGAAACCGTTAGTCAAACCTGGCCCTAAAGGTCCTTTATGCTCTCCACTATTTTTGACAACACTAATCTATTTGTTGATCAACATCTTCTCAGCAGATTGTCTAACAAGAAAATTCGCTCAATTCTTAAAGGGGTGGTAAAACACGATTTTAACTTTTCTAACTTTAGTTAGTGAGTAATGTTCCTGTTTGAGCATAAACAACATCTACAAAGTTACAGCGCTCAAGGTTCAAAGCAAACAGCCGGTTTTGGACTACACGACATTCCTCCAGGGTTGCTGACGTCAGTAACCCCAATAAACCCCTCCTCCGAGAATACGAAATAAGGGGGGCGAGGCCATTTTATATTGCGTTGGAGAAGAGTTATTGTGGTATAGGAGTGTTGTTGCTGCCGCAATGTCGTCGAAACACTGTTATTTTCATCAGTGCCCGGATTGCAGGTCCACTTTGTTCAGCCTTCCTAGGGTCGGGGGAGTTAGGGATCAATGGTTAAAATTTATTTTTAACTCGGTCCCTCATAATTATTACCCAAATCTCGCTCTCTGTGCTGCACATGTTACGGAGGAAAGCTTCCACAATCTTCGCGAGCTCAATGCAGGATTCACACAACTGCTTGTCCTGAAAGCTGGAGCAGTTCCAACTGAACAGAAGCTGTTGTTTACAGGCCACAACCTGTAAGTATGATTTATTTTTCATCGATGTGTTTTCCTGTAATAGTTCGTATTGTTAATTGTACGTTGTAGCAAGGAAGTAAACAAATGACAACGCTGTTTGGCTCTGCAAACCAGCTTGTTAAATGCTCATTCATACTTAACGTTATCCGACAAACACGTAACGTTACAAACTTTTTTTTAAATCTCAACAGCGAACATTGAATTAGAGTAAATTATTCTTTGATTAGAGCTTTTATGTATTGTTTATCTCTTGTTTATCTACAGGCATGCTAAACATGGTTCTGTGTTTGATTTGGCTACTGTAATAGAGCCAATGTTTAGTGTTGGTTTTGGGTTAGTTCTGTCGACAGATATTTGGCTACAATCATTCTAAAAATACAAAAGTAACCGTGTCATACAGTCAGTACCGATCACTATAGATCCGCAGTCTTTACTAAAAAAAAAATCCCTTTGAGGACTGTACAATTTGTTAGAACGATTATATTAAATTCTTTTTTATGAAGCTTATTTTTTTGTACTACTATTAGAACAATTAAATAACAGCGTATCTAAAAGGTAATGAGACAACAAAAAACAAACCTTTCTGAAACGTCGTTTAACAGCCGTTCAAGAACAGGTTCTGCTCGATCATCTTCACTAACATTCTCTGGGTCTGATTCGGGCTCAAATTGGTATGGTTTTATTGACGCCATCGTTTATAATACACCAAAGCACAAATTAGGCTACCGGTAAATGTACGGGGTGTGACATTTCGGGAAAACGTGCACTAGCTGGCCCAGCTAACCAATCTGAGCCCATTGCATATTTTTGAGGGACTGGCTTCATAGAACCCGGAAACCATCAGACCGGTTTTACAAGGAGGGACAGAGCAAAGTAGAATAAAGATAAAATATATAAATAATGCAATTTTTTTTAAACGAAGCATAAACACATGTTACAGTCAGTGCACCCAACAAACACAATCAAGCCTTTGAAAAAATGTGTTTTACCACCCCTTTAACAGAGATCAAATTTCTTTACCTGCTTGTGTAAGCTTTTGGAATAACAAATTTGATGATATAGTATGGGAAGATTTCTGGCTCCTTAAGAAAATTCTTTCTTTCAAATAAAGTAGTTGAAGTCTTTATAAAATTATTCACAATTGCTACCCAGTTAATTATAAATTTGCTAAATTTAATAATAGTATTTCCCACTTGTTTTCCTTTTGTCATCAGTTTGATGAGACAATTATTCATTTATTCTGGGAATGTATTTATTTCAAAATATTTTGGGTTGACTTTTCAAATTTTGTTAAAAGGTATCTATCTTTAAACTTCTGTATAAGCCAAAAATTTTTGTTTTTTGGTGAGTCTCTGAAACTAGACCCGTGTCATGTTGAAGGGTTAGTTCACCCAAAAATGAAAATTAAGTCATTAATTACTCACATTAATGATTTCATCTTTGGAACACAAATGAAGATATTTTTCATTGCAGCCTATGTAGCAGGGATCCACCTCTCAGATTTAATCAAAAATATCTTCATTCGTGTTCCGAAGATGAACGAGGTCTTACGGGGTTATTACAGCATGGGGGTGAGTAATTAATGACTTAATTTTCATTTTTGGGTGAACTAACCCTTTAAATGTACTCAACTTGCTACTTTTTCTTGCCAAATTTTATATATTCACAAATGTAAAATTTCAAAGAAAACTCATTTTTAAGAAAGATTTTGATATATATTTAAATTATTTGAGGTAACATTACTCTTAAAACTCTGCTGCATGTAATGCTGCGTTCCAGGCAGGTTTGTGAGGACGTAAATCACGACTTTGTAGCGTTCCAGGACAGTCAAGCCAAACTACCTGATCGCAAGGTTTGTTGTAGGCCTATGCCAATTTAACTATGCTGAGAAATTGTACGTTACATTTTTTTTTCATAAGCATGATCAACGCCGTCAAGTTCAGGTTTACGTCACCTTACATTTCCATGCGGCAATACACTTTCACGACATACTTTTTGTTTCAGACACATAACAATGTAATACGTAATCGTGTGTGCATTATTATCATTATTATTTATTTGACTGCAACGATATATTGTCCTTAAGTATTCTCACCATGTACCGCCTGCAGAAACACTGCATCCGTAGGGGCTGCAACTGTTTTTTTTGTATGGTTTCGCGGGCTATGTGACGTCAGAGCTCGTAACTGGGAGTACATCCATAGATATCATATAGAGACGTCTATGAGTACATCGATCTAGTACGAGTTCACGGGTGGGAAGTCAGGGGTTTGACTGCCGTTCCAGTGCACTTTCACGGGTATAAGGTTGAAAAAACACAGGTTACAGGTTGCCTGCAACGCGGCTCTGCAATACTGTCAATCACTTAAGCTAGTTTAATATCTTTTATGTTGTTGGAATGTAACCCCTGTGTATTATGTATTGTTTATTATTGTCTTGTTCTATATTTGTTATTGCATTAAAAAAAAGAAAATACTAGGCTACCAGTTCATCGGCTTCTCACCTGTCCAGCAGAAAAAATGCCACAGCCGCATCTGTTGGTAGTCCTTCCTGGTCCTTCAGTTGCCGCCAACGTCGGAAAGCATCGCCTAGAATGACCCTTGTTTTTGCCTTTTCTCTTTCGGCCGTTTTGTTCTCAATTGCTCTCTCAAAAATTGATTTCCTTTTCTGTGCTGGTGTCTTGTCTGCCATTCTCCAAACGGAGGCAACTAGCATTTACTTACACTCTCTCTGTACCGGGACGACTTGCACTTCCTGTGAATGGGTCACGAGCTTTGAGTATGCGCGTGAAGGGGACACGCGCACGAAGGGGACACGCGCGCGAGGGGGATGGGGGGATGGCAAGAACCCGTTTGATTGACGCATTTTCTGTCCAATGATTCTAGGTGGTCTTGGAAATGATTGGCTGGAGTTTTTCTAGTCCTAACAGTTTCACAGATGATTAAATAATTTTCATTTCAGTGCTTCTAACTCAGTGGCTTTAAGTGGGTTAGGAATAGGATGTCAAGTGATTTTGAAAAAATGGTCAAAAAAGAAAATCACATACCCCACCTTCCAAATGATTTCTAAACAGTTGAAAATAGTTGAAAGTTGAAATAGTTGCCCTTTAACGTTACTGTCTTAAATACCACTCACGCAGAGCTGTCTCTGCACTCACTTGTTTTCTTGGTCAACTCTGCCATTATTCGCGAGACGACCAACATTCAACCCAAAAAGAGTCATATAACCATTCCAATAACTCCGAAGCTGTTCAGTTAAGCTAAAAAACGGCATAGTGCTGCTTTAACATCGGGTCTCCGAAGCAGTTTTCAAAGCACTATTGTATCACACACTGCACCAATGAAGTTTGAAGCTTCGAACGTCATGCAGTATCGGAAGGTCGGAACAGCTGGTTTGAAAAAATTAGTGCTTCACAACCCTACCTGATGCATAAAAAGGGAAATTATCAAGGAGGCATTACTTATTTAACACTATACTTCCCAATAACAAATTGTAAAAAATAAATAATAATAAAAATAAAAACAGAACACCCAAAATATTTTTTCAACTAGGCTACTCACGTCAATTACGAATTATGATCACTTGTATATTTTAAATTATTGATCAACGTGTATCCGTTGACCAATTTATGAAACCCGTGGTCTCATTGGCACAAATCAATTTAGATGAGATTAGATCAGTTAGATAGAACTGTATTGAGAGAATGGCAACATCAGTGGGACAGTGAGACTGAAGCGACATTTCTGTGCTATTCAAAATAAAGTTGGTGCTGTGAAGAATAGGGGAGGGAATAGAAAAGAAGAAATAGTTATGAGCAGATAAAGGATAGGTAACAATAATATAAAAGGCACGCTATACATCAAGTAAGCACCCAACTGGTTTTGTGGCTATTATCAGGTTACATAATCTATAGAACATGTGCTTATGAGTTGCAGACAATGTAAAGAACAGAGGAAAAAGATGATTTAAGGAATTAAGTTAAGACTAGAAAGTGGTGAGAACGAACAAAGCATTATAAGCATTTGCAGGTTTTTTTTAACAAGGATAGGAATGATGGGAAAAAAACAAAACAAAAAACAAACAAACATGTAATGGACAATACAGAAAAATAAATCCGGAAGGTGGCAGTAGTGCAACGCTTCTGGAAAGTAGATGAAGACGTCTGGGACAGGCAATATTATCTGTCTGCAGTCCCGGAGGCTGCATTTTCAGGACCCCACTTCTAGGACCGCATTTCTAAGACCCTAGTTTTTTGTGACAGCGCCACCTACCGAGTCGGAGAACCGCAGCCCCAGGAACGCATTTCCAGGACCCTAGTTTTGGAGGACCGAAAAAAGTGCCAGCAATGTAATATTTCCACCCAGTTTTAACTACATTAGAGTGTTTTTTTTTCTTTCAAGTTTTATTACACCCAAATACTACTTTCTTTATTGCAATTAAACCAGGTTCCTAGGAATGTTGAGAAATTATTGGGTCTAAGTAGCATATAATAACTCAAGTAAAATAAACAAGGAATCATTTTATAGTCTTTTCAGTCACTATGGACCACATTTTCAAGTACAGAGGGAAGACAAGGATGACTCTGGGGGTAGATTTAAGATTTTGTATTTTACAAAATAATATAAAACACCTGAACTTGAACACACAAAATATTTTACAAAATAATATATAACTGAAATTGAACACACAAAATATTTTACAAAATAATATATAAAAACTGAAATTGAACACACAAAATATTTTACAAAATAATATATACCCACTGAACTTGAACACACAAAAAAACAAATTTGATCATGACCTGAACCACATAGACAGAACTTCAATGGATGGACAAACACATGGACAACATCATCACTGACTCCTAAGAGAGAGAAAGAGAAGTGATTTAAATAAGGAACATTTAGTTGACCATGTTCTACTCTCTAATTTTAAATTTCATATTTAAAAGATCTTAGTTACCACAGAGTAATGATAATGATAAAAATAATGATATCAATCTCCATACCAATTAATTTTCATAATACAATGATTGCATACTGTTCAAAGATTTGAAAAAAAAAATGATTTTGATGTTCGCGGAACAAAGGTTCTAGAAACACTCATGTCGTTTCTTGAAAAACATTTTTAAGTTAATTTCATATAAATAAATAGACATAAATTTGGCCTAAGCCTAGTGCTTAACCAATTTATTTATTTATCTTTTGTCATACTATTGCCTACCCTGAGCTGTGTCCTTGATAGCACTTCATATAGAGTACAGTATACAGTAAATGACACAATCTAACACGTGGGATTTCAATTATTATAATGGCCTCTGGGATATGTCTGACTATTAAAATGTCATATGTCTCAACCAACTTTATAAAACCATGTCAAAATGAAGAGACGTACACATAACATGTATTGTGGGTAACGTTAAACAGGCTGACTGTGAGCAGGTGACAGTGAAAACATTAAGATTATTTTAACTGAATTAAAATGGAAAAACAATGAGTAATAAACAAGCTTTCAGAACAAACATGCTACAGTTTATTATGCTGTAAATAAGTCAACACAGGCTTATCATGCAACAGTTCCGTTAAATGAACGTGCTAACAATTCATTTTCCAGCATTAGAGGCTAATATATGATGGCTATGCATTCAAGACTGTTTAGCAAATCACCAGCACGTTGGCAACGTTAACTTTCCAATGAAATGCATCAAAAAAATGTTTAAAGTTAAACAAATAAAAATTGATTCGCATTTGATACTCACACTCTGAATGTCATTCATCTTCGCTGGTCCTCTAATTCGATAGGTGGCGTTGTCACTAAAAACCTAGGGTCCTAGAAATGCGGTCCTAGAAGTGGGGTCCTGAAAATGCAGCCTCCGTTTCTGCAGGCAGATGCTACTCGGGACAGCAGAGAGTAACCAGTCAAGCAACGAGATTTCGTTTCAAAGATAAAATAAGAAATTATATTTACGTATTATTCAGTAAAACTATATGTTATTGCGAATATTATAGTTACTTGTTAATCATCATCTTTTAATCGCTGACTTAAGCTAGTTTTTTATTGTTAGCTAGTAGGCTACAAGGTAAGAGTAGTGAATCAGCTAAATTAGCTAACAGTAAATAGCTACGCTGTTCAAGGAGTTTAGTTTGACAGCGAGATAGCGTTAGCAGACGTATTCTCTAAGTTACACTTTATTTATGCAAATTCTGAAAGTAAGCATTATTGGTCACTTGATGCCCATTTTGTAGCTAAAGAAACCAAAGAACAGTTTTCACTTAATGTTACATTGCTAAAGTTGTAGCCTACTAACTTACCTGTCCAGCAGAAAACAGGCAACTTCACTGTCGTATTTAAATTTTTTTTCCTGCATCAGCATCTTCCATCTGGAAAAAGCCACACCGATGTTAATGCGGGATTTCTGCCGTCGTCTGTCCCGGCTTCGTCTGGCTGCTTCATGTTTTCTGTTCTTTGTCGACGAAGATAGACACTCTTGTGCAAAATAATAAGCGTGGTCCTCCATTTGTTTAAATTTCGTTTCTACTACTTCTTTGTGCGTGTTCAATGTAGTGAAGGTGCAATTTGCCACTAAAACACCAACAAAGAAGTAGAAAAACAACAGAGTGACGAAACGCACTCTGTAGAGAAGTTTGTCTGTTTAGGGCTACTGTAGAAAAATGGCTACTTAACATGTAAAGGGACCCACGGCGTATAGATAGAAGATCCTGATAAGATTTAAGGAAATTTACAATTTCTACAGTAACTGTATTCATCCTAATTCACACACAGATGCCGATGCTTTCATTGATCTCATTAAAGATTGGATCCCCAAAGTAGATGAGAGTTTTAAAATGTATGTGATGCAGATATTAGTATGGTTGAAGTGGAAAAAGCCATGAAATGTTTATCATTAAATCACCCGGTTCAGATGGATAACCAAGTAATTTATATAGTCATTTTTAGAAGTATATTAAATACCTTATTTATCATGTTTAAAGAAATATATGAATCCCGCATTCATTCAACTATTATGTAACAAGAGATTATCATTCTCATCCCCAAACCTGGGAAAAATCCTAAATTAATAGACAACCTTAGACCCATAACTCTGCTTAATAATGGCTATACAATTTGAACTCATATTTATGCAAACAGATTAAATGTAATTTCACAGATTATTTCAGAGAGAGAGACAATTAGCTGATGACAACCATATTCATGAAAAATATTGACCAAGTTCCAAATATTCTCCAATCTATAGGCTAGAGCTTTTCTAGGGTGTCTGGCTTAAAATTAAATCTGAAAAAAAGTGAATTATTTACAATTCATAGCTTTACTCGGTCAACTTTTTACAATATTATATAGATATATAGATTCGGTTATACCTATACACATTACACAGGATAATACCTCTCTTAATTACCTCAACAAATCTTTATGAAACTAGGAGGCGTCAATCTTCTCCTTAGATGTGATTATGACCTTAAAAACTCTTAAAAGTTATCATTGTTCCATCAACAGGTTTTACTTTCTGGAAAATGATCTATACGCATAATTTCAGTCCCCACAGCATCCCTTTGTGGAATTATATATATGTGGTATTTAGGAATAATTCTTTTTACGAAAATTGGTGGGAGAAAGGAATATGGTGTGTGATGCATACACACTCACCTAAAGGATTATTAGGAACACCATACTAATACTGTGTTTGACCCCCTATCACCTTCAGAACTGCCTTAATTCTACGTGACATTGATTCAACAAGGTGCTGAAAGCATTCTTTAGAAATTTTGGCCCATATTGATATGATAGCATCTTGCAGTTGATGGAGATTTGTGGGATACACATCCAGGGCACGAAGCTCCCGTTCAACCACATCCCAAAGATGCTCTATTGGGTTGAGATCTGGTGACTGTGGGGGCCATTTTAGTACAGTGAACTCATTGTCATGTTCAAGAAACCAATTTGAAATGATTCGAGCTTTGTGACATGGTGCATTATCCTGCTGGAAGTAGCCATCAGCGGATGGGTACATGGTGGCCATAAAGGGATGGACATGGTCAGAAACAATGCTCAGGTAGGCCGTGGCATTTAAACAATGCCCAATTCGCTCTAAGGGGCCTAAAGTGTGCCAAGAAAACATCCCCCACACCATTACACCAGCACCACCAGCCTGCACAGTGGTAACAAGGCATGATGGATCCATGTTCTCATTCTGTTTACGCCAAATTCTGACTCTACCATCTGAATGTCTGAACAGAAGTCGAGACTCATCAGACCAGGCAACATTTTTCCAGTCTTCAACTGTCTAATTTTGGTGAGCTCTTGCAAATTGTAGCCTCTTTTTCCTATTTGTAGTGGAGATGAGTGGTACCAGGTGGGGTCTTCTGCTGTTGTAGCCCATCCGCCTCAAGGTTGTGCGTGTTGTGGCTTCACAGATGCTTTGCTGCATACTTCGATTGTAACGAGTGGTTATTTCAGACAAAGTTGCTCTTCTATCAGCTTGAATCAGTCGGCCCATTCTCCTCTGACCTCTAGCATCAGAAAGGCATTTTCGCCCACAGGACTGCCGCATACTGGATGTTTTTCCCTTTTCACACCATTCTTTGTAAACCCTAGAAATGGTTGTGCGTGTAAATCCCAGTAACTGAGCAGATTGTGAAATACTCAGGCCGGCCAATCTGGCACCAACAACCATGCCACGCTCAAAATTGCTTAAATCACCTTTCTTTCCCATTCTGACATTCAGTTTGGAGTTCAGGAGATTGTCTTGACCAGGACCACACCCCTAAATGCATTAAAGCAACTGCCATGTGATTGGTTGATTAGATAATTGCATTAGTGAGAAATTAAATATTAAAATTCCTAATAATCCTTTAGGTGAGTGTATATTAGATAATAACCGAGTTATGTCTTTTGAAACTTTGTTCAAATTTTAATTTATTCAACAGAAAACAGTATGATAAAAAGGAACCCCACAAATCTATAATTTTAGATGTTTTTCAATTTATCTCAAAAGTAATATAACCGGTCTTCCTAAATTTCCAATATTTTTCCAGTTTTGAAGTTAAGATTTTAAGGACAAAATATCTTACATTTCCAGTTGCACCAAAAGCAAAGGGAGTGTCATCTCGTGAAATTTTAAGATTTTCTATTTGGTCTTGATGTTAAGAGTTGCACCTTTTGTGTTGATCAGATTGAAACAACAGAACATCCGTTTTACGATTGTAAATTTGCCTGGGCCTTTTGGGAAGATTTGCATTACTGGTTATTTCTTAAATTTTAAGATTTGCCCGTGTTAACAAACTTTAACAAACTTGCTGAAAACCCCTAGTCTTTTATTTATTTATTTATTTTTTACTCAAATTTATTTTTATTTTACTTTATTTATTTATATGTTCTTCATCTTATGCTATGATGCTTGACTTGTTGTCGGATTAAGACATTTCATATTTTGTTCCAGGCCATTATGTTTGTTTATATTGTTCAATAAAGTTCTTAAAAAAAATAATAAACAAAAGTGTACGTAGATAGAAATGGCTCATTCTAAAAATATAATGGTTCATTTTGTAAGGTCTTTATACACCACTCAAAACATAGTTATGTATATTATAATGCATTTATGACAATAGATCATCAATTTTACACACTGCACCTTTAATTGGGATGCAACTACTGGGTGCTTCTCAAATGAAATTCTGCATCCTAGACCAGTCCTTCTGAGGCTTCTTAGGCTAGACTCGTCCTCAGCATAGAATGAGATGGTTTAGTTTGGTTTATGTCACAAATGTTCCAGCTCCCACGGTTACGGCACGAAAATACTATTAAAACTGAATTTTGGAAATAATATAAAAATTTATATTACTGGCTTTTAATTAATGTAAAACAGTGATGAACAACCATCTGTGGTCTCCCAGTGGCTTACATTGTTGGCAGTTTAGTGTTAAGTGATTCACCAAGGACGTCGTTAGGCTTATTTTAGGGGGGCTGAAGCTATCCCAAAATGTTCCTAAGCCCCCCTAAATGATAATAAGAACAACAATAACAATTCGATTTATCAATAACCTCATTGGAATGAGTATCCTCATTCATATTTAAGATTAGATGCAACAAATGATATATATCTAGCAACAAAAAATAGCCGAAAAGTCAGAAGCTGGACAGAAGTACAAAGAGTCAGTGCGGTGCACCATCTGGATAACACAACATCTCGTTGCATTGGTGTGAACTGTGGCAGCTTTCAGAGCATTGCAGACCGGAGCGCTGCAAGTAACTGGAGGATTCATCTCGTCTCGTTGTTACTCTAGTTTGGTCTGAAGTTGAACTTGCTATGCACCCTCCCGCCCCCACACACACACCGATACACACGCTTATAGTGAAAGGAAGATTGGTAAGTGTCGTGATACAGAGTGGAATTGTAAGTTGTTTTTAATTACCTGCTTACCTTTAGCAACGTTTTCTTGAGGTAAAGGAAAGAGGATTTCAGAATATTTTGGTTTGCTATGGAAAACTGTAGTCTAGCTAGAGTGAACAAGCAAAATACAAGAAATGGTTAACAAGCAAGCTAATTACAACTCTTTATTCTTTGCCAATAACATAACCTATCTCTATAGTAGGCATATTCTAAAACAATATCAATCCCCATAGAATGTTGTTGTCACTGAACACTAAATGTCATAGGGTCCCTGTTAAAGCTATTACCGTTGTATCCTTCAATTCATTGAGTTTCTTGACTGGTTGTTGACATAAGTGTAGCTCTAGATGTGAGTGCAAAGATTTTGCAAAAGCAAGTTACAAATACCCTGGGGGCTAAGCCCCCCCGTCTTCCAATCCTAGTGACGTCCCTGATTTACACCAAAACAAAATATGTATGCCTTGTCTTACATTTCATAATGAACTTAGACAAGCTCAACGCCGATTCGTTTTTTCATGTTTTTCAGTTCCCTTTCGTGAACTGGAATGTGTGCAATGGATAGAGGGTGATTGAAGGACGTGAAGGATACACTTGATATATCCTTCAAAATTAGCTGAATAAAGTACGCAAAAGGTGGCGGCCTTCCGCGGCGCTTGATGACGTGGCAGCCGAGATATGTGGCCTTACTAGCCTTAGAAGAAAGCAACCTTCTGATATTGTGGCACCCACTGAAAGCAGAAAGTCGGACTCTATAGCAGCTTGGTGGACTCCATGGGCTTGGTGTCTGAGGATGAGACTACAGGCCGGCAGTCTCAGACTGGAAGTTAGGGTAGAGCTTTCAATTGCCTAAAACACCCTCACCACTAACCATAACTTAAATAAACTCCACCCAAGCAAATGCCTAACCCCAACCCACCACTAATCCTTTCCTTAATGAAGCTACAATTTCCTCCCAAACTTCCAGTCTGAGACTGCTGGCCAGGTGCGGCTATATATATATATATATATTAAACAATAGATAAATAAATATGGACAATTAAACAAAGATACACATTATACAGGCCTACACAGTGCTTTAATTTCAGGAAGGTCTACTAACATTACTATTCATGTATGGTCTAAAAATAATTATAATAAAGTAATCAAAAGTAAAATAGCACTGCAAAGTTTATCATAGATAGATTTATGCTTATTAAAGCTAAAGTTATTCATTCAAGAGCTGTGATTGATTTTCTCTTTGCCTTTTGTTGTTTGATTTGCAGTAATGGCGCAATCGTCAGCATGTTTTTTAAACTGCTTCCCCTTTAAGAACAAGTCTACTGATGCACCATATTTTCTCCCAACTATTTCCATAACTACGTCCATTTTAGACATAAACTGTTTAAGTGAATCTCCAAGCCGGTCATTTTTACATATTTTTGTGTACATTTGATTGTTTAGACGCGCACATGAAGCCCAAAGTATAATTTGCTTGTCTCATTGCGGTCTGTTTCGGAGCCAGCGCCGCATTGGGAACAGCATCTCTTGCGCAGATTTTTGTGCTTTTAATAGCTCTTTTTATTATTAAAAGCGTCCCGCAATTTAGCAACAGTAGAGACTGCATTTTACAACAATCACCAATCGTGCTGATTCTGTCTTAAAGTTTGAGTTTTAAGGAGAAATGACAGCATAGGCTACTGCTGCGATGGGAAGGAAGTTGCACTAGACAGAATGCGGCTATAATTTTACATGTTGGAAGCTCAATGTTATCCTGCTAGGTGGCTGCAAACTGCGGAATGGATTTCCTGAGCGGGGGTATCTGTGTCTCGTTGAGCCGCGCCTCCGTTCAGGAAATCCATTCCACAGTTTGCAGCCAGCTAGCAGACAAGCCGGCGGGAATCACTTTTGGAGTCATTTCAGCAGACAACATTAAAGCGCAGACATGGCTCATGGATATCGGATATCTCCGCAGGTTGGATCGGGAAAATCCGATACGTGAATTACGCTGGTATCGGTCCCGATACCGATACTGGATCGGATCGGCCCCATCCCTAATTTTAAGTGTTCATTCCTTTTAATTTTGATGATTATAACTGACACCTAATGAAAACCCCAAAATCAGTATCTCGGAAAATTAAAATATTGTGAAAAGGTTCAATATTGAAGACACCTGGTGCCTGCCACGAAACACACACGGAACGATAGATCCAGTTGCCGCATTTAATGAAGTGTAATCCAAATCGTAGTCATTCAGACAAGGTCAAAGTCCATATATCAATCCAAAATACAAAACAACAATAAACAAAACAAGAAGCAGACTAGAAGGACAGACCTCAGAAGTGTGGTGACAATTAGTGATGACTACGTGACAAGGACTAAAACAGACAGGGTATTTATTCACAGAAACTAAACAATGTAATAAGAAACAGCTGCGTGCAATGATGAGTAATGAGGACAGACAAAGGATCGTGGGAAATGCAGTTCCAGAATGAACGGTGACAGTAAGGGAGAGAGAGCTCTAGTGGAACACCCGGGGAAACAAAAACCAGACACTGTGACAGTGCCACACTCTAATCAGCTAATTAACTCGAAACACATGCAAAGGCCTTTAAATGGTCTCTCAGTCTAGTTCTGTAGGCTACGCAATCATGGGGAAGACAGCTGACTGGACAGCCGTCCAAAAGACGACCATTGACATCTTGCACAAGGGGGGCAAGACACAAAAGGTCATTGCTAAAGAGGCTGGCTGTTCACAGAGCTCTGTGTCCAAGCACATTAACAGAGAGGCGAAGGGAAGGAAAAGATGTGGTAAAAAAAAGTGTACAAGCAATAGGGATAACCGCACCCTGGAGAGGATTGTGAAACAAAACCCATTCAAAAATTAGGGGTGTCGAAATTAATCGTTTCTACGATGCATCGCGATGAGGACAGTTTACGGTTATAGCTTCAGTAATAGACCATAACCGGTTATAATGTACTGACGCTTTTCTGACGTCATTTGTCACGTATGTGCTTTGTCGTAATACCATACACTGGCAGAGGGAGGCGAGATGTGTGCGCTTAATTAAAAATGCTCCAGCTACTTTAAAAGCCTACATCTGGACACATTTCAGCTTTTATGAACAACCTGGTAAGCACGACCTGGAGAAGACACGCGCTGTGTGCGCTCATGTCACGCACAAATAGAATAGGCAGGAGGTAATAGCTATATTAACTTGATAAACAATATAGCCATGTTCATGAGCTGTTACGCCTGGCAGAGGCGGACTGCTTTAGAGTAAGAGAATGAGCTTCAACGTCACCCGAATCCGCAGCCAAAACAAATAATCCACCCGCCTCAATATTGTTCTCTGATTTAAGTATTCGCTGCCAGCCGATGGTGAAATTACAATTATTCTGTGTTGTTACGGGTGATTATAAATGATCGTCATCTTCAACAGTGAACTCTCGACGGTTGATGCGCGCGACTCTAATGGTTACATATACACTGATGAATGAGCGCTGCTTTTAAATAAACATTTCTTTAAAACAAAATTGATTTGATAAAATTTTATTTTCTTAATGGCATAAACATGCCTTTGAAATTCAAACTGGAATGTCACTGTTTCTGTCACTGCGACTTCCCGAACACACACGCACGGATCACTTTTAAAGTAAATTTGAAAATTGAGGATGCGGTGCATCGAAATGCATTGTGATACCGAATTGAACTGAATCGATGACATGATAATCGTAACCGAACCGTGAGACCAGTTTAGGTTCACAGCCCTATCAAAAATGTGGTGGAGATTCACAAAGAGTGGACTGCAGCTCGAGTCAGTGCTTCAAGAATCACCACGCACAGACGTATGCAAGACATGGGTTTCAGCTGTCGCATTCCTTGTGTCAAGCCACTCTTGAACAAGACACAGCGTCAGAAACGTCTCGCCTGGGCTAAAGACAAAAAGGACTGGACTGCTGCTGAGTGGTCCAAAGTTATGTTCTCTGATGAAAGTAAATTGTGCATTTCCTTTGGAAATCAAGGTCCCAGAGTCTGGAGGAAGAGAGGAGAGGCATAGAATCCACATTACTTGAAGTCCAGTGTAAAGTTTCCACAGTCAGTGATGGTTGGTACACTGTGTTTTCTGAGGTCCAAGGTCAACACAGCGGTCTAGCAGGAAGTTTTAGAGCACTTCTTGCTTCCTGCTGCTGACCAACTTTATGAAGATGCAGATTTCATTTTCCAACAGGACTTGGCACCTGCACACAGTGCCAAAGCTACCAGTACCTGGTTTAAGGACCATGGTATCCCTGTTCTTAATTGGCCAGCAAACTCACCTGACCGCAACCCTATAGAAAATCTATGGGGTATTGTGAAGAGGATGATGCGATACGCCAAACCCAACAATGCAGAAGAGCTGACGGCCACTATCAGAGCAACCTGGGCTCTCATAACACCTGAGCAGTGCCACAGACTGATCGACTCCATGCCACGCCGCATTGCTGCAGTAATTCAGGGAAAAGGAGCCCAAACTAAGTACTGAGCGATGTACATGCTCATGCTTTTCATGTTCATACTTTTCAATTGGCCAACATTTCTAAAAATCCTTTTTTATTGGTCTTAAGTAATATTCTAATTTTCGGAGATACTGAATTTGGGATTTTCATTAGTTGTCAGTTTTAATCATCACAATTAAATGAAATAAACATTTGAAATATATCAGTCTGTGTGTAATGAATGAATATATTATCCAAATTTCACTTTTTAAATGGAATTACTGAAATAAATCAACTTTTTGATGATATTCTAATTATATGACCAGCACCTGTATACTGGATGAGAACAAAACTTGAACTGAATTGAGCTGGATGATATCTGCAGAGCTGTTTTAGAGCCGATTTGACTTCATAACATAAAAAGAACTAATTACTCGTGTTCAAACATTTGCTCATTCTTCATAGCATCTAAACTTAAGAACAAGTTCTATTACTCCCAAAGTGCAAAATTCCCCGTAGCCATTGCCTGAAAAAATAAATTATGCAAACAAATTGTTAAAAAAAACACTACTTATATTAACAACATTCCCTAGGAATTCTAATTAAAAGTTATTTGTATCACATTTTTTTATTATATAATAGTTGTTGGAAATTATTATTAGAAGATATAATATTTTTGCAGAACATGTTCCCCTAAATATAAAGTACTGTGAAAATGTCTTAGACACGTTAGTATTTTCACCAAAAAAAAAAAAAGGTTAAGCCAGTTATTTATAGAATTTGCTGTAGTGTCTGTAGGAAATATCAGTTTACATTTCCTATTAGATTTGCTATCAATTGTAACAATCCAGTGAGATTTTTGTATGCACAATGAGTCTGACAGCAGCCGGTTTCCTCTTGGCTTCCATCTTGGAGACGTTGCTGCAGTTCTTCTGGATTTAATCTGTCTCAGTTCTTTGTGTTTCTTCATGTAATCACAGACAGACTCAATGATGGTGAGATCAGATCTCTGTGTGGAGCAGACCGGTTGTTGTTAGACTCCTTGTGCATACAAAAATCTCACTGGATTATTACAATTAATGGCAAAAAGAATGTTTGGAAATCTAAACTGATATTTCCTACTGATAAATAACTGGATTAAAACCGTTTTTTTTTTTTCACAGTACTGTTCATCAATTAAAATAAAAAAAAAGACAGTGTGCAAGGCTGAGAACCCATGTGCAAAGTTTAATTGATTTACTGTGTATGTTAAATTGTGATATCTCTTCCAAACAAAAAAAAAATCTAGACTAACCAGCAATTGGATGCAACAACTTTTAAATCAAATGTACAGTAGTTTGTATATAAAATTAAAACATTATCAACATCTTTATGTTACACTGGACATGAACTGTCAGCATCACTTGCAGTGAGGCACAGCCCTGCACTCAAGAAGTGCTCTTGTTTACACGCCGCTTCGGTGTAGAAGGATTGTTTCCGGAGTCCTTGAGAGCCCGTTTGTGGGATTTTATGAGTGTGTTAATGTTTTTTAGCTTTTGCCTCAGTTGTCTTGAAATATGATTCCTTGAATGTCGTGTGAGGTGAGCGATTGGACGACTTGTTCGGTTTAAAAACTTCAGGAAGGCCAATACATCCAGTAAATAGTGTCTGACATTCATGTTACCGTTCTGAAGGGTCACCACCCACCTTAAAATAAGGTTGACAAGTTTAACATTTTAAATGACCATTTCATTTTTTTGTTTCCTTTTACTGTGCTTATAAATATGGACATTAGAGATGATACTATTGAGATAAGATGATAATTAAAGATGTCAATTGAAAGGTTAATGCTAATTTTGTGCTCATTTTAAATATAAACAAGTTAGTCTAGTCCTGTTCTTGGACATTGTGTTTAGATTTTTACATAAAGAACATTCAGTCACAATCATAAATCTATAAAATGCTAATCTTTAAACAAATTCTAAATGACTTCAGTACTCACTCATTAATACGCTCCATATTGTCCAAAAAGAGTAATGTTTTGATTGGAGGATATCCTTTTGTCATGTGGAGAATGAAATCTCTCACATGATTGACCTTCCGTGTTGTGTTTTCGCTCGCCTTGCATAATGGATTTTTACCCAAGCAATTCTTGTGGAAGCCTTTGAGAAGTTTCTCTGCATAAAAGGTAAAAACACAAAGTGTTCATTAACACTCCCTATAACAGCAATGTAAAATGCTTTAATACTTACAATTAAAATGATTGAATCTGTGATTTTATAATTCTGGCTAATATTAATGAGCCAATTAAGAATAAAAATTAAAATGATGTATGCCCAAAAAAGACAAAATGACCAATTTTAAATTAAAATTATTTAATTTAATAAAAATTAGTCACACTTGCTTTCTAAGCGCATAATTAAAATGCTTGCATAGATAAAGTTGTTCTTACCATAATCAAGATCACAATGTGGAGAGCAGACTGAGTGCTGGGAGACTTTTGTACAAATAATGGCTCGAATTCGGTTTTGAAGAACTGCAATCTGTATTTGGAGTTCTTCTCTGACTTTAGCAAGAATTAGACAGTTTTCACATTGACCCTTCATGGTCAGTTCAGAAACTGTGCTGACAAGTTGAGTGGTGGTAGAAGACACTTGATTTGTCTGCATGTGGGTGGTCTGGTTTGAGATGCTATTAGAACAGACTTTTATGTGACCCTTCCTGTCCATGCTCTGTTCCTCAATGGCCTCTTCAGTCTTTAAATCTCCACTTTTGAGAGTTTGTACAGGATGCTCTGAAGGTAACAATTCCACTGTAGAACAATTGGGACCAATACATTTTTAATATATACACGCATATACATTTTTAATATATAGTAAATTTCATAATAATGTACATTATAATGTTATAATTATAATGCCTAAGGGTGCTATTTACACTAGCACTTTTGGTGCGCACCAGGGTTCGATTGATAGAGTTTGGATCAATTTAATTTGTATGATGTGAACACTGCTATTCGAACTCGGATGCGGACTGTACCTGAGCCTGCTGATATGAACACAATCACACTAAAAGTGAACCACTATTGATACCGTATGATTAGATAAAACTGTGGGTTTGTCTGTATTCTTACTCACTTTCAGGACAAGCATCACTGACGCACTGTAAGCAGAGAGAATGTATATCTCATATCATTCACTCCCTCGTTTTAAAAAAAATTTGCAGTATGACGCTTTGAAAACAAAACCAAAGTTCCAAAAACTAATTAAGGTTGCATTTACAATGGCACAAAAAATCTGATTTTTACCCACATTGACACAGATCAGAATTTGTTAAACACGTGTAAAAACAAAAATACCGACGAGATCCTATTTATTCTCATCCGATCTGAACCACTTCCAAATGAGGTTTTAAATCGGAGACGTATCCGATTTCTGGACATACGACCTACGTCTAAACACGAATATCCGATTCACAAGTTTTCAACTGGTCAAAATACCATAACAAGCAGGCTATGCACATACAATGAGCACATATAGCCCAGCACATAGCATAGTTCTGGATGTTTGATAAGTTTCATCGCGAAATAAACATCATAAAAGCGGACAAATCAGGTTGTGAACATATTCCTATTGCTTTAGGTTCGGTGTTAAAATGCCAATGTGAACGCTAAACGGACCAGGACTAAATGTTTGTTTTTTTTGTTCCAGACAAATCAAACCAAGAGAACACACCCTAAATGTCATAAAATGATCCAATAAGTGTTTCATATCAGCATAATAACATTAAATTCATATAACAATATTACAGATTACTTGCCCTTTCCACAGTAACGATCAGTTTCTTCTTTTAGTATGTTGAAAGTAAGTTGAACTTGGTGAATAGCATCTATACCCCCAGACATCTCTGGATCTTGCTGCATGCACCAAAACTCTGACTCGTCTGGGTCTTCCTGCTTCACCTGTACTGGGACGTCCTGCTTCACCTGTACTGGGACTTCCTGCTTCACCTGTACTGGGACGTCCTGCTTCACCTGTACTGGGACGTCCTGCTTCACCTGTACTGGGACGTCCTGCTTCACCTGTACTGGGACGTCCTGCTTCACCTTTACTGGGTCTTCCTGCTTCACCTGTACTGGGACGTCCTGCTTCACCTGTACTGGGTCTTCCTGCTTCACCTGTACTGGGACGTCCTGCTTCACCTGTACCGGGACTTCCTCCTTCACCTGTACCGGGACGTCCTGCTTCACCTGTACAGGGACTTCCTGCTTCACCTGTACAGGGACTTCCTGCTTCACCTGTACAGGGACTTCCTGCTTCACCTGTACAGGGACTTCCTGCTTCACCTGTACAGGGACTTCCTGCTTCACCTGTACAGGGACTTCCTGCTTCACCTGTACAGGGACTTCCTGCTTCACTTGTATGATGTCCACACTGAAAGAGGACAAATCTGGGAGTGGAAAGAGAGATGTGTTAAGATTCTCATTAAAGTTAATTGATAAATTATTCATTCACTGTATAAAACCTATCATCTTCTCAGCCATTAAGGCCACGTCCACACGAAGCCAGAGCTTTCCCTATCCGATCTTTTTTTTCCTCGTTCTAAAAAAAATTCCGTAAACACGGCGCCGTCTCAAGAAATATCTGCGTACACACGAAACCACTGAAACCGACTCAACCCGATGTAGTATACATGCCACACCAGTATGAGGCTCTGTAATTCTGACACAGATACACTAAAAACAGAGAAGAAGACCTGCGCATAAACCTTTCGCGCTGTATAGCCTACAATAATATACAGTAGCCTATGTAATATTAGGCACAGTAGCTTATTTTCTTTTTACCAAGAACTTTATTGAACAATATGAAAAACCATAAATGGCCTGGTACAAAATAGGGATGAGTCACGATATTCGATTAGTTAGCTAAAGCAGACGCATAAAGCTTGCCACAAAGAACCGGCAAATAGCCTAATCATTATGAATGTGTCAAATATAGCAACGAGACATTTTAATTGTTTATTAATAAACTAGTGTTTTCTGTGACGATGCTGACTCGCCACCTTCGCACTGTTGTGAAGGTGCCTGTAGAGGGAAATGCGCACTTCATACGGATTATTAGTGTTGTCTGTTTCTTTTTGTTTTGAATTGTTTTGTTTGAAAGTAGACATTTCAAGCTTAGATATATTTCTGAGTTTCTGTTCATTTATGAGACAAGCTCAAGCTCACGTATGCAAGTTATATCGCGTCGGCGCCTCCATGTCCAGATTATAGGCTATTGTCTGCTATATGCTTCTTATTTATTAAATCCAGGAAAATGGTGGATGAAACATTGATTAAAATTAAGATACAATTTATAAAAAACGCAATTCACTTTAAACAAAGGCTTTATACAAAACAAAACTTAATGAAATAGTCAAAATGATGTGTCTCGATATTGCTTATCTTATGATTAGGCTACTCACGCTGTTCACTTTTCATATAATCAACATATGAAATGGAAAAAAATAACATAATATTTAAACATAAATATGAAACTAACTTTTCTTTTATGGCTACAACATGTGGGCCTACTACAGTACAGAGAAATGTAATGTCAGAGCGAACGCCGTGTTACCGGTGAGCATGAGGGGGCAGAGGTGCGTTTTTTTAATAATAATAAAATAATTCCCATCGATCGTCGAGGATTATATTTGCTTGAAATGCCCATCCCTACAAAATACAAAATGTCTTAATCAGACAAAATACAAGCATCATAGCATAAGAAAGAAATATAAATAAATAAAGAAGTAAAAGAAATAAATAAAATAAAAATACATGAAAGTAGGCCTAAATAATAAATAAAGAAATAAAAGAGGCTCAGTAGCTTCTGAAGCATGAACTCAAGCAAGTAGTCGCAGTTGTTGTTGCTGTTACTGATTTAGTGCGTCTGACTAGTCGACACGTGGGGTGATGACATCATCGTTTCACAAAATATACGGATTGGCCGTACACACGAAAACACAAGGGTGTCGTTTTCAGATTTATCCACCCTGGGACCCGGTTTCAAAAAATAGCGGTTTCAGTCTCCCAAAACGCCGGATCCGTCTGGACGAAACGGCGATCCGATAAAAAATGTGTACGTATACAGCAAACCGCGTCTCCGTGTGGACAGGGCCTAAGTGGCCCATACGCACTTTAAAGTTTCAGGAGTGTCAGCCTCATTTAAATAAAGGGTGCGAGTCCCCTAAATTATTATTCTGTGTGTGTACGGAACACAACTCAATACAGAAATTAAGATGATTGACCCCTCGGTAACTATAGCAGTGTTCTGGTGGCTTGTAGTTGGTATGTTATTTTAGACCACAGTAATATTACAGCAAACAAAGGCTCATCATGGTCTACAATTTTAACCGTTAACAGAATCATGTTTAGTTTATGCTTGGAAGACTGCTTTGCAGAGCGCACTCTTGAAGTGATGCCATGTTCACCTGTTAGTTTGTGCCACTTGTTTGGCTCATAAAACAATCACATTTATGGAGTTTTAAAGGGGGAAAGGGTAGGTTGCGATATTTTTATCTTGTTTTCAAAATGAAGCATTTGGATTTATTTTGGTTTATTGTGGGCTTGTTCGCTATATTTCCCAGCAAGATCTGGTAACATGAGTCAAGGCTCGTACCTCTTTCCCTGTGGTTTTCTTGCACTTAATATACAGCAGAGAGACAAGTCTCTGATACGTGTTTGTTAATAACATAATTAACTAGTTGTTCAGCTTGGTTGCATACACAGTACACAGAATTTTTGTAGATGAGGTTGTCACCACATTAATTTTTCGAGAGTTAATTAAAGAATTCTGTGTGTGTAGTAAAAGGTGAATTTGAATGCAGTGTGCACGTGGACAGTGTCTTCTGGATCAGCATTTTGCTCAATAGCAGGTGCTTGTTACGGAAATGTATATTCAGCCACAGAGAAAAATATGTACTTGCCATTTCCATCACCATCTTCTTGCACTTGCTCAAGTTTAGGTGAAACTGAGCTCCAAGGACCAAAACCCTCAGACTTCATCTCCTGTCCTTTGCTAGAACAAAAGATCACAATGCTCTCTGAAGAAACTGCTAATAGTTACATATATCCAAAATACAGAATCAGATGAAATACTGTGGGAGCAGGTGCTTTGTAACTTTGAATCATACGGTTTGCTTAGCTGATCTAAATTATGAAACATCCCTTCAGATCTCCATAAAGCCACATTTTTTGAAAAACAAACGCACACAGCCAGAGCAGAAAAACACAAATGAAAACGGTCAAACTATCATGCGAAAATCTCCCTTGCTAAAGACGCCTTACACAATACCTATAAGGATATTCATTTTAAATGAGATTAAATTATCAAGGAAGGCCATTTTCATACAAGAAAAAAAAAACATTTCACTCACCGGTCGGACAAAATAGTCGAAACAGCTGCAGGTGGTGGACTTGTGAATCCATGCACCAAAGGTGTGGATGTTGCAGTTTTCTCGTAACTTTGAAAACATAAAAAAATAGTTAATTTTACACCGTAGCTGCTGTTAGCGTTGAGCTAATTCGTAAGGTAATAAACACTTAAGCTAAATAGCTCAAACAGTAGCGAGCTCCACCAAAAACAAGTCAAACCACATATTACCACTCCCAAAGAAAAACAGCAACCATAGCGTCGGTTTTCAGACCCTTTGAGTCCCGCAGTTGTCTCCAGCGTGGAAAAGCAACACCGATGTTAACTCTAGTTTGAGCTTTTGCAAATTCCAGACGTTTTTTTTGTCATAGCAACTTCTAATACGGTTTTTCTTTTCCTACCTTTGTTTCCTGTGCCAAGTGTTGTTGGTTGAGGAGGGACTATAAAAGGTGGCTTCTGTTTATATGCCATTGTCATTCAGTGACCGTTACTGTAAGCAATGCACTTTCTATAGTCTGCATAGCCATCGACAGCCTCTTGAAACGCGCTGATGATGGCGTGTGTTGTCCGCGCGGGCTGTTGCACAGAGGTATGTAAACACATACATCTACGGACCGCAAGCAATGACTGGCTGAACATTTTATCGTCCTGAAGATTTTATTTTAAAATTTAGAAAACTTTAATAATTGATTGCTATCAGGATGTGAAGTGACTTTCAACCAGTATAACAAATGTTAATAGTTGAAAGTTATTCAACTGTCTGAAAACAAAACAAATGTGTTCACCTTGGTTAATTTGTACATAAGAGTATAAACTATCTAATTAGGCAACTCTAGCCATTTCTTCGCTGATTTTCACTTTTGTTCTTGCATGTTTTCTGAACGAGCTCCCCCTACAGCTGTGAGCAGTGTTGCATATTTCACAACACTGTCGTAAAAAACTTGCGGCCCCTCCCCCTCCTCCGTATATTTACCAAGGGAGTAATCCATCAGCCGGAAACTGAAGCCTCGCGGGAGCCGCCATTGTAGGAGAACTTCACCTGCTGTTAGCATTTCATTGACTCCCATTCATTTTGGCGTCACTTTGACAGCGAATAACTTTACATCTGAGGTGCCCAAAGACTTAATTTGTCTATTATTTATTTCTAAAGAAACACAACAATGTATAAAAGACTACCTTACTTTGTATCTTACGTTATAGCCCCATAGAAGCCGTTTTTGTAAAAATAGGCTAACAATTGCGTCATAACCACGCGACTTTGTCAAACAATAGAGACATTACCGTATAGACAGAAGGAGAAGCTCGCAGGGAATCTTTTAATGTGTATGAGGCAATCGGGGGGACATAGAGGCATAAAGTCAAGGGATAAGCCCATAGCTAGAGAGTCCATAAAAGTAACGGGACAAAATATTTCAACAACGTTTTTGAGGAATTAGTCAGAATTAGTTGAATTAGTTGATTCAGATTTGTCTTGGCACAGCTACTAGAAGATTTACAACTGTCAGACTGTCGTCAAGCTCAGTTTGAGCCTGCGCAGTCGCTCAGCCATCAGACAGGAAGTGCATTAATGGGGCTTCAGTTTTCTCAGTTGAAATCAATGGGGTCACTAGGTCCATTTCTTTTACTGTCTATGATATTGACAAGAAGTGAAAGCCGAACGTTCATTTGCAGCGCTACACTTCCGCCATTTTGGGGTGAAAGCGAATCGGCAGTCCACTAGTGTTGATGTGTCGTTTGCAAACGAGCCGCTCTATTAGGGATGGGACGATTACCGGTTTCACTATAAACCACGATAAAATGTACTGACGGTTAGTAATATCGTTTAAAATTCAATTATTATTAAAACCGTGTTTGATTATAGTGATTTTAATTACTATAAATCCTGTCCATCCAGCAACAGTCTGACGCAGCGCGCAATGTTGGGTTTTTTTTATTCGAGAAGGAATGAAGGAAGGCAGTGACCGTGCTCGGGAGATTTTTCAGCCTTTTAAGAGGACCAAATCTGAGGTGTGGTCCTATTTTGGATTTTACAAAAATCCTGAGGGAAACTTAATCGAGGATGGTCACTCGTCTGCAGAACATGCTCAAAAAAAGCCGCTGCGATAGGGGTAAACACTTCAAATCTGCCGAGCCGTCCTGTGACCATCATCACCCACTGTTGTATAGCGAACGCAAGGCAAGTTAACTTTGATCTCAATACTAAAACTGTGTCTGGGAAATAATTTGGCACAAAATGTTGTTTTGAGTTGAAATATTTTATCTCACTCACTTGAAATAAACTTGAAGCTTCCGCGAAGATAAGTTCACAGCAAGTGGCTTTGAGCCAAAACGAACAAGTTCAAACAAGACTATTAAGAGTGACATTTAAGAGATAATAATGTATATTCATTGTACACTTATTACACCGATTTTTTACCACATAATTACGGGGACATATTGAATAGAGATTAGTCTCTATTCTCTGTTAAATCCATTTTGTACAACGTATAAAACTCGTCCAGACAAGATGATCACAACAATTATTATCAAATTGTGTAAACAATCAACTCATTTTCAATGCAATCACAAATGGAGACGCGAGATGACAAGTTGTATTTGAATGAAATTAGAGAGCGCCACCGTTGTGATGTGCGCTGTGTTATGTGTTGCTATTGACGACTGTCATTATAAGGAAGGAAATGCCACAGAATAGAATGAATCTTACTTTAAAAAGTGCATAGAGCTGCTCGTTTTATTTGTTGATTCTCAAATATAAAACTTGTTGAAATGTTTTCAGTGTGATCATCAGTTCTTTTTTAACACTTTCATTTTGTTTTAACAAAACCGTGATAATATTGATAATCACGATAATTTTGATCACTATAATCGTGATATGAAATTTTCATACCGTCCCATCCCTACGCTCTATAAACCTATTCTTTGAAAAGAGCCGGGCTTCCCATCACTATCCACTAGCTTTTTGCTGTCGCTATGGCAATATCAGCTGCTTTGTAAATTATATAAAAAAATTTTAAAGTACATTAAAGATCAAATCCAAACTGAATAAAGACAACACAGAATAACGTACAATCACTAGACTAGTGATCATCAAAGCCCTTTTAACAGTTTATTTCACAGACTTAGAAGTTTTCCACTTTTTTCCCACAAAACCTTTAGTATCATTACAAATACTGAATTAATACCAACAAATACTGAATTAATACCAACATATAAAATTAAGTAAAGGACATGCTATATCACATATTTGGAATGCTGGACAATAAATATATATAACAGCAATAGAATAGCTTTACAGTCAACTGGTTTTTTTTGGGGGGGGGGGGGGTTCAGTACCATATCAATGACCGTTAAAGCAAGACTATGTAAACAAAAAAGACTATGTAAACGAAAAAAAACACAGCCACTGTCCATCATGTTTGTAGCATGATCCAGGGGATTAAAACGTACAAAATATATATTTCAGGCCTAGTGGAGTTGGTAACTAATAATAGTAGTAAATGTGTAAATTTGCATAAAATGGAAATACTCAAAGCAAGAAAAAAATACAAATGCGTATTTAATGATTGTATTATTGTTATCTGTGCTGTTGTCCAGTAACTCCAGTTGGAATTTTCAACCCAAAATTGCGGCCGCGCTACCGAAGCGCTACCCAGTGGCTGTTACCAAAAAAGCATCAGAGTTCTTCTATACTCTTTGCTCCCGTTCTACCGCTGCTCATGTGCATTTGTTATTATCGGAGAAGTTTTGAGTCCGTTTGAGTCCCACCGAAATATTGGGTCCCAGCTTAGGACCTAACAGTTTTTATAGCGGGTCTCACGTCCCGTTGAACAACACGGGGAGGCGGGGTTATGACTTATTCTACGACCAGTCACCGGAGGGCGATCGAGACGCGTTGGCTTCACTTTTCAGGGCTTGAGCGGCACGCTTGGATTGAACACATTTACTAACAAGAATAAGGAATAAACAGAAAACAAAAATGTACTTACAATTGCATTAGCAGAAACGCCAGGTCAACATCTGTTTTGCATGCTTCACTTTCCCTTAGCTCTCGCCATTCCGTGAACGCACGACCGATGTTTATTCTTGTGCGGTCCCTCGCTCGGTCAACAGCTTTCTTCCTCTCCCTCACCTCCTCCGCCGAGAACCGTATCTTTGGTCTTTTCGCTGGAACATCTGAAGAATGATCCATCGTCGCTTCTTATCGCTAGCCGACGTGGCTAACCGGTATTCAGGGGGGCGTGTGAAATGTCGAATTGCTGTAAAGCAGATCACGATTCTCGCTTCTCACGAGACTTCGTATTTCCAACCGGGACGTTAGTCCCATGTTGCAAGGTTGGTTTTCAGTCTGGGAACGCTGGAAAGAGCGGGGAAAGTAACCATTTTCACCAGAAAAGGTTATTGAACCTTCCAAATGACTTCTAAACAGTTTAAAATAGTGTAAAGTTGAAATAGTTGCCTATAGTTCCCCTTTAACGTTACTGTCGTAATACCACTCACGCTGTCTCTGCCCTCACTTTCTTCGTTGTCTTAGTCGACTCTGCCATTATTCACTTCTAAAATGCGTGCTAGTGCAGGGGTTTTCAAACTTTTTGTGTGTGTGGACCACTATTTGTAATCAAGAATTTTCACGGACCACCTCATAATACACATAATAAAATATATCTACACACAGTCCTTCCTGAATTAATCCGCACCTCTAAATAGGCTTACTAACATTAAAACTATAACTGGTCATCACATCAGTACAACAGCTTGTCAAAAGAAAGTTTACTGCACACAACGGCTGCCACATATTTAATTTATTTATTTACTCAAGCGCCCGAGGGCATAATCAGGTTCATTTAAGGGATGCAAACATGTATGGTCAAAAAAGAGAGAGGTAATCGAAGCCCTCGCCCCGCGGCAAATATCCAGATACTTACATTGCCGCCAACCCCTGCCATCCCCTGCCACCCCTATAGGCACATACAGGGGTTAAATTGGGATTTATTATGTGGGGGTGCTCTCCTCTCCCTAGGGGGGTCCGGGGGCATGAAAATAAACCATTAAATAGCACTTTCTGGAGAGTTTTGTGCAATGAAATGGAGAAATTGAGTATTACATGATATCTGAAAAACTGCAAGGTATATACTTTGCATTGTTGTAGTATCAACAGGTATTAGACATTTAGCATTTACATTACTGTTAATCAGTCATCACTTGATTACACATTTTATTACCTTGTTATGATATAGTGACCCATACAATGTGCCAAACATAATGTGCCACATGAAGAGACAGTGCAGAATATGACAGTAGCAACAGCTGAGAAGATTTGAGTCTGTGGTGACCAGGTCCACCTCACACACACTTCCTTCTCCCATTCTTTCTCTTTACTACTACTACTACACACACACACACACACACACACACACATCCTACTCTGCATCATTTCTCATCAAGATATGCACACGTCACAAAAATAAAATCAATCTATCCTTGTGTAAAGGTTGCTTGGTAGCTAAATGTAGGTCTAGCAAGTCTTATATTTCTGTAATTCACACAGATCAAAAACAAATATGCTGACTGAATAGATTGCTAGTTTATTTTGAGTAGCCAGCTAGCAGTTCTCTTGGCAGTTTGCTTATAATCCGGTGTCTGAAGTAAAATGCTCAAAACATCTCCTGAGAAAGATCACATGGTCAACCTAGTCTTGGTTATTTAATTTTGATTTAGTCTTATTTTCCTTACCTTGTCATTCAAGGCCAGGGCACTTTTTGTACATTTCTGGAACTTTTGCGCGCTTCCACATTCCGCGCAACTACGGATCTCCCAGGAACATTATATATCGCTGCGTACATTTATCCGTGTCACCTAGATGCCCGTGCGGTGCGCGATCATGGTCGGCTGACAACGATATTAAGCAGCTAACAAGAATACGACCATGTTCCGATTGTTCTCAGAGCTCCGCCGAGACAAAATAGACATGCCATTTCAAAAATCTTTCATTTATTGTCAGAAATATGTTTTCAAAAGCATCACTTTCATCAAATTTTATGTGACATAATTTCCAGTAGGCAACTGACTGCAAACGAACAGGCTTAAGCCTGTTTTATGCTTCTGCGTCGAATCGACGGCGTACCCCCTCAGACCCTTCTGCGTCGCCGCGAACCCCTCCGCCGTAGCTCGACGTGCACCTCCAAAAAATTTTAATTACGCGTCGAGGCGACGCAGACCCCAAGGGCTGTGATGCAACTCAACCTGACGCAGAACCATAAAACAGCCACGGCGCCGTAGGAGTGACGGCGCAGCTACGCCGTGGAGTTGCCTTTATGTGCCGGGGCTGAGCCCCGGAGAGCCCCGGCCCAATTTAACCACTGGGCACATATAGTAAAATGAAAATCAAATAAAGTTTTAACAAAAAAAGGTTTTATAAAAAGATAAACCTCACATATTTCAGCCTTTAAATCATTTTTATAAAAAGAATGAGTCAAAAAAAGATAAATTACTTGACATTTACATCGATGCACATTAGCTTATCTTTTATTATTAGCTAATATTAAAATTCGGTCCGATTTTCCCGTGCCGTCTGTCGTTGCTATGCGCGCTCTCCACAACTTAGTTGTGCTTAGTAGCTAATAGATTTCCACCGCCGAAAAACGCTTGCTGTAGCTCTGCTACAAGATTTATTTACGGAGAAGAGAAAAACACACGTAGTGTTTGGGTGCACGTGCATTCTCACATTCTTCATTGACTGAGCTTTCAATGTTTTAGGAAAGGATGAAGCTGATTTGTTTGTTCTTGTCACATGAACTGCGGTGCGTTTGCGGCATTATGAAAAGTTGAGGTGTTTTCATCTCGCTGCGCCTAAAAAAATGAGTGCGTCACTTCAATTATGAGCCCACTTGCCGCGCGCCTACATGAAATAATGAACTTGAGAGCGCAAAAGACACGATATGAACGGCCCCTTGATGAGCTACCTCCAATCGAGCGACGTGTTGGAGACCCCAGTAAAAGATATGCACCAAGAAGAAACACTAGCGTTTCACGCTTGCGCGCATACAGCGGTTTTGGCGTGCAGTATTCTGATTTGCTTATTTCCTATTTACTTGTTTGGTGGAGGCAATCCAGAATTACTGTTGGTGAAATTATAATCAGACAAATATTTTATATAATGACAAAATATTTGCCTCTGCCGCTTTCCTCTTCAGAGAACCTGTTGCTATCCACCGATCCATGTTGTGGTTCTAAAGGCACTGAACTTGAACGTCACGGCCGAGCCTATTTTAGTAATCACACAATAACCTGACAATTTAATTTAAATTTTATATCAATATAGGCCTACATATTCTTTTTACTTTTTATTTTTTTTATGGGGATTCCTGGTAAAATGAAGGTAAAAAATATTATTTTATATTTTATTTTGCCTTTCCACGGACCACCTGCAGTACCCTCACGGACCACTAGTGGTCCGCGGACCACAGTTTGGGAACCACTGTGCTAGTGTCTTCCATAGAGCCAGCTTCATTATGTTGTTGACTTGTGCCGTAAACGAAGTCGTGATTCTCGCAAGATTTGGCACAAATCTGTTCACACCCCCCTCCCCTGCTTTGCTATCGGGATGAATCACCCTACTATGACTTCGTTTACCAACGAAATTAATTCGAAGTTGTTATATTAAGGTACAAATCTTGCATAGTGTGCATTTAAAACGAAAGATACTTACAAATGCAACAGCAAGAACGCCAGGTCAGCATCGGATTTGCAGGCTTCTGTTTGTCTCAGTTCTCGCCATTCTGAAAACGCGGGTCCGAGGTTTATTCGTGTCTGACTCCTTGCTCGGTCAGTCTGCCGTTTCCTCTTTCTCTGTCCCTCCGACAATGCTTTCCTAACTTTCTGCTTCTTATATGCCGGCTCAGCCATGACGATATGTGAAAAACTCCTGGATGGGGGCGTGCAGTGCCGTAATGCAATTTGTTACATCTGGAGAGCTGATATCACGCGGTACTTCCTGACGCTGAGGCGGGCGGCCCGCCGGGACAAAGTTGCAAGTGTGGTTTTTCGAGATGGTGCTCGATGCAGAGCCAATTGGGAGGAGCTAAAGCTCGAGCTCCAGCTCCACCTCGCTAAATTTAGTGGGCGGGGCTTCACTGCAGCGTCAATGGGGGAGCTAGCTCACCCTCGCTGGATCTAGTGGACAGAACATGACGCGCTATCAAGCCTGTTGTGCGAGTTCAACCGTGATGGAAGGACACGTTTGCTTTGATGCAAGATGCTGGCATATTGTATTTTTCTCTGATATTTATTATGATTATGATAAATTATTTATCGTTTCTGTGACAAACGCTTAAACACTTAAAGGTATAGCGGAGGATCTTTCCGAATTTTAGAGAAGACACGCCCTCTCCATTTTTTTTAAAAGTGCACATATGCGCAACACTCTATTTGCTCCCGAGAGGAAACGCATATTAAACGTGTTGAGTGACGGAGGACTCAAGACATGATATGCAATGGAGAAGTAGCTTGTTGCATTTAATAAATACTATGGTGAACACATTGTAACTATCGAAAATGAACACACAGACAAGGTTTTAGAATATTTCAGCGTGATACCATTTACCATTTGGTCATAAGGCTACGTTAGACAAATTGAGATGTTTACCGTGTCTACGCGGTGCATGACTTGTGTCAGGGCTAGCATCGCTAATCATAGCTTACATTAACTTTTACTAGCAGTGATTTTAAATGGATTTCTCCAAATAGTATGACAAACGTTACCTGTCTAGTAGAATCTTCGCGACTGCGGCATCAGTGGGAAGCCCAAAC
This sequence comes from Siphateles boraxobius, assembly GCF_051911475.1. Lineage (NCBI taxonomy): Eukaryota > Metazoa > Chordata > Actinopteri > Cypriniformes > Leuciscidae > Siphateles > Siphateles boraxobius. Next base: position 14,304,902 of record NW_027508722.1, read on the forward strand.
TGTGCTTTTAGCGCACGCCAGCGTGTGAAATATTCACCCAAAATCACTCTGGTCTTGTTTCTATATTCTGCGGCCTTTCTCTTCTTATCATACACTTCGTATACATTTTTTCTCTTTCGACCCTCAGCCATTTTCAAAGGAATGGCTGAACCCGTAACTCATCACACATAATACACCTAAGTGCGCATGCGCAGAAAGCGAAAACTACATAGGGACGAGCACGTACCTACCGTATCACCAGAATGAAAAAGGAAAAAGAAAATGCTCCTGCTATATGATAATGTAAATTACTAGACTTAAAAGGCAACGTGAAAGCTTACTATCTGTGCACCCCTGTTTATTTTTTGTCCACCGCAGTAACGTGTAGGTTATTTGTGAATTAATCTCTAAATCATCGGATTAATTTCTGAAATGAAAAAAATTATAAGACTAGTTACCTAATCTGCTCTTTTTGTACGTAAATGTAAAAGCATAGGCTATTCCAACAGGCCAGTTGTCATTTTTTCTTATATTGTAAATTTAAATGGAATATTGACTATAATATAGGATAGACTCAACCTTCATGTGATAGGCTATGCATTAAGCTATTTTAATGAAATGGAAACAAGCAGTCCAGTAGTCTAAAACCAGCCATGTGACTTCCCACACTAGAGGAAAAACAAGATAACAAATGTGCTCTGAGATTAGTGAGGCATCCAATCCAACCACAATTTAATAGTCACATACTCCACTCTCCCACAAGTGTTGAGTTGGATTTATTTGTTTCTATTAGCCTAAATTAGCAAAATGTTCATCTAACATAAAATTAATCCTAAATCTAGATGTTATAAGATTAAAAAAATAACATAAGTATATCCCAAGAACACAACTATTTTTTCCACACAACATTTTAATGGTATAATAAGATTAAAACATTTTTTTTAATGAATATAACATTGAAGTACCCACATTCTTCACATAACATTGTAATATTTTACAAAACTCAATCAATATTAATTTACATAGTACCCCCACTGGTAGATTCAAGTTCAAGTTGATTTTATTTATACAGCACATTTTATAACAGCCACTGACTGACCTAAGTGCTTTACAGAACTACAAAATTAAAAGACAATAATACCTGCATAACAGCACAGCACAGATAAGTGCAGCAAAGCTAAGAGCAGTCTGAAACAGGAGTAGCAAAAACATTATCGGACTTAAAATATAAAATAAGAAAACAGAAATGGCAAAACAGTATCAGACTTATCAATAATAAAACAGAAATGGTTAAAACGGTTATTTAGAGAAACTGCTTGGTATCAACAACATGGACCCATACGAACTGCAGCTAACGTTAACGTTACAGAATGGATGAAAGACCCAGAAGCACTAACGTTACCACCTTTCACACACCCTGACATAATCAATTACCCAGTGTATGATATCGGTGCCTACACAATGCAAGAGTTTAGAAGCTTTAAGTCATTAGAAGCTTATGAATATTTCTGATGCGGCTGGGTGCAAGACTTGCAAACCAACAAACCTGTAAACTACGATAGCTCAGTCATTTACTTGAGGTTTCAGACGGCCATCATTCAACACGAAAAATGACCTTAAAAACTATTAAAAATGTTATCATTGTTTCATCAACAGGTTTTACTTTCTGGAAAATTATCTATATGCATAATTTCAGTCCCCACAGCATCCCTTTTGTGGAATTACAGATTTGTGGTATTTAGGAATAAATCTTTTTTCTTTTTACGAAAATTGGTGTGAGAAAGGAATATGGTGTGTGATGCATATATATATATATATATATATATATATATATATATATATATATATATATATATTAGATAATACCCGAGTTATGTCTTTTGAAGCTTTCTGTTCAAATTTTAATTTATTCGACAGAAAACAGTATGATAAAAAGCAACCCCACAAATCTAATTCGGATGTTTTTCAATTTATCTCAAAAGTAATATAACCTGTCTTCCGAAATTTCCATTATTTTTCCAGTGTTGTTAAGATTTTAAGAACAAAATATCTTACATTTCCAGTTGCACCAAAAGCAAAGGTACGTATGAGATGTATGATGTATGAGTACACCTAGAGAAATTTTAAGATTTTCTATTTGGTCTTGATGTTAACAGTTGCACTTTTTGTGTTGATCACATTGAAACAACAGAACATCTGTTTTACGATTGTAAATTTGCCTGTGCCTTTTGGGAGGATTTGCATTACTGGTTATTTCCTAAATTTGAAGATTTGTATTAACAAAGGAAAATGTAATGACTTGGCAGTTAACACATTTATTATTCTTGGGAAATTATTTTTACACAAGAATAGATTCCTGAAAACACTTCCAAACTTTTATGTTTTTCATAAGGAAGTGTGTCATTACTTCTTATCGTTAAAATTAATAAAGAAAAAGAATTCCTAAATCTTACTTTGACAGAGGATCTTAAACTTGCTGAAAACCGCTAGTCTTTTATTTATTTATTATTTACGCGAATGTATTTTTATTTTACTTTATGTATATGTTCTTCATCTTATGATCCTTGACTTGTTGTCTGATTAAGCATTTCATATTTTGTTCCAGTTCCAGGCCATTATGTTTGTTTATATTGTTCAATAAAGTTCTTGAAAAAAAAAAGTATACGTAGATAGAAATGGCTCATTTTAAGGTAATAAAAACATAATGGTCCATTCTGTAAGGTCTTTATACACCACTCAAAACATAGTAATAATGCATTTCTGACAACAGATCCTCATCAAATTTACACACTGCACCTTTAATTGGGATGCAACTACTGGGTGCTTCTCAAATTAAATGCTGCATCCTAGACCAGTCCTTCTGAGGCTTCTTAAGCTAGACTCCTCCTCAGCATAGAATGAGATAGTTTAGTTAGGTTTATGTCACAAATGTTCCCGCTTCCACGGTTAAGGCACGGAAATACTATTAAAACAGAATTTTGGAAAAAAATTAAATATTTATATTAACTGGTAGCCTGGCATACCAGACCCACATCAAGATGTTAGGTCTGGGAACTCTCCATTGGCATGCCTCAATCCGAGGGGAGGGATAAACGGTTGTCTTTCAAATTCCCTCTGCACACAATAGGATAGCGCTACAACCGAAGAAGGTGACGTAGTCAGAGCGACGGAGTGGTCAGAGTCAGAGCAAAGCCGTTCTTTGGTTCTCTGTTCTTGTTTTAAAGAAAAGTTGCGGCCAAAGCCGAATCGAAAGACCGCTGTTCGCCAGCAGCAGCAGCCATTCTTTGTTTTCAAGTAGCAGTGATCCGTCGCAACTCTGTTGTCATTATGTTAACCCCGACCAGTTTTTGGGTTTTCCAGCTTGAAAGTCAATGGAGAGTTGCTAGACCACAATGGCAGCAATGTTTGCTGGCGCTAGGGTGCGTCTAGATTTATAGGCCAATTAACTGGCTTTTTATTAATGTAAAACAGTGATGAACAACCAACTGTGGTCTCCCAGTGGCTTACATTGTTGGCAGTTTAGTGTTAAGTGATTAATTTACACCAAAACAAAATATGTATGCCTTTTCTTACATTTCATAATGAACTTAGACAAGCTCAGCGCCAACTCTTTTTTTCATGCTTTTCAGTTATTTTTCATGAATTGGAATGTGTGCAAAGGATAGCGGGTGATTGAAGGACGTGAAGGATACACTTGATGCATCCTTCAAAATGAGGTGAATAAAGGATGCAAAAGGTGGCGGCCTTCCGCAGCGCTTGATGACGTGGCAGCCGAGACATGCAGCCTTATTAGCCTTAAAAGAAAGCAACCTTCTGATATTGCGGCACCCACTGAAAGCCGAAAGTCTGGACTCTATAACAGCTTGGTGGACTCCATGGGCTTGGTGTCTGAGGCTGAGACTACAGGCCGGCAGTCTCAGACTGGAAGTTAGGGCAGAGCTTTCAATTGCCTAAAACACCCTCACCACTTCCCATAACTTCAATAAAATCCACCCAAGCAAATGCCTAACCCCAACCCACCACTAATCCTTTCCTTAATGAAGCTACAATTTCCTCCCTAACTTCCAGTCTGAGACTGCTGGCCTGGTGCGGCTGCCCTGAGACTCCCGAGACGTATGGATCTGTGGTTCTGCAGTTGGATACATCACTCCTCCAAAGAGTGCCGGGTTTCTCTGCTTAGTTGGGGACACTAATTAGTCAGTAATATTATTGATTTCACTGAACTGACACAATACTGGATGAGAACAAAACTTGAACTGAATTGAGCTGATATCTGCAGAACTGTTTTAGAGCCGATTTGACTTCATAATTGACCATTCTGAAACATTGACACCACACTTGCCATTATTCACTTTGAACTCTAGAGCTGTTTATAGTTGAATTGGACTTATTTCATGATGAACTTTATACAGTTATTTAACTGAACTACTGAACTTACTTCAGCTGAATGACATACTTTACAGCAGAATTCAATCCTGTTTGCATCATTCAATTATGTTTTCCTGTTTGCTAGGCTACTGTAAGCTGCTTTAAAACAGTCTGCATTAGCGCGCTGTATAAGTAAAGGAGAGCCGAAAAGATTGCTTTCATACAATAGCTTGAGTCATTTAAATAACTTGCTTGCTCATAATAAAAAAAGCCACGATCTCTCCTCGCCACCCACTGGTCTAGGCTACTGATTGGTCTGAGTCATTCGAATCGGTTCCTTCGAACAGTTCAACACAGATCCATATTTCTGTTTATCGCATTAGAGTTTTTTTTAATAAGACTGTTTAATATCATCCCCTTTGATACAGCAATTTGGCTAATTCAGTTCTAGGTTGTTAATTTGTGAACTGCTCGGATCGATTGAGTATGATTCGAGATCGATTCGTTCAGACCGGTTCAAGCAATTCATTGAAAAGATCCGAGTAACGAACGAGTTATTTACAAATCGGACGTCACTACTACAAGGATTCGATTTTATTTGATTTTTTTTATTTAAATCCGAATTATTAAAATAATATTATAATATATTTAATAATATTTTGTTGCAGTTAAAATTACAAGTGGCATCCTATATTAATAGCATACTTCTTCAGTCGTACCCGTTACTTTCTTGAAGAGCAAAACACTAGACAACCAAGACCACAGTACAAACTTTGGTGACTTTACCCATTAATAAAAACTGATTAATTGGTTTGCAATTTGCATGGTTAACAATACATTTCTTGCTATACTTTAAAGAACAAACTGCAATCGATTGATAACATATTCGCATGTTTGGATTAGCAACGGAATTGTCAGTAGCGGGTCGCTAAACATTGGTAAGACGAACGACATTATATTAAAAAACTAACATTACTGTTAAATAGAGACCCGTGGAAAACTAAAACTAATATAACGGCTGCCACGTTGTTGACTTTAGGCGTATCTCATGGATCAGTCCGGGATTCAGCCTGAAAAAAGTAAGTTGCAGCTTTTCTCCTGGTTTTCGATTCGTCATTGTCCGTTTTTATACACAAACTGATGTTTGAGCTTTGCTTATCATTGTTATTTATCCAGTGGAACTCGTGGTTGTCACTCATGTTGTGGATGCAATCACGTTTTGGGCTCAGGTAAGCTAAATATTTACGCTAACGTTAACGTTACCATGTTAAGCTAGTGTGCGCCAAAAATGTAAATTGAAACATTTATATCTGAATATGCAATGCTCATCCATTTACTGGTTTTTGTTTTAGCAGAATGTGACAGACAAAATAAATGAGAAGATCATTGTTATGCTGACAGAAAAATGCCCCAACGCGCCTACACTGATGGGAAGGCCAAGTTCACACAAAGTAATGGAGATATATGAAAAAATAGGAAAGGTCTACAAGATCTGACTCTTTTCTGCATTTTCCTGTGTAGGTATATGGGGCACGATATTCAGAGGACAAGTGCTGGTACAGGTGTACAGTGCAACAGCAAACAGAAGACAAGGTTTGTAAAAAGTTGAGTAAATCAAGAAGGGACAATTCAATCATATAGTAGCCTCAATGAGGGAAGAAATCAAGTGCAACAGTCTGGTTCTGGAAGTAAAAATACCATTCATTTTCTCCATACGGGAATTTATTTTAACAATATATAAACCTAAAGACAGATCTACTGTTAGTTACGAGGTTGATAATCAATGGTATTAGCATTTTTTGAAGCCTCCAGTCCATATTATTTCAACAATATATTTTGTATAATCATGTTTAACAGTGAAATTCCTGCTGAAAAACGACATTACCCATGATTCTGCAGAGAAATCTCCACCAATCAGAGAATATAAACAAGTAAATGCCAAAATAACTTTAGCACCCACTCCCATGAAACACAGTAAATAGTCAGTTTAGCTACACTCTTAAATTACTTAAATATTGCATATTTTACAATAAAAAATATATTGTTTCTCTATATATGATCAATCTATTTAAATCAATAGTTTTTTCTTTCTCCATCATTTTTAGTTAGATTGTAATTTCTAATGCTTCATGGAATTGTAGTTCCTTCCCTTATTAAAGCCGTTAAGTACAAAGTCTTGCACCTTTGTCTTTTGTCTAATTTTCAAATACTTTTTTGCTTAAAATCAAAGTTTTTAATGTTGTGATTAACCTCGTAGCTGGTTGGTTTGGTTCATGGCTTATAACTCTTAAAACTATGCTTTTTAAAGATCCCTATGGGAAAAATTTACCCAAAAAATGATTCCGGGAGGCCGCTGAACAAGTGGACAGGCACTGTTGCACTCTATAATCAGAATTATTTGTTTTTTATTGGATGATATGACAGTGGCCTCAGACCTTATTTTGAAATTGGTGAAAATGCATCATCACACAAAAATGGAAGGTTACCAATTAAAGGTTTTAATTTGTCTTTTCTGCTCAGTTCTATATTTCGTACATTGACTATGGAAATATGGAGATTGTCAGTCGCTCTGATTTAGTTGAACTCCCCGAAGAACTGCAGACAGCAGGACTGGCAAAAAAGTACAAGTTCTGGGGCTTTCATGTGTCAAGCGAGCAAGATTCCCCTCTTTTTTCACAGGTATCTGACACAACTGTTTTATAGAATGGTCGTTTACCGATAAATATGAATTTAAATGCATCTAATATTTGTTTACCATGAAATGTAGTGAAATTAAATGTTTACTCAGACTTGGATACAGCTCTTGCAACTGTTGTATTGTTTACTAGGGGAAGTCCTTCCTTCACAATATTATTCATGGAAAAAAGTTGCGTGTCCATAAAAAGTCAGTTTGCTTTGATGGAACCATCCTGGTTGAAGCCTTCCAGGGGAATCTTGACATTGGTGAGGAGCTGTTGAAATTTAAGTTAGCCAAAGTCAGTCTCCCAGGGAAAAGGGAGAACTCCCTTCCTACAGGAAACCTGCAGGAGTGCACAGGACTATGGCCCACCAGGAACCCCCCGGGGGAGCTGGACACACTTGGCTCTTCGTTGGGATGCATGCCGAAATTGCGGCCAATATTCTCAGACCAGAAACCTCAAGTTATTAAGTAAGTTTTGAGAGACGCAGACAATATTAGAAGCATTTACCTCTTGTTGTTTGTGCTTAAAGTCTGCATGAAAAGAAAGTTGCGATAGACTAATCTTCCGTATTTTGACTAGTATCCGAGTGAAACAGTTTCTCAAACAAGAAAAGATAAATGTGGGGCGGGAGTTGATTTTGTCCTTGGGGAGTTGATTGGATGGTTGTGGTTTGCTATTGCTGTGATGTCATGTGAGTGACAGGTTGCCCTTTCTACATTGTAGGGAACAGAAAACCATCATTGCTCTCCAGCCTGTGGAGAAAATGCATGTTAATGAGGAATCTCTTACTGAGATCAAGGCCTCAAAGGCAGATGGAGATGGACAGCAGTTGTGCTCTCAGGATACTGACCAGATGGCAAATGAAACCGAGTCTAAACTACAGGTGAGGTGACACGTTCTCATTCTCACAAATGTTCATTTTATCATCACATTCACAGCACATCTAATCATTATAAATTAGTGGTCCTCAGCTGGTAGTTATCTTCTGTTAGGGTTGTTGATATCAGACCTGTGGGGGGAAAAAAACATTGTAAGCACCCAATGGTCAAATCTGCCAGCCAAATATTCAAAGAGATTTAGACCCCGTCAACTTTCAAAAGGGAGAAGAAAATACCCCAAAAATGTTTTATTGATGTTTAAGGGTGTGCATACAATTTAGAAAACCAACAATGTAGACAAATCAACATATTGAACAAATTTTAATACATTTGAACATTTATTCAAATTATTATTTTAATTTACATACATTTTTAACCAATTATTTATTCACTGTTAGTTTAATGTTTTAAATCTAACAAGTAATTTAGTTTACAATTGTACAATAAATACTGTTGCTGGTTGGTGTCAAATATAATATCTGGGTCCTGCAGCAAAACTTGATTTTCCATTGCTCAGCGTTCAAGATATTTAAAGACAGAAAAAATGCTAAATGTACACTAATATTCAAAAGTTTGGGGTCAGTAAGATTTATTTATTTCTTTAAAGAAGTTGGTAATTTTATTCGACAAGGGCACATTAAATTGATATAAAGGTACCGTAAAGATATTTATAATGCTACAAAATATTTCTGTTTACATTTAATCATTCAGCAGACGCTTTTAAGTGAAGACATTCACTTGCATGATGTATTTCATATACATGCTATTTTTTTAAAACTTTCTATTCATCAAAGAATCCTGAAAAAAGTATCACAACTGTTTTCAACATTGATAATTATGATATGAAATGTTTTTTGAGCACCAAATTAGCATTTTAGAATGTTTTTGGAAAAATTATGTGACTCTGAAGACTGGATTAATTGCCCAAATTATGTTTTAAAAATGTATTCATATAAAACATTTCACAATACTATCATTTTTTGTATATATTACATTTGAAGACTGAATTGTAACAATATTACTGTTTGAACTATATTTTCAAATAAATGCAGTATGCAGTCTAAGAGACTTCTTTCAAAACATTAAAAGACTCTTACTGACTCTTGAATGGTAGTGTATATATGTACATTGATGCTTGGTTCTCATTATCATTATGCTGCATGTAAGAAATCACACTTGATTAGATAATGAAAGTGAAAACCCTGGTTACACGCGAGATCGTCTGTGGCCTCTGTGCTGTTTTGTCTACCCAGAGGATGAGAGAGGTGATAAACGAGAAAGACTTAGAGATCAAGATGCTGAAAGAGGAAGGAAGTGCCATCCAGCAGCATGCATCTCTCCTGGGGCAGCAGCTAGAGGAGGCCAAATTAGAGCTCCAGGTGCCCTTGACTTGAGCTGTTTCACACATGTGTTTTTTTTTTTTAATTTGGGTGATTGTTCAGCGTATTTTAGGTTATGACACTGGTTTATCTTATATAAAGGTTTGTTCATATTTTTCAGACAGTGAAGGAGAATTTTGTGAAGACAAAGGAGACCGAATGTAAACAGCCTACAACAGTTGCAAGCAGAATTTCCCAGCTGGCTAAGAAAGTGGATTCTCTGAGGAAACTAAGGCATTCTTTTTTTCTTCTTACCTTAATGCATACTTTCTATAATTGGGCATTGTTTCTGTTTCAAAATTTTGACACTTAGTTGGTTTTTTATAGATAGCTTTTACATTTAAGATCATTCCTTTTTTCCCCATTTGGGCTTATCAAGGTCCAAAAGGTAAGATTTATCTTATGATGGTCACTTGTATTTTTATTTTTAATTAGTGTTGCTTGCTAAGGGAAAATACCTGATTCTGATTGGTCAATTGTGTCTATTTGTCATCGGATGTACAATTTTTGCAAAAGTGGCGATAAAATGGGCACAATTAAATAGAACTAAAGGGGACTGTTTGTAGACATTGATGTGGGCTCTTTTGATGTGGACCAGTAAACAGCCACCTAGCAAATACCCAGAACACCCTAGCGACTTCATAGCAACACAATAAAAACCACATAGAACACAGTGCAAACTATCCTACCAAATACCCTAGAATCAAAGTAGAGAGATGGGCGTTTTTTCCCCCGAAAATAAAACAAAAATAGTGTAACACTTCCTGTTTAACATTCAGTTGTTGTTGTTTTTTGTTGTTGTTAAACAGTTATCATTGGTTTTAATGTATAAGTTTTGGTGATTCAGAGATGCACTTACCATTATTGTGGGTTTGAACCTCAGGGAGAGTAATCCATGCTCCGCTGATGAAGATCACCTGTTGGAGTCCATCACCATCATCATGAACTACAGGATCTCAGTGCCGTTGAGCTCAGAGAGGCTGGAGCTTGCGTGGAAAGCTTATGACAAAGCCTTGGAGAATCTAAGAGGCTGTCAAACCGTGAGTAAAATATACATTCTCCTGATCATGAATGAATAAAATGAGTTTACGTGTAAGAGAATGTTGTCTCTGTTGCCCAAAAAAGAATATAGTGAATAATGAAAAAATAGTGTGAACTATTGTTGTTAAGAATTCCCTGTTGTATTGTTGGTGATGGCATTGCTTGTAAGATGTTTGTGTGTGTTTTGTCAGATGGCAGAAATAGAGTCACTGGTGAACAGCAGGAATGAGGCCCGTGATCATCTCTTAGCTGCTGTAGACCACTTCCTCCAAGAGGTGGACAAGCTGCCAATCAATGAACGCTTGGACAAGCTGAAGGTATGCAGTGAAGACATTTTTATAATTTTTTTTTAGAATTATTTATACCATTATGATAGTTTGCATTTTAAAGTGCCCCTGGCCTATTATACTATATTAAAGGTTTCTAATTTTGTTTTGGAGTTCTCCTACTATAGGTTTACATGCATCCAAGGGCAAAAAACACTTTAATTTTCTGAATATACTTTACAGCATCACCTCTTTCCTCAGCGTCTGAAACGGTTAAATCCAGGATTTGGTTTCTCTTGACCCCTCCTTTCCGCGAGCCTACTCTGCTGTAGTCTGTCCCAGCCATCGCTACTTTCTCGCAAGAGCACGCTATTGAATCAGGGAAATTAATAATTAAACATTTAATAAATAAAAAATTGAAATAATTATAATAATTAAAAAATAATTATAATGTTGTGTAGTCTATTTTAGACAGAGCCAATATTACTCATTGAGACATTTATTTGCAAAGGCATAATTACCTCATAATTTTATTGGAGCCTTACACACATTACATAGAGAAAAATGCATTATTTGAACGGTGACAGCTATTATACGGTTGGCTTGATACAGTGCAGGAGATGCAGATAATTTGGTGTCTGCTGTGCCATTACAAATATGTTATTGACCCTTAAGAAGCTTTATCCACTACACATGTAAAATTAAATGAATTGCTGATTACAATTGGCTACTCTTGACACTGATAAAAAAGCCTGTACAAATAGTAGAAATCATGAAAAATGGAAATAATTTGGAATTGTGTAACACACATTTACACATGTCATTTATCTCTAACAACTTTGCCATTTTGCCTGCTTGGCAGTTTCCTGTTTTGATTATTATATGATGGCACTTGACGCCAGCCAATCGCTGATTGCTGATCATGGGTTTGAGTATCGATATATCTGTCCTTTCCAATGAACACAATAACACGCAGTAATATCAGACAACTAAATCTAGATATTTTAATCAAATCTGCAAATTCGTTTGAAGAACCAAATTAGCCAGAGATCAATTATCATGAATGGATGTTCTGGCATCTTTCAAATCATCTCCGATGTATTAAGCGAGGTACGAAGAACAGATTGTCTTGTGTTTAAAATATCTTTCAGTCAAACTGCATATGGTATGTAAAGATTGACCTTACAGGTTTTCATTACTGCATTTTAAATGGTGTCGTTTGCATCTACAGCAAGTTGCATCATCATTGACTGCAATATTCAGCTCTGTTATGCTGGCGGAGCAGACCGAAGAGTACTCTTTTGAGAAGTTCTGCGAGTGGAAGGGGCTCAAACAACAGAAAATCAAAAACGCACGAAAAGCTACAGATGAGGCTCTCCTTGCTCTTAGCGGCTGGGCAGCCAGGCTTAGCAAGGTATGTTAGTTCATGTAACCCTCATAAAATTCATGTCTCCTTTTAGTGTTAGGTAATTATTTGGCTAATTGGCTTTTAAATTAGAAGGATAGGCATGAGGTGCTTCCCAATTCGTGTACTTGTGCACTATTTTATTCTTTTTTGTAGTATATATAGTGCATGTAGTTTGTTCACACTGAAAACTCCACAAAAAAACAGTGCACTTTATATACCTGTATGATGCACATCAGACTCTGATGTTGAATGACAAAATAACCGTATAAAATTCATACGAGTGCGTAAGTACATAGTGTATAATGTGTAATTTGGGACACAGCTACGGTTTATTGTATCAAGGTACTTTATTCAAAGCCATAAGATGAAGCCTTTGTTCATTTTCAGTTTTCGTGTTTGATGGAGAAAACATCAGTGACCGAAGAAGATGTTGCAGAAAGTGTGGATGAGATCCTGATGAATGCGGACAATGCCCTCTGTGAAGAACTCAGTATTGTATTCTCTGTAAGAGTTTCTGTCCTGATCTACCACATTCTGCTCAACTATGTCTCCCTTTCTTTCGAGCAAGGGCACAATCCCTCAGGTTTTATCCAGGGGGCTTTCCTCTGTGCAATTTTAGATAAACAGATGTTGGAAATGCAAGCTACTACTGTATTACTGAATGGAAAATTTGTTTTCCACTTTTTTTCATAGGAACAAGACAATCAAGAAAGGAAAATCGTGTTTAATGCCTTTTGCAAAGCCATGAGAGACATCCAGAGAGAACAAAGTTTGTTAGAGGAGATCAGGCAAAAGTACGAACTTAACACAAAGGTAAGAGATTCTCTGAGTGGCTGACCAGAAAAGCTGATTCTTTGGAGAGCTGATCTCTAGATGTATACATTTTTATACACTACCGTTCACATTTTTGGGTTGTGTACGATTACTTAGCATTTCGAAAGAAGTCTCTTCTGCTAACCAAGGATGCATTCATTTGATCAAAATAATCAAAATACAGTAAAAACAGTAATATTGTGAATGAATATTATTGCAAATTATTATTACAATTTAAAATAACTGTTTTCCATTTAAATATATTTTCAAATGTAATTTATTCCTGTTATGGCAAAGCTGAATTTTCAGCATCATTAATCCAGTCCTCAGTGTAACATGATCCTTCAGAAATCATTCTTATATGATGATTTGGTGCTCAATAGGGATGTAACAATTCACTCAACTCACGATGCGATACGATTCACGATACTTGTTTCACGATACGATTTTCTCACGATTTTTTTAACAAGTGATTAATTTAAGAAATTATAAATGAAAAAGTGTCCCTTTTATTATTTCTCAGACAAAATGCTGCACATTTCTTTTTCATTTTAAAATATATTTGTCAAATAAAAAAACTACATTGAAATTAAAAAAAAAATCCCTTCAAGGTTGTTTCAACTCAGTCTTTCTGTCTGTCTGGTCAAGAGGGTGGACACTGGTACCTTCCCACACTAAGAAAAAGACTATACTATTAGTAAAATTAGTACCACATTTAGAAGGGTTTTAATTTTGTTATAATTTGTATCATTAACCTTACACTAGCAAGAGTAAAAAAAAAAACCCCACACATTTAGAAAAATATGCCATAACCATCAATAGATTATATATATAAAAATATATATATCCATGTAACTTACACATTTAGAGAAAGAGAGAGTAAAATAAATACAACACCTGGTTGCCACGGAAACACTGATGCACCTTGTGATCTCCGTGGCTCTCGCACTTGTCGTATTAATGGCTTTTACATGAAAACGGAGGTGACTGGTGCTTCTCACGGTGGTGATTATTATTAGTCTACGGAAAGTCAAAATGCCGCCACACCTCCGATTTGAATGAGTCAACATCTACGCTTTCCGTCTCCATGTGTTTGACGGCGCGAGCGCACACCAGACTATGACACACACTGGCGCGGCGCGAGCGGAGCAAACCGAGCGTTTTCAGTTCATTCCTATGGAAGTTGAGCTTGGCTCACACAAGCTCAAGTTCCATTAATGAAGTGAAAACACTCGCTAGCTTCGCGCCAGTGTGTGCTTGCTACTATTGTGCCTCTAAAGCGTCACAACTTCACATTAGGCTACAGTAAACGTCCCTGCTGTTTAAAACGTGTATCGCGATTCGTTTAACATTTCAACTGACTTGAATCGTCACACATTTTTATCGATTTTCAACCGGTTGCGAGTGAATCGTTACATAACTAGTGCTCAAGAAACATTTCTTATTATCATCAATGTTGAAAACAGTTGTGCTGCTTAATATTTAGTGTATGCACTGCATGATTATTTTCATTATCAGTTTTATTTATCAGTTGTCACGGCTATGACGTTTAACTGCAGTTTAAGCAGGAATTACAGCAGTGGCAGAGCGGCCCTCCAAAAGCAGATGAACTGTTTGCGGTGAAGAAGCGCATCCGGAGCCTGCGATCTCAGCTGCGCTGGAAACTGGTTGAGGTCAGCTGTATGGAGGAGGTGAGAACAGTCCTGTGCTCTGAGAAACCACATGGTGGGGCCACAGTTCACAAAATGCACTGGGATCTCAGATGACCAGGGGCTAAATATTGATTTATTGGTTTGATTTTGATTTGACACTAAATAGTGCTGATTACATCTGATGAAAATGATCAGTTTGAGTGTCCTTCAGGCAGAAGAGCTGGACCTGCCAGAGATTCTTAAGAAGAAGGAGGAGATCGCTGAGACGAGGAATGCTCTCTTTCAAGAAATCAGCCAAGAGAAGAAGCAATATGTATGTTTAGATGTGTATACAGATGTTTCAGATTCTTAGAAGATACTGAGCTTAGATTCTTAGAATGAACACATAAGTGAACTGTTCCTCTGTTTAATGGGTTTGAATCGTAGTACAAACACAGTTAAGAGAGGTAAAGAATTATAATATAATTCTGTGTTTATGCCTTTATACCTGTGGTTTGCAATTAAATACAGGTCATGGGATAGAAATGTCAATGCTGAATTATGTTAAATAAAAATATACAAGTAAAAAATTAACACACATTATATACATTGAATGTGTTTTATATATTTTGAATAATAAAGGTCAGGTTGCAGCTGTTTTTGTTTTTTTGTTACCTAATGCCTGAAATGTCCATAATGTGCTGATGTGCAGATAATGCTGTGTGACCTGGTGAAAAGAGGCTTTCCTGAGTTACCAATGATCTTTCCTGATGCTGATCTCAATGGCTATATGGTGAGTACTTGTTTTGTCAGTACCTACAAGCCTATATTTTTGCTTAAAGATTTACATTCTTTAAAGGATAAGTTTGGTATTTTACACTTAAAGTCCTGTTTTAAGTTAGTTTCTGATGAAATCGAACGGTTAAGATTGAAATTTGGAAAAATGCTGCTGTCCCGAGAATTTTCGGTTCCTGTGTTAGCACCCCCCCACCTACACAATGGTTTCATAGGTTCACTGGAACAATCATTCATAAAACGCATTAAACTTTAGTTTACAAAGACGTGAAACTCACCGAGTGGTCTGGGGTGTTCACTGATATGCTCACACAAAAATCGCTGCAAAAGATGCTTTCCAACAGGTTTTATCGTAGTTTTTGTCCCAATACAAGTCAATGGAGTTGGACAAAAACTACGATAAAAGGATATATTAAAATTGAACATATGGCTTCGGCAGACATACATTATGATACTTAAAGGGGCAGCGGGTTCCTGAGTCCTCCCCAGCTTGACAGCGCCCCACAAATTCCCAATGTAAATCTGTGGTAAAACATGGAATTGCAGCACGCTCTAATTGAGAGCCATTTTCACATTACCTTACGAAAACCTCTCTCCAGACCAAGACGGTATCAATCCGCTTCAGCTATGTGTATAATAAGCCCTATTCAGACGGGACTAGTTTTCCAGGGGGTCATTAGAGAAATTACTTTGCGATTTTAATCCGAATCTTCCCTGTCTGTATTTTTCTCACACAACCTCAGTAAAAATTCCAGAGCAAATTACCTACTGTTTTTCGGCACGCTTTCATTTAGTTTCAATATGGATGGTATCCAATGTAAAAGTAACATATACAATCAATAAATAGAGCCAAATCACGGAAACTGCATATTTTAATATCATTGTCAGGTAAGGGTAAGATATTTGTCTAGATTTCTCTGCCCACACATGTAGGTTTATTATAAACGGCCACTGCAATAAACTCGTGAAGTTTACTTAAATAGTGTTTCTTATAATAAATTAAAATGATGTTAAAAAATAATAAGTTAAAAGACATTTGTCAATCGTGGTGCATGCATGCACAAGCACATGACCTTCTGTAATGCCCACGTCTAGAAAACGCACTCGACCTCTTTAATAAACATGGAGATGTTCGTCCCGTTTGAATCGGAAAATGAAATCACAGACGTCGAGTGATAAGAATTGTGGCT
The DNA here is from genome assembly GCF_051911475.1 of Siphateles boraxobius. Classification (NCBI taxonomy): domain Eukaryota; kingdom Metazoa; phylum Chordata; class Actinopteri; order Cypriniformes; family Leuciscidae; genus Siphateles; species Siphateles boraxobius. The sequence goes on from NW_027508722.1 coordinate 14,321,331, forward strand.
CTGGGCTGGACGGGACCAGCGGTGAAGGCTCTGAGAGGGCGCTGGCGAGATCCCCTTCTCCCAGGCCGAAGATAACCTGAACGGTCTCTGGATCGGCAGACACCATGTGCTTCTTCCACGCATGCAGGACAGACAATGCATAAAAGGTGAAAACAGCCGTCTTGGCCATAGCGGGACTGATGGTGGCAACGGTTGGTACCGGAGAGGATGGAGCTGAGGACGGACGGCCTCCGGGACGACAGCGGGCTTTTCGGGGACGGCCTCCGGGACGACAGGGGGCTTTTCGGGGACGGCCTCCGGGACGACAGCGGGCTTTTCGGGGACGGCCTCCGGGACAACAGCGGGCTCCTTGGGGACGGCCTTCGGGATGACAGCGGGCTGCTTGGGGACGGCCTCCGATTCAGATTCGGGGCAGCTGGACCGCACCGGTCCAGGGTCAAAGAGAAGCTGCAGTTGGAAACGGCGAGGGGGTCCACAACGAACACCTCCTCTCCTGTGGCCTCCACGAGTCCCTGAGAATATGGCCAATGTGTTCCCTCAAAGGACTGTTTGTAGGTAGGGGTGTTGGGGGAAAGGATACGAAACCCCGTACTGCTGGATCCATTCATGGTCGAGTCCTTCTGTCACGACGCGCACACAAAAGGTTAGGATCCAAGTACAATATTTATTTGGGGCAATCCAAAAACGTAGTCAGCCAGGCAAAGGTTCAAAATCCATACAAAGCAGTCAAAAACAAGAAACAAAACATGACCAGTACTCCGAAGCGCGAATGACATTAAACAAGGACTCGTCAACTATCACAGAAACGAACAGGGTATATATACACACAGATACTAACAAGGTGACAGGAAACAGCTGTGTGCAATAATCAATGAGTGACAAACAGGATAATGGGAAATGTAGTCTGAGTGAAGGACATCGTGGTGGAAGAGGACCTCTGGTGGATACCCAGGGAAACACAAACCAGACACCTTGACACTAGTTGGCATGTCTGTTCTTCATATCAAATTAGTTCAAGTTTAAACATGCTAATAGGAATAGCCTTTATATAGTTCTGTTGTGTTTGTTTTATGTTTGTTCTGACTGAGAATAGAAATGACTTTCTTTTCCTCGCAGGAATTCCTCCATAACTTGTAACATTCTAAAACAACATTCAGAGGCAATACACACTACATTAAGGCAATACTAAGATAGGCAATCATAGCCTGTCAATCAGCATTAGAGCACCACCCTCAGGCTGAATAATTCAATTCACATTTATTTGTATAGCGCTTTTCACAATACACATCGTTTCAAAGAGTCCACATTACAATTTAGTTATCTGCTATCAGAGGAAACTAAGTTATGTATTTCAGAAATGTACATATACAAATCCCAGCTAAAAATGTATTAATTTAAATAGCACATGGATGTTAGACATCTGCCAAAAGTGTATCTACATGTGTTCAGTGATTAGAATGTTAAACTTACAAATTTTTTTTATCATAAACTAGCGCTAGACCCAGACATAGACATAAACTAGACCCAGAATCAGCCCTGCCTAAATTTAAATACTGCTAGATTACTTTAGAGTACTTTATAGTATATACTTATTATCAGTGTTGAATACAGTTGTGCTGCTTAATATTTAGTGTATACACTGCATGATTATTTTCATTATCAGTTTTATTTAGTCACAGCTATGATGTTTAACTGCGCTTTAAGCAGAAATTACAGCAGTGGCAGAAAAGTATATAGTATATACTTTTTTTAATTAAGGCGTCATTTAAGCAATTCCAAAAGAGGTGTTTCAGCCATTTGTTTTTTAATATTTACTGTGGAACAAAGGATGTATATTTAAGGTGTGCGTTGGAGCAGAGTGATATTGTTTCATTGCTTGCATACGTGTGCTTTCAGAGCTCTGCAGGACTGTTAATGAAGAGCTTGGACAGAGACATGTTTGACGCAGAGCCGATGAGAGAGCTGAGTGGGAGGAGACCTCTTCTTAGCACAGACTTCCAGGGGCAGAAAGTAGTCCTAAAGGTCAGTTACTATGGGATTAATTTCCTGTCAAAAGCATTGCTGGTCAATGTCTTCAACTGTAAAGACACTTTGAAAAGACAAGAGTGAAGAACAATGGAATTACACACCAAAACCTTGAAATATAGTGCAAATAAGCATGTGATGGACAAGTATAATGCTTCAGCATCAAGGCAGACCCAGTCACATCTCAACATTATCCTGCTTACGATATAGAATATTCCAGAGTCCTTATGTTATTTTTACTTGTGCCCCAACTAATTTAGTATTTTTATCATTTTGAATTAATGGCATTTTCCAACGCAAAATAATGAACTATTTTCAGAAAATATGAGCCATTTTGTCTAGCGGTTGATGCAGCTGCAGTTTGGTGATGTGATATTAGACACAGAATACAAATGAATCACTTTTCATTTGGCGCTTATTTACGTGAGCTCTTACGGAAACGTTTGGAAAAGCAAGCGCAGAACGTGGAATTGAGTAAAGGGAAAAACAGCATAAGCGTACAAAAAAGGAATGTATGAGCACAAAAAACATCAATATAACCAAGAAAACATTATTCTGTGTGTGATTCAGATAATTTTGCATTAATGTTTTAGCTTTGAGCAATATAAGTTTAAATGTGTTTGATTCATGCTTATTACCTTTATATCCGTGACCACGTTGTTTGCTATTCTGATATTTTTGCATTTGTTTTTCAGTTTTGTGTAATTTATTTTACTTGTTTTTGTACATTTTTGATTCATGCTTAATTTTTTTTTGATCCGTGACCACAATACTTTTGACGAGAAATTAATCCCATAAGTTACAGCCTTAAACATTAATTTGCTGCATGTGCTTTAGTCAAGGTACAGTAGTAATATATGTACACTAAAGTAAGGACCGTTTTCATTATTACTGTATTCCACATTTTAATACAATATTAAATAATCAAATAATTAATAAATAAATGGAAATATGGGAATTATTCTTTATATATGATATGCTAATTTGGTGCTTTATTAATTACTAGCTTAATTATTATCTATTATTATTGATGCTCAATTATGATAATATAAGTAATAACAATGTTCTTATTATTATTTATGTTGACAACAGTTTGATATTTTAATATTTTGTGGAAACTGTGATACATTTTTTCAAGTTTTTTTGATGAATAGAAAGTGTTTATTTATTTATTTTACCCCCCCCCCCCCAGATTTCGAATGGTACTGTATCACAGTTCCAACAAAAATATTAAATATTTTCAAATCTCAAATATTTTTTGAGCATCAAATCAGCATATTAGAATGATTTATGAATGATCATGTGACACTGAAGACTGAAGTAATGATGCTGACAATTCAGTTTTTTAAGTTGTAAAAAAAATTCACAAAATTACTATTATTACTGTATTTGTGAGCAAATAAATGCAAATTATGTGAACATAAGAGACTTCTGTCAAAAACATTAATATCTTAATTATTCTAAAAGTGTGTGTGCGCGCGCGCACGACTTAGCGATCAACATTTGCAACCGCAACTAAAAACACATTCTAATACCATCCTTATAATAGCATAAAATTAAAGTGACAAATGCTTTTAAGGATTTGAACAACACATATATTTCACAATTGAACCATAAATTTCTTTGTTACATGTTTTGCTTGGAATCTTTTTTTTTTTTCTTTTTTTTTTATGCCACGTTTGATATTTTCTTAACCTAATTCAGTGACAATCATAGTATCCAAAGATGTTTTGTTGTCGCTGTACATTGCTGAATGCCTCGAAGGATGTTGGGTTGTTTGCAGTGCTACGCTGTTGATGAAGAATCAGAGGTGAAGATGCTTCAACAAGCTGCTCACTATCACAGAGCTCAGCAGCAGAATCCGGCCACAGCGGTTCCTCTTCTGGCGCTGTTTTGCGGCAAAGTTCTCTTCATATTTTACTACACTTGTTTCTGTCTTTCTTCCTAATGTTACTGCTCTGTACCATCTCATGCGTAAAACGTCTTCTGTTCTATCCAGTCTGATCCACTGGCATACATCATGGTACCGCACTACTCTAATGGAAGTCTCAGAGCCATTCAGAAATCCTCCCCACTGTCCTCTTGTGTGAGTGCATCACTTCCAAATGTATTTGACAAACTTTACCACTTGTCCACAATGCATACAGATTAACATAAAGTTCTCATAAAGCATGCAAATCTTATCTTTGCATTATTAAGAATTGAGTCATGACTGATTTTTATCATTTTATTTATTTAGACAAAAAGTATAGAATTTTAATACCAAGCCTTAATAGGTTATCAGCTTTAACATACAAAAATATTTATTGGCTAGAATTTTAATTTAAATTGTAACATTATTTGATTATTTTATTTTAAATGCATAAATCTATTTTTGTCCTCTGATTTTTTTTTATTGCGACGTAGGAGGTTAGGAAGGTGATGAAGGGTGTAGCTCTGGGACTGCAGAGTCTTCATGCAGCATCTGTTACTCATGCATCTTTGCATCCCAACAACGTGTTTGCCATCGGCCGAGAGAAAGGCATTGTTGGAGATTACGATCTCACAAAGACACCTGTAAGTGACATTATGGATTAATTTACCTTTTGGGGGAAAAACCTAAATGGAAACAGAACTGATCTTGATTATTAAACCTCAGACAATAGGTTTGAAAATGTATATATTTTTTTAGGAGCAGAGGGTGTTTGACAGCGGGATGGTGGCCGGTTCCATCAGTTTGGTGGCTCCTGAGTTGAAGCAGGGTCAGCCGCCTTCCCCAGCCACTGATATGTATGCCTTTGGAGGAATCATGCTCTGGGTTGGTTATTTGCTTATTATTTATTTATTAAATACAATTATAAGGTAATTATAGTACATCATTTACATTATACACAGTAATATTAAAAATATACATAAGTATGTAATTATAAGATATAAAAGTATAAAATCAACTGGTATCTTTAAAGTGTCTCTATTATGCTTTTTCCGATTTTACCTTTCATGTAGTGTGTAATATAGCAGTTTGCACTGTAATAAGTGATCAGTTGACTTACCTTAAAAGGTAAGTTCACCCAAAAATGAAATTTCTGTCATTTATTATTACTCACCCTCATGTCGTTCCAAACCCGTAAGACCTTTCAGTCATCTTCGGAACACAAATTAAGATGTTTTTGATGAAATCGGAGAGCTTTCGGATCACTGATCACTTTTTACAGTGTGTGAATGTAAAAGGTCTGCAAAGTATCAAAGATCACTACCTGAGTCGTTCCAGACTTTTGAAGAACCCGTGTAAGTTTGCAATGAATTTACATAATGCCACTCCATGGTTTTCACTGGTTGCCCACTAGCAATGTCTACTTTGCCCGCCCTCAAACACTGTAGTTGTAGCTGAGGCCTGGAAGAGTTTGGTTCGTGGTGTTGGCATGTCGAGAAGACGCTGTTTTCTGCACAGCGAAATCGAATCCTATGGAGCCTGTAAAGGGACATGGTGATGGAAAAAAATATGTCATATTTTTTTTGCTTTCCCCTGAGAAACGTAGCGCTTGCTCTCGAAACATTTGCATTCCCTCCCAAAAACATTTTTGCGTTCCCCAGTGAAACTTTGCGTTCACTCGCCAAAGAACAGGCTTGCAAGCGAATGAAAAGTTTCTTGGAGGAACGTAAAACATTTGTTCTCTCATCTCATGTTTTTTTTTCCATCACCATGTTCCTTTAGGGGCTCCATAAAAATACACTTATCACGCACTTTTTAAGGATGAGGACTCAGATTGACACGCTAAAACCAAAGCCATCAGAGTGCAACAGTCAAGTGTTTCTCCATTGGGAAATTGATTTTTAAAGATAACTAGTAAACCTTTAGACACAGTCCTATTGTGTGCTACAAGGTTGTTAATCGATCATATTTGCTTCTGTTGAAGCCATCAGCCTGTATTATTACAACTTATTTATTTAAATACTCTTTAACAATGGAATTCATGATGAAAAACTACATTACCCATGATGCTGGACAGAGAATTCCACCAATCAACGAGTCGTGACAATCAAAATGCACCATAAGAGCTCTAGCTCTTAAGCGTTGTCCCTGTTTTGATTGTTGATGTCCCTACGTTCTCAAATACTTATTTGTATATATTTTTGCATGTTTTGCAAAAAAAAAAAACTCAAATATATTGTTTTTCTTTATAATCAACATTTTTTTTAAATGAGTAGTTTTATATTTCTCCATTGTTTTTGATTTGATTAGTATTTTTGCAATGCTTCATGGGATTGTAGTTCTTTCCCTTATTACAACTTTTAAATACACTTGTACCTTTTAGCTTTTTGTCCGATTTTGAAATACTTTATTTTTTGCTTCAAATCAAAGTCTGTAATGTTATGATTAATCTCCTAGCTGGTTGGTTTGTTTCATGACTTATAATGTGTTTTATTAATCCCCATGGGAGAAATGAATGAAAAAAATGCTTCTGGAACCAATGCCGTTGAAAAAGTGGGTGGGCACTGTTGTCTATAGGTAATATAATTGGTCTATACACAAGTGCCGAAAAAGCATCCTGAGCTGAAATTCAGATATGGTAATCGAAATTTGGGTTGACGTGCTGTACGCAGTAGACCAAACACAGAGAGTCCGAATCATTCATCAAACCGTTTCAGACACTGAGAAAAGAGGTAATGCTGTAATGTATATTACTGTATAAGAAAACTAGATTAAAAAGTTTGTCGAGACAAACTTTTAAGTTGGCTTGAGAAAAATGGACCAGATAGTTTGAAGAAGTTTAAAGTAGTTGATAGATAGATAGATAGATAGTAGAGTAGTAGTAGTAAGAGTAGTAGTAGTAGTAAGTGTTTTTTGACCTTGAATGCATGTAAACCAATTATGGGAGGCCTCCAAAACAAAAAAGAAGCCTTTAAAATGACATTTTTGGGCACTTCAAAAATAATTTTTGTAAATCTAAGTCTTTTTCTGTCAGTAAATTCGACTTTTCTGTTCACAGCTGCATGTTCCAGACTTCAGCGGAACTCTAGAGAATGAGCATCAAAATGTAGAGTTCACTGGTTTGGATCTGGTATGTAGAATATAAGAGCTGATACATATTTGTATAATATTAATATAAGTTGAAAATTATTTCTCCAAAATGATTCAATCATCTAATGTATCTCTGACAGGATGCTCAATTGCTGAAGCTCCTCTCAAAGCTGCTGATGTCCTCTACAAGACTGTCTGCTTCCGAAACCCTAAAAGATGACTACTTCATCTCAGTTGATGTTTAAAAGTCAAATGTGTTCATGTTTGCGTTCTTTGCCCTTTTTCTTTCTAATTTTCCTCATAAGAAAAAAACCCACAGAGGTGTTTGTTTGTTCTTCACACCCTGTTTCATGTTCCTGGAATAAATAAAAGTAAATATATAAAGGCAGAATAAAGTGGTAATCTTTGTCAACACAGTTCATTTTGTGCATCAGAGAAGAGGAAGAATATGCTTGGTTTTTCCATTTTGTGATGTTTTATTTTGTTCCAGATCCGATCAGTGTAACATAAAAGGCTGTCAGCTTTCATCTTAGTCACTGACAAGACCTTACTTTGAAATTGCCCAATTTGAAAATTGTCTCTATAATATCTTTTATCTTTCTGTCCTCGTTTTTCTCCAGGATCATCAAAAAGTGACCCATAAATTCTGAAAAGGAGAGCGATTTGGCATGCTACTGAATTTTCACAGGAATTATATGTGTGTATTATAACTTTCTAGTTTTATCAGCAAATTTGTGAGAAAGTAAAACCGCATTTTTATTAGTATTTTGAGCACAGCACAATCATCCTTCACATTGATTCTCTATGTGGTTGTTGACCTTGGATAAGGTCACCTGGTATTTCAACTGAAGTTGGTACTCCACTAGCCACTTCTTTTTTTTTATTTTTATGCATCAGTCCAAATATTGATGAAAGGTACAATTTACGCCACTTAGGAAGAAGCTCATCAGGGTGAGATGTTAAAAGTTATGTAACATAATGATGTTCAATTATTGGAAATCAGACCACAGAGACATACAGTGCTCTCAACTGGCCGGTTAAGACGCTGATTAATGAACCACGGTCATTTAATAGAACATAGCACTATATATAATATAGGGCTTCAACTGTTTTAAGATAAAATAAGGACACAGTGCATTAAGGAAGTATTTAGACCTCTTCATTTTTTTTTTTTTGTTAAAATGCTTTTTTTTTTCAATCCACATCAATTTACACTCTATTTGATGTCATTTACTCTCAGTTCCACACTGAGTTTTTTTAAGTCAAACTTGATTTTGAAAAATATTTTGTAAGTCAATGGTAACCAAAACTATTTACCAACCTTCTTTAAAATATCTTATGTGTTCAGGAGAAGGAAGTCAACAAGTTCGGAGCGACGTGACAGTAATTACAGCCTCAATTCTTTATGAGTTTGAGATGCGACAAGCCAGAATGCTTGTTTGTTTCATTCAGGACGTTTGAAAATTTCTTTATTTCTGACAAAGTTGTCGTATAATCCATTTTATACATCGACACGCCCTCTTGTAGTGTTAAGCGCTGTATCAAAAGAGGCGTGCTTCAGGTTTCCTATACAAAACACGAGCAAGCGCCCTCAGACAGACAACACCACCTCAGATCACAGGGAGCTCAAACCCCTTACAAAAAATACACAGTCTGCAAGAGGAAGGTAAGTAAAATAACATTTTTGTTTTGTTTTAATCTTATATAAGTCATCATTGTTATTGTCAAAGTTAAATTTCGAAATGCACAAAAGATATGTAGCCTACGATAATCCGAGGTTAAAATAGGCCTATATTACACACGGTTTTATGAAAGGGGAAATTCTTAGATCAAGAAGATCAAGCCTGTTGAATTTTTACATTATAGGAAAGTGGGGTGAGTTGTGCCAGTTTTTACTCAAAGTGACTTTAAAGTGAGGCCATGGCAGTAATGCCTTCAACTCAAGGATGTAACTTTTATTTCAGGATGTGGTGCATCCCTGAGAACAATAACTTTGGGTCTGAAATAAATTGTTTCAGAAATATAGCTTTTAGGAAAAAAGTGGTCTCGTGGCACAACTTGCCCCTGGTTCAGGGTAAGTTGTGCCTTTGGGGTGAATACGTTGGGGTAAATTTTAATGTTAAGAACTGTAATGCTATATGAAAGCAAGACAAATTCAATACAAAAATACTAATTTAAGGTTTATTTGGATATTGTCACCCTATTAAACTGTTGGAATAAGTCCACTTAAATACACAATATATGATATTTGTGAATGAAGGCTTTGGCAATAGATGCCTGTTGACATTTATAGAACGCTGTCTGTCAATGATGTAATAAGAATAAAGTGACTAGGCTAATTTCTAAACCTCCTATTGTGTCTTAGGCCACTTAAAAACTTAATAAAACTTCTCTTTAATAACATAGTGCAAATTCAAAACTGAAATCAGTGTTAGCTAAATTAAACAAATGGCAGGTAGGCCTAAGTCAAACACTGATGAGGCATGCCCATCTCCTCACTTCTCCAGATTATCCACTGTGAGTATGTAGGTCTAGGTGGTCTGGCCTACTACTTAACATCCCACTATTAATGCTGCAGGGGAATATAAACTTCTGCAACCTTCTGCCTGTACAAGCAAGTTTTGGTCTAAAAGAATGTCACATAGTTTAAGCGCTAAAATGTAAGAGTACAATGTACAATTACAAATTAATAGTATGTTGAAAACAATTATAAGTGGGGGTGCCACTGGCACAATTTAACCCAGGCCGTTTGGCACAAATCACCCCAGACCCACAAGTTTGATTAGCATGATCCAGCAGTTAAGAGCTAACATCATGCTAACTCTATAGACTCATTGTGTAGCCTGCTAAAGCCCTAAAACATGTGTGAAATGTTTTCAAACTTGTCAATAATTGTTCAGACACTACAATCAAAAAACCTTAATCACAGAAATGTTACTTTGAAAGGAAAAAAACAGTTTTTTGAGCTAAAATGTGCTTCCATATCATGCCATGTGTCTCTTTTCTTTGGAGGATATATAAAATGGATGGCTTTTCAAAATTATGTGGTCACATGACCAATTTCTTCTATGGTTTTCCAGAAACAAGGGGTGGATCAACTTCCCCCCGCTACAATTTTTTTTTTTTTACAATTCATGAAGGACCAAAAAGGGAAACGTGACAAATATTATAATTAATAATAATAAAATATGTCATTATTTACAATTTTGTTTTATATCTTATCTTTACATAAAAGTAATATATTTTGTATAAATGCTTAGTTCTGTCATTAAACTCTAGATGGCGCAGGCTGATGGGTCCTTAACGCAAGCTGATGTTATTCACAACCTTAACTACTTGGCTTAAGCTGATTGGTTCATGTTATATCTGCAGCCAATGAGCTTGCTGCTCAACATTTAAATGGCTGGTTACCATTCACTATAGCAGTTGCAGTGCGTTTTCAGAGTTCGTCTAAAACCCTCCACCTTCCCCAGCTCCACCTATATAGATCAGCAGCAACAATAATATACTACAACTGCAATAATCAATAACAGCAGCAGCAGCGTAGCAGATCTATTCCGCCAGGACCAAATACATTAACATTCTCATATCAATTACCATGCTAAAATTATTCAGAGAGTTGCCATGATAGAAATATATTTTATTTTTTAATAAAAAATCAAGCTCCGTTCTATGAAGTAATTGTTCAAAACTAGGCTAAATTTACATTTTAGCTGCATGCATGAATCATGTGATCCCATATGTATTACAGAGTCAGCTTCATCTTCTTCTTCGCTGTTTTCTAGATGCATTCTCATCAGTTCATGTTCATGATCATTGCTGTAATTTGGATAGTAAGAGTCACAGAAGCATTTCCATACACACCACGAGACACAGTCATCCCTGCAGAGGACCTGACCAAATACTACACTGCTCTGCGGCACTATATAAAGCTCATCACACGACAAAGGTAAGATTAAAAAAAAGTGTAAATTAATCCGTAAAAGACAGAAAGCAGGACAACTGCAAGGTGCAAACAAGTTGAAATTGAGTTTACAAAGAAATAGGCCTTTCTCTTTTACAGTATTCATATTTTCATAATTTAATAATAATAAAACTAAAAGTTAAACTTTCTCTTATTTTGGAGAATTTTATACAACATTTTTGTTTCCTGAGATGCTTTTGTAGCTATAATTTATGGAAGATTGTTTCTGCCGCAGAATAAAAAACAAAAAGATAGTTGCAACATTTCATCTCACGATTCTGATGTTTTTTTGCAAGAAAAAAGTCAGAATTGTGAGATACAAACACAATTAAAACAGTTTTTGAGTTTTTAATCTTACAATTCTGACTTTTGTTCTCACAATTGCAAGTTTATAGGTGTGTCCAGGCCATGTTGGAATTACCGTAATTATGAAAATGTAGAACTCGTAATTACAACTTGTACACTCTGAATTTTCAGGGAGCTCTGACTTGTACCACCTGACAGCTGCAGATTCATTTTGGTCATAGAAACACATAATTCCAAATTCAAGGAAGTGAACAGCTCTGAGTAAATCGTCATGGGTCATCATCTCAAAATTACAGTAATTATGACATCGTGTGAACACAGCATAAATATCACAATTCTCAGAAAAAAAGTAGGAATTGTGAGATTTGTGCTGCGTTCACGCCATGTCATAAAAGTTTATATCACACAATTCGGACTTTATAACTCAAAATTGCGAGTTTATAATTCTCAATTCTGACTTTTTTTCCAGAGTTGTGAGATATTAACATGCAATTGTGCGATTTGGGATATAAAGTCACAATTACCTTTTTTATTTCTTATTACGTGGCAGAAACCAGCTTCCATACTTGTCCTTACCTCTCTCAGGTATGGAAAAAGAAACCATCCTGAACCCATGTTCCTGAGTCTGCTGTTGAGAGAGACACCAGGAAGCATTCCTGAGTCCCCATATGAGGAAGCAGTCACTGAACATGACAGCATCAGGTTAGATCACTGCACATTTTTCATTTAGCTGGAGACTAGATGTGATCTTTTTATTAGTTGTGTGTCATACATTACAAAGAAGATTATAAAAACTTTCACTTAAAAAGGTTTTGTATAATTTCCTCTCTCTCTTTTTCATGTTATACAAAGTTACAAAGATTTTGCTTTTTGATTGTGTCTGTTCAGATTCAAGGAAATGCCAATTTGATGATGGAAGATTTTTATCAACCACCAAGCGGTGTCGGCGGTGACCAGATAGTGGCAGTGTGCAGCTTTAAACCATTGAATCCTATACAGTGTCATGAGAAATCGATTCCTCCCCCAGGAATTGGGTCTCCTTTAGGACCCAGACGGTAATGCCTGATCAAAAGTTGTTATTGGGATGTCTCGAGTAATTATAACTTATTTAACTATTGTATGATATTTATTATATTAAGTGCATGAACAACATGTTTGAAATATAAAATTAATTCCTATGCATTGCGCTATAAAACAAACTGGAAACGCAACCATACAATGTATTTTTATTTTTTTAAAGGATAAGGATTGTTGCAACATACTATGTTCTGTAAAAGTAATTTAATATTAATTTTACACAATAACAGCAATGTGGTATAGAATAGGCTATAATAATACTATAATACATTTTTAATAAATTAATTGTCGTGCTAAGTACACAGAAACGTCATTAATTTGGAACATGTATTTGGGAACTATATTGAAAGCAAAAAACATACCTAATATAAGCTAAGCCAACAGGCTGATCTTGTAGATGTATGCTATTCTAGAACGTAAGCTAACAATAAAAATGCTTGATTTCACAACCTATAGCGTCAGTTAAATACTAGTCTATAAACCATGAAAATTAAAAGGTCATTAATGGTCATTATAACGCATTTTAAATGACAAAGATCATAACTTGATTTTGCAGGAATTGTAATCAGGCGCTTAAAAAACTACTCATTAAAAGTCAGTTTAACTAATGGGTTCACTGGGGGTCCTAAAGGAGACCAATTCCTGTGGGGATTCGATTTCTCACCACAACGGCGTTCATTATGTTCTGTACTATGAGGGTTATGCGTAACAAACTTCTGTATTCTGTAAAACAAGTCGCTTCGCTAGGTTCAGGTCTTTTGCATATGCTCTGTTAAAGGTACGATATGTAAGATTTTTGTAATAAAATATCCAAAAAACACTTGCACAGTGTGATATATTTCCTGCAGTTGTGTAATTACAATATCCCAAAAGTTCCCAAAGATTTTTAATTTCGGAGAAATTCCTATTTTAAATAATGGCTCGTCCCTGATCATTGTCGCCTGTCAATAACGTAATATCCACGTTGTCCCTGGTTTCCGCTCGTACTGCCATAGTAACTATGGCGACAGACGTGGATAACTGCGTTGTGCTAGCGGCACGCTCACGCTGTTGTTGTTTTGTTCAAACATTATGGACCATGGCAAGCAGACTTTAGGACAAAAGGAGAACTAAACCGAAAATCAATATCAGAGTGGCGTTTTCGAGATGCCGAGAGCTCCACGTCCGCGACAAACTTCGACTTGATAGAGACGCCACTCTTGCATGTACTTTATTAGACAGGTGAGCAAATGTACATAAAACTAATCAATGTTATATAGCTCAACATGATGAAATGTTAGAATATGATCAGTATGTTATTCTAATGTTGATGTTCGTCAAATAACCTGACCTGTGTGAGAATAGTAATTCAGCACTTGCGGGTAGTTCGGATGAATGAAATGTCCTTATTCCTTTATATCCGCGGGACTCGCATGTGGCTTTAGCAATCGTGCCATGCTTCATACCGCAGTCATGTTAAAAACATCAATGTATTCACTCATTCAGAAACATTATTAGATCCATCAGCATGACAACAAGTTCCATAATTCCGCTTATGCGTCATAAACCTACGCCTTTTTTATTGGAAGAGGTTAGCGACCCCTAGCGGGGGAAAAAAATTACATATTGTAGCTTTAAATATAAAGCCGTTTTACTCAAGATACCTTTAAAGGAGCGAGCAAAGATGAGCATAACCGATTGTACATCGCATATGCAGATTGATATCGGAAAAAAAAACTTCTTCTTACTAACATTTACATTGATATTTAAACTGAATAAAACACCACACCAACAATTAAAAGAAATAGATTGGTTAGCCGATTACATTAAAAGTCTATAGATATCGTCATTAGTTTGTACTGTCATTAACACTTTCTCTGACAAGCGGATGCAATGAAATCTGTTTTCCCGTTTGTTCATGTGACGTTTGGCATAAAGCCTATTCAATTCATTATACAGTGTTTGTGAATTAAATGCATTGCAGAAATTAACATTAACAGTTGTATCTTCATTAAATCACAGACACATTATTAACGTTATAATATCCTGAAAATATTTCATGCATGAATATAGTCTTTCGTGTTTACTTTTCCAGATATGTAAGTTTCTTAAATATATTTTAATTTCAACAGAGAACACAATACCTTACTATATATATATATTTTTTTTTAAATACCGTAGCATATAAAATTATACCAAATTATATCCATTATAATGTATGTATCTTTTAAAAAGGGTATGTATATAAAACACAATATGTATATATAATACACATATATGTTAAAAGAAGTGTATATGCTCACCAAGGCTGCATTTATTTGACCCAAAATACAACAAAACCAGTAATGTTGTGAAATATTTTTACAATTTAAAATAACTGTTTTCTGAGCATAATTACTCCAATCTTCAGTGTCACATGATCCTTCAGGAATCATTCTAATATGCTGATTTTCTGCTCAAATTTTTATTATTATTATTATCAATGTTGAAAACTGGGGGATTCTTTGTTGAATAGAAAGAGCAGCATTTATCTTAAATAGAAAGATTTTGTAACATTAAGCAGAAAGTATACTTATTTTTTTTCGACGCGTGTGTGTGTGTTTGGTTGGGTCAGATCTGATGGATATCAGCTGCACTGTTTTTCATTTTAAAGACCCTTGGCGACCAATAGACCTACATAAAGGGGAAAAAATCTAACTATAAATTTATGTTTCAAAGAAATGCTTTAAATGTGTTGACGCTGCCCTCTACTGGACAACACACGCAAGATTCAAATCGAATTTGATTTGATTCTGCTGTCAAAACTGATCATTATTATATCATACATAGATTCATGCGTGATCCAGTTATTGGTTTTATTTTTTGTAAAATTATTATAGATGTCCAAACTGAAGTTCCCTAACAGATTCTTTATAAAGGGAATTCAAATAAAAAAAGTCAGGGAAACCATGCTTATTCAACATTTCGGCTGGTCATACACACCCTTATCAAGCTGAGCAAGTAATGGGGCGAAGAAAATATATTATCCTCACATATTTCACAAATGAGTCGCACATGCGAACACAATGGTCAGTGGGCGTGTTCTGTTTGCATCCCATGCCTCTAATTGGTCATTCCACTCGGGCGTCAACGAAAAGGGCGCGTCCGAACATCTTGACTGACATAGAGCACTAGAGAGGATAAGTGTCTTGTTCTGTCTGCTTGGGAAGTTCATGGGGCTTTAAATTTCTCACCGGGACACAGATCCACCCAGTGGGGGTTAGTGAGGTAAGTCTTGGGAACTGTGGATCTCTTGTGATCGTGGCTGCGGGTGTTTTTTGTGTGATAAGGACTCTACACGTGGCTGTCTATACAGCTGTCTCACCCTGTGGACACTTATGATTGGAGCGCTAACCAGCTAAATCCAGTTAGCCGTCTAAACAGCTGATTGCTGCTAGCGCTTCGGGGCTACACTTTTAAAGCTAGCTGTTGCACCCAATTAAAACCATGAATGAAAGAACCGAGAAAACGAGCCGACCGAATTCACAATGTTAACTTTATGTTTTTAGGGAAAACGTGACGGTGTGTAAATCATGATGTAAGGTTACTAGCACAGCGCGAGCAATGTGCTCTGTGAGTCCCACGCGTTGAGCGTTTCCTTGAAGTTGAATGGGCCGCACGTGCGCTTTTGTTGCCATCATAAAAATCTACTGCGTAATGTTTCTTACGGTCCGGAGTGGCTGGAAACGTTAACTAATGGTAGGTTATGCACTGGAACTGTATCTGTATAGGACGTGCCGCTGCCAGGACAGTCAACTGTAGCTAGAAGGCGCGAGCGAGTAGCCTCGAGCGGCTCGATTCAAGACGACCACTGGCCTTTGTTTAGGCGTTATAACTCATTTACAACGCACATTATAAAGTGCTTCTCTGAATTTCATCTACATATGTTTATGACTTTGTTAGTGGGGAATTTACGTGTGTACATCTCAAAACAAACAACAGCAGCGTCGGTTTGCCTTTTTAAATAAATAAATAAATGAATACTCTTATTCATTATTAATAATTTTTCCTCAAGGATGTATTGATTTGATCACAGTGGCAGTAAAGACTTTGCAAAAAAATCCTGTAAACAATTGATCATTATTCTATCTATCTTTCTTATAGGCTGCATCCTAGTGAGGCGGTGTTCCTCCTAGTCCATGGTTTTGTGATACGAAACTGTTACTGTTAATTTAAGGAAAAATACATGGTATTAAAAATCTTAAGGCTATATTAACTGGCTTTCTATTTAATCAATACAATGAATGACAGCCGTCTGTTTTCTCCCAGACAGTGGCTTACATTATTTACTGTTTAGTGTTAGGCTAACTGATTAATTTTCACCAAAACAAAAGATAACATGAATGCTTTAATCTCTGAAAACATAATTTTTTTCTTACATTGAATAATGAACTCGGACAAACTTTTGTTCTTAACTGAAAAAATACTAAAAACTGAAGCTTTGGTTTCTTATGGTTTAACAATCAGATGAGTCAGAAGGGTCATTCACCACCCCTTGCATTATTTAATACATGCTGGTGTTTTCAGTAACAGTTGAGCAAACATTTCATGTGATTTAGTTTGTGCTGACTTATTTCAGAATGTAAGCTTCTCGCACTCTCCTCCGCTTTGAAACAACTTGGCCTAGTTACATTCTTCCCAGCCTTTTTGGCCTCAAGCTATCACTGTATACATACTATAAAATGCCTGACTGCAATTGCACACTGTGTACAATGATTGATATTAAATCACACAAGACAGATAGTAAGCATGTGACCAGTCTGATCACTTCAAATAACCAGTTTACTGGGCTTCAAAAATGAGACTCCTAAAACCTGTAGCCTCTGTCCAAATATGGTGTCAGATGGAGCATTGAAATCATTAAATGTGACATTTTAGTTTCTTTAGGATGTGCCTTCATACAAAAATGCCCCCTGTGAAGTGAGACGGGAATGCCGCTGTCTTAGCTTTCAGATGCAGCCTTGATCTCGTAATGTCTTGTAATCAGATTAGGCTAATTTTCCTTATATTCACCTGCTGCCACAGTTGTGGTTGTTCACCTTCCTTAACCTGTCAGCGTCGTCTTGGAATGGATATGCATTGTATAGCAGGTGTCTGGACTTGCAAAGACATGATTTAGTACATTTTGCTCTTTGTGCTGCAGGTGTACACTGCTGTTCAAATGTTTGGGGTCGGTAATATTTGTAAAAAAAATAAAAATGAAAGGAGTCTTTTATGCTTAGCTAACTAAGGCTGTGTTTATTTGATTAAAAATTGTGATATTGTGAAATATTAATTATAATTTTAAAATGGCTTTTCTGTTGGCTTTTAATTATTCTAAAATGTAATTTATTCTTGTGATGGCAAAGATGAATTTTCAGCATAATTACGCCCGTCTTCAGTGTCAAATTATTTTTCTGAAATCATTCTATGTTGATTCGGTGCACAAGAAACATTTCTTCTTATCATCATTGTTGAAAACCGTTGTGCTGCTTAATATTTTTGTGGATACAGTGATGACCGAAATCTTATTTAACAATGTAAATGACTTTTACTGTCACTTTTGATCAATTTAATGCATCTTTGTGGAATAAGTCTAATAAACAAAACAAAAAAACAATGATCCCTAACTTTTGAATGATAGTGTATCTGAACTTGGTTTCTTAAGTAAATGTTTACACTATAGGTGTGTCCAAATTCACATACTTATGCAGTATTCTATGCCATTTTGTATTATAATAGTGTGAGTATTGTTCAATGTACACTTTAAATACCCAGATGATGCACTTATTTAACCGAAAAAACAAAGTCCGGAATGCACTCAACGGTTGCAGCTTTAATTGCGTAGTGGAGGGGGAGGGGCTATCAGACTCCAATGTTGAATGACAAAAGAACAGTTTTTGCTGTATCGATACGCGCATCGTCAGGAGTTCATGACGATGTATCGTCGTATCGATATTCTGAGCACAGCCCTAGTGAGTACTGTGGGTCAGGTCATGGGTGAGTACTGCGGGTCATGGGTGAGTACTGCAGGTCATGTCATAAGTGAGTACTATAGGTCATGAGTACATAAATTTGGACAACTTCTGTTTTAACACCATCATTTGTGAACTTTTGGAAGTGTATTTTATTTCGTTCAGAGGAACTATGCAGGGTTATTTGTAAGTGAGCTGCTGATTTTGTTTGAAGGTAATGTTGTATATTGCTTGCATTTAGTTATTTGCTCCTTTACCCAGAATAAAGCAGTGCTAATTAATTGAAAATGTTGATATGGCTTTATATGGCATAATAGCCTTGTTCTTTCACTCAGATTCCAATCTCAGTCAGTATAGTGTTATTGATGTATATCGGACAGGGATGGGCTACTTCGGTCCTGGAGGGCCACTGTCCAGCAGAGTTTAGTCCCAACCCTCACCAAACACCTGAACGAGCTTATAAATGTCTTCAGGCCCTCCAGGACAGAAGTTGCCAATCCCTGATATAGGCCTACACACTGGTGAGTTTTTGCTGATGTTGGAAATGTCCGACCTCTATGGCAGATTTAGCTGTCTCCATGAGCTCCAAATGAGAAGAGAGTGAGCAGAACTTCTGTGAACTCCACTGAAATTCAATTTGTGGGCGAGTTTTTACAAATAGCACATATATTCTGTCACGTTATCTTTTTTGGACTGCAATGAGGCGCAGTGGTGGAGGTCACATTTACTCAAATGGTAACGGCAGGAGTGTAATATGCATAGATGTTTGTTGCAAAAGTTAATAAATGTTGCTAAAGTACAACTGAGAGTTTTGCTTGTCTCTACATGAAATCATTGTGATGATTCCGTAGTACACTGTGTATCCATACACGCACACATCGTAGGATTGCGGTGTTTATGCCAAATCTGTCTGGAATATCAGCAATCGGCAAAAAAAGATCCAGGTTTTGTTTGTAGAATATCTTTGAATGCGATTCTCTGATCCTATTGTGTGTAAAGATGGTCTGTTTGTGGGTAAAGTTCCTTTCTCTTGGTTTCACATCATTCATACTTCAAGGGTTCTGGAAAAGAGCAGCAATAATGCTGAGATTTCCAAGAAAATCTCAAAAGGATGACTGATGCACTTGTTTGCTTGTGTTTTTATTGCAATCGTGTGACTTTCTCATTCTTTTTTAAATGAAAATGGGAAAAGTTGCACAGAATTCTGGAGTGAACAAACATTCTGATGTGGACTTGCTTCTTCCCATCCCCCAGGTGCATGGTTCACATTGCTGTTGAAGACATATTTTTGTCATAGCCCTGAGCTTGCCCTGCCTTGGAAAAATGACAGGTAAGCACCTTTGAGCCTCTTACAGGTTTATGGGATGCTTTATACATCAGTAGGATACATGAAACTCATGGTATCCACCGAGACAGATTTTATTTATTTAAACGTGTGTATGTGTGTGTATATATATGTGTGTGTGTATTATTAATTTTTTTTTTAATTTAAAAAAATAAATTTCAGCTGAATTATATTTAAAGTATTTTAGGAAATATCTAGGGAAATTTGGCCGATACCGATAATTCTTTATATTTGAATAAAAACTTTTCACCATTAACAGCCATGTCCCAATCACACAATTACAGCCATGTCCCAATCACACAATTACAATGTTCTCATTATAATTTTATGTAGCCTATATGACAGACTTGCGCTGCACATGTTGCACTTAACGTTATTTTTGTTTTTTGAAGTGATTCCAGTCACATTTCAAACATTTCAAAACCATCATGGTGAACCGTGCCCATCTGAAGTGTCTCAGCTGAAGGACATGGGCTTAATCCATTATTTATCGGGTTTAACATATCGGCCAAATTTTCTTATCGGGCTGATAACGATAACATTAAAAATGAACATATGTCTTCCGATTTGGAGGCTGATATCATGTATCCATAGAAATGTCCTAAAAAATACACATTTGAAATCAATTATTCACTTTTGTAGTTTGTAAACATCAAAATAGTACATGATGTCAAACAATTGTGGTCTCAATGTTGGCTATAATATTTGATCAGGATTTTTGCCGTATTCAAGGAGCCCTACTTTCTCAGCAGCAGTTTCATGCTGCTCTGGCTTCAGTTTTATTTGTAATTTATTTTTCATTACATTTTCACCTCATTCACCCTATGCATGCGGTTGATACCTTTTGCAAACAGTTGCTCCTGAGTATGGGTCAGAAAGACCTCTTCAGTCCTTCCAGCCATGTCATCATAACTTTAGCAATGTCTAATGTATCCTGCCTCTATAGAGAGCGACCCATGCAGCTCTGTATGGAGCTAGGGGGGTTGATAAAATTGGTGATAAAATGGCGTGTCTCAGAGACTTAATGACCTGCATCTATGACTCGCAGTGCAGTGTTTTCTTTGTTGCTTTCACTGACACACCATTTTCTCTGCTGTGTTGTACAGTTTGTTGCCTGATAGTGGGAGAGGTCTCTGTATTGGTTTGTTCACCATGGAAATGCTTACTGTTTGCATTATGCAAATTATGCCACTTTGTTATGAATATGCCCCTTTCTAGTGCTTTCTGATGCAGTAATACACATGGATTGTTTTTGTCATTCTCTTTTACTGGAGAGCAGTAGGTTGTGAAGTATTGACTGTAAACAGGATCCAAAGTGTGCGTGTGTCCGCGTCCAAATGCCGTTATATGTATAACTCACCAAAGCGAATTAGTCGCATTTGGAGCTTAAAATATTCCTAAATTTGTCTGTATAGCAGTGTGATTATTTACTTGTTTCGGTTACTGACCAAGTAACGTCTTGGTTACTAATAAGATGTTACGTCGGACTGACATCATGGGGTCCTTTTTAGGATTGTCGACATTTTTACCGCTAAAGTGACTACATGGAGCTGGTGTGTTTTTTTTTTTTGGAATATGTTTCTCATTCTTTCAGGGGGGGCGGAGGGGTTGTTTTGGAGGCGCGGGCCAGGTTTATCAACAGGGAAATGTCTCCAGGCATAGCGCTTGCAAGTTCACCACATGTTCCCAAAAGGGAGTGGTGGCAACTTTGGGTACGTATCAGTGCTTAGGATGGCATGAGACAAGGCCGGGCCAAATTTTAGGCACAATTTGCTGTGAGAAAATGCCTGCAGGTCCCCTACCCTACCGGAGCAATGTCTTTAGAGACTGACTCTAGACGCGCAAAGGGAGATTTCTGTATACCCGAAAGGATGACAGTAAGGTTCCAGGAAGGGATGAGGTGTGGCCTGGGAGGATTTAACCTCCTGGCACCTCTCAGGAACCTGATGACCAGGTAGTGCTTTCCCAGTGACCTGCCATCAACAGCTTTGTGATGTTCTATGATGGTGGCAACATAGACCTTTAAAGTGGAGGGGGACAGCCTCCGCTCCTAGCCCTCTTGAAGGAAGGAAAGCACAGAGCCGATCTGGCATTTCTGTGGGTCTTCCCACCGGGAAGAACACCATTGGCAAACAGTTCTTCGCGTTCCGTCCAGAGACCACACGTGGAGGTTACAGAGGCTTGGGCGTGGGTGCCATGTGGTGCCCCGTCCCTTAGAAAGCAGGTCCTTCCTCTGGGGAATCCGCCAGGGAGGGACTTTCGCTAGGTGCATCAGTTCCGGAAAACAGATCGGGTTGGGCCAGTACGGCGCAACTAACAAGACCTGCTTCTCGTCCTCCCTGACCTTGCACAGTGTCTGTGTGAGAAGGCTCACTGGGGGGAATGCAGTCTCTGTTCTCCCAGGAACATGAGCTGTCGTAAGAGAGCGTTGGCCGCACCATTAAGTTCCCCCGGAATAATAATGGCGTGGAGATGCTGGCGAGTTGCGACAGGAGCGTAGACCACCTTGACGATTGATGTACGCTGTGGCTGATGTGTTGTCCGTCAGGACCAGTACGTGCTTGCCGTACAGCAATGGTCGGAACTAGTGCAGGGCAAGGAGTACTGCTAGCAACTTGAGGCAAATGATATTCCACTGCAGTCTACACAACCGGTCCTGCATCAACCCAGGCTCAGAACTACCTATGTGCATTGAGGGCTTTGCCTTTGGCCTGCAGAATGGCCATTTCATGCAAGGTGGAGATGGTCTGTTCAATGGCACTGAGGCTTAGCAGCCAGAGCTGCCATCGTCTCACACGCGCTGGGCGGGAGCCATGGATGGTTCTTCCAGGTGGTGACACTTTGTAAGCATAAATGCACGACAATTGCACACTCATTGCACAGTCGAGGGTAGTGATAGAGGACGAAATTTGAACAGATTTTGACACTACCTCCATACTGTAAAAGCTCTTCATGCACTTTCTGAGAAGAAGGGCACGGGGGCGGAGCGAGGCGGTCTTCGCATCAGATTCAGCGTGAGCAAACACAGCCAAAGCGGGAAGCTTAGCGTCTTCTCCCTCTATCCGCTGGATTTTTTCTGGCAGAAAGCTCTCGCTATAACCCTCAATCTCCCAAAGTGTTGAAGACCCGTGGCTGTGAATATTTTTTTATATTTTTTTACACACAATGGGTCTCATTCATGAAACATTCATAAATATGTGAGTGATTTGCGCATAGAGAGACCTTTCCGAAAACTCTTCTCCTGATTCACAAATACTTCATAACCGTCAGATGTGATAGTGAAATGTGTTTGTGTGTGTGTGTGTGTGTTTGTTTGTTTGTTAATGAATTCCAATCAGTCGTAAATGGGACGCGTGTGCACGCTAATTCTCAATTACCATAAATCCCGCCCATTAAATCCGACTGACAACTACAGTATATATGGGCATCATATTATGACACCAAACGAAGGATTTCAACATGTCTTTTCAAAAGCTAATGAAAAAGAAAAATTTCTCAGATGCAGAAATTTAAATTTTCTCTGAAAATACGCCTTTTGCGCAGCGCTCTATCTGCCAAATCTAGCAAAAGCACTATATCAGCCATCGTAAATGTTTCTTGTTATGCCTGATTTTTGCCGTTTTATTGGAAACAATTTCCGTAACAATTAAGGGGCTATTAGTTTGCCCAGCCCTATTGAAAGCAATTAATTATTTGATTAAAGTGTTCCGTTTGCAGATGCTATTACTGGTTCTCATAATAAAAGAAAAAAGAAAAACTGTATGTATTTACTATATATAATATTTTTTCAAAATGCTGTGTAAATATGTACCCGATTAAGGTGAATTAAAATGCAGCCTTATTAATGAGCAAAACGTTCGGATGTGAAGCGCACTATTTACGCGTGGCTGGGAGCAGGTGTAGATTTCTTTCGTACCAACTAACATTTGGAAAATACAAACATTTTAATGAATCCGAAAAGAACGCCAGAACCACTTAACACACGTTTTACACAATTCGTTCTGCTCTTGTTTCATGAATGAGACCCAATCAGTGGCTGAACAACAAAAGAAAAGACATCTTGAAAAAGACTCGTCCCGTGCTTGCTCTTTTAGGGAACTGCTCTTTCAGCCGAAACGCCCAGGGATGAATGCTGCGCTCCACTGGACTGTGCCTTCACACCGGCTGAGAGAACCCAGGACGAGCAGCAGAGCTTACAATTGTTTGTTTTTTTTGCGGAGATTTTCTCCTAGTATCAATGAAAATTGCTTTTTGCTCTTTTCTTTCAGGAAATTTGCATTCTTCTTTTGAAGGTGAATGAATATAGAAGCAATAGAAGAATGAATAGAAGCAAAATATAAATGAAATGAGTAATGCAGGTCCTATTTATACCCGTATGTCCTGGTAGGTGTGACTCGGCATGCAAATCTCACTGGCCAGTATCCATTGGCTCGTTTTGTTACTACTTTGAGGTGATTGGGCTCCCAGGCGAGACCCCATGACGTCAGTCGGACGTAATGTTGAATGTGACTGACTGAATGGGAACCAGATTTACTAGATTCATTTTTCTGAGGTGCTAAAGAATGTCAGCTACAGCTTGTTTAACTAGGTTACATTATTTGTTCAAATGTATTTCACTTTTTGTCTTTTTTGTTTTATGTATTATGTTGACATAATTTAATTATTAAACTCTACTATTCCATTTGAGGTATATTTTAATACCATGAAATGTATAGAATCTACAGACCGTAAAATGCGTCTGAAGTACCATCCACCATGATATGCATACCTGAAGGAAAAATGCTTAAAAATGCTTAAAGATTTATTAATATAAGATAAAAAGTGTATCTTCAGTTTGGTGTATAGAATAAACATTCATTATATAGGACACCAGTTAAGTCATATGTCCTTCTGTTGCTAGTGTGCTTTATTCTTATTCTCTTATCTTAATCACCCCAATTACATTATGCGCTATTTATTTTAATGATGTGTGTAATTTCTGTGTGACCCTCAGCCATGCAGCAGGTGCTGGATAACCTCAAAGAGCTGCCGCCTTCTACGGGAGCCAAAGACATCGACCTCATCTTCCTCCGTGGCATTATGGAGAGTCCCATAGTTCGTTCCCTCGCTAAGGTATAAGCTAATTCTCCATTTTAACTCTTGTTCTATCTCTCACTTAGCTCTATAGCTATTAGGGAACATCAAGTGTTTAAATTTAACATTACATTTAAAATCAAATAATTAGTCATTTAAATTTAGTTAATACTTATCTTATATCCACCCACCTAAAATCAACATAAAACCCGTTCACATGTCTCTAATCGTGTGCGTGCATTTATGAGCTGGAAGCCAGGGGTTGTTTGCCGTGTCAGAGGTCATAAGAACGTGATGTACAGGGGCTCTCTTTTCATTCTTAATATAGCTGTGTGAAATTGTTCAGATTGTGAGAGATACTGGTTGAGCTTCACTTTGTTTGATTAGGAACTAACACACTATTGTGAGAATCATAGTTTGTGTTACTATAGATTTAATAGCAAAAGATAGCAAAAGAAACCCTTCTGAATTTTCATAAACACTTTTTTCAAATATTTGATGGATTGTAACTTAATTTTCCACTAACATTGTCTAACAATGTGTGTGTGTGTGTGTGTGTATGTATGTATGTGTATATATATATATATATATATATATATTACACACACACACACACACACACACACGTAGATCTCTCAATTCTGTCATTCATTTAATTTCGTGAAAGTCATAAATATTCCCACCACAGTGTAATTTCCACCATGTCCAATTAAGTGTTTTTAATGTATTTTTCATTTTAAATAATTATTGTTTGGCTAAGTTTGAACATGACGAATATCTTGTGTATTGTTCACAAAATTGTTAAGTAGGCCAATATACATTTAATTGCAAAAATGACATTTCTAAACAACAAACTAATTTGGAAAAACACTGGGGCAAAATTGGTCAGTGTGGTGGAAATGACAACTGTAGACTTAATTTTTTTAAGGTTGATATTGAAGTTTTGTTTTATTTCCTGTTTGTTTAGATATTATTTTTAGTTAAATTAGTTTTAATTGTTATCAATCATATTTTTATGATGCATTTTAATAGTTTAAGATTGAAAGTCTGATCTTTAATTATCATTTATTTATTGGTAATTTGAAACATGGTAAAAAATAAATGAAGGCGTGATTTTTGTTTTAATTTTATTTGAATAATTCTGTGATTTTTTTAAATAAAAATCAACCCCTGAGACACTTGATTAAATTATTTTCTCTTAAGGACTTTGTGTACGGTTGTTTAATACTCTCTTCTATCTGAAGTGTACCTGGCAGTGTGTTTGTTAATGCTCCGAGTCCATCTAGACGTAATCCGTTAATCTGTTTCTTGGCAAGATACTCAAGCTATTTTGTCTCCACCCACTCTCTCTCAGGCACACGAGCGATTGGAGGACGTTAAGCTGGAGGCGGTGCAAAGTAATAATG